>NC_134089.1:152563875-153243091 GCF_000715075.1 Nicotiana tabacum | reverse complement strand
GAGTTCCAGTAAATTATGCTGGAGTTCCAGTATATTATGCTGGAGTATTTTTCGAATTTTGAACAATGTTTTCGTTCATATTTATCTTTACATGAAAAGTGGCTAAATTTCGATTACTTTTGAAACTGTGACTTTTTTTAGTGGCCACTTTTAAATCTGTCTATTTTTGAATTTTTCCCGTAATTTTATCACGGAATTAGAATAGTTTAATTGATTGTTTAACTCAACAAAATTAGATCGAAATTGTCATACCTTTTTTGCTCTTTTCCTTATTCTTCATATACTTTTTTCTAAGTGAAAGGCGCATCCCAATCCTTTTTACAAGTTGAGGAACTGAGGAAATTTGTATGTCATTAATTTACAGTTGAGGATCTACAGTACTTATAAGACTTGATCAAATAACGGAGGACAATGGATAACAGTATCTAAAAATGGGTTTACCTGATATCTAATAGTTGCAGCTGTTTGGACGTCAGATGTATGTATTTTGATGCCATATCGTATACCAAGGTATTTATCTTACCACAGCAAGATGTAGTATTGGTGATATTTGCAATTCAATGTGCAATAAACAAAAACTTAGCCAATGGAAAGTAGAAAGAAATTTCTGATTGCCTCTCAACTTCAAAAGATAAATTCATCAGTAGGCTCCAAGAAAAACATGAGCTAGCCCTGGAAGTTACTTGTGATTAGGAGTGTGTATATAGTTTAAATAGAGAGGTAAAATCAGCACGGTTCTTGGCGTAAATGCTGCAGATATAACATAAAATGTGTAACCAGCTAAAGTTTCTGGATTACAACTGAATTGGCTAGGCCGGCTTGCTCTATTGTCTGGTCCAGATCTGAGAGTTGTTTGGGAGGAAAGCCCACCGTCTGCAGTTGATAACTCCTTGGTCCTCCAGGCCTTGATGCATCAATAAACCCTCGAATATCTCTGATTGTGTGTTGGAAGTTAAACCGGGAAACCATTCGTGTACCATCTGCCAGTCTCAGTTGAATTGAGGTTGAAGGCTGTGATTGATCAACAACTAGGCCCACTGATGGGGTTGGAGCTGCGTCGAATGATGAGACAGCACCAATTGACTCAACTTGTTCAGCATTGCTAGTGCTACCTAAAGTTCTTCCCACACCCTGAAATGTAGCACGCCGCTTCTCTGGAACCTGCAAATAAGATCAAATAACAAATAAAAGAAGAGCGTCACTGTGAAGGGCAAGGATGTTTAGCAGCATAATCGAGACCCTTTGCTATTAGAGGAATAAGGACGTACAGGGCAGTCCTCCTCTCTCCTTGTCAGATTAACTCGCACAGATGTCCTCCTATCTTCTGGTTCAAGTTCTTTTGGGCATTCAGACTTCCGGATACTCTGAATTACAGATATCAAAATACTAAGAGCAACTCCGGAGAGAGAGAAAAACTATAAAGCAAAAGCATAAACAAGCAAAGCTCATATTGGTTGGCTCTGCCTAACAAGAAGACCATAAAATTACGCAAGAGATTTATCCAATTCCAACAAAAAAGTCTTGTGAAACGGTTATACAGCCACAGAATATCAGAATTTAGAGCACTCTGCCCAAAAAAGGGAATAAGAATTAAGAGCTTAATTCACTGATTTAAGTTCAACTAGTCAGAGCCATCACACAAAAGAAAAGAAAAAGGTTAAAACTTGGGATATTATGGTTTTACTTTTCCCTATGTGGGGATTGGAAAAAATTGTAGACTGACATATACAAACACCAACATGATAGTTGCAAAACAGTTTCATGATTTGACATGGCTAGGACACAACAAATGCTTCTCGATATATGCTTCTAGGGAGCACCTAAGACACCCTCAAATTTATTTCTTCAGCTCCTTCCGGTGAAAGATCATGGACTAAGGAAATTCACTACTATTGTTGCAAACTTTCTTCCATATCACTAACTTACACGCGATTACCTTCTCTACACATCATAACACTTGAATGGTCTGTGTCCAATTAAAGTACTAGTTTGTTACTTGTATTCAAAATTTCTCTTTCTGAGAAAAGTTTCAGTTAGTCACTAACTTTAAACTGAGGATGTATGTTGGACACCACGATTAGGACCATAACATTTATGTATAACTAGAGGTCCGAGCCTGAAGCGCTTGAAAGCAAACAAAATGTAAGGGGTGTTTTGTGGGAGGGTTTTTTATGAGGGAAACCATGAATTCAGTTCTCACACATAGCTACAGGAAGTAGGCATATAGCTGACGGAGTAGGAGAAGCCAGCATAATGTAAAGACTGCTTTTTGGAACCTACAACGTGCCTCTTTTTTCAATTTTCTACATGCACAATACTTCATAAGTGAACAAATTTCGAGTTGTACAAGATAAACAGTAAGCACGAGGAGTCCTCTGCCTACTCCAAAGGTCATTTCTATATGTAATTCCTAATAAAACCCTTGAGTGGATCTCCGTGTAAAGTATCTCTTTTTTGTGAAGTTTTTGTGTTCTATAGTCTGAATAATGCCATCACATTAACTAGTTTAAAATGGAGGTTTTGACTATTGAAACTACAAGATCCAAGTTGTGCCCAAAGACCTATCTCTTGCACAAGGTAATATTGGGATATAGCTTATTTTTAAATTGCGAAGTTGAATTGATTAAGTTTTCGTTATTTTATGGTTCATATCAGTTTCAACTAAAAAAGTAGAATGGCACAAATTTTATGAAACCCTACTTTAACAAACGGAAGTTTAGTTGAACTCAGCTGAAGAGAACCGTTCTGTATAGTGAATATAAAACCACAAAGATGAAGAACTACAGGTAACGTTCAAAAGGTAAAATCAAGATTGACATTACCTCTAAGAAAGAGGCATTTTCTGGATCATCGAACCTCCGCAAGGGCCCTTCATCTATAGTGAACCCATTGGTCCAGAAAGTGATAACATGAGTAATACTCTCAGGTGGCTGAGGAGCAGCGGACACAGTCTCACCCGTAAGTCTTCTAGCAGTTCCAGAAAAGCTTCTAGAGCCAGAAGATGCAGGAGGTGCTTCAACAGCTGCATATTGTCTAGCTTGATCGAATATTGCATCCACGTTATTTGCTTTAGATGGATCTTGAACAAGCATTCCACTACAAAAAGACTTTAATCAGCAAATTACTAATGAAAGTGCACACTGCATCTCCACAATACAAGGCTGAATAGTATTCAAGTGTATCCATGTAACAGAACATCTTAAGAACCAAGAACTATGCATTTAAGATGTTTGCATTCTCCGTCTCACAACAACAGAACAAGAAATTGGATGATGTAATACAGTGAAAGATGAAGCGAGAACCTGTAGTTAAAATGATCTACATATGCTCATGGACCAGAAACAAATCCTTATACAGCACTGCATGTATAAATTTTTAGATAACAGAACTGCATGCTTAATCTTTCATATTCCAAAAAATTTAGAAGTACTTAAATACATGAACAAATCATAGAGCCCTTTAAACCCAACCTCAACCTAAATCGTGAAATTTCACGACATCGTAATCGTAGGAATACTTCTAATAGTTATTTATTTATTTATTTATTTGATGACCGAGCAATCTGTTTGGGCCCAACCATTAGGACCAACCGCAGCCTTCTCCACTTAAATACCAGGCTTAGTTCGCATGGTGCGGGACTCAAACTTGTGACCTAAGGTCATTAGTCCTGTAGTCCCTCAACCTTGACACTTGATTAAGCCATGGGGATAGGATATTTCCAATTATTTACACCACCAAGTGGCGAAAACATGTAGCATATAGGACACACTAGCAGGAAAAGCATATTGAACCCATAAATTAGACCTGACCCCATACTTCAACAAAATACCTCCTTCTTTAACTAATAGGCCAAGGGTCCATTGGCTTCGAACAAAAATTTACAAAGCGCAAACATGTTACATTGATAATGATAAGCAACTATATAATGCAACATTATGATTTCAAGATACATCATGCAAGGTACCCAAGGGTGTGGCATAGCAGCCAATGAGGTGGAATGAAGATCATGGAAGACTAGGAACCAAATCCTAGAAAAGGCAAAAAAAAAATGATTTTGTTCTAATCCACCTAAGCATTGGTAGGTGAAGTCACCAGGTACCTAGTGGCTAGTGGGAGGATGCAGGTAGCCTACTGCATGGTCAAGGTGATGTTTTCACATATTCCTCGAATTATTGCCTCAAATTTCTCCAATACTAAATTCAAAATTATCATACTCAAACACTTTCTCCAATATTTAATAAAAAACAGAAGTACAACATAAAGACAATTACTTTATTACTAAATATGAAAGAAGCAGTAGAAAACCAATAGTAAAGTAGCAGCAGCAGTAGCAGTAATACCTTTTTTCTCCACCGGTATAATACTCTTGAGGCTCATCGGAGTCACTACCAGAACCGGTAACAGGCCGACGATTCAGATCAGAGAAAGTGTGAATTCCACCAGTTCTCCGCCCAGCAGCAGCAGCGCTGCTAGAGGTAGGAGGGTTTCTAGGTCGAGGCGGAGATGGGGATCGGGAGCGCGACGGCGAACGGCGTTGGGCAGCAACAAGGTTAGCAGCGGCCAAAGCAGGGGCGTCATCGTCGTAGTCAGCGGCGGCAGCGGCAGCGGCAGCGGCAGCGGCGGGGAGGGAATTGTTCTCGAAGAAAGTGGAGACGGCGGAATCCAAATCGAAGTTGTGGCTTTCGAGGAAGAAAAGGGCTTCGGGTTTTGAAGCAGAAGTAATTTCACAGAATGTATTGACGAGTGCTTCTCTTTGTGGATCGGCGGTGAGATTTGCTTGATTTTCCATCTTTTTCTGCTGTTGCTTCTTCGTCTTTCTCTCCTTCTGCTTCTACTAAGAGTACTAGTATGTAGAGGCAGAATTCGGTATATATTCCTTTCTTCAGCCAAAGTTAGAGGTTTATGACTTGGAGAGTTCGAGTCTCTTTATAATTGGATTTATTATGACTTGTAAGGGAAGAAAAGTAAAATCGTTAATATAAATAAATAAATAAGAAGAGAAAGTTTTTTCTTAATTAGTGATTTCTATTTAGGATATTTATTTTTAAACGTATAGTCGTATAGAGATTGGAGTTAGTGAAGGATTCATAGATAAGTCAATTAATTTATTTTACTTTTGCAAATTAATGTGCCTGAATGTTTTAGAAAATAAGGTTTCACATAATATGGTGTCAAGTTAAAATATCTAGCAGTGCACAAAATATTTTAGGAATGCAATGCAAGATGGTATGTTTAATTAATTAAAATATTGAATGAGGAGGCAACTTTATTTAAATTTAAAATTAGAATGTAAAATCATTTTAGAAGCTCCGGCTATTTTTCAAAAGCTAAACATAATTTGGTACCCTCAATTACTATTTTGTATTTTAATGTTTTGCTCCAAAGTGACCTATTGTGATGGGGACTCGGAACACTTCCCGGTTGTGATGGAGCTGCATCAGGGGTCAGCTCTCAGCCCATTTCTGTTTGCCCTGTCGATCGATGGGCTGGCGCGTCACATACAAGAGGAAGTGTCGTAGTGCATGTTGCTTGCAAATGACATTGTACTGATTGACGAGACACGTTGTGGTGTTAAAGAGAGGTTGGAGGTTTGGAGATAGATTTTAGAGTCTAAAGGTTTCAAATTGAGCAGGACCAAAACAGAATATGTGGAGTGCAAATTCAGTGGCGCGACTCAGGAAGAGGACGAAGATGTGAGGCTTGAGTCACAAGTCATTCCAAAGAGGAAGTTTCAAGTACCTTGGGTTTATTATACAAGGGAATGAGGAGATTGATGAGGATCTCACACACCGTATTAGGGCGGGGTGGATGAAATGGAGGCTCGCTTCCAGTGTTTTGTGGGATAAGAATGTGCCACAAAAACTTAAAGGTAAATTCTATAGAGCGGTGGTCATACCGACTATGCTGTATGGGGCAGAGTGTTGGCCGGTCAAGGCATGCCATGTCCAGAAGATAAGGGTGGCGGAGATGAGGATGTTGAGGTGCGGGCATACCAGGTTAAACAAAATTAGAAATGAAGTTATTAGAGACAAGTTGGGGGAGACCCCTGTGGAGGACAAGATGCGAGAGACGAGACTTAGATGGTTCGGGCATGTGAAGAAGAGGGGCTCTGATGCTCCGGTGAGGAGGCCTGAGAGGCTGATATAGGAGGATCGACGAAGAGGTAGAGGTAGGCCGAAGAAGTATTGGGGAGAGGTGATTAGGCAAGATATGGCGTTGCTCTAGCTTACTGAGGACATGATCATGGATAGGAAGGTGTGGAGACTGAGAATTAAGGTAAAGGGTTAGGTGGTAGACTTTGTACTTGTTTGTACTATTAGGTTGTCGACCTGGCCATCCTTTGTTTGTGGTTGACGTTCCGAGTGTTTTTTTTTTATCCCTAGTCTCATGTTACTACTTGTTGTTGTCTTGTGTTTTGGTTTTTTGATTGCATTATCTTTTGCTAGGTTTGTATTTTATTTTTATTTTTACTATGGTTGTCAGATTGGTTTGCTTGTTATTGCCCCCTCTCCTCTCCCCTTCTTGAGCCGAGGGTTTTCCGGAAATATCACCTCTACCTTTAAAGGCAGGGGTAATGTCTGCGTACACTCTACCCTCTCTAGACCCTATTTATGGGAATACACTGGGTATGTATGTTGTTGTTGTTGTTGTTGGTGGTGGTGGTGCTGCTCCAAAGTGACCTATTGGCTATTAGGTAATTAGGTTAAGCTAATCCACCTAATTGTTTTTACCAACAAATAAAAAGCAGTTCAGCCAATTTAACTTAAGTGAATATAATTCTTTACCACAGACAGAATCGAGGAACTTATGTCAACTTATTAGTATCTAATGAATGTGTAACAAGACATAATTTTATGGTAAAGACTACTTTTTTAATGGGTGAGGACTTAAAAGAGATGTAATATCTTACTTTAATGAGACTAAGGCATCTAAAGCAAATTAAATACAGTTTTGTCAGTGAAAAAAGTAGGACTGTATTGAGCTAAATATGGAGTTTATATAACTTACAATTCATAATTAGATGTACTTTGTATATCAACATTCTGAATGAAATTAGGATCTTAGCACTGCCAGACAACAAGAGGATCAAACAAAGAAAACTGCAACAGTTTCCTGGTTGCAGCGTAAGATTTCTCATTGTATTTTCTAGTATGTATAACAAGTACAACTCAAATTAACATAAAGTGAATTCCCACAAGACCATCTTAGGACTACCTTTATTTCCTGGTAGCTTTTGAATACAATAAGCACCTTTTGTTAAGCGTCCGTAGTGGTAAATTGATCCAGTAACACATGGTATATTCGCTCAAGTAAAAGAAGATGCAGCAGAAAATCACTCTTCAATGCCAGGACACTTCCAAAACAAGAATTCAACGAGTCTTATTATCACTTCCAAAACAAGAATTCAACGAGTCTTATTATCACCATTTCCAACGCCTGTAAGTCGAGGGACAACAACAGGTGCACCACGAACCTTTTCAAGGGCGAAGCTTACCCTCAAAGGGCGACCTAGAAATGCCTGAAAGAAAAAATAATGTCAATTCCAAGTTCCATGCCATTCTGACGAGGCTGAAAGGAAATATCACAGTCTATAGTCGTCACCTCACCTTTCCATCCATCGCATCTTTTGCACAGTTGGCCTCTTCGTCTTTTGAGAAGTGAACAAATCCAAACCCTCTTGATCGGCCAGTTTCTTTATCATACATTATTCTCACTAGACACATGAAAACGCAGATGTTCAGGCAATTTAGGTTCAGCTCAGAAATATGTGGGAATGTGCATGTATGTTAAAAGAAAAGGAAAAAAGAAAAAGAATCTTGACAATCAGTATCATGCAATCCAATGTTACTGTCTAATTGTTAAGGAGACTTGAGTGGCTGCAATTTTAAACAATTTGATAGTTAGCCATTACAAACTCTGCAATAAACATCCTTCATCCCAGTATATACTTTTGAGTGAAGCAGTATCAGGGGTGATAACATACCTACTTTGGAAGAACATTCTCAAGATTGCACATGATTGATTGATGAGCTGGTCAATTTTTTCTCTAGTAGGGTTAAGGCGGAGAAAGTTTGTCAGGAGCGTCATCACGAAATGGGCTCTAGGGTGTGAGTTTCTACTCACCCAAGAGTGAGTTCCAATTGAATAATCTCTAACAACTGTGTTCCAGAGGCAACATGGAAAGGTAAATCAAGAAAGGATAGTAGAGGACAAACAAAATTTCCTGTCAATGGCTGCCTCATGTTTGTTTGAAGGATGTGAAAACCCCATAAACCATTTGCTACTCCACTACTTTTATAGTTGGCTGGGCTCCTCATATTCATGTGTTGCCTGCAGAAGATAGTTCTTGAACTTGCGCAAACCACAGCCTAGAATTTTGGGTTGATGTTAAAATCTTTTACACACATTACACTCATAATTTGACGCTCAATCTCCATCAACCAATAAGTTTCACATGAATTTATCTTCATTTAAAGTACTTAGCAAAGAATTTCACAAGGCAGTTACATTTCATAAAGAGCTAAACCCATTGGGGCATTTTATCAAAAAGGTAAAGTACAACATATATATACCAATTATTAGCAATCTGTATTACCTTCTGTTACTTGCCCGAAAGAAGAGAATGCATCGTTGAGCGACTTCTCATCCACAGACCATGACAAACCTGTAAGTAATTTACAATATGATAAAACTGATATATAATATATAACAACATGAGCTGTAACCAAGTTGAAGTTATAGTTATTTGATTAAAGAGGATTAATAATACCAGCGACGAAGAGCTTGTTATTGGGAGGCAGGGAAGAAGCTGAAGGACGAGAGCAATACAATCGCCCATTTAGAATGTTTGGGAGTCTTACAACTCTTCGTGAAAACTGTATCAAACTTTCCTTCATTTTTGTTTCCTTAATAGTAGTAATAAATCTCCAAAGTGACTACTATATGCTCCTAGAAAAAAGGATACGACTTGTACGGTAAGCTCAGTTTATTATTATTTTTTTTTTTTATATAGGTGAATTACATATATCTTCCTCCATGTTGACTGCATAACATTTCCTGGATATCACATATTAAATAGGCATTTTTTAATTACAAAACTACAGAGTCCAAAATTACTAGGATTAAGACAGTCTAATATTTCCTCCCATCACGGGGCGCTGTTACATTTAATATAAATTTATTGGTATGGGGTCTCTGTTAATGTTTCACGATTTCTCAAAGATATTTGCAAGTATATATGGAGTTTTTACCGAGTCTTCGCAAAAACTAGAAAGTAATGCACATCACTTTATGAGTTTGAGGATCAACAAACATTCATGAAAAAGTAATGCATATCACAAATTGTTGAAATGGGTATCAAATTTTTGGAGAGTAACGATAAAGAAAGACTGTTTCCTTTGATAGTAATGGTAACTAGTGTTATTCTTTTGAGAAGAAGAGAATACTAGCAATTTAAGCTAGTAGTGTATACACTTCGGCTGCCGGTTCATCAGGGAACACAAATTCCAATGGCAATATTGATAAGGATTTAACCTTAAGAGAAGATTATCTCTTTTTAACCTTAGCTTCAGAAATGTGCTAGCTGCTAGTATAGAGACCATAAATCTACAACAGGACTAAAACAATTTGCCTCAAAAAATAATGATGAACAATGTGAACAACTTTTTTCTCCTTGAAAAATAAGAATAATTCCCTGGGAGATAACCAGCATGTGCTGATATTAAGCAATTTGTTTGCCATTCTGAGTCCATCTCCTATATGGGATGAATGCGTTTTGATGAAGATATCCAAGGAACAGAAAGCTCTAGATCAGATTTGGGAATGACTTAAGCTTTGGCTCCCAACTCCAGCATTAAAGTGTGATTGATTTCATTTGATGTTGGGCCGACAAATTGAAGTGGACCTGCTCAAAAATAAACAAGCAAAAGGGAGCACAGTTAAACACAAATCAAGGAGCACCTATGCTGAATTACAAATCAATCTGAGCAAAATTGCGTAAATGGGGGAGTCGTCGCTGAGATCAATGTACTTTAGTTGTACAAGAAAGGTAGAAAAAGTATCAACAGGATAACCAGAGAAGATAGTCGTTAATATAGTTATGGTTTTTCGCTTGATGTACTCAATGATGGTTCATTGCAGTGAATCTGTTACTTGTAAGGTATAGGTGTATTAGAGAGGAGGATATATTGGCTACTATACTCAGTAAAGATTGTGCCAGATAAAAAAAGGAATCACACATGAGCATGAAATTTCGTATTAACGTCATCAATAGTCTAATTATGCTTTGTATGTGGAAGAAAATGTCAAAGTTGTGGCCAAAACATGCCTTTTCAAATAGGAATATTGAAAACTTAAGAAGTGGTTAAAACCAATTTTAATGACATACCAGGGCTAAAGTATCGATTCTTTAGAGCCCACTCTTCTCGCAAGGAAGCAAATTTTTTGAAAGGAGCACCTGGGGATTGACAAATGCTTATACAACTGTGAAGCTTTAACCACTCAAAAATTACACGAAAAATGATTGATCTACTAAAGTAACAGGTAACATATGGCTTTTAGGTAAAGGAGCTTTTACCTTCTAATTCCACCATTGCCTTCTTAATCACAGGCTTGAATTTACCTGCAAAATTTGATCACTTCATCGCAAATGCAGTACAGAATCTCAGCGAAAAACCTATTCCCCTCATAAAACAAGACAGGTCTAAACAGAGGTTAGTCTAAACCCACTGGTTTCCATTCCGAACTTGTGTATTTATATATCTGAGAATCTATTACTATATAAAGTTAAACAACAGTGGCATTTGCTCCTCATGCCAGACAGAACTTCGAACTATGTACTAACTCTACATTCTAGATCTGCTTCTGCAGAGAGGTTCGCCATTTCATCGAGCTAACTACCAGTAATTTGATCTGTGGCTCCAAAACTCCAAGACCTTGTCTATATAAATTGGTTACTATCTCTTCATATAAGCAAGGGTTGACAATCCTTCAAACTCAGAATCTCAAGCATACGAGTTGAACTAGGTGTAGCTTTTCATATGATTTTAAACTGGGTACTTTTACTTTTACTTTATTATAGTTAAGGAAATATCTATCTGCTCTTTATTAGTAATTCATTTTTCTTGGTTGATGGTTGCAATATAGAATAGAAAAGTAAGGCACTTGTCCTTGGGTGAGAAATGTCTATATAGATGTCTTGAAATGACTAAAATAGATGCTCCAGAATAGACAAATTCAAACCAGTTTGTACTAGGGTATTCAGCTAAATCTCTCCTAAGAGAAGAGCAAGAGTCTGAGCAGCACAACCAGGCGCTTAAAACTTCATCAAGCTAAGACCTTTGCTTATCAACAGGGAGAATACACCATATATAGAGAACAAGTGAGGGAGGAGGTTGATACCATGTCTCCTTTCCACATCCATTAATGATGTTAGTGCTGTTCCACCGACAGTCCAATCTTCAACTGGAGCTCCCAAATTCCCCACCTAAATATACAAGGGTCTCAGTATAAATTGCAA
Organism: Nicotiana tabacum; assembly: GCF_000715075.1. NCBI lineage: Eukaryota > Viridiplantae > Streptophyta > Magnoliopsida > Solanales > Solanaceae > Nicotiana > Nicotiana tabacum. Next base: position 153,231,573 of record NC_134089.1, on the reverse strand, counting down.
TTAACCAAAGGTTCTGATGCTATAACATAAAAGATAGTTAGAAATAAGGAGACATGGGAACACCGACAGAGGAAATCAAGCCTGTTTTCCCTGAATGAAGAAGTGCTCCAGCCCCATAACCCAATGCATAGCAATAGTTGGAGTCAAAATTTGAAGGCAAACCACATCTGCCCTCATAACTATAAAGCAAACACAGACAAATAACAACTACTATCAGGATAAACTTAAGAAAGTGAGGTACTAAGCACTTTACAAATTATAGGTTATTAAAGCAGAACTGCATAAGTCAAATTGAAGTTGTATCAATTACCCGAAAAAATGAGACTGCCCTTTAAAATGTTTGGTATATGAACTTTCCTTCCTCTTGTTCTCCAGTTCAGCTTCCACCATTTGAATTAGCATTTTCTCGGTTTCTATTTTGGCAACCTGTAGATTTTGCAATAAGAAAGTGTATCAGAAGAGAAAGAACATAGCATGACTTGACTAAATGAGCAATTATCCTATTTTGCCAAACTTTCGTCGAAAAGAAGAAGAGTACCTGGACATTTCCATGTGGATCTCTTTCAAGAAGTAACTGCTCCTGAATTGCTTGTGGTAGGAATTCGAAGAGCTCATGAGACTGGCTTCTGAGCTTCTTTTTCCAATTGCCAGCTTCATCAATAACATCATTAGCCAGTATTTCATTGAGCTCTGCAATCAACTGTTGCACCTGGAAAGAAGAGACATAATCTTAACAAGATATTGCTTCTCTGTTCATGATAATAGACGACTCAACTGAATCAGATGCAAAAGATGAACAAGCTTAAAGGAGAACTGAACGAAATGGAGGCAACCATGATCAGAAGTTATAAAAATTAGAAATTGAGTGGGAATCGTGATTTCTACAGTTGAAAGTTAAAACCTCTGGGATGAAGTCAATCAAGCCTTCGGGTATTAGTATAACCCCATAATTATAGCCAAGTTTTGCACGTTTGCAGATTACTCCTACGATATAATCTGTAACACTTTTAAGTGTTTGCTTCTGAGCTGCGACCTGTAGTAAAATGAAACCTTTGTAAATATTGGGGAGGAATCACAAAACACTTCCTAAAAGGATAATAATTCTAACTTTCATACTTAACACGTTCCTCATTATAAAATAATCTTCATAAACCATGGAAATGAAATTTTAATTGTCTGAATCATCTGGATTACATGCACTGACGTCCCTACCTAGTAGTATTAGTGGTAATATTAAAGTATTTACCTTAGACATGGTATGTATAAAAATTAAGATAAACTCCCTGAATTGAATTGAACTTCAGGAAATAATCCGATTCCCATTACTTCAAATTTTTTTCATTGGCTCTTTAAGAAAACATACTCTACTGGGACAGCAATACGCCAAGTTCCTCCCCAGAAACAAAAGAAATGGATAAAAGAAAACAATAAAATGACTAACAGAAGAAAAGAATGACCAATGGCATCATGTGAAATAACGTTAGAAGTTAGGTTTATCCTCTTCTAATTAAGACCAACACCTTTTGCTGGTATTAAGTCCATCTTATGAGAGCAGCTTTTACAAAGTCAAATGGGAAAAGTGAAGATTCAAACTTCAGGCAAGTTAACAATATGTGCCTCATAATTGAGGCAGTGGAATAGGTACTTACAAGTAACTGAAATATGAGTGGGATGTACAATAATCTAGGACATTAAAATAACTCTATTACCAGAAGTAATACCATAAACTTCGCATGTAGTTACAGATAGCCTCTTGAAAGAATTTACTTCATGAAAAAAGCATAGTTTTCATAATAGATTCATCCAACAGAACAGTTCTTCTCAGAAAACTGCGTATTGGTAATGCAATCTAGGAAAAGATTGAATTCTCTCTTTAAGTTTTGGACACATATTAAGTAGAATATGTTGCATACATGCATGAAAACCATGTCAACGACTTGGCAAACAATTACCTCTTCACCGATGATGGTAATGTTCGGATGCGTCTGTAGAGCACACTCCAATGTGATGTGTGATGCAGCACGACCCATAAGCCGTACAACTAGAGAAACCATAAATAGCATAAGAAAAAGATCACAAATAATGTTATTGATAGTTAATATTAAAATTTTATTTAGAAGAAAACACGTGCTATATTCTCAAAGTTAGGAATATATGAAGTGTATCCCTAGTCGTCTGCAACTTATGTACTTACAGTGATAGTATTTTCCTGTTGAACGCGCATCTATCATGACATTTCCAATCATTTCTGCATATATCTGCACCGTAATTGTGAAGTTGGATAATGATAGTAGCAACCTAACCGAAGTAATCAACTTTGTCGTGATAGTAATTCATTACTAAGAAAACTAAGAATGCAATTGAATGAAATACTTCCATAACAGATTGCATATAAGATAATGACACATAAAATTCTTCTTCGAAACACTATTTTAAAAAGGTATCCTTATCACCTCTACTCGCATACTAGAAATTAAAAAAATTAAAGGTCAAGAGAGAAGTGTTAACTAGATGTTATTTATAGAAGTCATGTGAAGTAAAATGGAGCTAGGCATTAAGACAAACGGAAAACAATTACCTTGCAAGCAGTATCAAATCCAAAACTAGTAGGAACTTCTTTGCATTTCAAATCACCATCAATTGTCTTTGGGCATCCAATAACCCGAGTTTTCAAGCCTTTACTCCTTTAGTTGTACCAAATAAACAAACTCCTATGAGAGGCATGCCAATGATGAATACCATGAGTCAGTCAAATGAGAATACTTACCTGAAGTTCTCAGCTAGAAGACAAGCATTCGTGTTTGAATCATCTCCGCCGATCACAACTATCCCATCTAAGTCAAGTTTCTTAGCTGTTTCTGCAGCTTGTTTGAACTGGGAAAAAACACAACAATAATAATCTGCAGACCAAGTTACAAATGAAACATAGTTTGCATAGAATAAATAAAGATCGGTGTTGGAGTGTGGAATTTGATGGTCCCTATTTGAATATAAAACAAAAGAAAGATAACCTGTTCATCAGTTTCTATCTTGTCTCTACCACTAGCGATCATATCAAAACCACCCTGTCAAAAAAAGTTCAATTACACATGTTCTGCAGAAGTCAAATTAGGCAGAAAATCAAAAAAGAAAAAGCAATAAACAAAGGTAGATATTTTTCTTAATCAAGTTGCAAATGTTCCCAAATCATAAGCTAAACCGTCATATTGCTACGAAAAGCTTTGGATAGAAAAAAAATTTCCCAGAAAAGTCAACATCCACATTTTGTTGAAGAAAAGTGTTCTGAACATGTGCAAACAGACACATACATGTTAACTGGATGGTGGAAATTGAAACATCAACATCATTTCAATTAATGTCATATTTATGAACTTCAACCCTAAAGATGAAGAAACTTCTTACTTGATTTCTGTAAGGATAAACGAAATCTGCTGTCAACTCTACATATTTACAGTTCATTATCCCTGCTGGACCTCCCCTAAATCCGTAGAGTGTGCTACCTTTCGTTTTCTCCTGCAAATAGTCTGGAAGAAAAAGAATCAACTAATGGCTGAGGTACATCCCCGCATTATGTTATGTGCTAGTACCGAACAGCAAAAAATACCATAAAGTAAAAATTATTGGAAAGCACTCACCAAAAATTCCAGAGATGACATTGTGCCCACCAGGTGCCTGTCCTCCAGACAAAACGACCCCAATTTTAAGATTATGATTCAATGTAGCTCCTGATGTGTGACCTGGCAGTAACGACACGGAAGGCTGCCCAAACAGATTTGGGAAAAGCTTCGCTATTTCCCCTGCATTATTGATGTCAAACTAAATGTGAAGCTAAGCCTAAAAGGATTTGTTAAGATTAATGAGCTCTAAATTAGAATAGCGAAAATATTTTGTTATCAGATCAAAAAGGATAGTGTCATGTTAAACAGAATAGAGGGAGTATTTATAATCTCCCTTTTACACCTTTCTATTTCAAACAAATTCAGATCATCCAAGATTCCAACTATTTAAAATCAAGTTTATATCATATATTCAGGTCTTTCATCTTTGTATGAAAATTGAGAACTAATCCAAGTCCATAAATCATCTATTTACAGTTATATATAATTATGAAACTTTATTGGTAAAGTGCAGCATTTTCCTCGCAATATATCTCGTGTTCCATGATCCTAGTGTCACGCGATGTCAGTCGTAATGCTAGTGTTATACATCAAGCTTTTGGCAGTTAGCTTCTATTTCATTGCACATTCAACGGTGTACATTCTAACAAACATCAATTCACCAAAATTCAACACAGTGTATATGCACAGCAGCAATTTCATTGGACAGAATGCAAGTTAGCGATAAAGGAGAAGAGGTTAACCTGGATTTCCAGCGGCAGAACTAGGGGGACCATCAACGACAGAGAATGGATTTTTGAGGACAGAAGGGAGAGGAAGCGATACAGTGAGACGGTTGCTTTGGACTTCGCTGTACGCCGAAGTCGATCGTCCTGGCTCTGCTGCTGCTTTTGCTGTTGCTGCCATTTTTCCTCTTGTGTGCTTAATTAATCCTGTGCAAATGTGTGTGTGTGTGTGTGTGTGTGTTATGTGCGTAAGGAGAAGGAGAAGATGCGAGATGTGAGAAACTTGAAGGTTTTTTAAGCGAATTCGTAGAAAGTGGAGAGTTCGTTATGGAGGTTATGATTTGAATGCCCCTTTTGAACTTATCTTAAGCGGGAGGAAATTGAGGAGTACAAATAGGATCAATTAAAATTGCTATTTAAATTTTATCCCTGTTTAAAGAATTTATATAATATTAACCTGCCGGGTCGTAATTTCCACAGTGTAATTTGCCCGTTCATCTTTTTCAATTTATTTAAAAAAGAATGATAATTTTCTATTTTGAAAATAATTTAACTTTAAATTTCTAATTCTAAGAACCTATAAATTTGTTACTAGTAGTACCTTATACATTAACCCACGCAACAAGCTCTTTACGTTTTATAATTATTTCATTGTTTTGTTTTAATTTATGTGCTACTATTTTATTTTACATTTTTTATTTTATTTTATGATCACACAAGTTTAATAATGACACTTTATAAAATGGAAAGTTTTAAAATTCCTTCTCGTGAATCGACAGAGTTGACATAAAAAACGGAGGGACTATATATATATATATTTTTTCCATGAATAGAAGCTACTATTGTTGAAGTGCGGCAGGAGCTTAAGCTGAATCTTCATTCTTAATGGTGTTTTAGCAGAGAGCAAAGAGAGGTAAAGCTACTATCGCCTGCTTTGCTTCTGTTTCATTTGTTCTTCGTCTGAAACATAGGGTTTGTTGGATTATATATAGCTGTATCTGTAAATGGACATTACTTTACTTATTGAGGGCTACATTGTTTTATTTTCCCGTTTCTCATAAATTGTGTATGGAATTGAACTCTTTGTTGGGAATAAACCCCTTACCAAAATAATATTCACGGTAATAAAGCGGAATAATAATGTAGCACCGAGATACGGTAATTAACAAGAATAAAAGAGTAACAATGACACCAAAATTTTTACGTGGAAAACCCTTCTGAATAAGGGAAAAAACCACGACCCCGAGAGGAGCAACTGATATCACTATAGTAAGGAATTTTACACTTTGTAGGTCGGAGGTAAATACTCCAAAGACCACTACAACACTCAAAAGAAATAACCCTCTTTTGATATTCCCACCTCACTACAATATCGCTCACTCTCTATTTTCCTCACAGACTATTTTCTTATACCTTGTCTGTGAAACCTCACTCTTTCTTTCTCTCTTTGTTGGTGTGAAGAAATGAGAGTTGAAGCTCTCCTTTTATAACCAAAGCTTCACCCTCTAAAGCCTACAATATTTGACAATTTACACACACTTTTCACAATTCAACAAAGTTGGCTACCAAACCAAAGAAATTCAACAAGGTTGGCTACCAAACCAAACTAATTCAACAAGGTTGGCTACCAACCAAACCAAGTCAACAAGGTTGGCTACCAAACCAAAGAAAACTCTTATTAGGCACATGCCTAATACTTCTTCAATGAGATGGACATCATCAATCTCCCCTCCAGTCTCATTCATCTAGAGGAGGTAGCACTGTCTTCTAGTTTGAGTGCATGCCGACAAGTTCTTTGCATAGCTCGAACTTGTTCCTTGGTACCACCTTGGTCAGCATATCTGCGGGATTCTCACTTGTAGAAATCTTCAAGATTTTTAGAGATTCATCATCTACCATTTCTCGAATCCAATGATATCTCACATCAATGTGTTTGGTCCTTGCATGGTACATAGAGTTCTTGCTAAGGTCTATTGCACTTTGACTGTCACAATAGACGACATACTCCTTCTGATGCAATCCAAGCTCTTGAAGAAATCGCTTGAGCCATATCATCTCCTTGCCAGTTTCTGTAGCGGCAATGTACTCTGCTTCAGTTGTTGAAAGTGCAACGCACTTCTGCAACTTAGACTGCCATGATATAGCTCCCCCTGAAAATGTAAATAAATATCCAGTAGTAGATTTTCTGTTGTCAATGTCACCTGCCATATCAGCATCTGTATAGCCCTTCAAGATTGGATCAGATCCTCCAAAGCACAAACAATCTCCCGTGGTACCTCTCAGGTACCTGAGTATCCACTTGACTGCTTCCCAATGTTCCTTTCCAGGATTTTCAAGAAACCTGCCTGACAACACCAACTGCATGAGCAATATCAGGTCTAGTACATACCATTGCATACATCAAGCTTCCGACTGCTGAAGAATAAGGAACTTTAGCCATGTTCCCTTTCTCCTCCACTGTTGTAGGACACATCTTCTTACTCAACTTTAGATGACCAGCAAGAGGTGTGCTGACTGGCTTAGCATTCTTCATGTTGAAGCGTTCTAGTACACGTTCAATGTACTTCTCCTGAGATAGCCACAACTTTCTACTTGTTCTCTCTCGAACTATCTTCATCCCTAGAATTTGTTGTGCTGGGCCCAAGTCCTTCATATCAAATGACTTGGACAGATCTCCTTTCAACTTTGCTATCAACCCCTTGTCTTTTCCTACAATTAACATGTCATCCACATACAACAACAATATAATAAAGTTATTCTCAGAAAATCTTTTGAAGTATACACATGGATCAGCATAGGTCTTTAGGTATGTTTGACTTTTCATGAATAAATCAAACTTCATGTACCACTGCCTTGGTGCCTGCTTCAATCCATAAAGACTCTTATTCAATTTGCACACCATGTGTTTCTTTCCAGCTACTTCAAATCCTTCTGGTTGCTCCATATAAATCTCCTCTTCCAAATCTCCATGAAGAAATGCAGTTTTCACATCCAACTGCTCCACTTCAAGATCTAGGCTAGCTGCTAAGCTCAAAATTGTTCGAATAGAAGTCATTTTAACAACGGGGGCGAAAATTTCGTCAAAATCAATACCTTTCTTCTGTTCGAAGCCTTTAACCACCAATCAAGCTTTGTATCTGACCAGCTTGCCATCTCCATCTTTCTTGAGTTTAAAGACCCATTTGCATTTGAGTGGTCTTTTACCCTTTGAAAGTTCAACCAGCTTGTATGTGCCATTTTTCTGTAGAGATTCCATCTCTTCTTGCATAGCTTTCATCCACTGGTTCTTTTCTGGATGGGACAACACCTCCTTAAGACTTTCTGGCTCCCCCTCATCACTGATGAGGACATACTCTATGGAAGGATACCTGCGTGACTCTACCCTTGGCTTCTCTGATCTCCTCAGAGGTTGAGGTTGTTCTTCTCCCTGAGTGGGGTGCTCCACTTCCTCGACACCTTCATCAAGTTGCTCCCCCTGCTCAATAACCTCACCAGGTTGCTCCCCCTGCCCGGCAACCTCTTCGGTCGTACTTTCTGCACTTGTGGGATTGTTAGAAGTAGAAGGAATAGTAACAAAGTTAGGAATTATACCATTCTTCGCCTTTTCTGACATATCAGCAGCAGTTCCAACTTCACTTTCTCGGAAGACTACATCTCTGCTTCTGATGACCTTCTTCTTTACAGGATCCCACAGTCTGTACCCGAACTATTCATCTCCATATCCGATAAATATGCAGGGAACAGATTTATCATCCAGCTTTGTTCTCTGCTCTTTTGGTACATGTGCAAAAGCTCTGCAACCGAACACCTTCAGATGCGAGTAGGACACCTCCTTGTTGGTCCAGACTCTCTCTGGGATTTCAAACGCCAACGGAACCGATGGACTCCTATTGATCAGGTAACAGGCTGTCTGAACTGCTTCACCCCAGAATGACTTAGGCAGTTTAGCCATTCTGAGCATGCTTCTCACCTTCTCCACAATGGTGCGGTTCATCCTCTCGGCTACGCCATTGTGCTGTGGGGTTCCAGGAACTGTCTTTTCATGTCTGATCCCATGACTTGAACAATACTCTTCAAATTCCCTTGAAGTGTACTCACCTCCATTGTCACTTCGGAGACGCTTTAGCTTTCGACCCGTCTCCCTTTCTACTAGAGCATGAAACTTCTGAAAAACTTGAAACACCTGATCTTTGGTTTTCAAAATATAAACCCATAATTTTTGTGAAGCATCATCAATAAAAGTAACAAAATATTTGTTACCGCCCATTGATTCAATTTCCATTGGGCCGCAAACATCAGAATATACTAAATCAAGTATATTCAATTTTCTTTCAGACGATGTCTGAAATGAGACTCTATGCTGCTTACCAAATAAACAGTAGTCACAAGGTTTTACCGTTGTACCTTTGGCATAAGAAATGAGTGATTTCTTGGCAAGAATCTGCAATCCCTTCTCGCTCATATGACCCATTCTTTTGTGCCACAAATCTACAGAAATCTCATCTTGTGCCGCGTTCAATTCACCTTGGCATATTTCTGCATTTGTCCTGTACAACGTGCCACGAGCAACTCCCTTTGCAATCACCAATGATTACTTAGTGAGTCTCCACTTTTGATTTGCAAGATAGCTCTCGTATCCATCTCGGTCTAAAGCAATTCCCGAGATCAAGTTCATCCGTATATCAGGTACATGCCGCACATCCTTTAGAACCAATATGCATCCGACATTTGTCTTGATACAAATGTCACCAATCCCCGCAATCTTTGAGTAACTTGTGTTACCCATTTTCACTGTGCCGAAATCACCTGCTACATATCTGCAAAAAGATCTCTTACCGGTGTGGCATGGTGAGATGCCGCTGTGTCAACCACCCATTCCGACTCTGAACCTGACATGTGCATGCATTCCTCTTCCTCATTTATAAAGAGGACAACATTATCATTATTTTGCACCATGGCGGCTGTGTTGTCGTCATTCTTCTGGCCACTGGTTTCACCTTTGCCCTTCCTTGGATTTGGGCAATCTCTTTTGAAGTGACCTGGTTGATTACAGTTGTAGCAATTTCCGACTCTTGATTTGGATCGGTTCTTTGACTTCCCACGAGCTCCGGATCTACCATAGTTGTTCGAACTCCTTTGATAACTCCTGCCTCTACCTTCTGTGATGAGAGCCTGTCCTTGATTTTCAGGCTTCTTTCTCATCTTCTCATTGAGTAGAAGAGCCGATGTGACATCTTTCAACTCAATAGTAGTCTTACCATGCAGGATGGTTGTTGCCAAATTATCGTACGAAGATGGCAACGAGTTCAATAGCAAGATGGCTTTATCTTCTTCCTCGATTTTCACTCCGAGGTTGGCAAGCTGTGTGATTAGTCCGTTAAACACATTTAAATGTGACAAAAAATTCGTACCTTCACTCATGTGTAGGGCGTATAACTGCTTCTTCAGGTACAATTTATTTGTCAGCGTTTTGGACATGTATAGGCTTTCCAACCTTGTCCAAATTCCTCGTGCAGTGTCTTCATCAATGATGTTATTTACCACATCATCTGATAAGTGCAACCTAATTGCACTAGCAGCTCTTTCATCCAAGTCAGCCCAATCCTCAGCTTTCATGGTATCAGGCTTTTTGGAATCAACATCTAGAACCTTGTGTAATCCTTGTTGGATGAGCAGATCTCTCATCCTTCTTTGCCATGTTGAGAAACCGTTATCTCCGTTGAATTTTGCTACCTCGTACTTTACTCCGGACATTTTTATTTTTCACCAAGTATAGTACTACCGACAGTGAATAGTATTTCAGTGAACGAGCAGAACCTGTGCTCTGATACCAGTTGTTGGGAATAAACCCCTTACCAAAATAATATTCACGGTAATAAAGCGAAATAATAATGTAGCACCGAGATACGGTAATTAACAAGAATAAAAGAGTAACAATGACACCAAAATTTTTACGTGGAAAACCCTTCTGAATAAGGGAAAAAACCACGACCCCGAGAGGAGCAACTGATATCACTATAGTAAGGAATTTTACACTTTGTAGGTCGGAGGTAAATACTCCAAAGACCACTACAACACTCAAAAGAAATAACCCTCTTTTGATATTCCCACCTCACTACAATATCGCTCACTCTCTATTTTCCTCACAGACTATTTTCTTATACCTTGTCTGTGAAACCTCACTCTTTCTTTCTCTCTTTGTTGGTGTGAAGAAATGAGAGTTGAAGCTCTCCTTTTATAGCCAAAGCTTCACCCTCTAAAGCCTACAATATTTGACAATTTACACACACTTTTCACAATTCAACAAAGTTGGCTACCAAACCAAAGAAATTCAACAAGGTTGGCTACCAAACCAAACTAATTCAACAAGGTTGGCTACCAACCAAACCAAGTCAACAAGGTTGGCTACCAAACCAAAGAAAACTCTTATTAGTCACATGCCTAATACTTCTTCAATGAGATGGACATCATCACTCTTCTATAGAAATAACTGGGGCAGGCATAAGAAATTTTCTAAATCAGCTTGCTAATTTATATTTGGAGATGGAGATGGTTAAAACCTCAGTTCAGAGTTGAGAAGGCCATATAAGTAAGTAAATTTAAGAAGATATATTGTTGCTAAAATTGACATCAGACATTGTAGAATGGAGAGTAATATTTTGTTGTAGTGAATTCCAAAGACATCTTCCCTTTCTATATTAACAGATCTCATCATAGTTTTCGTTGATAAAAGTTATGAGAAACTTTATGTCTTCAGTAATTTCAAGCATATTCTTTTTCCGGTGCTCGAATGGTCTTCCGGAATTCAGCGATGCACCTTCCGTGGCTGAGCAATCCAGGTATACGTAGTTATGGGGTTACTTAAAGCAAGTGATCTATTACTTAAATCATATTTCTGCACTCTGATGTCCTTATTGTGCGGAAGCCAAATGTATATAGTGTGAATAAGTCACAACTACTATACCAAAAATTTATGACAGTCACTAAATAATAAATAAGACAATAAAACAACAATAAAGGGAACACCAGAATTTACGAGGTTCGACTAATTTTGCCTACTCCTCGGACACAACCAATATTTCATTCCACTCCAAAAATACAAGTGAAATAATACTAAAGAGAGAAGATACAAATGCTTTAAACAGATGGGAAGACAAATGAGAGGTGTGTTTAAATCCTAAATATTAGGCCTTCTTTTATAGGGAGAAAATCCCCCCCAAACTCAAGAGCCCACCGATGTGGGACAAAGAATTTGCCAAACTTCAACAAATCTCCACCTTGGCAAAATTCCACATCTTCAATTTTCTCTCAATAACAAATTTCAAATTTTTGATTGTGTCTAAATCTTCAATCTTCAGTGTTCAACAATGTTGATCAAATCCAAACAATGTTGAAACTTGATCTCAGTCACCACCTTTGTCAGCATATCAACAGGATTCTCCGTAGTATGAATTTTCTTCACCGTGACTCCTCCTTCTTCTATGATTTCTCGTGCGAAATGATACCGAACATCAATATGCTTCGTCCTTGCATGATAAACTTGGTTCTTCGCTAATTGAATAGCACTTTGACTATCACAAAAAAATGTGATACCTTTTTGTTCAACACCAAGCTCCTTTAGCAATCCTTGAAGCCAAAGTGCCTCCTTCACAGCCTCTGTAATAGCCATGTACTCTGCCTCTGTTGTAGACAAAACAACTGTTGACCGCAAAGTAGACTTCCAACTAACTGGTGCCTTTGCAAAAGTAAACACATAACCAGTAGTTGATCTTCGTTTGTCCAGATCACCCGCAAAATCTGAGTCACAATATCCAACTATAGACTGATTGTCTTCCTGCTCAAAAACTAACCCGACATCTACAGTATTATGAATATACCGTAGAATCCACTTCACAGCTTGCCAATGCTCCTTCCCTGGATTGTGCATATATCTGCTAATAACTCCAACAGCTTGTGAAATGTCAGGCCTTGTGCAAACCATTGCATACATCAAGCTACCAACAACATTTGCGTATGGTACCTTTGACATATACTCTCATTCAGCTTCATCCATTGGTGACATAGTAGTACTTAGCTTAAAATGGGAAGCAAGTAGAGTACTAACTGGCTTAGTCTTGTCATCTATGCCAAAACATTGAAGTACTCTCTTCAAATATTCCTTTTGAGATAAACAGAGTTTTTTTGAACGTCTATCTCTAATTATCTCCATGCCAAGAATTTTCTTTGCCTCACCCAAATCCTTCATCTCGAACTCCTTCTTCAGTTGAATCTTCAACTTATCAATTTCTTCCGAATTCTTGGAAGCTATCAACATATCATCAACATATAAGAGAAGATATACAAAGGAACCATCTTTAAGCTTGCGCAAATACACACAATGATCGTATTTGCTTCTCTTGTACCCTTGCCGCAACATAAACTCGTCAAATCGCTTGTACCATTGTCTAGAAGATTGTTTCAATCCATACAACGATTTTTCAAGTTTGCACACCATATTTTCTTTTCCAGCAACTTTGAATCCTTCTGGCTGAGTCATGTAGATTTCCTCCTCCAAGTTTCCATGTAAAAACGCAGTTTTTACATCCATCTGAACTAGTTCCAAACCCAATTGTGTTACCAAAGCCAACATAATTCTAATGGAGGAATGTTTTACAACTGGAGAAAACACTTCATTGTAATCAATTCCCTCCTTTTGAGCATATCCTTTGGCCACCAATCTTGCTTTGTAGCGAACATCTACTTGGTTAGGAAATCCTTCTTTCTTTGCAAATACCCATTTGCACCCAATTGCTTTCTTTCCCTTCGGGAGATTGGCCAATCTCCATGTATGATTCTGATGAAGGGACTGTATTTCATCATTCATGGCAATCCTCCACTTATCTTCTTCTGAACTTTGGACAGCGTCTTTATAAGTGGTAGGAACATCATCAGCTACAATTGAGGTTGCACAAGCAACCGTCTCTATGAGACGAACAAGTTTCGTTATTGTTCTTTTTGGCCTGCTGGTTGCTATTGATTCAAGTTGTTGTTGAGGTTCCTGAGTTGGAATCTCCTCTACTGGCTCTCCTTCCAGAGGGTAATCTTCATTTGTTTCCTCCTCTGCTTTTTGTGTAGGAAAAATAAATTTTCCCTCAAACTCCACCTGCTTAGAAGCATCTTCATTTTGTTTGGTATCTTTTGTTACCTTATTTACCATAGCAGATTCATCAAAGGTAACATCCCTACTGAATATTACTTTCTTTGTCATAGGACACCATAAGCGATATCCTTTGACTCCAGAAGTAATTTCCATAAAAATAGCCTTTTTTGCCCTTGAATCCAATTTTGACTCTGTCACATGATAATATGCAGTTGAGCCAAACACGTGCAAAGAGTCATAATCTACAGCAGGCTTTCCATACCATTTTTCAAATGGTGTCTTGCCATCAATAGCAGCAGATGGTAGACGATTAATGAGGTGGCATGCATATGTAATTGCCTCAGCCCAAAATTCTTTGCCCAAGCCAGCATTGGACAACATACACCGTACCTTCTCCAGCAAGGTCCGGTTCATACGTTCTGCCACTCTATTCTGTTGTGGTGTATGTCTAACAGTGAAGTGTCGGACGATGCCATCATTTTCACAGACCTTATTGAAATGATCATTTTTGTATTCACCTCTATTGTCTGTGCGAATACACTTGATCCTCCTGCCTGTTTGATTCTCCACCATCGTCATCCATTTGAGAAAAATTCTCAGCACTTCATCTTTGCTTTTCATTGTATACACCCACACTCTTCGGGAAAAATCATCGACAAAGGTTACACAATAGTGCTTCCCATCCAATGAAGGTGTTTTGGAAGGACCCCAAACATCAAAGTGTACATAATCCAAAATGCCTTTAGTATTATGGATCGCTGTACCAAATTTAACCCTTGTCTGTTTCCCTTTGACACAATGCTCACAAAACTCCAAGTTGCAAACCTTTACTCCTTTTAACAATCCTTGATCTGATAGAGTTTTCAAGGATTTTCCTCCAGCATGTCCCAAGCGCATGTGTCATAGCTTAGTTGCTTCTGTCTCTTTGTCGTCACTGGATGTCACTGTCGTTGTCCCAATAACTGTACTGCCACGATAGCGGTACATATTATTATTCTTCCGATTAGCCTTCATTACCACTAGTGCACCGGAGCATACTCTCATCACTCCATTTTCTGCAATGATTTTGAACCCTTTTGATTCTAGGGCTCCTACAGAGATGAGATTCTTCTTCAAATCCGGTACAAATCGAACATCTGTTAATGTTCTGATCATTCCATCATGTTTCCTTAATCGTATTGAACCAATGCCATATGAGGTAAGAGGGCTGTTATCCGCTGTGTGGATGACTCCATATTCTCCTTCTTGAAATTCCACAAACCAGTCCCTGTTGGGACACATATGATAGCTACAAGCCGAGTCCATCAACCATATGTCTGATGATGTTGATGACTCTGTTGTAACTAATGAGAAAGTCGGAATCATCACAATCAGCTACATTTGAATCCATAATGGTCTTTCCATTGTTACGTTTGGCCTTATTCTTCAACTTCGGACAGTCTTTCTTCCAGTGCCCCTTTTCTCGACAAAAGGCACATTCATCTTTGCTGGGTCTGGATCTTGACTTGGATCTTCCCTTCTTTTTCCTCGTTTGATTTTGAGGACGACCCCTCACAAATAGTGTTTCTCCTTCTCTGCCCTTCTATTTTTCTCTCTTTCTTTGTTCATAGCTGTACAAAGCCGAACAAACTTCTCTGAGAGAAACTTCGTCATTTCCATGGAGTAGAGTAGTTTCAAGGTGCTCGTACTCATCAGGAAGTAACACCAACAACATCAAGGCCAAGTCACCATCATCATAAGTTGTATCCATATTTTGCAAATCTGTTACCAACTTATTGAAACTGGTGATATGTTCATTCATCGTGGTACCAGGAACATAGGTGAAGTGAAACAGTCTCTTCTTCATGTACAATTTATTTTGACTGTTTTTCTTCAAAAATTTATCCTCCAGTGCTTTCCATAATTTACTTGCAGAAGTTTCCTTTGTGTATGGATATTTCTGCTCTCTAGCAAGGTAGGATTGAATGGTACCGCAAGCAACACAGTTGATAATTTTCCAATCTTCTTCTCCAATAACATGTGGTCTCTTTTCTTCAATGGCAAGATCTAGCCCTTGTTGAAAAAGGACATCTAGAACCTCGCCTTGCCACATCCCAAAATGCCTGGATCCGTCAAAAATTTCTACCGCAAATTTCGCATTTGACACAATTCTTGTCATAAGCGAAGATGCCAATGATGACGTTTGATGTAGATTCTTCTTGTTTATTGTCTCCCATATTTGACACAAATATTATTTAATAGCTGACGACACAAATCAAGATTATTTCCTTTCTGATGTAGAAGATCAGACTAAGCTGCAACCACAGAGCATACTCAGACAGAACCTTGACTCAGTTACCAAGATAAATCTTTTCTGATGTGGAAGATCAGACTATGCTGCAACCACAGAGCATACTTAGACAGCACCTTGGCTCTGATACCAATTGTTGCGGAAGCCAAATGTATATAGTGTGAATAAGTCACAACTACTATACCAAAAATTTATGACAACCACCAAATAATAAATAAGACAATAAAGCAATAATAAAGGGAACACCAGAATTTACGAGGTTAGGCTAATTTTGCCTACTCCTCGGACACAACCAATATTTTATTCCACTCCAAAAATACAAGTGAAATAATACTAAAGAGAGAAGATACAAATGCCTTAAACAGATGAGAAGACAAATGAGAGGTGTGTTTAAATCCTAAACATTAGGCCTTCTTTTATAGGGGGGAAATCCCCCCCAAACTCAAGAGCGCACTGATGTGGGACAAAGAATTTGCCAAACTTCAATACTTATTAGGGGTAAGGTTTGCGTACATACTATTCTCTCAGACCCCGTGAGATTTCACTGGGTTTGATGTTGTTATTGTTATTGTTGTCCTTAAATCATCCAATATATCAGGAAAAACAGATGTTTTAACTGAAACGGAAGCTTAATACATTTGGCAAATTAGTATTGATGTCTTTGAGAAATCAATATGGTCCTATAATACAAACTCTGGAAATGAATGATGTGTTGAAAGCTTATACGACATGGTACGCCATCTTAATGAATTACTTAGCTGTATTTGGCTATAAAACAACTTGTATCGAAAATATCTTAACAGAGTATTAAGCTTCCTCCTTCTCCTCTGCTCCGAGTTTCTTTTCCTTGTTGCTGAGGGTCAAATCCTTCCAATCCTTGAGCTCTTCTTTGGAATCCTCAAGACTGCTAAGATGCTTTACCTTGTATTGGTGTCTCATTGAAAATACAATAAAAACCAAGAAATTAATTACTCCAAGCACTGCCAACAGCCAGTAGAAGAGGTCCAGCTTTCCTTTGTTTAAATTGCTTTTAAGCCAGCTTCTTTTTGTTACTTTTGTTACAAGGGACACTAGCAAGCTACTCACAAAATATCCCATTGAGAGTGTGCTGAGAAATAGGCCTGTGCTCATAGATTTCATCCCTTCTGGTGCCTCCCTAATGAAAAATTCAAGCTGACCTACATAGGCAAAAGCTTCCCCGGCACCTACAATGAAGAATTGAGGGACTAACCAAAAAGCTCTTATTTTGAAGTTGTCATGGATGGCACGGTCCCTCCTTAGTCGTTCTACCAAAGCTGAAGCTACCATACCAGCAACGGAGAGTACTAGTCCAATTCCAACTCTCTGAAGGCTTGTGAGTCCTTGGATGTTGTGAGTGAGTCTTCTGGCAATACGTACAGTGACCCTTTCATTTACTGAAGTAAAGAGAAGTATGCTAATAAAGAGAAAGAAGGAAAAGGAGCCAGCAGGGATGGCAAAGTTGCCGACATTCCGGTTCATGAAAGTAGCTTGTTCAATGGTGAAGGTATTCATCTGAGAGTATACTGTCCAAAAAAGTATGCATGTGGACCATATGGGAATCAGTTTAAGCACCATTTTCACTTCTTCAACTTCTGTAACTGTTGAAACTATCCAACGGTTCTTGCTATTTTCATTTGCCGTGGCACTGTCATCAATAATGGCTGCCTTGTCAAGACACCTGTTTGTTAACAAGTACTAGTACTGGTTAGCTTCTATTTACATCAAATATTTGTTTTTTACTACTTATTTTACATGATGATTCTTAATTTGCCATAAAACAACTACATTCAGGTAATTAATTCTGGCCTTACATGTTAAAATTTCACTGACTACATACTGATGCAATTGCCTCTGAATATATGTAGGTTAAAGATTCCATACTTCTGATGCCAATTGTCTATTTTGTGCATTCTGTTGGGTATGATCAGATCTGCCTAGCAAGTAGCGATCCTCCCATTGGTTTTCGATAAGATAATCAGTTAAGTAATGCCCTCCCATAATTATCAGTGTTTTACATGGATAATAGATAGGATTAGGAGTAATAGACTTATTTAGGTGATTGAAATTAGTTCGATAAGCATCTCTAGGCTGTTACTTTTACTTTTAATATCATGCTTACCTGAGCATATGTGTATGTGGTACTTTTGCATTGTGATATTCATTCAAGAATGCAGGATCAGAAGGGTAGGAAAGCTTTCTCTTCCTCCAAGCCAAGAACAAAACTCTCCATATGATAGTCAAAGGACTTCCTTGAGGCTTCTTGAATCTATAAAATGTCGTTCCACCAATCAATACAGCCACGCCCAGGACCATCGTGCCTGCTGATATCCCGTATCCCCATCCTCTTCCTACATTGTCTTGTAAATACACCAACACGGTCACTGCAAACAAAGAACCCAGGCTTATGCAGAAATAGAACCTGTTGAAGAAGTATATCATGGATTTGTTTTCCTTAGGATCTGATGGGTCAAATTGGTCCGACCCAAACCCGGAAACGTTCGACTTGATTCCACCGCCACCAAGAGCTAGGGTGTATAGTGCTGTATAGAGTAGAGCAAGTTGTTGGCTGCTGGCTGCAATGCAGTGACCCTTTCTTGAGTCACATTCAGGGGGCTTCATGCTTCGAATTGATGTCGCCAGTGTCAAAAGTGTTACCCCCTGGTTAGATATGAGATACATATTAAGGATGTTCAAGTGATATAACAATATTTATTGCTTCATTTATGGATTGTAATACGTAGAAAATTTTAAAAATTTAGTAGCATGTAAATAACAATAACATACCCAGTATAATCTCACGGGTGGGGTTTTGGGAGGGTAGTGAGTACACAGACCTTACCCTTACCTGGAGAGGTAGAGAGGCTGTTTCCGATTGATGCTCGGCTCAAGAAAAAGTGGAAAGGAAGAATAGGGGAGAAGAAGAGGAAGAAAGAGGGGGGAGAAGGTGATAAGCAAAGAGGAGAAAAAGTAGCATCAAATAGTAACCATCAGGGAGCAACAATATCTAGTAAAAGGGGCGAAAAAGTAGCACCAAATAGTAGCAATCAGAGAGCAACAATCCCAATAGCAATTTACAAAAACAAAGGACGTGGTTGCAAAGTAACAGATAATAACAAACTAGAAGGAAGTAACTTTCAACCCACGGCACGAATATTAGTAGCATGTAAATGATATAGGCTATAATATGTAGAAAGTTAATACTTCTAAGAGAAACAAGTAAGCTTTACATGTAATTATTTCAGTGAAAGCAAATCTTTTACAGTTGGAAAACTAGACACAGAGACTAGAATTGCGCACTGGTCTTGTTTCATTTCAGATCATTTTCTTTTATTGAATCTAGGCTACATGTTTTCTAATAGTGAGAAGACCCTTTTTTCCATTTCAGATTTTCCTTGTTGATATAGGAGACAACTTTTCTATCTCTAATTTGGCTCAAGAATCTTACCAAAGCAGCAATTGAAGCAAAGATTGCAACAGTCAAATAACGGCCAAGTTTAGCATCTGCAAGGAAACCACCTAGAAGACCAAGAAGATTAAGTGTGCCCATGAAGTTGGTGACAATGTTGGCAGATTTGGAGGCTGGAAGATGCAAGTCTCCAACCAAGTATGTAACTAAATTCATCGATATCCCCATGACACATATCCTTTCTGATAACTCCGTTCCTAAAACAGACATTTCAGTTATAAGACTGCAAAAACATTTGTTACACTCAAGATATTAGACAAAGTTCTATGGTAGGGAAGGGCACCTAGAATGAGTCCAGCAGCTAGCCATCCCCCTGTTCGAGACTTATCAACCGGATTTCCTCGAAAATCAACTAGAGTTCCATCTTCTGCACCATCTTTGGCAGCATGGTTATCAACCAAAACCTATGCATGATTAAAAGAAAGCTTAGATGAGATATGTAGGCATAAAACTAATAATATTCTAGAATAGAAGAGAATAGCTGAGTCTAATTACCATTGCTGTAAGAGGGCCTAAACAGAAAAGGAGGGGAAATGGGAATAGAAAGAGAGGTTTAAGATGAAGGGGGGATGATATTATTTTTGGATTCTTGATTATATAGTTTAAAGAAAAGATAAAGATGAATGATTAGGCCAAAAGATTAGAAAGGTATGCTGTTGCAGCAGCATTCTATTCCCTCAGTATGTTTTAAAGCAGGAAGGTACTGACTGATAATTGCAGGTTTGTTTGTATTTGGTAGCATCATTTTGTGGATGAAATAGCTTACAACCTACTGAACCATTAGATTGGAAATTGACATATGTTTGAATGAACGTGCTTCTTATCTACACAGAATGGGACCAGCTGTTTCAGCCTTCAGGTTATTGCCTCTTCTTTTTACAAATTACATTTGCTTGCTTTGATCTTTGACAGTGAACTTAATATAGGCTGGATTCAGCTAAAGGTTGAGGTGAATATCATGTTAAATCTTAGTCATAAAAAAAACTCTTTTTGAGCTGGATAACATATTCTTTCTCAATCCAATAGTCAAATCACCTTTATCTATATATAAATAATGCTGTCATTTCTCCCATGTTATTAGAAGAATTGTGTACTAAGAATAAAAAAGAGCCGCCATGCATTAAGCTCTCGCTATGCGCTGACATTCTTAGAACTGTGTACTAAGAATCACGCATATAACTTTTGCAGAAATTTCCTCTCGTGAACTCTTTCACTCTCTGAAATTAAAGTGTGCCAAAATTATTCAGAAATCTAACTTTGGCACAATCAACTTTGCATCATATCTGGAAAAACTTAATTTAGATGTTAAACGAATCGATTAATAAAAGTGTTGATTATGTTTTGGTACAATGGATACAGTTATTCATTTTTTTATTTTTTGGTCTATCATCATGTGTATTAATTAGTCACTTATTTGGCCATATATTGCATATTTCTCTCCTCACTTATCCTACCCCGGCCCCTCACTCACCGTCCTTATCCCAGGTCTCTCGTCTCTCCCCTCATTGATACAGTATGTATGTATATATTGTCAAGAAGTTTAAATACGGTAAGTATACTTAAGTTTGATATGTTAAAGATAATGGGAGAAGTTGGCTAATTGTCTATCTTTGTTTTATCTTAATCAACAGTCTAGATGCAACAGCTGTTTGGTGCGTTGATAAATTTGAGAAGATTTACGAAACAGTAATCTGAATTTATGGGAAAGTTAGGTAATTTGTTGAAAATGCTGAATACTAACATTAGTAGAAGTAAACTGAATTCTTGGAATGTGAAGCTAGGTGCTATATTAGAAAAAGAGGTGGTATTTATATTGGTTTTGTTCACTCCATATTTATTGTGAACCAGAAATGAGTTAAGTGTTGTTCTGCCTGTATTTGTAAATAATGATTCTGGAAATTAGAACGTCAGCTTATAAACGTAAATATAAATAAAACAGAAATTAATTCGAGCCCACTGAATTCACAGTGTTTCCTTAAGGAATTTAATCCCTTCATAGTACCCAAGATTATGGATTATTTCCTCCCAGGATAGAACGAATTATACACTGGTGTCGCGGTACTTCAAACCCCAGTGTTTCAGCGAATACAAGTTCGGCAGCAAATCACACTTACGGATGCTTTGTTTGTAGTTTAAAACAATGCAGAACAAGGGAGGAAAACTCAGAAGTCGAATGGAAATTCTGAGAGGAAGGAATGTAAATTATAGCCAACGTTGAGTTTTCGGTAAAGAGAAGATCAATAACTCTCAATTCTGTTTCAGTTAGCTGCTAAACACGGACCCGCTGCCACTCATTTAGTGGAGCACTTGGCCATGGTGGACGGAGCACCAGGCTGCTAACTAATGGAGTAATCACTTGTTATTATGGAGCAAGCGTTTGGCAATGGTGGGAGACGCACAAATCCACGGATTGGAACATATCCGTTACAAATACGGATATTATTTCGTTAATATCTACTATTAACAAATAAATTTGGTCAAAAAAATTAATCAATCAATTGACCGAATCTGAAGCCGAAGCCGAAGCTGAGCGAGCAAGCGACGACGACGGCGCGAGACTTGCCTTCTTCTTAACTCTTTAAGAGCTACATGAAGTGCATTTGTATATAAACCCACAAAACTCCTTTTCCTCTACCAATGAGGGACAATGTCTCATTAAAAGGAGAGGGAAACTTAAAAATTTTACTCAAAATTTTCATTTCCCTCCATTTCCCATTCACCCTCTTTTTAATACCTTTCTATATTAAAAAGAAGCTCCAACAATCCCCACATGAATGGGGAATGGCTATATCATGGAAGTATGCATGAAAAACTTGTGTGATTTGCAAGCAAGGATTAATTACATCTGGATAAGTAGGTTTCCCTTTGAACTTTCCGTAGTGAATAAATTTGGTCCAAAAAATTAATCAATCAATCGATTGACCAAATCCAAATCCAAATCCAAATCCGAATCCGAATCCGAATCTGAAGCCGTAGCCGAAGCCGAGCCGAGCGAGCGAGCGACGACGACGGCGCGAGGCTTGCCTTCTTCTTAACTCTTTAAGAACTATATGAAGTGCATTTGTATATAAACCTACCAAACTCCTTTTCCTCTACCAATGCTTATGGAGCAAGCATTTGGCAATGGTGGGAGATGCACAAATCCACGGATTGGAATATATCCATTACAAATATGGATATTATTACGTCAATATCTACTATTAACAAATAAATTTGGTCCAAAAAATTAATCAATCAATCGATCATTTGACCAAATCCAAATCCAAATTCAAATTCAAATCCGAATCCGAAGCCGAAGCCGAAGCCGTAGCCGTAGCCGAAGCTGAGCCGAGTGAGCGACGACGACGGCGCGAGGCTTGCCTTCTTCTTAACTCTTTAAGAGCTACATGAAGTGCATTTGTATATAAACCCACCAAACTCCTTTTCCTCTACCAATGAGGGACAATGTCTCATTAAAAGGAGAGGGAAACTTAAAAATTTTACTCAAAATTTTCATTTCCCTCCATTTCCCATTCACCCTCTTTTTAATACCTTTCTATATTAAAAAGAAACTCCAACAATCCCCCACATGAATGGGGAATGACTATATCATGGAAGTATGCATGAAAAACTTGTGTGATTTGCAAGCAAGGATTAATTGCATCTGGATAAGTAGGTTTCCCTTTGAACTTTCCGTAGTGAATAAATTTGGTCCAAAAAATTAATCAATCAATCGATTGACCAAATCCGAAGCCGAAGCCGAAGCCGAGCGAGCGAGCGACGACGACGGCGCGAGGCTTGCCTTCTTCTTAACTCTTTAAGAGCTACATGAAGTGCATTTGTATATAAACCCACCAAACTCCTTTTCTTCTACCAATGAGGGACAATGTTTCATTCAAATGAGAGGGAAACTTAAAAATTTTACTCAAAATTTTCATTTCCCTTCATTTTCCATTCACCCTCTTTTTAATACCTTTCTATATTAAAAAGAAACTCCAACAATCCCCCACATGAATGGGGAATGGCTATATCATGGAAGTATGCATGAAAAACTTGTGTGATTTGCAAGCAAGGATTAATTGCATCTAGATAAGTAGGTTTCCCTTTGAACTTTCCGTAGTGAACTTATGTCGGATATACTCGGTCAATCGGTAGATTTGATATCTTTGAACCGTCAAACTTTAGTGTATACCTAGACAACCATAAGTCACACAATCAATCCCTTAACCGTCTTTGGTTCTCATTGTTGTGTTCGTTTCAGCCATGAACACTGCGTGGTTTCA
The DNA here is from genome assembly GCF_000715075.1 of Nicotiana tabacum. NCBI lineage: Eukaryota > Viridiplantae > Streptophyta > Magnoliopsida > Solanales > Solanaceae > Nicotiana > Nicotiana tabacum. Next base: position 153,208,053 of record NC_134089.1, on the reverse strand, counting down.
TAAGTGCGTAGAGAATTGGCCTTGCAAAATTCTCCTTGAAGCGGCTAACACTTCACACTTACATAGGTGATTCCTAAACGTGTCATCCCGTAAATACACTATTTGATATACCCTGTATCAAATTTAAAAATCATTAAAAAGCCTTAATGCTTTATCCTTGGTATTGAACATTGTCTCATCACGAGAATGGACTAAAAAATTTTGTTGACAATGTTGAACCGTCATTAATGACTTTGTTTGATCTCCTTGAACCTAGATCTTGGGATCTCCAGTCTTCTAGGTAGAGTTACCGCCACAATGACTTGTTCTCGGCCATAGTCCCATTCTCCTTGATGATTTCTCAACTACCTCTCTAGTTAGGCCTTTTGTAAGTGGATCCGACACATTATCACTTGACTTTACATAGTCAATCGTGATAATTCCTCTAGAGAGAAGTTGCCTAACAGTTTTATGTCTTCGTCGTATATGACGAGATTTACCGTTATACATAACGCTCCCAGCCCTTCCAATTGCTGCTTGGCTATCACAGTGTATGCATATTGGTGCCAATGGTTTGGGCCAAAATGGAATGTCTTCCAAGAAATTCCGGAGCCATTCAGCTTCTTCACCGGCTTTATCTAAGGCTATGAACTCAGCCTCCATTGTAGAGCGGGCAATACATGTTTGTTTGGACGACTTCCAAGATACCGCTCCTCCACCAATAGTGAATACATATCCACTTGTGGACTTCGAATCAGTTGAACCGGTGATCCAATTTGCATCACAATATCCTTCAATCACTGCAGGATATTTACTGTAGTGCAAATTAAAGTTTTGGGTATGTTCTAAATATCCCAAAACTCGTTTCATTGCAATCTAGTGAGATTGGCCTGGATTGCTCGTGTATCGACTTAGTTTACTTATAGCACAAGCTATATCTGGTCGTGTACAATTCATGATGTACATTAAGCATCCCAACACACGAGCATAATCCAATTGTAATATGCTTTGGCCTTTGTTCTTTTCTAGTGCAAGATTCACGTCAATTGGAGTCTTTGCAACTTTAAAGCCTAAGTGCTTGAATTTTTCAAGTACTGTCTTAATATAATGAGATTGTGACAATGCCAGACCTTGAGGAGTCTTTTGGATCTTAATCCCCAGAATTAAATCCGCAATTCCCAAGTCCTTCATATCAAACTTGTTAGTTAGCATACACTTAGTAGCATTTATGTTGGCAATGTTATTACTCATTATCAGCATATCATCCACGTATAGGCAAACAATGACTATGTGATTTGGAACATTTTTAATGTACACACATTTATCACATTCATTTATCTTAAAACCATTTGACAACATTGTTTGGTCAAATTTCGCATGCCATTGTTTGAGTGCTTGTTTTAGTCCGTAAAAGGGACTTAACAAGTCTACATACTTTATTTTCTTTACCTGGAACCACAAACCCTTCAGGTTGTTCCATGTAAATTTCTTCCTCCAACTCTCCATTTAAGAAGGCAGTTTTAACATCCATTTGATGAATTTCAAGACCATACACTGCAGCTAATGCTACTAACATCTATATGGACGTAATCCTTGTAACTGGGGAGTATGTATCAAAGTAGTCAAGACCTTCTCGTTGTCTATACCCTTTGACAACAAGTCTTGCCTTAAATTTATCAATAGTGCCGTCATCTTTCATTTTTCTCTTAAAAATCCATTTAGAACCCAAAAGTTTATTTCCAGGAGGAAGATCAACCAATTCCCATGTATGGTTGTTCAATATGGATTCTATTTCACTATTGACTGCCTCTTTCCAGAACAATGATTCCGAAGAAGAAATAGTTTCTTTAAATGTTTGAGGCTCATTTTCCAATAAGAAAGTCACAAAATCTGGTCCAAACGAAGTAGACGTTCTTTGACATTTACTATGTCTTGGATCCCCCTGATTAAATGTACTTTCTTTTGTTTCTTCCCGAGGTCGTTTAGATCCTTCACCAATCGACTCGCATTCCTTTTTATACGGATATATGTTTTCAAAGAACTCAACATTATCTGATTCTATAACCGTATTATTATGAATGTCGGGATTTTCTGATTTATGAACCAGAAATCGATATGCTTTACTATTAGTCGCATATCCTATGAAAACACAATCAACTGTTTTCGGTCCTATTTTTACCCTTTTGGGTTTAGGAACTTGCACTTTTTCCAAACACCCCCACACTTTAAAATAATTCAAGTTGGGCTTCCTTCCTTTCCATCTTTCATATGGAATGGATTGTGTTTTGTTATGGGGTACTCAATTTAGTATTCGGCTGGCCGTAAGAACGGCTTCCCCCACAAGTTCTGTGGCAAACCAGAACTTATCAACAATGCGTTCATCATCTCCTTTAATGAACGATTCTTTCTTTCCACAATCCCATTAGATTGGGGTGTGTAAGGGGCTGTTGTTTGATGAATAATTCCATATTCTAAACATATTTGTTCAAAAGGAGATTCATATTCACCACCCCTATCACTTCTTATCATTTTGATTTTCTTGTTAAGTTGCGTTTCAACTTCATTTTTGTATTGCTTGAATGCGTCTATTGCTTCATCTTTACTATTAAGTAAGTAAACATAGCAATATCGAGTACTATCGTCAATAAAAGTTATGAAATACTTCTTTCCACCGCGAGATGGTATTGACTTTATGTCACAAATATCTGTGTGAATTAAAGTCTAAAGGATTTGAATTCCTTTCAACCGACTTATAAGGATGTTTAACATACTTAGATTCCACACATATTTGACATTTTGATTTTTCGCATTCAAACTTAGGCAATACTTCCAAGTTAATCATTTTTCGCAAGGTTTTATAATTGACATGACCCAAACGTACATGCCATAAATCATTTGACTCAAGTAAGTAAGAAGAAGCTGAAGTTTTATTATTAGTTTCAACAACTATTACATTCAGCTTGAAAAGGCCCTCAGTAAGGTAATCTTTTCCTACAAACATTTCATTCTTACTAATCACTACCTTGTCAGATACAAAAACGCACTTGAAACCGTGCTTTAGAAGAAGTCCAGTAGAGACTAAGTTCTTCCTAATCTCGGGAACATGAACGGCGTTGTTCAAAGTCACGACCTTGCCAGAAGTCATCTTGAGAAATATCTTACCGTATCCTTCAATTTTTGCTGTAGCAGCATTTCCCATAGAGAGCGTCTCTTCGGGTCCAGCAGAAGCATATGTAGAAAATGCTTCCCTCATAGCACAAACATGGCGAGTGGCTCTAGAATCAATCCACCACTCCTTTGGGTTTCCTACCAGGTTGCATTCAGAAAGCATGGCGCACAAGTCATCAACATCATCATGCTTTTCTACCATGTTTGCTTGACCCCTTTGCTTGTCTTTCTTCCGAGCACGACACTCCATAGATTTGTGTTCGGTTTTCCCACAATTGTAGCAGTTTCCACTGAACCGCTTCTTGCTTGGGTTGTATTTCGGACCAGAAGCCTTCTTTCTCTTTTTGTTATCTTCAACAATATTTGCTCACATTATTGTTGAATTTCCACGGCCTCTCCTTTCAACAGCTTTATTGTCCTCTTCGATTCTCAATCGAACAATGAGATCTTCAAGGGACATCTCCTTTCGTTTGTGTTTCAAATAATTTTTAAAGTCCTTCCACAATGGAGGCAACTTCTCAATTATTGCTGCTACTTGAAATGCCTCATTGATGACAAGACCTTCAATGAAAATTCCGTTAGTAAAATTACTAAAAATTTTACTTTCAATATTAGCATTCATTTGAAATATATCTTCAGCAAGTAGATCATGAATAATCACTTGTAACTCCTGGACTTGGGTAATAACAGACTTGTTGGGGGCTATTCAGGATCAACTACATAAGAGAACCCTTGTCTGGTTAGTCTGTCCAAATTGACAATTGTGTCAATGGGACCATGTTTTTGTTGTAATCCTTATTTACAAATCTCACACGGTACAAATAGGGATTCTCAATCGAAACGACCATTGATAGGGTTTCTCCCCAAATTACAGTATGTTTATTTTATGTAGCATGCTATGTGGAGCCAAATAGTTCTTTTTCTTCCTTTAGCTCTAATAATAGTTTCATATAACATATTTTCGCTTAAAAGGGACCAAAGTTGCACATCCCACCTAGATCAAAATTTAGTAAGATTTTGTGAGGATCAAAACAAAAGTTTATATATAAGTAAGGTGTCAGCTGCAGGGACGGATCTAGAAGTCGAGTACGGTATCAACCGAAATAAGTAGCTTTAGTTCAACTCTGTATTTGTATTTAAAAGTTCGCTAAATATGTATAAAATTTAAATTTAGAACCCAATTACTAAAACTTAATGTCAATATTTTAGAATTTAAAATCCATAAAGTTCAAATTCTATTTTCGCCGCGGTAACTTAATCGTCTTTGATATTTACACCAACCAATAGCATTTAACCCTAAGACGAGAACTAGTGTCACATTCAAGCATTATATATTTATTTATGGTTAAGTAATAATTTTTTATGCAAAATATATGTCATGCGTCCAATTTTGTGCAAAGCATAATCCTAATAAGATCTTTTTCTACTTGAAAAAAATACAATAGAATCTAACTCTAGATTTTCTCATAAGTTTAGCACCTAGATTTTCTTTATTTGGGGAGGGCCACAGAGGCGTATCCAAGTTGAGGAATATGGGTGCACATGAACTCATACTTCTTTTCCTAAGCCATGTATTACAATGTTATATTTCTTCAAAATTATTTAGATATATGTGCGTGAACCCATGCTCAAAGATTATTATGGTGCAATTATTATTGGGTGTATCTCTACAACTGAAAATGACAGTTCAAATCCCATTAAATCCTATAATTTTAAAAGTGTAGTGTGTCATTGTAAAAGACTAAAGTTAAACTAGTCAAATATAAATTCTAGATCCGCTTCTTCATAATACTGCACTCAACCTCTTGAAATCCTGAATTCGTCTCTGGCGGCGTCAAGAGACGTGCATATCTTCTATGTTAAGAACAAAAGATAAGAAGAGATCCTTTTCATTTCCTCCTCCTGGATTTTGGAAGGTCCAAAACGAACTATTGACTGGCGAGCATTCAGAGTCAAAAACTCATGCAAAGAACCATTATTCATTTGAAACCACACAATACCTATTTTGATTGCTTGAGTCCATTGAAACCACAATTAGGTTTCGGACTCTTTCTTATGCTGCATTTGTACAACTAGTATTATGTACTAAATGATTCTATTTTCTTCTCTTGTCCCTTTCGAAATGATATTGTTCTGAACAAAAGGCATTGGCTGAATTCTCCAATAATGTTTGAGTGCTTTCGGCAGCGATACCCAGAATGATGAACCCTATTATTTCCCTCAACCATTACATCATGAATAGTTTAACCAATTTGATGCTTTTGTACGTAATTAAATCCACATGCTATGTATCACTTATATATATATATATATATATATTATTATTATAAAAGCACGAATGTTGAACGGTAAAAATATTCTTAAAATATTAGCCGCCTATTGATTATGCCCTTTCATAATTTAATTATATCTTAAACATTAATGCCTAAAACGGAAAAGCAGTTCAAATATTGTAGAGTCCGGTAAAAATATCATTCTTAGAGCCCACTTCGTAAAGAAAATATATTCATCCATTCATTATTTTAATGAAAATCAAATTCTATATTCATTATCTATAGTTCTGTACTGTAAATATTAGACAAGTGTGAAGAAAATATTCTATAGTTCGGGAAGTTAATTATGGGCTGGAACCAAAACAAGTCAAATATTAGATATATTTCAATTTCTCTACAGAATCAAGTATAAAATTCACCACAAATGGTAATGTTTACGCTTTAGGTTATCAAAAGTTAATTTATTATGTGGCGTGATCATGAATTTTGAATATACCTTCCCATAAGTGTTTGTTGCATTCTCAAAGTGATTTTAAAACTTTTAACATAATTTTCAAAATGTCCAGTTTCATTTTATCTATAGATTGTGTCAAAACTTTATAAATCTTTATTAATGAGTTGGTTTTGACAACATATATACTGTTCTTTTTTTAAAAAAGAATTATTGAACTTTATATATTTAGCATCGCTTCACAAACAACAGTGAATAATATCGTATTTTAAAGTGAGTTTACAACTTTAATCATATAACATTGTGATTCTAAAATATTTAATTAGTTCCATTTTTTCCTCCTATATTATGTCAAAAACATTATTGATAACTTGATTTGAATTATATATTATATTATTTTTATTTTAAAGAATTGATTATTAAACTTCCTCTTTGTGCATATTCAACGGTGTAAACGATTGAAAGTTTATTATTTTCAATACGCATTTCTCGTGCAGCGCACGAATATAGAGACTAGTATATATATAAAAAGACGAAGGCCCTTAGTGAAATATCGCTCGCCTTTTTTACCCTCTAAAAATAAATTTTACATTGGATATAATTATAATTTAAGTTACTTTCCTAATATTTAGGATATTTAAATCACCTAAAAATTTGGTTATCAAAAATTTCCTTATTGAACTAAGTAAGAAGTCCTATTTTTTAGCCTTTGGCCATCATAACATATTAATTAATTAATTAATAAGAAAGAGTGACTTTTTAGACCCAATAAATGCTTTAAGTGGGCTCTTTAATAATATTTACCTACAATAAAGGGCTAAAATCTAAAATTAATGCCTTTTCTTTTCATTTCAAACTTGATCTTTATCACAAATATTGTATATATTTTTTATTTTTCTTTTATGTCCCTAAAAGTTAATTGACAAACATTAATAAGAGAATGTTATAAATATATTATATTATGGATGTTCATTTAGTATTCTGTTGTAAATAAGCTTCCTGAAGAAGCTTATCCATATGGGACTCCACCGTAATATATTTATCTATTTAGTACTATATTGGAAATAAGCTTCCTGAAGAAGCTTATCACTTCGGTACCCGGTTATGGATATATTACCCCCAGTAGAAGTTTATCAATACCGGGTATAATAAGCTTATCTTTTCAGTACCCGGTTATGGATAAACATTACCCCGGTAGAAGATTATCCATACCGGATATAATAAGCTTATCCATTCAGTACTCCGTTATGGATAAATATTGCTCTCAGTAGAAGATTATCCATATCTGGTACAGCAGCAGCTTACACAGCAGCTTGTAGCAGCTTACACAGCAGCTTGTAGCAGCTTACACAACAGCTTGTAGTAGCAGCTTACACAGCAGCTTATAGTAGCTTACACTGCAGCTTGTAGTAGCAGCTTACACAGCAGCTTGTAGTAGCAACTTACATAGCAGCTTCCTTTCTTCTATAAATAGAAGAGATTTCAGTTCATTATGTACATCAGTTTGAATTCGAATAATATATCAGTTTCTCTCTATACTTGTCTTTACTTTATAGTTTTTATTTCATAACAAGTTATCAGCACGAAGCTCTACCATCTCGAGCAAATATTTTGAAAGTATCTGAGGTAAGAACTTTCTTTTCCTAAATAATGTCAAATCTTTCTAAACTTGAATTTGTAGCCCTGGATATATCGGGCAAAAACTACATGTCTTGGGTGCTTGATGCTGAAATTCATCTTGATGCGATGGGTCTGGCAGACACCATCAAGGATAAAAATCAGGCATCAAACCAAGACCGTGCCAAAGCAATGATATTCCTACGCCATCACCTTGATGAGGGCCTGAAAATGGAATATCTCACTATTAAAGATCCAGTCATACTGTGGAATAATTTGAAAGATAGATATGACCACCTGAAGATGGTCGTTCTTCCACAGGCACGTTATGATTGGACTCATCTAAGGCTACAAGATTTTAAATCTATCAGTGAGTATAATTCTGCTATGTTCAGAATTATTTCCCAATTAAAATTATGTGGTGATAATATTACTGATCATGATATGTTGGAGAAAACTTTCACCACTTTTCATGCCTCGAATATGCTCCTGCAGCAGCAATATCGAGAGATGGGATTTAAAAAGTATTCTGAACTTATCTCACATCTTCTTATAGCAGAGCAACATAATGGGATATTAATGAAAAATCATGAAAGTCGACCTATTGGTTCTTGTCCATTCCCTGAAGTGAATGAGATGAACTTCCACCAAGCTAAACGTGGAAGAGGTCGTGGCCCCAGTTGTGGTCATGGCCGTAGTCGGGGAAGAAACCCCAATCATGGTAATAATAATGCACCAAAGAAGCCTCCTCACCACCAGCAGTGGAAAAGGAAGGAACAAAAGCATGAAGCGGTGCAAGCGCCAAATGCAGAAAATGCATGCTATAGATGTGGAGGAAAAGGGCACTGGTCACGTACTTGTCGTATGCCAAAGTACCTGGTTGAGCTTTATCAAGCCTCCCTGAAGAAGACAGAGAAAAATGCTGAAACAAATTTTATTTCTGAAGATAATTTAGACTTCATGCATTTGGATGTAGCTGATTACTTTGCACTCCCAGAAGGAGAAATAAGTCATGTAATCGGTAGTGAATCTGTAGAAATGTAAATATTTTAATTTTTGTTGTTTGTAATAAATAGTATGGTTATGTAATTGTTGTACATAAATAAAAGTTATGCTTTGATAATGATGTTTACTATAATATATTTTATTTATGTTATTTTGAAGAATATGGATAACCCTCAAATTATGTTTGGATCAAAGACAAATCATGAAGATATGTGTGTTATTGATAGTGGAACAACTCATGCCATATTCAACGATCAGAAATACTTTTCTTATTTGCATAAGGAAAAAGCAAATGTTTCAATAATTTCTGGTAATATAAGTTTGATTGAAGGCTCCGGAAGAGCCATAATATTTCTGTCTAAGGGAACAAAACTTATTATAGACAATGCATTGTTCTCCTCCAAGTCCCGAAGAAACTTGTTGAGTTTTATAGATATCCGCCGAAATGGGTATCATGTAGAGACAATAGATGAAATAAAAAGGGAATATCTTTGTATTACAAAGAATATTTCTGGCCAGAAATTCATTGTAGAAAAGTTACCAACTTTATCTTCTGGCTTATACTATTCAAAAATTAGTACAATTGAAGCACACTCTATCGTAAACCAGAAGTTTACGGATTCAAATACTTTTGTGCTTTGGCATGGCCGTTTGGGCCATCCCGGATCAATAATGATGAGACGAACTACTGAAAATTCGAGTGGGCATCCATTAAAGAACCTGAAGATTCTTACAAATGACGAATTTTCTTGTGATGCTTGTTATCAAGGAAAAATGATCACTAGACCATCACCAATGAAGGTTGATATTGAATCCCCTGCCTTTTTAGAGCGTATACATGGGGATATATGTGGACCTATTCACCCACCAAGTGGGTTGTTTAGATATTTTATGGTCCTAATAGATGCATCTTCAAGATGGTCTCATGTGTGTCTACTATCATCTCGCAACCTGGCGTTTGCAAAGCTATTAGCCCAAATAATTCGATTAAGGGCACAATTCCCAGATTATCCTATAAAGGCTATTCGCCTTGATAATGCTGGGGAATTCTCATCTCAAGCTTTTGATGATTATTGTCTATCTGTTGGGATAAAAGTTGAACATCCTGTAGCTTATGTTCATACTCAAAATGGCCTTGCAGAGTCATTTATTAAACGCTTGCAATTGATAGCAAGACCACTACTTATGAAAACAAAATTGCCCACTACTGTTTGGGGCCATGCTATCTTGCATGCAGCATCACTTATCCGTCTTAGACCGACACATTATAATAAATATTCCCCGTCACAATTAGTTTTTGGTCATGAACCAAATATTGCCCATCTACGAATTTTCGAATGTGCTGTATATGTGCCAGTAACACCACCACAACGTAGTAAGATGGGACCACAGAGAAGGATAGGAATATATGTTGGGTTTGAATCACCCTCTATTATTCGCTATCTTGAACCATTGACAGAAGATTTATTTACTGCTCGATTTGCAGATTGTCGGTTTGATGAAACAAATTTCCCACAATTAGGGGGAGAGGAAAAGGAAATCAAAAGAGAAATTGTGTGGAAAGTTTCATCATTATCTCACTTTGATCCCCGTACCCCTATATGTAATCAGGAGGTCCAGAAGATCATCCATTTACAGAATATAGCAAATCAAATGCCAGACGCATTTACTGATTTGAAAAGGATAACTAAGTCACATATCCCAGCAGAGAATGTGCCTATCCGAATTGATGTCCCAGTAGGACCATCTACTAGCATGAGAGCTAGTGAACCTAAAGCACGCCTGAAGCGTGGTAGGCCTTTGGGTTCTAAGGATCGAAATCCTCGAAAAAGAAAATCGACAAATGATCAAAACGATACTATGAAGGGATCCCCTGAAGAGACCCAAAATCTGATTAGTTCTGAGATTCCTGAAGAAATCAATGAACCTGAAGCTCACGTGAGTGAGGAACTTTTAATAAGTTCGAACGGTGATGGGATTAATTTAAATCGATTTGAAATAGTGGTGTATAATATTTTTGCATATAATGTTGCACTTAATATTATGCAAGATAGTGAGGATCTTGAACCTCAATCTGTCAAGAATGTCGACAAAGATCTGATTGGCCAAAATGGCAAGAGGCAATTCAATCGGAATTGAAGTCACTTGCTAAAAGAGAAGTCTTTGGACCAGTAGTCCAAACACCTGCTGGTATAAAACCAGTTGGTCATAAATGGGTTTTTCTGCGAAAAAGGAATGATAAAAATGAAGTTGAAAGATACAAAGCTCGCCTTGTTGCACAAGGATTCTCACAACGACCTGAAGTCGATTTTGATGAAACATATTCACCTGTTATGGATGCCATAACATTTCGATATCTCATCAGTTTAGCACTACATGAAAAGTTTGAAATACATCTAATGGATGTAGTTACAGCTTATCTGTACGGTTCACTTGATAATGAAATTTATATGAAAATTCCTGAAGGATTTAAAATGCCTGAAGCAAAATCTCAGGAAATGTATTCAATCAGATTACAAAGATCTTTGTACGGTTTAAAGCAATCTGGGCGCATGTAGTATAATCGCCTTAGTGAATATTTGCTGAAAGAAGGTTACATAAATGATGTTATTTGTCCATGTATTTTTATAAAGAAAATGACATCAGAATTTGTTATACTTGCTATTTATGTTGATGACATAAATCTTGTTAGAACTCCAGAAGAGCTCTAAAAGGCAATTGAATATCTTAAGAAAGAATTTGAGATGAAAGATCTTGGAAAGACAAAACTTTGTCTTGGTCTGCAAATTGAACATTTAGCAGACGGGATCTTTATCCATCAATCTGCCTATACAGAAAGGGTCTTAAAACGCTTTTACATGGACAAAGCGCACCCATTGAGTACACCAATGGTTGTTCGATCACTTGAAGTGAATAAGGATTTGTTCCGACCTCCAGAAGAGGACGAGGAACTCCTTGGTCCCGAAGTACCCTATCTCAGTGCAATTGGTGCACTAATGTATCTTGCTAATGCTACAAGGCCTGACATAGCATTTTCTGTTAATTTACTAGCAAGATATAGTTCTTCTCCTACACGTAGACATTGGAACGAGATTAAGCATATATTGCGATATTTAAAGGAAACTCTTGATATGAGTTTGTTTTATGCTAACAAAGATAGTGCAGACCTTGTTGGTTATGCAGATGCAGGTTATTTATCTGATCCCCATAAAGCTCGATCTCAAACCGGCTACGTATTTACATATGGAGGTACTATCATATCATGACGCTCCACAAAGCAATCTATTGTTGCTACTTCTTCAAATCACGCTGAGATAATAACTATTCATGAAGAAAGTAGGGAGTGCGTATGGTTGAGATCAATAATTCATTTTATTCGAGAAAAATGTGGTTTGGAATATGAGAAAAGACCCACAATTTTATATGAAGACAATGCTGCATGCATAGCCCAATTGAAGGGAAGATTTATAAAAGGAGATAGAACGAAGCACATTTCACCAAAATTATTCTACACGCACGATCTTCAGAAAAATGGTGACATTGATGTGCAACAAATCCGTTCAAGTGATAATCCAGCAGATTTATTCACTAAATCTTTGCCAACTTCAACTTTTGAGAAGATGATATACAAGATTGGAATGCGGAGACTCAAATATTTGAAACAAGGTTTTCATCAGGGGGAGTAAAATACGCGATGCACTCTTTTTCCCTTACTAAGGTTTTTTCCCATGGGGTTTTCCTTATAAGGTTTTTAATGAGGCACCTAACAATGCGTATTACTAAATACGTGTACTCCTTTTTCCTTCACTAGATTTTTTTTCCCACGTGGTTTTTCCTAGTGAGGTTTTAATGAGACACATTATCTTTTAATGAACATCCAAGGGGGAGTGTTATAAATATATTATATTATGGATGTTCATTTAGTACTCTGTTGTAAATAAGCTTCCTGAAGAAGCTTATCCATATGGGACTCCACCGTAAATATATTTATCTATTTAGTACTATATTGGAAATAAGCTTCCTGAAGAAGCTTATCACTTCGGTACCCGGTTATGGATAAACATTACCCCCAGTAGAAGTTTATCCATACCGGGTATAATAAGCTTATCTTTTCAGTACCCGGTTATGGATAAACATTACCCCGGTAGAAGATTATCCATACCGGATATAATAAGCTTATCCATTCAGTACTCTGTTATGGATAAATATTGCTCTCAGTAGAAGATTATCCATATCTGGTACAGCAGCAGCTTACACTGCAGCTTGTAGCAGCTTACACAACAGCTTGTAGTAGCAGCTTACACAGCAGCTTGTAGTAACAGCTTACACAACAGCTTGTAGTAGTAGCTTACACTGCAGCTTGTAGTAACAGCTTACACAACAGCTTGTAATAGCAGCTTACACAGCAACTTGTAGTAGCAGCTTACAGAGCAGCTTCCTTTCTTCTATATATAGAAGAGATTTCAGTTCATTATGTACATCAGTTTGAATTCGAATAATATATCAGTTTCTCTCTATACTTATCTTTACTTTATAGTCTTTATTTCATAACATAGAGGTCTTTTTGACAAAAACCAAAATCCATCACAATTTTGCACCGCTATCCCCTGTCCCTATCTCCCCAATTTCTCAACATCTCTCTCTCTTCTCTTCAGAAACTCTCCTTCTCCCTCCTCTCCGCAACGCCATAGCCATTCAAGAAATTGAACTTATTAAGAATGTGTGCCACCAATCTCAGTAAGAGAATCCAAAATACAATCTTCATCTTTCTATCCCCATTTTCTCTAAATCAGTGATACAAGAATGCCAACTGCAATTATTAGATCTGAAGTTAGTGCCTTTCAAATTTGATTATATATTAATCTGATTGCTGAAGCTTCTTCTGAAAGAACTCCAGGGGAATGGCAATAATCAAGGAGAAAGTAATGACTTTGCCCAAATGATATTATAATTTCTGTTTTGTCTTTAGGTTGCAGCCATTTTATCAGTTTAATATTTTTTTCTTGTTATGGTAACACCATTGACGTGAGAAGAAAAGAGGGGAAGAAGAATTGGGTAGGCATTAGTTTTTGGATAAAAAGACAATAAAACCCCTCCTATTAACGTGGTGTTATTGTTAGTACTTAGTAGGGATTTCAAACCATTCAAATGTTGAAATCGCCTATGATCCCTTTGACATAAATGGAGACTCTAGTGTACGACAAAGGGCTTTTAGAAATTGTTTTAGGTCACACGTTCAAATCTAGGTGTGACATTCTATATATATTTTTTTCATCTCCTTATATAGATATTTGGTTGTGCCATTGTGTGTAACCGTTGGCTTTAGATTATGGATAAAAGTGTTTCAACTTAGCTTAATATTAAAGTTGAACGTCTTTAACAGTATCTCTATTATTTACCTAGACAGGCTAGACTGCCCGCAGAAGACTCTCTCATATTTTTCATACTTGTTGCTTGTTCCATGTTTTTTGAAGGTAAAAGAGTGAAGTTACATGAAATAGACATCCATTAATCGATGGATGAGATTAGGAATGCAAAAGGAAGAAAAAGAATGAAGTGATGGTGCCATTGAATTGGAAAGTCATTAATAATTTGATTAACACATTATTGTTTTTACTTAGAACCAATAGTGACCTTTGCCTTAATATTGCTGAAAGTATAAATGAGAAGTGTTTAAAAAAGAGATCTTTACCGTACACCTAGAAAATGATAGAGAGCAGGGGTGTCGGCATGAGAAAAGCAACGGTTTATTTGAAGCTTTTGATTTAGACTTGAGAAAGGTTGAAAAAGGATTGAGTTGGCTTGGTACAAGATTCAATAAGATGTTGCGGATTATTTAAGGTTACACGTTTCAAAATTTTTATAGCTACACAAATATAATAAATTATTTAATATCACACGTTTCAAAAGTTTTATAATCACACCAATATTATGACATGTTTAATAGTATATATCATAAAAGTTCTTATTTATTTCTTAAATTCCGTATCGATTCAAATTATGTTACATAATCTAAAATAAATAAAAAAAGTGTTTATATTTCTTTCGTCTCAATTTGTATAACATACTTTATTTTTTAGTACATTAAAAAAGAATTCATATTTTAAAGATAATTTAACTTTAAGCCTCTTATTTTAACATTAAAGTTTAAAGAATATTTTAGATCACAAATATTTTCTTTCTTAAATTATGTGCTCAATCAAATATGCTATGCAATCTATTTTGCTTTCACACCCCTTTCCATTTGTCTCATCTTTTACTTTTCTTCGTGAGAGATAGTGCTAACAATGTGTCTTAATTAATTGTATTTATGGTTAAGTAATAATTTTTTATGTAAAATATATGTCATGCGTCCAATCTGGTGCAAAGCATAAGTCGGATCTTTTTCTACTAAAAAAAATACAATAGAATCTAACTCTAGATTTTCTCATTAGTTTAGCACCTAGATTTTCTTTATTTGGGGCTGCGTATCCAAGTTGAAAGATATGAATGCACGTGAACCCATACTCCTGTCCCTAAGTCATGTATTATAATGTAATATTTCTTCAAAATTACTTAAATATATGGGTGTGAACTCATACTCAAAGACTATTATGGTGCAATTATTATTGGATCTACAAGTGAAATTAGCAGTTCAAATTCCATTCTGAATTGTCTTATTTTCGGCACGCGCAATATAGATAGATATGTGAAAATTACTAAATTTCAAAAACAATATAATTTTGATCCTATAGTTTTAAAAGTGTAGTGTGTCATGGTAAAAGACTAAAGTTAAACTAGTCAAATATAAATTCTAGATCCGCCTTTTTACAATAGTGCACAATGGAGAAGTTAGGAATTTCATCTAGGGTATTCAAACTTAAAATAAGTAAAAAAAAAAAATCTCCAATAAAAAGTGTTCAATATATGTTATTGATGTTAGGCTAAATATCCATATTTTTGCATGTAATTTGCCTTGCATTATACTTCAATATTACTAATTTTGGTATAAATATTTGTGGTTCGAGCTTAATAATGATGTTTATATGTGCAGGAGGCAATTTTGAAGTGATTTGGCAAGATTGTATACAAAGTAATAAAAACAAAAGAATTTGAAGGGAGTATAATTTTGGTGCCCAGGTTGGCACCAGGGACTAACCAAAACGCTAATGACAGAATAACGTAGAAGAGGAAAAATTTCAGTGTCCAGCTTGGTGCAAGGCGCCAAGTGAGACGACCAAGGACGAATTTCGCCCTAATTCGACTAGGACTTGATAGTTTCGACCTTACACGCCCCCAATATGTATAAAAGTGGTTCTAAACCTATTTTTTAGAGGTTAGACATTATTGGAGAGGAAAAAACCCACGGGAATACTTAGAAGCAACGAATTGTACGAGTTTTTCTCTTCTATTCTTCCTTAATCTGTATTTTAATGCTTTCACTTATTATCATGATTGTTAGTATGGTTACGAGTAGCTAAACTTTCTAATCTAGGGTTTGATGAAACCTATTGGAGGATGATTTTCTATTACATTTAATATAGATTTGCCTTTGATTTTTCTCTACTTGTTCAACTATATTCTCGTTGTTGTTGATTAAAGAGCTCTCAATTAACTGTGCCTATTTAGTGTGTATATTGCTCGAGAGAGTACACATTTAGGTAGTTTTTGAAGAACACCACTCCTAACGTATTTGAGAGATCAATACGGAGGGTTTAAAGGCGGGATTAGAGATAATGAAACCTTGGTGCAATCGTACTGAGTGGTGAATTAGTGCTAGCTAGCGTAGTTCGAGACAATATGTCTAGTAAGTTTTGGTAGTTGCTCGAGAAAGAGTTACGACACCCAAAGTGCTCACGATCGGTAAAGAATACTTAGGCGAATTTATAGAAAACGTAGTGAGAGAGATTCCGACAATAGAGGAGATCATAACCCTTGACTTTTCCAAATCTTGTCTACAATATTTGCTCTGTTAGTTATAGATTACTGCAGTTTAATTACTGTTCTCTTAGATAGTAAACATTCAAATCGATATTTAGTATTTCTGAAGGTTGATTACTTGAATTCTTGTGAAACTAGTTGCTGTAATTAATATGTTAATTCCTAGTGGGATTCGATTTCGGACTTCAAAAATCAGATTATATTTGCAATGACCGCTAGACCTCTTAGGAGGCATAGTTGGGCGTCATCAAATTTTGACGCCGATGCTGGGGACTTAACGGTGTTATCAATTACAACTAGAAGAATTTCTAGGATTCTTAGTTTAGTCAATTTTCTCGATTTAAATTTATCATATTGAAATTCTAATGTTTGTAGTACTGTGTGTTATAGGTGCATGCCTAGAAACTCCTCAAGAATTGGTCAATTATTAGAAGCATTACCGGATCCTAAGAAAGATTTCAAGGCATTAAATCATGTAAACAAGAACGACAAATGATAATAAAACCTGACAGAACAGATCGAACTAGACATGGGGGACGTCATAGACAACCAAAACAACCGAAATAATAGGAATGACCCAAACAATCAAGGTGTGTAACCTCTTGTGCTAGAAGCACCCTTGTATGATTAGGCACAACCCACCGCTGAAAATTTGGCAACCACAATTGCAGCCCTTCAGATACAAGCAGAGACATTTCAAATTACAAACAACATGTTACATTTGCTGTAGAACAAGGGAATGTTCTCTGGGTCTTACATTGAAGATCCACAACAGCATCTGAAAAATCTTTTGTCAATTTGTGTCACTCAAAGACAACCGAATATGGCACTAGAAGCAATTAGACTATTATTGTTTCTATTCTCAATGACTGGAGAAGCTCAGACTTGGCTCAATTCACTCCCTATAAACTCTATCACCACTTGGGAGAAATTAGTCAAGCAGTTTTTGAACAAGTTCTACCCACCCAATAAGACTGCCAAGAAAGTTGATGAGATATTGAACTTCTACCAGAAACCGACTGAAACATTACAAGAAATGTGGGAAAGGTTCAAAGGGATGCTGGTTAAGTGTCCATACCACGACATTCCAGATAAGATGTTGGGACAAAGGTTTTACATTGGATTGTCAGATAGCTTGAAGGCCAACGTTGATGCTTCAGCAGGTGGAGCATTTTTGATCAAATCATTTAGAGAGTGTAAGGTTCTGGTAGATAAAATGGCTCAAAACTCAGGATGGATGACAAGATACACTACAATCACCCCTGTAGTTCACTTAGTAGCTTTAGACCCAAACAAATCCATAGCCAAAAATATGGCCACGCTGATAACGCAAATGAGTATCCTGTTACACACCATGTTTTTGTACGTGAGGGTACGCCGAAAATCAATTGATGTAAGCTTAAAAATAAGATTATATTTGGAAGCATATAAATTAAGATAATTATGTTACCTTGGAGGCTACAAATATTTAAGATCATGAATAATGAGTATCAAGAGAGTTGGAAAGCTTAGAAGCTAAACCAATTGAAGAAAATAAGTTTCGTCGAAAGTCGACAAGTTTGGAATGTTATAACATGTACTTTGGGGTGAGACTAGGGCTCTTAACATGACAAGGAGGTTATGCTATGAGTTATTTTAGTCTTATGATAGTCATTTGCTACGTTTTGAAGGCAAACAAGTTGTGAAACAAGATTTGGCAAAGGTCATCACAAGTTACATTCATAAATTTGCTGAAAATTAGGTCAAATGTAGCTGAGCGTTTCTCCATATATACTTGGAATTATGGGGTGATATACCTACCAAATTGAAGATCTAAGAGTCAGTTTCTAACGCATTAAACCGTTTGTCAGTAAAGCATTGGAGTAGATAGATATTCACGTTTTTGCGAGACCGCGCAAGCAGCTCCCAATGGGACCCACTTAGGCAGTGGTCGACCTACTTCACTTTATAAACGATTTGGACGCCTATTTTAAACTCATTTTCAACTCAACTTTGTCTCCAAACTTCTCCTAACCCTTCTAAATAGATACCACTAGGGTTTGAAGTGATTCGAAAGTGATTACACCATATTTCAACATCAAAGCTTAGTTCTAGTGAAGAACAACACCTTTTTGAGGTTATGTTGTTATGGAGGATTGTTGTGGGCTGTGTTCGGCTGAAATTCCAAGTTGTTGCTACTGTCTAAAGTGAGTTTAACAGCCTACTAATTGTATTTAAGCTTTCTTATATGTTGGTTAAGTTGTTAGGATGATAAACTACAAGATAATACTTGGATTAGCTTAAGTCACTTCTATGGTATTGTATTGCCATTGAGGGTTGTTGTAAGATGAATATAACTTGTATTTTGACTTGAAGTTACTGTAGGAGGTATGTGTATTGTGTTCTTGCATGTGCTTAAGGTTATCTTGATGTTGATTGAGTTAAATAGATGGAGTAGACATGAACTAGTGAAACTAATTGAAGATAGTTGGAGTTGAGGATTGTTTCCTTTATTATAAATATATGGTATAAGGATGGAATCATTGATAAATGACTTCATTATCACGTTAATAATACTTTTAAGTTAATGTAAAAAGTCTATAAGGGGTGATGTGGGTTATACGGATTCCAATCGGAGCTTGCCACTCGTCGTGAAGCAGTTGTGACTTGTTGTTGTTATTTGATGTCTTGTTATTGATATTTATATGTTGATGGATTTCTCTGGTTGTTGTTATTGGTATATGGTATTGGAGGAGGACTTTGTTACAGGGGAGATGCTGCCCCGAATTTACGTAAATGAGCTACTAGCTTAAGTTACAGACTTAGCCTTTGCTCGACACTGATTTTGTATCACCTTATACTATAATAGATTGAGTTGACTTATTTGAAGAATTGCTTGGAAGGTATTAAGGACTCAACGGGTTTAAGGTATGTTAAGACACTTCCTTCATTCTTTTGGCATGATATAAAGTGAAATGAACATAAACAATATACTATTTCATAACGGTTCTACTCCTAGAAACTAAGGCTACCCATATTGTTCTTTCCTTATACAATCATTATAAAAATGTATGTATGATCCTTGAATCCTATTGAGGTTCATATTGATGGTATGGATGTTCATAATGTTAGTTAAAGGTCCAACGACCTTATGTCACTCCGAAAGGTTTAGAACGTGATTCCATGAGTCCAACATGCATTATATCTATATATCTATTTTACTCTACCGAACCGCGCTATAATCGGTCGGGTACGACACATATTGTGCAACCACTGATTAGTTGGGTTTATCAAACTCCACGTGGCCGGGTACGATTCTACCGAGCCTAATGATGGCCGGGTACATTTTTACCGAGTCCTTTTTGAGGCCTGATACGATATGATAATGATGATGCCCACAGAGGCATGTGTTTTTAAAAGTTTATGTATATATATGTATTATGCATTTCATGTCAGTAGCCTCCAGAGGCACTCAGATGTTACAGGTTGTATCTCCTCTATCTCTCTTTACATTATTGTTCTTGTTTATGCTTTCCTGCCTTATATACTCGGTACTTTATTCGTACTGACGTCCTTTTTGCCCGGGGACGCTACGTTTCATGCCCACAGGCCCCAACAGACAAGTTGACATTCCTCCTAGTAGGCTATCAGCTCAACGAAAGGTGTTGGTGCACTCTACTTGCTCCGGAGTTGCCTATTTGGTTAGTAAGAACATATTGATTGGTATGGCGGGGCCCTGTCCCGACCTTTATAATGTATATGTACTCTTAGAGGCTTGTAGATAGATGTAATGTATATGAAATATTGTATGGCCTTGTCGACCTATGTTCAGTGTACGAGTGTTCATTTTGGTCTTATAGGACCGCATGTCACATGTATAAGTTTGTATTACATCTTGGGTCGTCCTATGTCAAGTATTCCCTCATGTTTTATTCTAGTTATATCATGATGTCCCTTCTGACCCATTTACCCACGATGGTATGATAAGAAAGATATGCTACGTTGGTACTCGGTTGGGTAAGGTAGTGGGTGTCGTTGCGGTCCTCCGATTTGGGTCGTGACATATCCTCACCAAGAAAATTGATGAATCAGGATAGAAGCAGGTACACATAGTTTTCACGACAAATGGGGATTATTTACACCATGCATTAACCAACCATATGTGTGCTCGTGGAGCGGTGAATATGAAAGTGACAAGCAAAGCTATTAAGAGAATATGAACTATGTGGGCAATTATGGAGGCTAGAGGCAAGATGGTCAGAATTAGGGGCATCAGAATCAGCAGTATAGACCAGCACAACAACATTATAATAACAATAACAATAACAATTCGGAGCTATGCGACCACAGGGTGAAGTCGTGACTTACCAAAGGCAATAAGGATACAATCAGCAAAATCAACAGCTAGCTTATCAACAACCTCCACAACAACAGATAATGATACAAGTTGATGGGTTGTCTAAAATTAAAGGAATGTTGCAACAACTGATTGGGTCCAATGAAAAAATGCAAGAGAAGGTTGAAGCACATGAATCACGATAAAAGGCATTAAGATTCAATTAGGGCAGATATCTATGACTCTGAATAATCGTCTCCAAGGGACATTACCTGCGGACACACATGTCAATCCGAAAGAGTAGGGCCCGTAGCAGCTTATCGTGGTGAGTCTAAGAAATGGTAGAGATCTATAGCTAGAGCAAGAAATTGCTCGCGAAAGCCGGCCAACTGAGATACTTGTACTAGTACCAATTGAGGTAGATGATTCAATAGGATTAACAGAGGTAACAATACAACATGCACAAGAGAAAACAAGCAAAGAAAAAGAGGTTGCAAAGGAGACTGAGAAAGTGCAAGAGAAAGTAGCAGAAACAGTGCCACGACAGGATCTAACTCAAGTCACAGGAAGGAAGCGACCTCTAGCACCCTTCCTACAAAGGTTGGCTAAATATCAGAAGGATGAGCAATATCACAAATTCATGGAAATGTTGAAATAAATTCAGGTAAACATTCTTCAAATTGATGCTTTGCGGGAGATGCCCGGTTATGCAAAAATGATGAAGGACTTGATGTCTCACAAGTTTGACTTTCAAGACTTGACAACTATGACATTGACTCAGACCTTTAGTGCTATTATGACAAGACCTATAGCGGAGAAGCTATCCGACACTGGAAGCTTCACAATTCTATGCACCGTATGTAGCTATGCATTCGCCAAAACATTGTGTGACTTGGGGGCAAGCATAAATCCGATGCTATTGGCTATCTATAAAAAGTTAGTCATATGAAGAGCAAAACCCACATCTATGTTACTACAACTAGATGACCGAACGATGAATATGCCATCAGGTATACTTGACGATGTGCTTGTCAAGTTGGAAAGTTTGTATTTCCGGCAGATTTTGTCATTCTGGATTGCCAAGTTGATAAAGAGGTTCCCATAATTTTGGGAAGGCATTCTTGGCCACAAGAAGAGCTCTGATTGATTGTGAAACTGGGGAGCTGAAAATGAGGCTGAATAACGAAGAAATAACATTTAATATGCAAAAGTCTATGCTGCGATCCAATGAGTTTGCAAATTTATCTTTTATACAAGCTGTGGATGTGATCATGGAGGAAGATGATGATGCACTTAATGCAAAAGACCCTCTAGCAGCCTGCCTCATGAATTTAGAAGAGGTAAATAGTGAGGACTTGACGGAGTGGGTATTGTCTCTAGAAGGACAAGGGTACTGGAAAAGAGAGCTCGAATTCGAGTCTTTACACTTAAAAGAAAGAAAGACCCCTCTAGCTAAGCCATCAATCGAAGATCCACCATAGTTGGTATTGAAACCGCTACCATCTAACCTCAAGTATGCTTTCTTGGGACCTAACTCGACTCTACCTATTATTATCTCATCTGGGTTGTTAGATGTGCAGGTAGAACAACTTTTACAGGTGTTAATAGAGTGCAAAACTAAAATTGGTTGGACCATTGCAGACAACAAGGGTATCAACCCGGCCTTCTGTATGCATAAGATTCTACTGGAAGATGGGCACAGACCTTCCAAAGAACATCAAAAAAGGCTGAACCCTAATATAAAAAAAGTCGTGAAGAAGGAAGTGATCAACTGGTTAGATGTGGGAATCATTTTTCTATCTCTGATAGCAACTAGGTTAGCCTAATTTAGTGTGTGCTAAAGAAAGGTGGAATGTTGTGGTGCAAAATGAGAACAACAAGTTGATCTCAACAAGAACAGTCATGGGATGGCGAATTTGTATGGACTACAGAAGATTGAACAAAGCCACCCGAAAAGACATTTTCCCCTGCTGCTCATTGATCATATGTTAGATACATTGGCAGTGAGGTCCCAATTTTGCTTCTTGGATGGATACTCGAGGTATAATCAGATCTCTTTTGTCACGACCCAAACTGATGGGCCGCGATGGGCACCCGGTACCTTACTCGATCGAGTACCAACATAACGTATCTTTTCATGTCTTACTATCATAGAAAACTGAGCCGGAAGGCTACTATGAGATAAGTAGAATACAACATATGATACCAACTTATACATAAGACATACAGGCCTATAAGGCCAAAATAATCACCCATACACTGAATATAGGCCGACAAGACCATACAATCTTTTACGTACATGACATCTGTCTACAAGCCTCTAAGAATACATAATTTTCATAAAGGTGGGGACAAAGTCCCGCCATACCAAACAATACACATCTAAATCATACTAACCAAACAAGCAATTCTGAAGCAAATGGAGTGCACCAACATCTTCTACTGAGCTGATAACCTACTTGGAGGACTCTTGACCTGTCTATCGGGACCTGCGGGCATGAAATGCAGCGTCCCCAGGCAAAAGGGACGTCAGTACAAATAATGTACCGAGTATGTAAGGAATGAAAATCAGTAAATTATAGGCATGAGAGAAACACAAAGTAAAAGACTCGACATGTAGGTTTGCATAGATTTGTGAATCATTTCATTTTTATAATGTCATGTATATGCATATAAATGTCATACCATGCATGAGTATATGTAACATTATCAAGCCTCTGAGGGCATCCTATCATATCATCTCGGCTACTGTGGGCAAATCATCAACATATACTAGCTGATCAGGTGGTGGTGCGTATATAACGCCGTAACCTTTTTCCATATCCCATATACATATATATATGCAGATATAATGCCATTCGGTCATAGGTCAATATACATGAATGCAATGCATGAGAAGTACGTCAATAAAATCTCTTGGAGTGTCATAAGACCATTATGCCTTTGAATAATATCATGAAGTAAACTTTTTCAACTTACGTATTTCTTTGAGACCCATGAACAAATGATAGAATAATATGACACATGGAGAATCAAGAACATAAGCTTCTCTAGCATTTCTATGAATAGAATCATTTATGGAAATTGTGCATTTGCTCATTTCATTTGTGTCGTATGGATCATGCCAAAAAGAAAGAAGGGATAGTCTTAACATACATGGATTAGGGAAAAATCCGTATGATATTCTTGAAAAAAGTTGCACTATACTCCTTTAGAAACGCAAAATCTCACGTTGCTACAGTGCTAAGAAATCTCGTTGGAATTGTTTTGTTTCAAGATTAATTTCCGTTGAAGCCAACATAATTGTTGGAATCGTTCTTGATGGGTTGAGATTTAATTTCTGTTCTTGAAATGGTTTGAAGTAGGAGAAAGGTATATGATTTTCTTACTTTGTTATTCTATATCCAAAATGAAATGAAACCAACTTAAATGAAATTAAACCAACTTAAATGTCTTAGATATAAGTAGACTCATGACTATTACACGTAAGTAGACTTGTAATAAGTCTTACTTTAGTTGGCCACCTATCATTTTATGTCACGAGTCATGTAATTTGAATGGGGGGCTGCCACCTCATGCCCCTTTAATACTTATCCAACATAATTCCTTAATTAATTGGGTAATATCCCATTATCCAATAATTAACCAATCACCCATATAATTAAGAATTATCTCAAATTACTTAAAATACTACTCACTTTTAACATACCTTATACACCTTACTATCACGGTCATATGGTATCTTATATCGCACTAGTCCATAAATATCGAGTATTTTAGCTCGGGCCGTATTTTATCCCAACATGCCGAATTTGGACGAAAATTCATTTTCTTTGACTTGCTTCCCCTCTCACCTTTACGAATTTACTCATCACTTGTTTGAAATAGCATAATCCTTATAATCTTTAAACAATCTTTTTCTTGGACTGATGTCAATTACTTTATAACAAATTCAACATACAATACTACAGGGTGCAACATCGTCGTAATTTAATATTGCGAAGCGTAATATCATCATAATGTAATACTGCGAGATATAACATCTACTGCCTTGGAGGATAGAGAGAAAATGTCATTCACCTGTCCATACGACATCTAAGCTTTCCGGAGAATGTTGTTTGGCCTATGCAATGCACCTGCCACATTCCAAAGGTGCATGATGGCCATCTTCACAGATATGGTAGAGGACATAATGGAAGTTTTCATGATGATTTCTTAGTGGTGAGAAACTTGTTCGATGATTGCCTTAGGAATCTGAAAAGAGTGCTGAAGAGATATATGGAGACTAATCTGGTGTTAAACTGGGAAAAATGTCATTTTATGGTACTGGAAGGTATAGTCTTGGGACACCTAGTGTCAAGTAAGGGCATTGAGGTGGAGCGTACTAAGGTTGATGTAATAGAGAAGTTTCCACCACCCACTTTCGTCAAGGAAATAAGAAGTTTCCTTGGCCACGTCAGTTTCTACAGGTGGTTTATAAAAGATTTTTCCAAGATTGCTAACTCTTTGTGTAAATTGCTTTAAAAAATTTCCCCTTTGTGTTTTTTGATGATTACAAGTAGCTTTTGATGAATTAAAGAAGAGGCTGGTGTCTGCACCTATCATAGTTGCACCCGATTGGGAGCAACCATTTGAGCTAATGTGCGATGCAAACGATTATGCTGTGGAAGTAGTGCTGGGGCAATGAAAGAGAAGGTCATGCACCAAATCTACTATGCAAGTAGAACCCTGAGTGGTGCCCAACTAAACTACACAGTGACTGAGAAGGAGATGCTAGTAGTGGTGTTCGCATTTGACAAATTCAGGTCATGCCTGATAGGCTCGAAGGTAATTATTTATACTGACCATGCTTCTCTCAGATACCTAATTAAGACGAAGGAGTTCGACTTGGAAATCCGTGATCGAAAGAGAACGGAAAACCAAGTTGCCGATCACTTGTCCATGATTTAAGGAGCTGAAAAGAGGGTTGAGGTGGAAGAGATGGTGGAGACTTTCCCAGATGAACAACTTTAGCGCCATGGTATGCAGATATGGCAAAACTACTTGGCGGGCAGTATTGTTCCCTATGAATTTTTCTTTGTGCAGAAGAAAAAGTTCTTTCGTGATTGTTGTATGTATATCTGGGATGAACCATATTTGTTTAGGATTGGCAAAATACATAAGTAGTCACCCGAACTATATACCAAATCCCTATTACACACTTTCTGAGGACCAATATCACCTTACACATGTAACCTTTCAAAATTGTATCTAGTACACACTACTTTTTTCTTGACCAGTTTTTTGTTTGGAGTTGCATCCACGTGCCAATCAAAATGCGACATGTTTCATAACTCATTTGTAATAAATAATACTCCATATATTTAACATAAACTTTAATTGATTAAATTAAATAAAAAATATTATGTCATCTTCCCCAAGCAACCCCCCTCCCCCCTCTTTCCATCAGCTTCCTCCTCGGTCATGTAGCTCAGAAGAGGAGAGCAATATCATCTACCATCTATCGAGAATAATACATGGAGCTCAGAAGAGAAGAGCAAAATCAAGCGCAACAAACGAAGCTAAGAATGCCATCATCATTATCAATGCAATAACATTTTCAGATCCGAGAATGAAAGAGATGAAAATTGAAATTGCAGCTTCTCCTTCCTCCATTTTCCTCCTCCATTTTCAGATCTCATACCAAGACCAAACAAAGCAAAGCAAATTTAATTTCTGGTTTCCATGATTAAAGAATTTTATTGTGAAAAAATCTTCAATCTTCTCTTATAATTTTATTCATTCTCATGAAATGCAAAAAACTATTTCCTTTTATCTATGTAAAAATTGGATGTTTTGGTAAATTTTAATTGTAGAAAAAGAAGTAAGACAAGTTTGGAAGGGCAAGAGACGAAATGGAAGGTTTAATTTCTACTATTCTTTAAATTCTTTATCATGGGTTTTGATGGATTTTTTTAAGCTACAAGGGGAAGAGACGACACAAAGGGAAATTTGGGGAAGACAAGTCAGGGAAGGGGTGGATTTTGGTGGGGGGGGGGGGGAGCTGGTAGTTTTGGGAAGACGACAAGTATTTTCATTTGATAAAAAGGAAAAATAAGAAAAATGTTATTACTTTGACACGTGGCACTAAATACGGAATTAGACAAAATATTTTTCAAATTTTACGCGCTCAATCTTTTTGTTAAGCATGCTCGTGCCACGTAGTAAAAGTAGTGTGTACTAGATACAATTTGGAAAGGTTGCATGTGTAAGGTGATATTGGCCCTCAGAAAGTGTGTAACAGGGATTTGGTATATAGTTTGGGTGGCTACTTATGTATTTTTCCTTTAGGATTTGTATTGATAATATGATCCGGAGATGCATCCCCGAGATAGACCAAGCTTCTGTTTTGTAGGCATGTCATGCTTCACCTTATAGAGGTCATTTTGGAGGCGTAAGGACATCTACTAAAGTGCTGGAGACGGGCTTTTATTGGCCAACATTGTTTAAATATGCACACTTTTGGGTAAAGAGTTGTGATGAGTTCCAACGGACGGGGAATACACATGAACCCAACTCAAGAGGTGGACATATTTGATGTATGTGGTTCGATTTTATGGGACCATTTGTCAGCTCATATGGGAAACAACTACATACTGGTAGCTGTGGACTATGTCTCGAAATGGGTAGAAGCCGTGGTACTCCCAACAGATGATGTAAATGGAGTTATTGATTTTCTAAGAAAAAATATCTTCACTCAATTTGGCACTCCAAGTGCGATAATTAGTGATGGAGGCACCCACTTCTGCAACCGACTTGCAAAGTTGTTGGTGAAATATGGCATTTGCAATAAGGTTGCCACTCCGTATCACACACAAACAAGTGGGCAAGTGGAAGTGTCAAACAAAGAAATCAAGAGTGTTTTGACCAAAACTATAATGCTACTCGGACTGACTGGGCGAAAAAATTGGATGATGCACTATGGGCCTACCACACTGCAATTAAAACTCCAATTGGTATGTCACCGTACAAATTGGTATTTGGAAAAGCGTTTCACTTACCGGTGGAGTTAGAGCATAGAGCTTTTTAGGCATTAAGGCAATTGAATCTTGACATGGAGGCTGCTGATACGAGTAGTCATAGAGCTGCATGAATTTGATGATTTCTGTTACCATGATTTTGAGAGCAGTAGGATGTACAGAGAAAGGATAAACATGATGCATGATAAACATACTCAAGAGAGAATTTTCAAACCCGTAGATGTCATGTTGTTGTAAGACTCAAGATTGGAATTATTTCTGGGTAGACTGAAATCTAGATGGTCGAGACCATTTAGGGTTGTGCAAGTGTTCTCAAGTAGAGCTATAGAAATTGAATATTAAGATGGAACGAACAGGTTTAGAGTCAATGGGCAAATGATGAAACATTACTTTGCCATGGATGAGGAAAAAGTAGTATCTGTGATTCATTTGAAGGAGCCTCAAGTGTTGAGTGAACCTTGAGTTCGATTAACTGCGTCGTGCTGTGACGTTAAATCAAGCGCTTGTTGGGAGACAACTCAATTTTCTTGTTTACTTCTAGTTGTCATTTAGTAAAAAAAAAAATAGAGTTCAACATCTAGTTGGGCGCCAGGCGCGAAAGAAAACACCAAGAGAAGCAATAAAATCACACAACTACCCTATTTAGTGCCAAGCGCGAACAAAAACATCAGGTAAGTCCCCTACCCGTTTACCCTCAACCCGAACCAAACCCGTCTCCCCACCTAGTAATAATAAAACTAAAACAATAATCAACCCGACCATCACACCCTAAACCCCTAATCCCCGCCCAGTTCTCTCTCTCTCTGAACCCCTTCCCATCTTTCCCCCCTCGTTGCTTCTTCTTTCTGTCAAGCACTAGGTGAGTATTTCTTCTTCTTCTTCTTCTTCTTCTTCTTCTTCTTCTTCTTCTTCTTCTTCTTCTTCTTCTTCTTCTTCTTCTTCTTCTTCTTCTTCTTCTTCTTCTTCTTCCTCTCTTATTTTTTGTTTTTTATTGTTGTCTTCTCTTCTCTTTTTTATTTTAATTACTTCTTGATTTTGTATTATTCTTTGTTTTATCATCTCTCACTCTTATTTTCCCCCAACATCCTATAGAGTAGAGTGTTGGCAAATGTGTATTGAATTCCAACTGAGTATGTTTTTTTGGCATTGTTAATTGACTACGGGATGGAAAACTAAAAGTACCAACACCTCATTTAATTTTGAAGGGTATGGAACTTGTCCAATGGTTTGAAAGACTTGAATGAAAGTGTTGCCCACCAAGTATTTGATGAAATTCTTGAAAGCAAATTATTGATTGCCAGCGATGTCTGAGTAGCCGAGCATTGTTTGTTGGCGCTAAGGTGTGAGTGTGGGGTATTAGGGAGTGATGTCATGCACGAAGGTCGTATGTGTGGGCCTATCTATGTGCACTAGTCATGTATTGCATTGTTTCTTTTCCCTTTTACTTGTTTCGTTGAATTGTATTGACTGGGGGCAAAGAATGTTGTTAGTTTATATGAGTACACCAAACTATAGAGTACTTGGTCATCTATGAGATGATGCGTAGAATGCAGTAAAGATTGAATGTAAAGAAGGCAAGAGATTTTCTACGTGGAAAAATCCCACACAAGGGGATAAAAAAACCACGACCTAATCTTGTAGGCTTTTAACTCAACTAACTTGCAATCTCCCTATTACAAGCCACTTTGCAAAAATCCTATTGCAAAGACTTTAAACTAACTTGTGATGCAACCACGACAAGCCACTCTACAACTCTCCTAGTTACAAATGATTTAAACTTATGACTATCGTCACAACATAAACTCAGAAGTTTACGAATTTGGTTTGTTCCTAAGAAAACGCTTCTAAGAAAGCAAACTAGGAATTACAATGACGAACAAATAACAAGATTACAACTCAACTACGGATGTACATAAACTTATTTAGAAACTGATCCTTAGTGGAGTTGTCTTCTTGTTCTTGACACACCAGTGACTTTAATGCCGGGTGAATACTTTTGTTTCTTGAGATAATATCACTGAATGCACATAGAATGGTGTGTCTTGCATCAGGTTATTTTATCACAAAAGATAGCACAATGGATAGTGATGTCAACTCTTGGTGTACACTTCTTCCCAATGAGAAGTGACTGTCTTGCACCAGGTTGTTTTATCACAAAAGATAGCACAATGGATAGTGATGTCAACCCTTGGTGTACGCTTCTTCCCAATGAGAAGTGACTACTGCACTGTTTGCACAACCACTTCTAGGCAGTTGCGTTCCCGCTGGATAGTGGACTTTGTCTTTCTGTCAGGACACACCAATGGACCAGGTCCTAGTTATGTTCCACTTCTATGACAGTTGCTAGATGGTCACTTTCTTCTACTACATTTCAGTTGTGTACTTGACTTATACTTATGTCAGAGAACCCTATGGGAGCAGGTCCCTATTGTGTTCTTCTTTATATTGATTGTGTGTAGTCACTGACTTGTGCTTGTGTCGGATAACCCTAAAGGACCAGGTTAGCAGGTCCTGTTGTGTTCTTCCCTGTGGTCGTTCATTCATTTGCTGATTTTCAGACTTTAACTAGTTCACATGAAATGTATATCCTATAGGCCAGGTTCTCTATCTGGTTCTTCACGACAAGTTTGTTAGATCATCAAAACATTAGAAACATAAGGCTAAGATATTGAATACCCATCAATTTTCCCCCTTTTGATGATGACAAACTTAGGCAGGCCAGTATTTGTTTAGAGCAGAAATAACCAGATGAGATACCAGAACTACACAAAGTTCTCCCTTAATCTTAGATCTCCCCCTCTTTGTGATTTTCCCTTGATCGCTTGATAGTTCCCCCTTAATCCTCACCTACACACTTCTTTCCCCCTTTTGGCATTATTAAAAAGAATAGGTATTAAGAAAAGCACAAGCAGGTAATAAGCATAAAAAAGTCTAACACAACTAGCTCATGCCATATATGTGCACACAATATGACAGAAAAGAGAAGCCAGAGGAACACAGTATTGTACAAGCAACAAAAGGGGAGCTGTTTTAATAATGTTTACATTGGACTGAGTAAGTCAGGAGTAGTAATGGTTAAGTTCAACATTCCATCACAAAAACAAACAAACAAAAGTAAAAATAGCTTGACACAAAGAGGATCCTAGGGGACATTAAAAGAAGGAGGCTTGGAGGAAGAGACAACAATGGTTTTGAGAATCAGGTCCAGTCTAGCATTTGCAGACAGTTGTTCTTCAAGTAATTGAGCCCGAAGTCTCTCATTTTCCTTTGTCAGTCGTGCAACCTCCTCACTTACAGAATTAGGTCCTTAAGCTGCTTGATTGAGCTGAGTTTCCAGTATCGCATTTTGAGCCCTCAACCGTCTTATTTCCTCAGAGGCTACATTTTGAGCGCTGATTAGCTGAGAAATGGTCGAGATGCTTCCACCAACTCTTTATATACATTCACATTCTTCTAGAGTGGTCTTAGAGAAGGTCTACTTGCGTGTGCCTACTCTAGGATTCCCCAAGGGGACCTTATAGAATCTAAACAACTGAGTGAGGAGAAAGCCATAAGGTAACCCATGATTTACACCCTTAAAATTTGCCACCTTCGGCATATGATCTATCATGATTACTGGAAAATTGATTGGGACAAACTCATCAAGCGCTTTCACTAGGACCATATCTGATTTTGTAGCAATAAAGCGCCTCTTAGAGCGGGGTGAGAGTACTTTATTGACTAGTTCAAAAAGAAGCTGATACTCAGGAAGCAATACCTTCTCATGCACCCGTTCCCCCTGTTGGATAGCTTGCTCTTTCATGATGGCTCTCCGAAAGTTTACTCCACACATACACTTAACTGAGGACATACCTTCACACATAATTCTGAGAACCTTTCCTAGTGTTGAAGCGTCAAGTACAATGTCTTCTCCATCTACGAGCGCACAAATGTGATCCCCCTCAACTGTGAAAAGAGATGCATAGAAAGTTTATACTGCATCTTCATACACCAGAGGCATGCTCCCTTCAAATAAGTGTTCCCATTGTTGAAATTCCACAATCTCCAAAATTTGTCTCATGCCTGCCATCTCCGAAATTGCTGGATCAAATGTACGACCCCACAATACTTTCTGAGTTCTTAATCTCTGCTGCCAAAGACCACCATCACATGTCATGGACCTTATTGAACCAAGTTCTTTGACAGTTTCTCTTTTCCGTTTACTAGGCCCTTCGGCAGACTTTCCTTTACAGCTTGCTATCCTCACAGTATTGTCCTCAGACACGGCTAGCTCAGTTTGACTCCATTTAGACTTGCTATTGTACTTCACGGATGACCCTTTCTGTTCCTCAACAGTTTCCTCAATTGTCCCAGATTGTTGTACTAGGAACCAGGTTCCCTAGAAGCATCTTTGTCTATCCGGTTTACTGACACACTCTTGATAAAATCCTTTGGATTCATTTTCCTCTTTTTCCTTGTCTTGACACTCCTCTTACTTTTCTACAATGAGGATTCAAAACACTCTTGCTATAGAGACATGGTAGTGGGTGATTTGGAGGAAGACTCTAAGAGCTTGGAGTGAACAAGAGGCGCAGGAGAGTTTGAATGGAAGAGAATCAGGTTCATCAGAAGGATTTTCTGAGAATATCTCATGAGCCAAGGACTCGAAAAGTGTTGTGGTTCTTACATCTCCTAGGAATGGAATCTCTTCCCCCTGGTACTCAGACGAGAGATATGTTCCTTCATTCATCAGACTCTCAGCAGCTATATCCATAATGTTATGATCTGCTTCCTTTTCTGGTGACTCCTTGAGAGTCACTAAGTCCAACATAGAGGAGTTCAGATACTGGTCAAAATCATCCTCAGGGGCTTCTGACACTTGAGGAGTAAAACCTCCTGTGTGGTCTTTGATGAGATCATAGGATTGACTAGACATAAGATTCTCAACATAATGGTAAATAGGGTTTATCAGAAATGGAAAAATTATAGAAGTAGAGGAGGCGCCAGGAGTGGGTAAGGTAGTAGAAGGCATGAAATAGCGACGCACTGGATATGATTTCAAGGATAATAACAAAGTGGGAGCAGTGTCAATGGTGGAGAATGAGACGATTGTTCGATCGCCATTAGATGAGTACTTGGTAGACGAGTAGAGAGAAAGAGAGGGAGAGAGATGATGACAATATCCTAGCTATACAAAGGAGATGAAGGTTCATGACTTGCCGTGAGAGAGAAAGAAGGTTTTATTGGAAGAAGGCTAATGATGAGTGGAGAGCGAAACAGGTTCTGAATAGTTTTGAAAACGGCGGTAGGTTTGTGGGGAAGTGTTACCGTGCGGAGGGAATGAAGGGATTTGAAAGACAAGACATGACATGAAGACATTGAAAAGTCGGATGATGTGGCAGTTGAGTTACAAAATTATTATTTTTTTGTTTAGAAAGGGAATGCCGCACGTTACTACTAACATGAGATACGGGAACCTGATGCCAGAGCAATCTTTTGAACAAGATTTTAGCAGCTCTTCTTTCGTAGTTCATAATTGTACCTTTAGCTTCTATGATCGTCATGCGTGTTTACCTACAACGGTATTGATGTGATTTAGGCTTGGTCAGAAAACACTTTAGCTACCTTTACTTGAAGGTGTCTTACACAGCCAATAGATGGAAGATTAGGTTCTTCATTAGACTTTTGTGACCCCATCTTCACCTTGATTTATCCAGAATATTCTCTACTTGAGGCTTTAATGCAGATATCTGGAGTTTGGTCTTCTGTTCTGCAATGCTTTCCACTGATCAATCCCTTCTTCATTTGACCCTTAGAAGATGATCTCACCCTTCAATGTGCTTGATCCTCTTGCTTTTGAAATTCCTCTCTAGTTATTGATGAGGCCATTTCGTTTTTCTTCCTTGTCTCCTAGAACATGAGGCATGAATCATGATAAGTGAACTATTCTAGAAGTGCTTTTCTTTTCCATAGGAAAACATGCTTATCTAGCTCTACAGTAAAAGAGAGTGATTTACTAGTTACGCAGATGAGAGCCTTTGGTTTTCCAATTTGAGATAGAAGTTTGATTGAAGAGGGAGATGTGGAGGTTAATTTTATTTCTCACAGTTTATGTTCTGCTGCTTGTGTAGTGCCATGAGCTGCATCTTTACTCTTCCCTCAGCTTCAGTGGTAGTAGGTGACGCACCAGGTTCTTTGTGAGACGTGGAGGATGATGTTGCATTGTCTTTCACCAATCTCCTTCATCTTACTCACTTTATCATCCTCCCTATTTGAAGCATCAGATATTTCCCAGAGGCAAGGTTGGTTTATCATATTGATCATCACGGTCTCTTTCTTGGCAGGGAAAAGTGTCTTGTTGAATACCACATAAGCACTATCTACCATTTAGTGTGCCCTTTGTTGAAGAATTTGTGTCCTTGTTTTGTGGATTATATCCCAGAACGATTCCTTCGCTCATTTTTTTGCATTGAGCTTCCTAAGCTGATCCTTCCTGTTGTTAAGAACAAGGCATTTTCTTCCATTTGGCAGCTCTTGGTGGATTTTGATTCAAGAGGGACCTGGTTCGGCACTTGTTCTCAAGGTAGAGGACATTATTCACTACTTTTGACCAAAATTTCTTGGCGATTCCATAGGCGATAAGCACTGTCCATGCAACATTTTCAGTTCTGTTCTTTCTTTTAGCTACACCATTTGGATGTGGAGTCCTTGGTATTGAGAAATTGTGTGTGATCCCTTCTCCCCCTCCTCCTTCATTTTTTGAACTCATGTCCCGGGACACTAGAGTTTGGCAGACCACAGACCAGGTCCGACTGAGTTAATTTATTCGGAGGTAAGAAGTTTGCACATACCAATCCTTCATGCCATGGTTATGACTTCACTCATCTCATACCACTAGCTTGTGGAGATTCATAATTAGTCGAAGTGGATGTTCTTGTTTCCTTTGTCCACTGAGACCAATTAGCAAGTCATTAGATTGGTGACTACAATTTTTAGGCCATTCACATAAAGCTCATTCCCACTTGAGTATCGAAAGAACCTCTCTACCTTTTCATTCACTAAGAATGTACCCTTTACTTCCTTCTCAAGGATACATTCCCTTCCTGTAGGGATTTCAGTGAGAAGAGATTCATGATGTTTTTAGCTGCATACTTTAAGTATCCACTATCCATAGTCCATCGTAGTCCGCTTCCTCTCACTGTTCCCTGCTCATGCACATCAAAGGTTAGATTTAGAAATCCAAACTAGTTTGGGTCCCTTATTATTATAAAAAGGATGAATGAGGGATTTCCTAGTCCATGCAGGAAATTGCGAGTGGTACCCGGTCCTTTGTTAGTAGTCACTCCATCAGTAACGCTTTGTTTTTCTGAGCAGACTGAACCCTGGCCTGGCAATTTTCTTTAAAATGCCCATTGTTCCCACAGTAGGTACATAGCTAGTTATCAGGTACAGTGACATACTTGTTGTGTGGGTTGTAGGGCGTTTTCTCCCTTTGGAACCCGATGTACTGCTTGTTCCCACTATTGTTGAGATACATGGCAGTGACAACATCTGAGGACCAGGTCCACTTCAAAAATTTCTCAAGATCATTTCTTAGTTTCTCCAACTTAGCTTGGAGTTGCTGATTCCTCTCGAGTTCACTGCAGAGACTGGTTTTTACAACAGTTAACTCCTTTTCAAGCATGATGTGCGTCTCACTGACTACTTCCTTCCTTTTCCCAAGACTTACATTCCTATGTTCTCTATTGAGTCCCTTAATGGTTTCCTCTAGATCAATACATATTACTAACATGTCATCCCTTTCCTCTTCAATAGATGCAACTTTTTATTCTAAGGTGTTTTTCCCATTGTTAAGGCCTTCTATTGTTTCCTTCATATTAACAACTACTACCATCAGATCGTCTCTCTCATTTTCCACACTAGTTATTCTTTCATTCAAGGTTTCCTTATCTTGTTCAAGAATAGCTATGGTCTCTTTTAAGTCCACTACATAGACCACTAGATTATCTCTAGATTGTTCGGCCTCTCCTAGTTCTATGGTCAGGATCTCCTTATCATTTACAAGGCTATAATAGGCATCAATTAGGACATTAGATAAAGACCTTAGCTTCTTAGAAGAATAGGATTTCAGATTTCTCTGAACGTCCCTAAAATTTACCTCATCATCTTCATCTTCATCATCATCATCTGACCGAGCCATCAGCGCGAACAGTGAATCGTACTTTATTGCTTCAGTTTCCACTGCCATAATGGAACTATTTTCTGCATCTGATTCCCTTTCGGATTCATTTGAGGAGTCTCCCCAAGCAACAAGAGCCTGCTTAACGATATTGTCTACAACATTGTTTTTTGATTGAATCTTTTATTTGGAACCAGGTTCCTTTTTCCTGCTTTGTCAGGATTTTGCTTGTACTGCTCCTGTTTCGCAAGTGGGCAGTCTGTGATGAAATGCCCTAACTTTCCACATCTATGACAAAGATCGTTGTTCCTTGTTTTACTTGAACTGCCCCACTTTGGTATACCACCATTTCTTCGAACCATATTTTGAAATCTCTTAGTAAGATAGGCCATGTCACTATCTTCATCACTTGAATCACTGCTTTTAGCCTTAAGCACTAGGTTCTTTTACTTCTTAGGCTTTCTTCTTTCACTGTCTTTCTTTTTTTCAACTCGTATGTCTTCAGATTACCAATCAACTCATCCATGGTCAGAGTCTGTAGATCTTTAACTTCAGTGATGGCATTTACCTTACTTTCCCAAGACCCAGGTAGAACACTGAGAATTTTCCTTACAAGCTTGTTTCTGGGAATGACATCTCCAAGTGAGTGAAACTCATTTATGATGGAGGTGAATCTGGTGTGCATATCTTGTATGGACTCATCATCCTTCATCTTGAAGAGCTCATATTCAGTGGTGAGCATGTCGATCTTGGATTGTTTGACCTGAGTAGTTCCTTCATGTGCGGTTTGTAAGGCTTCCCATATTTCTTTGGCAGTATCACAAGCTGATACTCTATTGTACTCATTAGGTCCTATGCCACACATCAAGATTTTCTTGGCACGATAGTTCTTTTCTACAACTTTTCTGTCAATATCGTTGTACTCTCTTCTCCCTTTAGGCACCAATGGTCCCGTTTCTTCAAGTTTCTTCATGGAAACATGTGGACCATCACAGATGATGTCCCACAACTCTAAATCTTCTGCCATCATAAAATCATGCATCCGGGTCTTCCACCAGCCATAGTATTGACCATTGAATTTGGGAGGTCTATAGATTGATTGTCCTTCTTCAATGTTTGGTAGAGCAACCATTGAGGATCCTTCTTAGGTGTTAACTTGATAGGAGAAACCCGCTCTGATACCAATTGTTAGTTTATATGAGTCCACCAAACTATAGAGTACCAGGTCCTCTATGAGATTATGCGTAGAATGCAGTAAAGACTGAATGTAAAGAAGGCAAGAGATTTTCTACGTGGAAAAATCCCACACAAGGGGATCAAAAAACCACGACCTACTCTTGTAGGCTTTTAACTCAACTAACTTACAATCTCCTATTACAAGCCACTTTGCAAAAACCCTATTGCAAAAACTTCAAACTAAGGATTTAAACTAAGGATGCAACCACCACAACCCACTCTATAACTCTCCTAGTTACAAAGGATTTAAACTTATGACTATCCCTAGTCACAACATAAACTCAGAAGTTTACGAATTTGGTTTGTTCATAAAACAATGCTTCTAAGAAAGCAAACTAGGAATTACAATGACGAACAAATAACAAGATTACAACTCAACTACGGATGTACATACACTCATTTAGAAACTGATCCTTAGTGGAGTTGTCTTCTTGTTCTTGACACACCAGTGACTTCAATGCCAAATGAATACTTTTGTTTCTTGAGAGAATATCACTGAATGCGCACAGAATGGTGTGTCTTGCACCAAGTTGTTTTATCACAAAAGATAGCATAATGGATAGTGATGTCAACTCTTGGTGTACGCTTCTTTCCAATGAGAAGTGACTGTCTTGCACCGGGTTTTCTTATCACAAAAGATAGCACAATGGATAGTGATGTCAACTCTTGGTGTACGCTTCTTCCCAATGAGAAGTGACTGCTGCACTGTCTGCATAACCACTTCTAGGCAGTTGCGTTCCACTTGGATAGTGGACTTTGTCCTTCTGTTAGGACACACCAGCAGACCAGGTCCTAGTTGTGTTCCTCTTCTGTGACAGTTGCTAGATGGTCACTTTCTTTTGCTACATTCTAGTTGTGTATTTGACTTGTACTTTTGTCAGAGAACCCTAAGGGAGCAGGTCCCCATTGTGTTCCTCTTTATATTGATTGCGTACAATCACTGACTTGTGCTTGTGTCGGAGAACCCTAAGGGACCGGGTCATCAGTTCACTATTGTATTCCTCCCTGTGGTCGTTCATTCATTTCCTGATTTTCAGACTTCGACCAGTTCACATGAAATGTATATCCTGTGGGCCAGGTTCTCTATCTGGTTCTTCACGACAAGTTTGTTAGATCATCACAACATAAAAAGCATAAGGCTAAGACATTGAAAACCCATCAAATGTTATGATCAATCTACTTTAAAGGCCCGAGTATAGTGAGATGCATTGTATTGTATGTGCTGTCGTTATATGCTATATGCGTATGTTGTTGGTTGCTAAGGGAAAGTCTTGAGTACCCGAAGCATTGCTTGAATCTTAAGTGTTGGGTCGCCCCAACCCTACCTTTTGTCTATAAAGGATCTTTGAGGTTTTAATTAATGCGCCATTCATTGTTCACAAGTGTCGGTACTAATAGCTCGTGAAGGTTCGCAAAAGGCAAAGGCAACGGCAAAGCCTTCTACGACTGCCCCATCCATAAAGAAGCGAAAATAAAGTGAGGTTACTTTACACAAATCGGAAAAAGAAAAGCAAGTGACTGAGCCTTCAACAAGGCATCCTCGTGTGCCTCATCCAGCTCTCCAGGTAGATAGAGAGGATGCAAAATATAGTACCACTCCTTTGTACCATACGAGCGGTATATCTCAGAGATGGGCATCAACACCACAACTTTAGAGTAGCATTTTCCTACCGTTCTGGATCAAATAAAGGAGTTGAAGTTGTACCGTTTGTTAGAATGCCCCGGGTCAGCTAATTTGAGCATGATGAAAGAATTATATGCTAATTGGCATTGTTAGAAAAATGAAGCCGATGTGCGAGATGTGTGGATCAACTTGCAAGCACAAGCACTTTGTGAGTTTTTGGGGGCTCTAAACCATGATCCGTGATTTTTTCAAAAGTTCGTGCACGGTCCGGATTACCTGGCCATCTATTAGACATTATGTGGGAGGAACTTATTGGCGAAGTAGATTCGTTCACAACAAAATGATACCCACAGGGACATGTGCCATACTGACTTCAACAGAATAACTAAGGTCTAGCATAACTTTGTTTTTGCCTATATTGTGTCTAGTGAGAATTCTTCAGTTTTCATGAGAGCGAGGGTTTGTTTGATATATTTTCTGATGACAGGGAAACCTACCAATATTGGTCAGTTAATGCTAGATGAGATGACTCGCACCAGAGTTTAGAATGACTCCAAGAGATTCTTTTACGGGAACCTATTGGCACAGTTGTTGCTGTAGTAGGAGGTGTCGGTTTATGAGGGAGCTGATGATATTGTTCCTGCACCGACCAAACTTTTAGATATCTCGATGATACTGCCAGAGAATGGTCCAAAGTTGAGCACTGCTTTCAAGCAAGAATGGGATAACAACCTGCAGTCACATGTATTGTATAATGAGCCTGCTTTTGCAAAAAGTGGGGGTGACAGAGGCAGAGAAGCAGAAGTTGAACCAGGATTGTCCATTATTGGGGTTGACCAAGAAGCTTTTGGGATTGTCACCAGGTAGCCTGCTCCGCTTGTTTGAGGATCTGAACACTATTTCACCATCTCCTGATAGGGGCGAGACTGGTGAGGAGGTTGATGGGCCTTTAGCAATTGTGAGCACGGTGGAGGATGGCATAGCAGGTAGTTCGAGGTCTCATAGATCGGGGCAGGCTCGTACATTGGTAGATGAGAAGTCAGACGGAGAGGGCTCCGATTACGACTCGAATGGGTCCTCTTAGCCAGGGAGTTCCTTCTATACAACCTCTTGCTTTATATTTTTGTTATATTTTCATTGGGGACACTGCACTTTTTAAGTGTGGAGTGAGAAATTTTCTTTGATGAGTAGTAGTATGTTAGTACCTAGTAGTAATGTAAGATGAGAAGTCAGACGGAGAGGGCTCCGATTACGACCCGAATGGGTCTGCTTAGCCAGGGAGTTCCTTCCATACACTCTCTTGCTTTGTATTTTTGTTATATATGCATTGGGGACACTGCATTTTTAAGTGTGGGGTGAGAAATTTCCTTTGTTGAGTAGTAGTATTATGTTAGTACCTAGTAGTAATGTAACTTCTTATTTTTAGATTCTAGCTTCTTGATTTTAATTGCTTAGTTAATAGAATGAGTGATGTAGTATAGTAGAATTGTAGTAGTTCAATTCAGGAAAAAAAGTTTGGACTTTTCCCGACGATGGATCTCTGGGACAACTTTCTTGAGGGATTAAGGTCCAATGAAAAATT
The DNA here is from genome assembly GCF_000715075.1 of Nicotiana tabacum. Classification (NCBI taxonomy): domain Eukaryota; kingdom Viridiplantae; phylum Streptophyta; class Magnoliopsida; order Solanales; family Solanaceae; genus Nicotiana; species Nicotiana tabacum. The sequence continues at coordinate 153,167,706 of NC_134089.1, read as the reverse complement.
TCAAAATATTTTTTATTTTTAGTTAGTCGTAGGTAGATAATAATCCTCTTTGGTTTTTTATGCATCTTTTTCAATGGATGTAACTTGAACCGGGTAGTTTTTATTTTTTTCTACATATTTTTGATTTTTTAGGAAACACGGGGAAGAAAAAAAATTGAGTGTCCTATAGGCCGTTTGACCTGTTTGATGCTAACTTTGTTAGGTCATAGCATGCAAATTACCCTCCCAACATGTTTTAATGAAAATTGATGTCGTGAAAGATTGAATCGCCTGTTTGTGACGCTTTCTCTCTGTAACCTGACTCAATGTTCATGTAGTGCTTTATTGCTTAATACTTCTTAACCTTGTGATTACTTGCCTAAACTTGAGATATGAAATGGATCGTACCTATTGGGGTCATGTGCATTGTGTGATATGAGATATTGATTACATTCTGTGTTATCATGTGTTTGTCTAGAACTTGCCTTGTGTTAGTCGAAGCGAAATAAGTAAGCTTTGTGAGCCTAGGAGATGACGTAGGCTGTTCTTTGATTGTCCATTGAGCTATTGTGAGCACGTGATTTTTGCCCTACATGAATTACTCCCATAAATTCAAACAAAATAATTTCTTTTCATTATTTGGAATTTTTGAGGATTTTGTGGCATTTTCTGATAATTGTTTGCATTTGTTTATGCATATTTATTTTATTTAATTAACGAAAAATACAAAAATATGTCGCATTTGCATTTAGGATTTAACTTTGAATTTTTGAATTAAGTAGTAAATTAGTTATTTTATAAGAATTGAAAAAATCACAAAAATAGTTTAATTTGCACTCTTTAATTTGAACTTTGATTTTGAGTAATTTTCTTTTAATTTAATTTTAATTAATTGTGATAATATTTAATTAGTTTTAATTAGTGTTTTTTCAGGTTAATTAGGTCCTAGGATTTAATTTTGATTTTAATTTATTTTTGGAAAAAAAGAAGAAAAAGAATTAATTGAAAAAAGGGAATTGAAGAAGTTGTTTGGGCTACATTGTCCTAATTTACCCATGGCCCAATATTTCTTCCCCAAAAACCAGGCCAAACCCGGCCCAGAAATCCTCATACCCGTCCAATACCCGGCCAACCCGCCTGCCAACCCAACTCGTTCCCCAAATAAATCGATGAAACCTATAGGAGATGAGCGGATGAGCCCTAAGCCTAAACCAACACGTACTGTTCTCCTTCTCCAAAATCACTCAAACCAAGCCCCAAATCAGTCCAAATTCGGGTGAGTGAATCCCAAATCTCACCTCACGCGTTCCCCCCTCTCCCCATCACCATTTCTAACGGTTTATGACACCAAAGATTACCCTATCCTCTCACTCGCTCGAATTTGAGCTATATCTCATGATTGGAAGGTTCTGAGAACGAGGAGCTGGATGAGTGTGAGGCGTTGGATCGATTTCACTTAATCCAAGCCCCACATTCATCAAGGGATTCGTTTTCAAATAGGTCCAGTTCCGATTTTGAGATTTTTTTTTCGGAGTTTGATATTTGGAGAGAAAAGATTGAAAAAAAAAATTATTTTAGTTTTCCTTGCTGGTTTTTGCGTTTTCAGGTGCGATTATGGGGAGGAGGTGAAAATTTCAGTCTCTTTTGCTCTGTTCTTAGTTCTATTTCAAAGTCCGGAAAAATCGAAGAAGAGTTTTTCCATTATCCTTCTTCGATTACCTTCAAAAATGGAGACGAACTGAGTTGAGATCGAGTTGACCGTTCGTGTTTGAGTTTGTAGTTTTTACATCCTAACGCATTTGTAGTCGTTGTTCTTCGAGTTTTATTGTCAAATTCACTTGTATCGGGTTCAAGGCAGAGTTAATCTAAATTTTGCAACTCAGGTTCATCCTTTATCCTCTTCTTTATCGCTCGTGATTCCATGTTTGTCTGTGTTCGAATTCCACCATAGTTTAGTTTGAATTTGGAAACTCAATGTCTGTTTTGTTCTTAGTCGAGTTCTAAACTCGTTTGGCCTTGGTTCAGGTCCATTTTATGTTACTTTTTTTTAATTCAAAATACTCCCAAGTCATAATAGAGTATGCTGAAATTTCTGAGTTTGTATCTCGTTGTTGCTGTCATTTAGGCTTCTGTTGGTTGAATCTTCTAGTAAGCAGGATTAAGTTAGTGTGGTTCTATTCTCTGTTCTTCGAATCCCAGCCGTGAACTTATAGGATGATCATCTCGTGTAAAAGGATTGGGAATGAATATGGATATTAGCAATTTGGAGGATTATTTCACGAATTTTCTGCTGAAACCTTATTCGTATGTGTTTGCAAGTTCAAGCTAGGACTGTTCTCAGCTGTGTGTGTTCGTGTGTGTGTTTAAATTGGTGTTGAAACTCAGCTGTGTCGCTGCTTGTATATGTGTAAATTTGCTCTATTTTCTTTCCCCCTGCTCGAAAGTTATCTGCATTGTTACGACTATAAGAACTCTATTCTGTCGTGCTACTAAAAACAACTGATTCAAGCAATGAATTGTGTTGAAATATGCAGCATTTTGGGAACATTTGCTTGGGCTGTTAGCCTGCTGAAAAGCCGCCTTGTTTTGCACTGTCTAGGCAGCTCTGTTTCCTGCTCTTGTTCGAAATTTTATATGCCTTGTTTCTGCGACAAGATTTCTGCTCTTTCGAGCTGTTGAAGAAGTCAATTTGAGAAGTTGTTGGCCTGCCCTGTTTCGCACTGTCTAGGCAGCTCTTTTTCCTGCTCTTATTCGAAAATTCTGCGCTGTTAGCCATGGTGTTCTGTTTGAGGATTCAACAGTGTTAAAGTTTCTGTGACTAGTTTTTTTGCTGATTTCACAATATTCTGTGGTGTTACGCCGGTTTAGTTGTATTGAAATGAAGGCTTGCTATTGTAAATTGAAGTGTTTTGAGCTGGGATCAGGTTCTCTACAAACTGATTGGTCTTTGTTCATCTGATGTTCTTTTAAACTGTTTCATAGCTACTGTTGTTTAATGGCAGGCCCCTCCTTAGTATGTGATTAGATCTATCTTCAGCAGCCAGTTTGGTTGAGTCTCTAAGTTGATTCATAAGAACTTTCTTTTCTCCACGATTTAGTTTTGGGACATCTTTCCCTCTGTTAAAACTTCAAATTGGGTGAGAATTTTGATAGCCAGTCAGAGCTGTAGCGACGAAGTTTGAGTATGGCAATGTTTTAGTTTATGCTTTATTATGAATTCAGTGGTCATGAAGTTGTTGGTTCTTGTTTACTATGAAGTTTCATGAGTTGCATGATTTAAGTGAAATCTAGTTGATATATGCTGCCAACATTTTGATGCAAAGAAATTGCGTAGTTGTGAAGATGATCGTTCTCAATGTTTAACCTTTTCTTGATTCGAGTTACACTTCTGTGTTTGATTCGGTTATCCTGTTGAACTCTCCAACTGAGATCTAGCATACTATGAGATTTAAATGCTATTGTTTCCTTCAAATCTTCCTTATTAAAATGGTGATTAGTTAGTGAGCTTTGAATTCATGGCATAGGCATTTTGTCTTTTTTCTGTCATTGTGCCAACGCAAGACACCAGGAAAGCAAGAAGTTTCCTGGGAGCTAATTCAGGGATTGAGCTTTATATTGGCTATGGGTTTAATTTAAAAAGGGAAGAAATCTTGGAGCCTATGCACTGAAATTGCACCTGGCCCGTTTTCACAATCATATACTGTTAATATATATGTAGAACAGATCCAATATCTTGGGCCCTCTTAATTAAGTATGACACTTCTGATTATATCGAGGCGTGCCATTTAGTTTCCATGACCCTCGCAAAGTTGCAAATTCGTAATTACTTTAGGCGCGTCAGTTTAATAATATTACCTTCTTAAACTCGGGTGCGCATTTATGTGACCCAAATCCAAATCTCAACGATGTTAAAATATGTCAAAAGCCACGGGTGCATTTATGTGACGTGGTTCTAGATGTGTTTTAATAGCATTGTAATTTTCTCTGAAAAAATGAATAAAAGTGGTTAAAAAGTCAAAATTTGCATATAGGTTTAAAACTTGTATTAAAATCAGATAATTAAGCCGAATATAACAGTTGAGCGACCGTGCTAGAACCACGAAACTCGGGAATGCCTAACACCTTCTCCCGGGTTAACAGAATTCCTTACTCGGATTTCTGGTTCGCGGACTGTTAAACAGAGTCAAACTTTTCCTCGATTCGGGATTAAACCGGTGACTTGGGATACCATAAATCTCCCAAGTGGCGACTCTGAATCTTTAAATAAATAAATCCCGTTTCGATTGTCCTTTAATTGGAAAAACTCCTTTATACCCTTCCCGGAGGGTATAGGTAAAAAGGAGGTATGACAGCTATTATGCCATCATAAATAAAATTATCCTTAGATAGCCCGTTGTAGCCAATAAGTTTTTTCTTTGGCACCCATATTACAAGTCGAGTCCCACTTTGTTTTAAGTAAATTTTTGTTGAATCTTCACCTCCGATAGCATGTAAGTCGCTAGAACACTATGTAATTTTTTAGGTTTTTGGCTATAAATAGCCCCCCATATCACTTGTAAGAAACACACCTTATACTACCACTTGAGAAAGAATTCTCTCCCTCTCTCTAGAATTGGTTAGAGCTCTATCTCTAGTATATTAATATAAGTTTTTAACTTGTATTATCAATTTTTCAGTTTCAATAATAATCAAGTTTATATTTATTTTACTCTTGCCCAAGTTTACATTTACATTACTCCGCATAATGGTCGGTTAAACCGCCTATTTACTTTATTGAATTTTATTTACATGGTCGGCTCTGCCCCATAGATTTATTTGCTTGCACTCTAATTGTATCTTCTGCAGGTATAATTATCTTATTGTTATTTGCTTCCTGTCCTTACATTTATTTAATTTACTCCTAATCTTTTAGGGGCTTCGCTTCTGGTCCCATAATCTTAAATATATATATATATATATATATATATATATATATATATATCGTGATCCGGGCTAGTGAATGCAAATTGTGCTTAAAGAAAAAGGGCCAGATTTTATATGGTTTCTTGGCATTGCTTGAATTGGTCATGAAAAGTGTGTCACACCTCCTTTTTACTACCCCGGAAGGATATAAGGGAGTTTTTTCCAATTTAAGTGACAATCGAAATAGAATTATTATTTAAGAATCAGAGCCGCTACTTGGAATAATTTATGGTGTCCCAAGTCACCGGTTTAAAATCCCGAATCAAGGAAAGATTGACTCTGTTTTACAATCCGCGAACACAGAAATCCTGGTAAGGAATTCTGTTAACCCGGGAGAAGGCGTTAGGCACTCCCGAGTTCCGTGGTTTTAGCGCGGTCGCTCAACTGTTATTATTGGCCTATTTATTTGACTTTAAAACATTTTTTTGAATCCTATGTGCATTTTATTCCTTTTAAACCGCTTTTAATAATCCAATTATTATACGACTAATTATTGATTACACATTGCGAATCATGTCACGGGAACCGTACCCACAATTCACAACATGTTTATTTTAATTAACAAGATTAAATTGTGGCCGGGTCACATAAATGTACCCCCGAATTTTAAAAATTAAGTGTCACGACCACGTCACGCGAACCATACCCGTAGTTGTAATAATTCACTTGCGCGCCTAAAGCAAACTACGAGGTTCATTTTAGTAGCTAAGTTATAAAAGTATTTTTGAGGGCCATTGAATATTCAATTGATGGCACACCTCGATTATAAGAAGTTAGTAATAATTATACGAGGGCCATGAGTTATTTACTAAAATGGCACACCTCAAATATACTTTTTAAGAAAAATTGAGCTAATCTTCTGAGGGCCAAAAACTATTTGGTGTTGTTTAATATGGCACACCTCAACCTAAGTAAAAGAATTATTTTAAAACAATGCAATTTGAAACTATGGTGTGCACAACTATTAAATACAAAGCGTTTTGGGCCAGGCTAGTTGTATACATGATTCTAAGCAACCCATTAAATAGGGACTTGGGCTCAAACACAAACCCAAAGAAGCTGTCAGGCCCCAAATCTTCCCATTTCGAAGTGGCCTCAAGGTCCAAGCCCTCTAGGGCAGTATAATTGGTTCAAGTTTTTACCAATTAATCCTTCTTTGTATTCTAATTTGTTCACTTTAACCCTGATTTTCTAGCCTGCTTGTCAAACTAAACCCACACCCCACCTTCCTAGCAATTTCCCATTCAGTTTGATAAGATTCTCTTAATTAAATTCCCTAAACTACCTTTAGGCTTCTGCTATTTACCTTCAGAACCAGATAATGGGTCAAGTCGACCCAACAATCAACCCAAAAACCTGGGCTTGTAAACCCACATAGACTCTCCCCTTTTCCTTTGGGCTTCTGAACCATGAAACCCAATTCCAATTCAAAAATCAAAAGAAAACCCACACAAAAATATAGGCTAAAGGAAGTGCAAAACCAGAATTCTTTTTAAATGAAACCAAAACAAAAAGAGAAGGAATTAATCAAATCTAAACATGAAAATTAAAACAAACGTAAATTAACATGCTTTTAATTTAATCATGCAAACAGAAAACTGATTCAAAAATAGAAAAATAATAAATAAAAAGAAAAGAGGAAACAGAAGTAGATGAAGATGAGAACAAAACAAAAGATGAAATAAAGAAAAAGTGGCCAGAAAAAAAAACCAAGAAATAGGCGGATGGACAATGGACTTGGACAGATCTTCAACGCCTTTGATTTCGAGCCGAAATTGGCATCAATCGTGTGTTCTCGTTGAGAACAGAAGAATAAGACCAATTCCAACCTTAATCATTCATTGAAACTTGACGATTTGGGAGATTTGTGGTTTTTAGGGTTTGGGTGTGGACCTTAGATCTGAGATTCGAAAGTCTTGGTGATGATTTGAAGGAAATAAGCTAGGGATTTGAGATGAGGGGATGGAAAGGATTCCGGGGTGTGATTTTGGAGGCGGTTTGGGGTGGCGCCGCCACCGGATAGGGTGAGGAGTGTTAGGGCGGCGTTAGGGTTAAGGCTCGAATGAAGAAGATGAAGTGGAAGGGGTGCGAGGTTCTCTAATAGGATTCGGACAATTTTAAACGAAATGGGGGGAAGTGTTTAAACCGTTGGATGATGGCAAATGAAGGGCTGAGATGGACTTAGAACAAGCGAACTCAAAACGGTGTCGTTTGGTTAATTAAATGGAACGGACCGGGTTGGGGCATGGTTTGGGCCTGGTCTGAGACGGGTTTTGAGGGAAATGCAATTGGGTTGGCTGAATTGGCCCCAAAAATCAGCCTTCTCTTTTGATTCTTTTCCTTTTCTTTTCAATTTTCAATTTTCCTTTTTCCCCAAATTAAATTAAAACTTAAATTAACTCTTAAACTAAATTAACTTACCAAATTAAGCTAATTACTCACTATAGTATTTACAAAAATTAATTAACTCCTAAATTAAAAGAAAAACTATAAAATTCAAAATTAAAGAGTTAAAATGCAAAGTGAGTTATTTTTTGTGATTTTCATTTTTATAAAACGACTAATTTACTAATTAACCTAAAAAATATAAAAATAAATCCTAAATGCAAATGCAGAGTATTTTTGTATTTTCATGAATTAAACTAAAAATTAAACATGCACAAAAATGCAAATAATTAAGAAAATTCCACAAAAATTCCTAAAATGGCAAATAATTAAAATAAAAATCTATTTCTTTGGGATTCTGTAGGAGTAATTCATATAGGGAAAAATCACATGCTCACAGCTTCTCCTCTTTGCTCGAAAATACGAAGAGTTTTCGTGCATAGATAAAGTGAGCGGATACGAGCGATTTTTGCCCGTTTGAATACTCCGTGGAAAGCATTTTGAAAAGATTTGACTGCACCCTGCTTTCGAGGTTGCCTACATATCCTTGGCTATAAAGGAATCAGGTCAGTGTAGTTCGGGAAGTTTTGGTAGCTGAGACTATCAGAAAGCTGTGATTTCACTTTTGTTGCTGCTGCTACTGCTTGCTGAACTCCTTATTACACCAAAACAAAATAAAAGAAGCTAGACTAAAATATGATCTATGAATTACATGAATCATATCTAATCTTTGCAGAATCCTATACTCAGGATTTCTATATGAAATATAGAAGTGCAGAATCCTATAGTCAGGATCTCTACATGAAATGCAGAAGTAAAAACAGGTTGTGATTGCAGGAATAAATACCTAAGAGCATGATGTCTACCCGTATGCATACATAAGTGACCCTCCCCTTTTCACTAGAACCCCATAAGTTATTACAACATATTACAGACCAGAATGAATTAAGAAAAAGGTGAAATTACATCAGAAATTAAGCTATAACCAAGGAGTCTAATTCAGACTCAAAGTTCAACAATATGAGGTGAACCAACTTCCAGGAATAGATTTCCAAAGCCTTCTCTTATTTGGGATGTGTCAAAGTTCCTCAAGAGCTTCAAATAGACTTTGGGCAGTGCTTACAACCCAAATATTGGCGAATTAAGAGCATAGTGCATTGTGGAAATGTTAGGCCTCAGATGTCCAAGTTCATAAGGGACTCAAGGTCCCAAGCAAGGCTCATAAGAGGGGGACAAAACTTAGAATCTAAGAGTAAGTGTAAGTGCATAGAGGGGATTTAGGGGAAGGCCATGACAGGCTGGTGGTCATGCCCAGCAATCAGGAGTGCTGGCACACCCCTGACTAGCCTATTAGACACATTTTTGAGAGTTGGGATCCATTGAGGATCAGGTTCAGGCCTAAGCAGCAATTTGGATGTTGTCAGGCCATGAATCTTAACTCAAACACATAGAAGGGAGTGGGGGTATAGGGAACTCATAACAAACAGCAAATGCAAAGAAAAAAACAATTTACATAGTTAACATTAATCACTGAACGTGAACAGCAAAGTAAACAAGCTTGCAGAAACTGTAAATAAACACATAGGGGAGTGAGGCAGAAAAGTTAAATTAGAACATACCAGTTTCAGGGAAAACAAACAAGTAAAAGCAGTCTTGAGAAAGCCAAGTTGCAAGCAGACAGTTCCAAAAGATCTCAGAAAGAGTAGAATGTTGAAAGAGTATTGTAATTGAGAGGTGTGTGTGTAAAGTGTTGAATTCGAAGTATTGAACTAAAGGTTCAAGGTTGTCTAAGTGCAGAAGGGTCGTGCTCCTTTTATAGTGCAGAAAACAAGTAAGAAAAGGTAAGAGAATAGTTTGCAACCAATCACACAGAATCTCCCTTCAATTAAGGGATTCTGATTTCAAACGGGCAGAAGACAATTAAGGAAAGAATTGGATTAAAATCTTTTCCAAAGTAGTACAAGAAGGGCAAATACATAGAAACTATTTAAGGAAAGAGTTTGATATCAACACAGTTTGTGCAAATAAGGAAAGACAATCAATCAACAGCCAATAAAATCAGAAATTGAGTTTTGGTATGAATGAATCCAACCAGAAAAGGTGAAGAAAGGTTTAATTAAAGAAAATCAGTAACAATCAATCAAACCTTATAAAAAAGGAATTCTGAATCAATCACAAATTGGAAAACCCTTTTTGAAGGAAGAATTCTTCATATATAAAGCATACAGACATGTCAAACAGGAAAGAATTATCATGCTAATTAGAAAGATCTAGTGTAGAAAAGTTCAAAGTCATAAACAAAGAAATTCAAGTTTAGTACATAGACTCGAAATGAGGCTGAGAAAGCCCAGAGTTCCAAAGTAGAACCCTAGTCCGAACACCAGATCAGAACTCGCCCAAAAACCCCAAATCCTAGGGTTTCCAACTCGAGTAAGATACAAATAGGAGGAGGCAAGTAATTGAAACATGCTCAGGAGTCTCTTTCAGAGACTTATGAGAAAAACAAGCAGATACAATAACAAGTTCGAGGCAAACATAGTGAAGAAACTGATTTGAAGCATAAAGACATATTCTAAGAAAAGCTCGGAACTTAAATAGGTTCAGAGGAGAAAATAGGTAACATAACACTTAAGAGAACAATAGATGAAACATGTTTAGAAAGAACTCGAACAAAGTCTAGAAGAAGGCAAATAAGAACTAAGATCTTAGTATAAAATACAGTAAAGGGACACAGGGTTAAACAAACATATAAGATAAACGTGTGAAAGCATTACATAGAAACAAGTAGAAGAAAGAACAGAGCATAGTAGAAGAATATGCATAATAAAGCAAACATAAGAACACAGGGGAGGATAATGTGAGGCGTAAAAAGAAAACATAAGAAGATAACATAGGCAAATACACACAAAGAAAAGAAGAAGAAGAGTCAGAAAACATTTTAAAACTTTTCAAAAACCCTAAATCGAAGAGAAACAAATTTTGAAAGAGAAGATTGGGGAAAACGTTTTAAAACTCCAGTAGAACACAAATATTGCATGGATCTAAGAAAATACAAAGAGAAAAACCTCGAATAGCTAGGACTTCAAAGAAACCCTAGAAATGAGAAAGGCTTGGAAGAAGGTCTGATCTTGAGTCCGATGAGGTCAGAAAAGGCTTCTAGTACTTAAATATGCCGGAGCATGGCCGAAGAAGCGATAGATCTACAGATCTGAGCAGGAACTAAAGAGAAACATCAGAGTCGGGCTTCAAATCATCGAACAGCTTAGGTTTGATGGTGAGAGAGGGTGAGTACAGGCCATCCATGGCTTGAGAAGCCATGGATTCCGGTGAAGTAACGATTGAAAAGGGTGGAAGTCGACTAGGGTTCCGAAGAACCTTCAAGAGAGTTTGAGAGACGAAGGGATTCAAAGGCGGCTAGTTAGGTGAAGGTGATTAGGGTTAGGGGTGTTTGGGAAATTAAAAAAGAAAGGGGGAATTATGGCCGTTGATCAAAATGATCAACGGCCTGGATCAAAAGGGAATTCGGGCGGGTTTTTAATTGGGTCATGGGTTGGGTAAAAGATGAAGTTGGGCCGGTCCAGCTGGGGGTTAGGATTGGGTTAATTTGAGGGCTAAAATTAAAATGTAAATAGGCTGTATTTGAAATGCAATGAGGCTAAATGTTAAATGGCCAGTTTTTCCCTTTTATTTATAAAAATGGTATAAAATGATTTTAAAAGCAAATTAAAAGTACTGATCCAGTTAACAATATATAAGTATCAATTTAAAAATACTAGAACCAATTTTACAGTTATAAAATGCTATTAATCTTAAAGTAGGCTAGAATTGCAATTATATACAATTTATTCTTTTAAATACCAAATAAATTTGTAAAAATGTACAAAAATTATCTTAACTATATTTTGGTATAAATATGGGAATAAAATAAATTATTCACCAAAACTGATGATTTTGGGAATAATTATTGATTTAGTACTGCTAAAATGGATAGTAAATTGATTTTTAAAACTCTTCAAAAGATTGGAAAAATGCTGAAACACTTGGGTATTCTTATGTATGCATGTATATGCTATTTTGATAGTATTTTGTGTATAAAAAATACATATGAAACAATTGGGTATCAACAGCTGCCCATCTTTACCCGGGAAGGATGAAAGAGTTGTTGGGTAAAGATATGATGGCCAATTTTGACCGAATAGAATGATTTGAAGAATTTTGATCAAGCTCTGGTTCCTGAGCTGCCTACATATCCCTGGTCTTACAGGAATCAGGCCATATGTAGTTCAGGATCCATTTGCGGAATATGTCGATGGAGATTTCGAAAAGCGGACGCGATGTTCGGGTTGAGAAGGATGGTCAGAGTCTGAAAGGCTGCGGGAACTGGAGCGAGATCGCCCCTGCTAAGACGACCGTTTCCAACCGGTTTATCTGCAAATGAGCATATATTGTGTATAAATTTAAACGTGATGCAAGTTCCCATTGGACCATGAATGTTGTCCTCGGACAGTTAGGATGACGTTCTCGGACTATGACGTCCTGGTCCATGAAGCGTATGATAAAGGATTTGCAGGCTATGAAATGATGTTCTCGGGTTATGAGAATGATGCCTCCAAACTATGATGCCTTTGAATAATGATATGCAAGAGATACAACTGGCATGGCGTTCTCGGGCTATGCAAATGGTGCCTCCGAACAATGACGCATTTGGACAATTTGGCGATCTTTCAACCCATGAAATTCATAAGGTGGCGATATTTCAGCCGATGCAAGACGTAAATAAAAGGTGGCGATATTTCAGCCGACGCAAGAGTGATAAAATGGCAATATTTCAGCCATGCAGGATGGATACAGTGCTTAGTCTCGGAAGGCAGAACAGTAGCCTTATGCAATACAGAGCAATGCAGGATGGAGACAGTGCTTAGTCTCGGAAGGCAGAAAGGTAGCCTTATGCAATGCAGAGAAATGCAGATGGAGGTAGAGCTTAACCTCGGAAGGCAGAAAGGTAGCCTTATGCAATGCAGGAAATGCAGATGGAGGTAGAGCTTAACTTCGGAAGGCAGAAAGGTAGCCTTATGCAATACATGAATGCAGATAGAGGTAGATCTTAACCTAGAAAGTCATAAAGGTAGCCTTATGCAATGCAGGAATGCAGATGGAGGTAGAGCTTAACCTCGAAAGGCAGAAAGGTAGTCTTATGCAATGCAGGAATGCAGATGGAGACAATGCTTAGTCTCGGAAGGCAGAAAGGTAGCCTTATGCAATGCAGAGAAATTCAGATGGAGGTAGAGCTTAACCTCGGAAGGCAGAAAGGTAGCCTTATGCAATATAGAGAAATGCAGATGGAGGTAGAGCTTAACCTCAGAAGGCAGAAAGGTAGCCTTATGCAGGGAGTAAAGGGGCAAAATGAGGATAGAATTTTCTTAGCTGGTAGCGGATCGAGATATTGCGACTGCTAGGGATACTGTGTCTGCTGGGAGCATTGTGTGCGGATAGCAGGTGTGAGTCAGTGCAACGGTTCTGAGAGTTATATTCCTGAGCAATGTGAGTCTCGTGAGTGTATAGTATAGTTGATGATTTTGCAACTCAAGTTCCTGCATTCAAAGAAAAATCATGAGTTTTCTACCGTGAGTTTTCTACCGTTGCCGTGAATAATTACCTCTTGGTGATTCCACTTGAATTTCACTGCTTGATGTAGGGTTGATGCCACAGCCCCAGCGGCATGGATCTAGGACTGTCCTAATAGAAAGTTGTAAGATGTTGGGATGTCTATCACTTGAAAATCAACGTCGAACCAAGTCGGTCCCATTTGCAAACACAAACTGATTTCCCCAATAGTGGACCTTTGGGATCCATCGAAAGCTTTGACATTGATGGCTCCATCCTTGATCTCATGTAGGCTCTTTCCCAATGTTCTGAGAGTCACCAATGGACAAATATTGAGGCTGGACCCTCCGTCAATCAGGACTCTGGTGATGAAATGATCTTCGCACTGCACAGTGATATGCAAGGCCTTGTTGTGGCTTAGCCCTTCAGGTGGCAGCTCATCTTCGTGGAAAGTGATTTTGTGACTCTCCAATACTTGCCCCACCATGTTTTCCATTTATCCTCCAGTTATGTTGCTGGGTACATATGCCTTGCTCAGCACCTTCAATAAGGCATTCTTATATGCGTCAGAGCTTTGTAACAGATCCAAGATAGAGATTTGGGTTGGCGTTTTGTTCAATTAATCAATGACCGAATACTCTTTAGCTTGTATCTTCCTCCAGAGATTATCAGGCCCGGTTTTAGTGACGGTTGGTTGTCCAGAGGCCTGCTTGCTGGACTCGGCTAGGTGTTCTGGGGTATAAACCCTGTCGGTTCTTGTCATACCATGTGTTGCAATTGCTTATCCAGATTTGGTTTTCCCTTTCCTTCTCGCCTCGGCGGTGTAATCCCATGGAATGGCCTTTGGGTGGAACGGTGTTACGGCTGTCATGGCCACCAGGATGGGTACCTTTGCCTTGGATGGTAACACAACCACTTTGAATGGTATAGGTATCTTTGGAGACCCAAACTCGACCTCAAGGTGCTTCGAACTCAAGTGGTATGGACATGTCTACTTCAGCGTTTTCAGAAGGCTGGATCTGGACCACAATCGGATTAAGTATAACCGTTGGTTCCTTTGGCTCGTCACCTTCAGCGATCAATCCGATCGACCCTTTGGGTTCCCAACCATCTTCTATCTCAATCATGTGAACGCCCCCACCCTTGTGGTCAGGAAGAGGGTTGTTGCAGACATTCGGAGCTGGCTCATTTGCTATGATGATCTTGTTGTCAATCAAAGCTTGGATCTTATCCTTCATAGAGCGGCACTCATCAATGGTATGCCCCTTCATGCCGGAATGGTATGCACAAGTTTTATTTGGGTTGACCCATTGGGAGGGGGTTTCGGGGTTTATAGTAGGGATAGGGGTGATGTAACCAGCAGCTTTGAGCCTTTCATATAGCTGGTCGATAGGTTCGGCAATGGCGGTATACTGTTTGGGGGGTCTGCGGTCGAAGTTTTGTCGGGGTATAGGAAAGTTTTGGCAGGTGGGAGGTGGTTGATAGTGAGAGGGTTGAGTATTGTAGGCTTGATAGACATGCGCGGGTTGAGAATATTTGGGCGAAGTGGGCTGATATGTGGGAGGTGGAGATGATTGGTAAGTAGGCGGTAGAGCTTGGTAAGAGGGCGAGGGTGCTTGGTAATTTGGGGTAGGTTGATATGTGAGTGGAGGTATTAGGTAGGTTTGGTATTCAATTGGGCATTTTGTTCTTTGTGCAACCATCACGGTGCTCATGTCCCTTTTCTTAGACGTGCCACCAGGCTGTAGAGCCTTGTTGGTGGCCTGCAAAGCTTCAAAGTTAGTGACCATACCACTTTGGATACCTTCCTCGATCCTTTCCCCTAGCTTGATGATGTCGGAAATTTTTTGGCTTTCAATCAGCATTAACCTTTCATACTACTGTGGGTCTTGAGCTCGGAATAAAAACCTGTTCATTTGTTCTTCTTCTAAAGCCGATCTGACCTTAGCGGCTTCTGATCTCCAACGAGTAGCATACTCGCGGAATGTCTCCGGGGGTTTCTTTTTTAAGTTCTGGATGTAAAACATGTCTGGTGCATTTTCCGCGTTGAACCTAAACTTGTCCATGAAATCGGACGCCGTACTTACCCAATTTGACTACTTCTTAGGGTCTTGGTTGATGTACCAAGACAAAACATCTCCTTTCAGACTCCTCATAAAGAGTTTCATGCGAATCTTTTCATCCCTTCCTACTCCGACCAGCTTGTCGCAGTACGTCCTCAAATGGACTCTAGGATCCCCTATGCCATCAAACATCTCGAACTTGGGAGGTTTGTACCCCTCAGGAAGTTCGACATCTGGCTGAATGCAAAGGTCCTCGTAATTCAGCCCCTCAATCCCCTTGCTTCTTTCAACACCCTGAACTCTGCTAGTCAGCTTCTTGAGTTCCGCAGCCAGATTCTTGATAATAGAGTCTTTGTCATCAGACTCAGGTGTGCTTGAAATAGGTTGAGTATAGTGTGGTATGGTTTCCACACAGATGGGGGTGCTGTGGAGATGATCATTTGTGGAGTTTAGTGGTTCAGGGATGAGCAGTGGGGTGTTGTCTAAAGTGTGGCATGTGTTGCAGTGGTGATGGGGAGCGGGTTGGTTTTGTGGTTTCGGGATGCTTTGTGGAGGTGTGGGGTTTTGAATGTTGGCAAAGTTAACATTTGGGGTAGTGAGGGAAAATGATAAATTCGCCAAGTTCCGAACTTGGTCCAGTTCTTCCTGGAACTTCAATAACTTCTGTTCGAGCTGGGAGGCACTTTCCTTGGAAACATGAATACCCTGAGGAACCTCTACCCTTTCAACTAAGTTCTCATTTCTGATGTTGCTCAAATCTTCCATCTTTCCTTTGTTCTTGTTTCTGATAGGACTCAGAGGAGGAGGAGGTGGAGGGCCCTTAGATCTTGTGGAGTATGATGATGATGCCAGAGTTCACAAACTAACCTTTGGGGAGGGGAATAAAGGAAAAAAATAAAAAAGGTAGCAAGTTAGTGCAGATTATGAGAAGAAAACGTTGCAATATTTAAACACATAGTGCAAGAATATAAATCGTGTCCTAATTTGAGAGCCTTGTTGTGCCCGAGGTAGGCCTAGCGACAAGTTGATTTGGGGAACTTATAATGCTAAATGCCTCATTTTATTGATAAAAATAAGACGAATCCCAAAACAACACTAAAATAGCAGAAAAATAAAATGTTACTAATGGTCGTTGGCCTTATTACATTTTTTAAAAAGAAAAGACTCCTAACTACTTGGTCCCAGAAGGACCTTCCCCAGACTTGGCATTTTTAGGTCCACCAAACAGCTTCACCAGCTCACGCAGTCCCAGCAGCAAATAGGCTCTAGCCAAGTGTCCTCCTTCGATTCCCTCAGCATTCTGGCGGTTATCAATCCTCTGGATGAACTTTCTTTCCAATTCCACTAAACCCCGCTCCAAATACCCTAGTCGCCTTGTTGGCGCTGACAGCCATATCTTTCCATTCTTCAATCAACTTTTGATGGGCTTCTTGAACCTCCCGATGCTCACTTTCGCATTCATGTATCCTCTTGCGCAACTGGTTGTACTTGACCTGTGCTTCAGCCTTTTCATCGATGATCCTGTAACCTCGAACAAACCCAGGTTGGCCCAGACCATTGTGATCATCCTCCAGCCATCCCGAATAGTATGGGTGCAACCAACATGGTATCTGTCTGGCTCGATAGTATCTATTCCTATGATGATCTTGCAATGCCACATATGCTGAGCTTGACACTTATAAGAACTGTCATCAGCTTGAAAATCAGCCCGGAAGTGACTCATCTTGTCGACCCTTGGTATAACCTCCTTCCTACCAGCCTGTCTCATAACTCGGAGAGGGACATAAGGGTAGGTTCCTCTCAAACCTATCAGTATCAGAAATAGAGCGTCCCTGGATCGGGCGATGAACTCTTCAGTAGGTAACCACTCGAACATCCATTGTATTTGATCCTCAGTCAGATTTTCAAACAGCTCCACCAATCCCTTGGCATCTTCTGGCTAAGCAAACATGTTGGGCATGTAGTTCATTCGCCTTGGTTGATGGAAGGCTATATGATCGTCCCAGTCTCTACGCTGAATCTCTTGTCGATATTCACCCCTTTGAAGATGCTCCATGAGCCAGAGCTGGAGTAGCAGGTTGCATCTTTCGAAGTGTGGGGCTCCTTGTTGACACTTTTCCAAGGCTCAGTACATTTCTGCAATGATCTTGGGCACTATGCTAAAGGGTTGCCCACCAATTCCCTCCATTAAGGTTTTAGTGACCATAGCTAACCTGGTGTGAATCCTTGCTTTCTTCATAGGAAACACTATCATCCCCAAGAAGCAGAACATAAAGACAAAGACCCTTCTGTGGATATGCCCCAATGAGGTGAGGGTGAATTCATCTGGGTAAATGCGGTAAGACTTACTATGGTCGTACCTTCGTACAGATAGTCGAAAGGAATGTAGGAATCCTTCAAACAGGTCAAGTCTATGTCTTTCTTTAGGCCCATCATTTTGAGAAAACCCCTACCCTTGCAATTTTCCGCATAAGTAAACCTGGAGTCTCCCACGGAATACCAGCTAATCCTCCTATTTCCTCGAGCAGAGGTGTCATCTCAATCTCCCCAAAGCGAAACACAGACCTATCACAGTCCCAGAACAGAGTAGCAGCTTTTATGATTCTGTTGTTGGGTTAGACCTCCAGGAGAGAAGGCAAATTTCCTAGGTATTTCTGGACAAAGGCCGGATCACTGGAGTGAAGATCCTCCCACCAGCTTAGCAACCTTGGATGAATGTTGGTGACCATGCCAAATTTGGGGACTTCGTGCCTCATTTCTACAAAACAAAGTGTTAGACCCTTACCCCGCCGGACTCGACCATTTAAACCAATAATTAGCATAAGCAGCATTTATTCTCCAAATAAACGCACAGAATATGGTAACGTCTGTTTGGGTTCCCAGGGAACCCAATGGACTTTGGACAAGGCTATCTTAAAGAGTCATTATATGGACAACATAACTGACTCGGCTAGGTTTTGACAGTGATGCATGCACAATTGAACAGAGGTTTCTATAAGGTATTAGACTGGTACCCTTGAGCGGACAACTCAAGAGGGAAAGACACGGAACCGTCGACTACACCGTTGATCGACTGGTTTTACCGCAAATACGCCTTTGCCAAATTTAGGGGGTAATGATATCGGAAGGGCGCAACCACTCATTATAAGCGTTGCTATGGTATTTTGTTTGGCACGAGTGGAATATGATTTTGAATATGCAGTTACAAGAATGAAACAAGTTGTCATGTATTTACACGTTCATAAAGTAATGGTTACAATAATTGCTCATAATTACAACAGTATTAAAGGAAAGCAGTAAAGGAAAGCATTAAAGAAAAGAAAAAAAGGAGCCAAGTCAGTTTCGTAATAGAAGAGAAATAAAGACATTAAATAAAGGCAATAAAGAAGCAGTAAAGTCACAAATAACATGAAATGGTAAAAGCCTAAAGAAATTCCCCAGCAGAGTCACCACGCTGTCGCGCCCCCTTTTTCTCGCGAAATCGGGCTTGTGACATTTAGGAGGACAACTCGTTCCCTTTTGGGAATTGGGTTTTAGAACTTAAAGAGTCGCCACCTAATGATTAAGTGCATTAGGACACTAAGAAGGGTTTGAGTTTGAAAAACCAGAGTTTGGGTAAGGGCTAGAAATTATCTCGAGGGGAAGGTATTAGGCACCCCTCAAGATCCACTAGTGTGGTTCCCGGCCATGTTACAATTATGACTTCACATAATCAAGTAAGCAATTAAGGGCCTCAAATAGAAGGGGATTTTCACATATTATTGCAAGCAAATTGAAAGTTTGGAGAGAATAAGGAAAGCAGAAATAGTTCGGACAATAAAACAAGTTAAAAGAAAAAAAAGGGGTACTAGGATTACAAACAATATGGATCACATCAATGCAATACCCGGCAATCGCTCCTCAAAAGAGAGGTTGCACGTGGTATTAGCGCACCGGTCATCATATCCATATCTACCCTTTCCTATCCGGTTAAGGTATTAAGTGCGAAATAGTATCGTTACTTATTGCATGCTATTACCCACCCCAATCCTATCAGTCCCGGAGGCATTTGGGACTACTAGTCCTAAAGGGAAGGGAGATTTGGTTTTCAGAGTTTTAAAAGGACAAAATTCTAGGGCAACAATCAAAACATATAAGGCAGGTATGGGGATAACACATAACAATTTAAAGGGCTCAAACAGGCTTCCTCATTTAAAGAAAGATTGTTTAGCATGTCTTGCATGTACTGGTTATGGTCTAAAGTCAAATTAAAGTGTGGGATAGGCTGATTCATCACATATTTCTCAGATGAGGAGTCCGAATTAGCCTTTCCTGGTTGTAATTTATCAAAGACTGATGCAATTAATTAATTACCTAATGGCTTGCCTAAGTGAGACCTATATGCATGATATCTAACAGTGCTTGCTCTAATTTTAAAGAAAACTTACTGATTATAGAAGAAAAAATGAAAGTTCCGCAGATTTAAACAACATTGCAACTGATTTTAAACTTGCAGATAACATAAGCGAATCAGAGTCAAAGGTTATTCCTATAGGCATGATTTCTAGGCGTTGTTGGTTTTAAAACGATTATGAAAGTGCATGCGTCCTATAGACATGGTATCTAGAATGCAATTGATTATTATTTAACCTATGACTGTTTGCCTAATTATAGATGTAAAATGCAGAAATGCAGAAACTATAGGTAGGATTTCTATGTGACGTGCATGAATGCAAAAAAACTATAGGCAGGATTTCTATATGTCGTACATGAATGCAGAAACCTTATATGCAGGATTTCTATATGACGTGCATGAGTGTAGAATCCTATACTCAGGATTTCTATATTAAATATAGAAGTGAAGATTCCTATAGTCAGGATATCTATATGAAATGCAGAAGTTAAAACAGGCTGTGATTGTAGGAATAAATACCTAAGATCATGATGTCTACCCGTATGCACACATAAGTGACCCTCCCCTTTTCACTAGAACCCCATAAGTTATTACAACATATTACAGACCAGAATGAATTAAGAAAAAGGTGAAAATACATCAGAAATTAAGCTATAACCAAGGAGTCTAATTCAGACTCAAAGTCCAACAATATGAGGTAAACCAACTTCTAGGAATAGATTTCCAAAGCCTTCTCTTATTTGGGATGTGTCAAAGTTCCTCAAGAGCCTCAAATGGACTTTGAGCAGTGCTTACAACCCAAATATTGGCGAATTAAGAGCATAGTGCATTGTGGAAATGCCAGGCCTCAGATGTCCAAGTTCATAAGGGACTCAAGGTCCCAAGCAAGGCTCATAAGAGGGGGACAAAACTTAGAATCTAAGAGTAAGTGTAAGTACATAGAGGGGATTTAGGGGAAGGCCATGACAGGCTGGTGGTCATGCCCAGCAATCAGGAGTGCTGGCACACCCCTGACTAGCCTATTAGACACATTTTTGAGAGTTGGGATCCATTGAGGATCAGGTTCAGGCCTAAGCAGCAATTTGGATGTTGTCAGGCCATGAATCTTAACTCAAACACATAGAAGGGAGTGGGGGCATAGGGAACTCATAACAAACAGAAAATGCAAAGAAAAAAACAATTTACATAGTTAACATTAATCACTGAACGTGAACAGCAAAGTAAACAAGCTTGCAGAAACTGTAAATAAACACATAGGGGAGTGAGGCAGAAAAGTTAAATTAGAACATACCAGTTTCAGGGAAAACAAACAAGTAAAAGCAGTCTTGAGAAAGCCAAGTTGCAAGCAGACAGTTCCAAAAGATCTCAGAAAGAGTAGAATGTTGAAAGAGTATTGTAATTGAGAGGTGTGTGTGTAAAGTGTTGAATTCGAAGTATTAAACTAAAGGTTCAAGGTTGTCTAAGTGCAGAAGGGTCGTGCTCCTTTTATAGTGCAGAAAACAAGTAAGAAAAGGTAAGAGAATAGTTTGTAACCAATCACACAGAATCTCCCTTCAATTAAGGGATTCTGATTTCAAACGGGCAGAAGACAATTAAGGAAAGAATTGGATTAAAATCTTTTCCAAAGTAGTACAAGAAGGGCAAATACATAGAAACTATTTAAGGAAAGAGTTTGATATCAACACAGTTTGTGCAAATAAGGAAAGACAATCAATCAACAGCCAATAAAATCAGAAATTGAGTTTTGGTATGAATGAATCCAACCAGAAAAGGTGAAGAAAGGTTTAATTAAAGAAAATCAGTAACAATCAATCAAACCTTATAAAAAAGGAATTCTGAATCAATCACAAATTGGAAAACCTTTTTTGAAGGAAGAATTCTTCATATATAAAGCATACAGACATGTCAAACAGGAAAGAATTGTCATGCTAATTAGAAAGATCTAGTGTAGAAAAGTTCAAAGTCATAAACAAAGAAAGTCAAGTTCAGTACATACACTCGAAACGAGACTGAGAAAGCCCAGAGTTCCAAAGTAGAACCCTAGTCCGAACACCAGATCAGAACTCGCCCAAAAACCCCAAATCCTAGGGTTTCCAACTCGAGTAAGATACAAAGAGGAGGAGTCAAGTAATTGAAACATGCTCAGGAGTCTCTTTCAGAGACTTATGAAAAAAACAAGCATTTACAATAACAAGTTCGAGGCAAACATAGTGAAGAAACTGATTTGAAGCATAAAGACATATTCTAAGAAAAGCTTGGAACTTAAACAGGTTCAGAGGAGAAAACAGGTAACATAGCACTTAAGAGAACAGTAGATGAAACATGTTTAGAAAGAACTCGAACAAAGTCCAGAAGAAGGCAAATAAGAACTAAGAGCTTAGTATAAAATACAGTAAAGGGACACAGGGTTAAACAAACACATAAGTTAAATGTGTGAAAGCATAACATAGAAACCAGTAGAAGAAAGAACGGAGCATAGTAGAAGAATATGCATAATAAAGCAAACATAAGAACACAGGGGAGGATCATGCAAGGCGTAAAAAAAACATAAGAACATAACATAGGCAGATACACACAAATAAAAGAAGAAGAAGAAGAAGAAGAAGAGTCAGAAAATATTTTAAAACTTTTCAGAAACCCTAAATCGAAGAGAAACAAATTTTGAAAGAGAAGATTGGGGAAAACGTTTTAAAACTCCAGTAGAACACAGATATAGCATGGATCCAAGAAAACGCACAGAGAAAAACCTCAAATATCTAGGGCATCAAAGAAACCCTAGAAATGAGAAAGGCTTGGAAGAAGGTCCGATCTTGAGTCGGATGAGGTCAGAAAAGGCTTCTAGTACTTGAATATGCCGGAGCATGGCCGGAGAAGCCATAGATCTACAGATCTGAGCAGGATCTAAAGAGAACCATCAGATTCGGGCTTCAAATCATTGAACAGCTTAGGTTTGATGCTGAGAGAGGGTGAGTACAGGCCATTCATAGCCTGAGAAGCCATGGATTCCGGTGAAGTAACGGTTGAAAAGGGTGGAAGTCGCCTAGGGTTCTGAAGAACCTTCGAGAGAGTTTGAGAGACGAAGGGATTCAAAGGCGGCTTGTTAGGTGAAAGTTATTAGGGTTTTGGGTTTTTGGGAAATTAAAAAGGAAAGAGGGAATTATGGTCATTGATCAAAATGATCAACGGCCTAGATCAAAAGGGAATCCAGGCGGGTTTTTTAATTGCGTCATGGGTCAGGTAAAAGATGAAATTGGGCCGGTCCAGATGGGGGTTAGGATTGGGTTAATTTGAGGGCTAAAATTGAAATGTAAATAGGCTGTAATTGAAATGAAATGAGGCTAAATGTTAAATGACCAATATTTCCCTTTTATTTTATAAAAATGGTATAAAATGATTTAAAAAGCAAATTAAATGTAGTAAGCCAATTAATAATATATAAGTATCAATTTAAAAATACTGGAACTAATTTTACAATTATAAAATGCTATTAATCTTAAAGTAGGCTAGAATTGCAATTATATGCAATTTAGTCTTTTAAATACCAAATAAATTTGTAAAAAATGTACAAAAATTATCTTAACTATATTTTGGTATAAATATGGGAATACAATAAATTATTCATCAAAATTACTGATTTTAGGAATAATTATGGATTTAGTACTGCTAAAATGGATAGTAAATTGATTTTTAAAACTCTTCAAAAGATTGGAAAAATGCTGAAACACTTGGGTATGCTTATGTATGCATGTATATGCTATTTTGAAATTATTTTGTGTATAAAAAATACATAGAAAAAAATTGGGTACTAACACTCTTGTCATTCTCTTTTGATACAATTGGCCATGACACACTGCTGCCAGTCTTTTTTCATCAATCAAACTTAATTGCTCCAGACGGGTTTTGACCCAATCATCGTCATCAATTTCGGCTTCAACAACAATCCGAAGGGATGGAATTTCAACCTCTGTGGGTATCACAACTTATGTGCCATATACCAACAAATAAGGAGTTGCACCTACTGAAGTGCGAATAGTAGTGTGATAACCCAACAATGCAAAGGGAAACTTTTCATGCCATTGCTTGGAACCTTGCACCATTTTTCGAAGTATCTTCTTTATATTTTTGTTGGCTGCCTCGACTGCTCCATTCGCCTTGGGGCGGTATGAGGTAGAATTGCGATGTGTAATCTTAAACTGTTGACACACTTCCTTCATCAGATGACTATTAAGATTAGCACCATAATCTGTGATGATCACCTTTGGGATTCCGAACCGACAAATGATATTTGGATGAACAAAATCGACCACTACCTTCTTGGTCACAGATTTGAAAGTTTTAGCTTCAACCCACTTAGTGAAATAGTCAATGGCCACCAGAATGAACCTGTGTCCATTGGTTGTTGCTGGCTCGATTGGTCCGATGACTTCCATACCGCAAGAAACAAAGGGTCATGGTGCGGACATCATGTGCAATTCGGATGGTGGAGAATGAATCAAATCTCCGTGTACCTAGCATTTATGGCATTGTGCACAAAACTGATACAATCTCGCTCCATTGTGAGCCAATAATAACCTGTTCGAAGAATCTTCTTTGCTGGAACATACCCACTCATATGCAGCCCACAAACCCCGGAATGTACTTCAATCATGATGGTCGTGGCTTGTCTATCATCTATGCATCATAACAATCCAAGATCTAGAGTTCTTTTGTACAAAACTCCCCCACTGAAGAAAAATCCACTTGCCAATCGACGAATTATTCTCTTTTGATCCCATGTGGCCTGTACTAGATATACCCCCATTCTGATGTACTGCCTGATATCACGGAACCAAGGTTCACCGTCAAGTTCTTCTTCTACCATGTTATAGTAAGCATGCTGATCGCGGACCTGAATATGCAAAGGGTCAACATAAGCCTTATCTGGATGATGTAACATCGACGCCAAGGTAGCCAAAGCATCGTCAACCTCATTATGGATCCTTGGAATGTGCCTAAATTCTATTGATCGAAATTGTTGACAAAGATCATGCAGACATTGTCGATACGGTATAAGCTTTAAATATCACGTCTCACATTCTCCTTGAATCTGGTGCACCAGAAGGTTTGAGTCTCCCAAGACCAAGACTTCCTGGATTCCCATATCTACAGCTAACCTCAAACCCAAAATGCATGCTTCGTATTCAGCTATGTTGTTGGTACAATAGAAACGAAACTGAGCTGTAACAGGGTAGTGATGCCCTATTTCAAAAATAAGCACTGCCCCTATCCCAACACCCTTCATGTTAGCAACCCCATCAAAGAAGAGTTTTCAACCGGGCTTTTCCTCCTTTTCGACCTCGTCGATATGCATTACCTCTTCATCAGGGAAGTAAGTCCTCAAAGGTTCATATTCTTCATCTACCGGGTTTTCAGCCAAGTAATCAGCCAAAGCTTGGGATTTCATCGCTATCCGAGTCACATATATGATGTCAAACTCCGTGAGTAAGATCTGCCACTTTGCGAGCCTTCATGTGGGTATGGGCTTCTGAAAAATATACTTTAAAGGATGCAGACGAGAGATGAGGTAAGTAGTGTAGGACGACAAGTAATGCTTCAACTTCTGCGCCACCCAAGTCAGGGAACAACATGTCCTCTCAAGGGGAGTATACTTAACCTCATAAGATGTGAACTTCTTGCTGAGATAATAGATGGCCTGCTCTTTCCTGCCAGTGATGTCATGTTGACCCAATACACATCCAAATGAATTATCCAAAACTGTCAAATAAAGAATCAAAGATCTTCCTGGTTCTGGTGGGACCAACACAGGTGGGTTCGACAAATACCCCTTGATCTTATCGAAGGCTTCCTGGCACTTATCGGTCCATTTGACCGCAACTTCCTTTTTTAGCAACTTGAAGATGGGCTCACAAGTTGTCGTGAGCTGAGCGATAAACCTGCTGATATAGTTCAGCCTCCCTAAAAGACTCATCACCCCGGTCTTGTTCTTTGGCAGGGGCAATTCCTGAACAGCTTTAATCTTTGATGGATCCAATTCAATGCCCCGCCGGCTGACTATGAATCCCAACAGTTTTCCGGATGGGACACCAAATGCACACTTTGCAGGGTTGAGTTTAAGATTATACCTACGGAGCCTTTCGAAGAACTTTCTTAAATCTCTGACTTGATCAGACTACTTCCTGGACTTTATGATCACATCATCCACGTAAACCTCAATCTCTTTGTGTATCATGTCATGGATATGGTTGTCATTGCCCTCATATAAGTTGTCCCGGCGTTTTTCAAACCAAAAGGCATGACCAGGTTGCAGTATGTTCCCCATGGCGTGATGAATGCCGTCTTTTACGCATGTTCCTCATCCATTAAAATTTGATGATAGCCCGTATAGCAATCCACAAAAGACCCAATATAATGCTTGGCACAATTATTAATCAAAATGTGGATATTTGGCAATGGGAAGTTGTCCTTTGGACTTGCCTTGTTGAGATCACGGTAATCAACACACACTCTGGTCTTACCATCTTTCTTTGGCACAGGCACAATATTGGCTAACCACGTGGGATACCGCGTGACCCAAAAGACCTTTGCATCAAGTTGCTTTGTGACTTCTTCTTTAATCTTCACACTCATATCAGTTTTGAATTTTCTCAACTTCTGCTTGACGGGCAGGAATGCTAGATCGATTGGCAATTTGTGGACCACCAAATTGGTACTCAAGCCTGGCATGGCATCATATGACCATGCAAAAATATCCTTATACTCAAACAATGCTTTAATTATTTCTTCCCTGATTTAAGGTTCAAGATGGACACTTATCTTAGTTTCTCTGACATTATCTGGGTCCACTAAATTGATTGTTTCTGTATCATTCAGGTTAGGCTTGGGTTTTTCCTCAAATGACTTAGTTCCTTACCAATCTATTCAAAGGCCTCATCATCATCATATTCTGATTCATCATCACACTCTATTTCTTGGATTATTATTTCAGAATTAGATTGACTTTTAAGACTGGGCCGAAGATTCCTCATGCATGTCATGTCATTGGAACCAGCATAAAAAGAACTGTACAGAGAAGAAAAGAAAAACAAAAATAAAACTATCAGGAATGATGGAAAAGAAAATTGCATTTCATTAAAATAAAGGATAACAAGGTTTGTACATCAACAAGCGAAAAATAAAAGTCTGGGTCACAACCCTGGAATGACCCAGATAGAAAGGAAAACAAAACAAACTACCAAAACTCCTTCCGGGTAAGGAGAGGAGTAGCCTTCCAATTGTTAAGCTTTGCATTTGGCCCGACGAACTGCACGTCCGCTTTGCTAGAACCTTCTCCAACTTCCACCATATTCACATCATCAAACAACCTTGGAACCTTTCTATTAACTCCTCATCAATGTCAACCACAGAACTTGGAACTATCGTTACTGGGTGTTTCCTTGCGCCGGGCTTGACAAAAGACCTGGAGAGACGCGGAATAGGCTTTGGAAGTACCCACGCCTTCTATTTCAACCTTTTATCCCTTTTCACATTTGTCGACGTAGGTTTGAATCCAAGACCGAACGTGCCCAAATTTTCAGGGAGGGACACTGGCTGTATGATACCCTACAGAGACGCTCCCAGACCTTTACTGGGCACAAAGCCATTTTTCAGCATTTCAAAGGACACCATGACTGATGTGGAGGTTATCTTTGGAGTTGGAACATATTTTACCTCTGGAATCTTCTCGACCGGCACTATTTCAAAAACTTGATAGACCCAAGGCCCTTTGTCATCTTCAACCTCAATAAAAAGGATGGAGGCATCACTTAGGGCGCACAAATTATCCTCGCCATGCACGACGATCTCTTGTCTATCCCATTCGAACTTGACCATCTGGTTCAGAGTGGACGGGACTGCTTTGGCGGCATAAATCCAAGGTCGACCCAACAGCAAATTATAAGAGACGGCTACGTCCAACACCTGGAACTCCATGGTGAATTCCACTGGCCCTATTGTTAATTCAAGCACTATATCACCAACTGAATCTTTCCCTCCACCGTCAAATCCCCGAACGCAGATGTTGTTCTTGTGAATCCTCTCATCATCCACTTTCAACTTGTTCAGAGTAGAGAAAGGGCAGATGTTTGCACTGGAACCATTGTCAACTAATACCCTGGTAACCACAGAATCTTCATATTTTACCGTAAGATAAAGAGCTCTGTTGTGTTCAGTACCTTCCACAGGCAACTCATCATCAGAGAAGCTGACCATGTTCACCTCAAATATTTTGTTGGCGATCTTTTCTAGATGGTTTACTAAAATTTTATTGGGAACATGAGCCTCGTTCAGAATTTTCATCAATGCCCGATGATGCTCGTCTGAGTGGATTAACAATGACAACAATGAAATCTGAGTAGGTGTCTTTCTCAACTGCTCCATGATGGAATAATATTGTACCTTCATTTTTCTTAGAAACTCCTCCGCCTTTTTTTCAGTCACTACTTTCTTTACTAGAACTGGGTTATCTCTAGATGTTTTAGCTTTCCTTAACTCTTCTGAAGCAAAGCATCTCCCCGAACGAGTTAATCCCTGGGCCTCATTGACTTCTTCTTTCACTTCCTTTCCCTTGCAGGTCACTATCACCCATTCATAGTTCCACGGGATAGCCTTGTTGTTGACTACAGGCAACTGGGTCACAGGCTTGATGATGACAGGATCCGTATGGGCGCCCTCTACAATTACGATAGGCTTGTTTGCCACTCCTGGCACAACCACTTTTGACTTTTCTTGTTTTGCTGCAACATCACTTGGGGATCCTTTCTTGACTATCGCAGATGGTTCACCGTTTGTCCCACTCAACTTGTTCACTGATCCTTCAACCGTGGGTTTTTTGACTGGCTTGACCTCACTATACCGAATCATCATGACGGTCTGTCAAGGCTTCTTGGGCTCCACTCTCTTATGTACTATCTCGATCATATTTGTTTCCTGATGGGTTGGTAATGGGTTCTGGTTGATGTTGGGTGCCTCTGGAGTTTGGACTTCAATCCGGTTTGTGTCAATGAGCTTCTAGATAGCATTATTCAAGTGCCAGCACTTCTCTGTATCATGCCCCGGAGTACCGGAACAATATTCACAGCTTACAGAGTAATCAAGATTCTTTGGAGGAGGGTTTGGCAATTTTGACTCAATTGGCCTCAGCATATCCAATTGCCTCAATCTATGGAACAAACTAGTATAAGACTCCCCCAATGGGATAAAGGTTTTCTTCTGCTGCATCCTCTCATTTTTAAATGCTGGATTGGGTCGAAAACCTGGACCGGCAGGTTTTCGGTAGGCTCGTGAGGGTGGGTAAGCATTTTGTGGAGCTGGGTAGGTGTCTTGTGGGGCTGGGGCACGCCATTGTGAGTAGGCAGGAGGTTGAGTATATGTCTGGGCGTGGTGGACAGAAATATGAGGGTCTGGTGATGGGAAGTAGTGTTGGGGTGAATTATATGGGGTCTGGGTGTAAGTTTGGTGGTGGGGTCGAGGCTGAGTATAATGGTGTGACGGGCCCCTAGGTCTAAACCATGATCCTGAATCAATTGTTGCCATATCTTCTTTCTTCTTCTTTCCGATCATTCCCCCAGTACCGTTCTAAATGGCTTGGGTAGTTTCCTTGATAGTCGAGTAACTCATGATTTTGCTTGATTTAAGCCCTTCTTCCACCATGCCACCCATCTTTACTACCTCGTTGAACGATTTGCTTATGGACGATATCAGATGGCCAAAGTAAGTGGGCTCTAGAGCCTGCAGAAAGTACTCCACCATTTTGCTTTCCTCCATCGGGGGTTAACTCTTGACGCTTGTTCTCTACAGCGAAAGCTCTATTCTCTGAAACTTTCACTAGGCTTCTTCTCAATCTTAGTTAAAGACAAACAGTCTGGAACAATCTCAATGTTGTACTGGAAATGGCGGGGGAATGCTTGGGACAAATCATCCCAGGTATACCATCTGTTGTGATCCTGACGAGTGTACCACTCCAATATCGAACCACTCAAACTCTAGCTAAAGTATGTCATCAACAACATATCTTTCCCACTAGCTCCTCTCATTTTACTGCAGAATCCCCTCAAGTGGGACACCGAGTCTCCGTGCCCGTCATACAAATCAAACTTCGGCATCTTAAATCCCGCAGACAACTGAACATCGGGAAATAAACACAAATCCTTGTAGGCTACGCTCACTTGGCCTCTCAATCCCTGCATGTTTCTGAATGACTGCTCCAGACTTCTAACCTTCTTGAACATCTCCTCCTGCTCTAGGTTCTTAGGTGATTTCTCAGTCTCGATAGGGAGGTCAAAACGAGAAGTATAAGAGTAAGGCTTTGTGGCCTTGAAAGTAGGCTCCGGGGGTAGTATAGGTTATCCTGGGTCTAGAATAAGGGCTCACTAGAGGATCTATGGAATGTAGCAGGTGGGGTGCCACGAAAATAGGGGTGGCTGGTGGAAGAGGGTATGGGACTGGTTTGGGTGGTGGTGTTTGTGGGGTTTCGAAAGTGGTGCCTTGGTAATGGTGGTAAATGGGAAAGCCCGAAAGTGAATCAACAGTGGGAGGTTCTTGGGATTGAGCCAGCGGCGGGATGAAAGCAGGGTTGGCGGTGTAGGATGGTAGTGGATGCCTTTTACCCATGCTTGGTACATCTCTTCCATTTGGTGTTTCAGCTTATACAACTCCTCTTTCAGGTTAACATCAGACTCTTCCCCCTCTCTTGACGGATCAATAACACTTGCATCCAGTTCTTGGTTAGCCATGATCAACTTGTCTTTGGACCCGGTGTTGTACGGATGAGTTGCCAGAATGCCAAACAAACTAACCACCTGCCTGAACTTGATGAAAACAACAAACTTGTTAGCAATTAGGGCTTTACAGATAAGCAACCGCACATTGGGGATGCAATGCACCTAAGCAGTTAACCATTTCTATTATGCATTTGATCAGTTGTTTGCATCATCCCGGCTTTCCTAATTTTCATTTTGCAACTTCTCTCTTTTTTTTTTCATTCCTGCTTTTCTTTGTTTGATTCTTATTTTTCTCTTATTCTCTCATTTTCTCTCTTGTTTTGCTATTATTTCCTTCCCACAATTCTCTTGTTTTCACTCTTTTTTTTTTCATTTCACGGTTATGATCGAATCCTATGGGGATTGCCTACGTATCATGATGCCGCTTGAATCAGACCAAGCGTAGTTCTGGGAATAAGTGTAAAATAAATAAAAAAACATTTTGGGATTTTTAAATTTTCGTAAAATAAAATGTCTTGATTACAACGACTCATCCTACAAAATTTAATCATAAAAACTAACAAACTCGAAAAGGGGGACTAACAGACTCCAACAGAAAGATGAAAATACAAACTCGAAAATAGACTAACAGACTCCAACAAAGAAAATGAAAATACAGACTCGAATGAAAGTCATGAATGCATCAATGCCTCAATGCATCAATCCTTATAAAAGTAGTTGTGAGGGCCATAGAAAAATTAATTGATGTCACACCTCGATTTTAAGAAGTTAGTAATAATTATACGAGGGCCATGAGTTTTTTACTAAAATGGCACACCTCAAATCTATCTTTTAAGAAAAATTGAGCT
Source organism: Nicotiana tabacum (assembly GCF_000715075.1). Taxonomy (NCBI): domain Eukaryota; kingdom Viridiplantae; phylum Streptophyta; class Magnoliopsida; order Solanales; family Solanaceae; genus Nicotiana; species Nicotiana tabacum. The sequence continues at coordinate 153,136,715 of NC_134089.1, read as the reverse complement.
AATCTTCTGAGGGCCATAAACTATTTGGTGTTGTTTAATATGGCATACCTCAACCTAAGTAAAAGAATTATTTTTAAAAAATGCAATTTGAAACTATGGTTTGCACAACTATTAAATACAAAGCGTGTTGGGCCTTTAGGCATTTGGGCCAGGCCAGTCGTATACATAATTCTGAGCAGCCCGTTAAATAGGGACCTGGGCTCGAACACAAACCCAAAGAAGTTGTCAGGCCCAAATCTTCCCATTTCGAAGTGGCCTCAAGGTCTAGGCCCAAAGGGAAACCAAGCCTCATGAAAAACGAGGGCTGAAGAATGTGAGACTCGAGATCGAGTCCCCACAAAGCACGGGCAACATTTGAAACTCAATGACATTAAACTGAACCCACATGAGGCCATAAACAATCAGCCCTTACACGAGACAGTATACCATTCAACCATGACACAACACACCTTGAATCATTATTAAAATTAACACTACAACATGTAACAATCCATTAAACCCTTTATCAATCCCAATGATGCACACATGATTTGTTCCATTGAATTAAAACCCAAAAGGGTCGCACATGATGAACATTGTATTGATGAATATACTAAATCTTAAATCCACTTACAATAAACCTTAAACATGAAAATAATACTGTTAATTTGTTACACCACATTGACAATAGACTTTCTGGGGCTTAATGATTGCAGACTTGACCAACTAGTGGTCAATTCCGCAACCACAGCTATCATTCAAAGGTGACCACCTTCAGGGCTTTCTAAGCAAATATCAACTTAAGCAAAAGTTATTAATTCTTCAAGAACATACAAAACACAAGTACATCAGGGTTGATTCGAACATTAGTTTCAACACATAAGGCTAATGAATCAAGTAGTAGTATGTCATCAGACCACTAACAATGAACCAGAAGTTCAGCTAACATGTAAACAAACTAGCTAACAAATATCAAACTATAACAAGAATACTAAAATCAAGCTTTGAATGAGGTTGAGATTCAGGCATTGGAACACCATTTTTTCATTTAATAATCAACATATCCACTCCAATGGTCTGAGAATATACCTGGATACAACCTGACAGCCTCAGAATTTTAAGAGAAAAAAATGAGATCAGTAGTAATTCAACAGGCAAAATAGCAATCAGCAACAGATCTTAAAACAGCAGCAACTCAACAATCATTTTTTCATGTGTTGGAACCCACAAATAAGGAGCAATTTTAAGAACTAAAGAAAAATGAGAATGCCAAGTTTAATAGAACAGTAATGGTAATTTTTTTGTATTTTTTCTTTCTGATTTTTCAAACTCTCTCAAAGGGTGGTATTTCTTCAGCCATTTCTAAGTTTTCAGGTTTTCAATCTCTAAAAATCTCCTTGACAAAGAAGGAAAATAGGCCTCTTATAGAGGACCTCTAGGGCAGCAGAATTGGTTCAAGTTTTTACCAATTAACCCTTCTTTGAATTCCAATTTGTTCACTTTAACCCTGATTTTCCAGCCTGCTTGTCAAACTAAACCCACACCCCACCTTCCTAGAAATTTCCCATTCAGTTTGATAAGATTCTCTTAATTAAATTCCCTAAACTACCCTTTAAGCTTCTGCTATTTACCTTCAGAACCAGATAATGGTCAAGTCGACCAAACAATCAACCCAAAATCCTAGGCTTGCAAACCCGAATAGACTCTCCCCTTTTCTTTTGGGCTTCGGAACTATGAAGCCCAGTTCCAATTCAAAAATCAAAAGAAAACCCACACAAAAAATATAGGCTAAAGGAAGTGCAAAACCATAATTCTTTTGAAATGAAACCAAAATAAAAAGAGAAGGAATTAATCAAACCTAAACATGAAAATTAAAACAAACTTAAATTAACATGCTTTTAATTTAATCATGCAAACAGAAAAATAATAAAGAAAAAGAAAAGAGGAAATAGAAGGAGATGAAGATGAGAACAAAACAAAAGATGAAAGAAAGAAAAAGTGACCGGAAAAAAAAACCTAGAAATAGGCGGGTGGACAATGGACTTGGACAGATCTTCAACGCCTTTGATTTCGAGCCGAAATTGGCATCAATCGTGTGTTCTCGTTGAGAACATACGAATAATACCAATTCCAACCCTAACCATTCATTGAAACTTGACGATTTGGGAGATTTGTGGTTTTTAGGGTTTGGGGTGTGGACCTTAGATCTGATATTCGAAAGTCTTGGTGATGATTTGAAGGAAATGAGTTAGGGATTTGAGATGAGGGGATGGAAAGGATTGCGGGGTGTGATTTTGGAGGCGGTTTGGGGTGGCGCCGCCACCGGAGACGGTGAGGAGTGTTAGGGTGGCGTTAGGGTTAAGGCTTGAATGAAGAAGATGAAGTGGAAGGGGTACGAGGTTCTCTGATGGGATTCGGACAATTTTAAACGAAATGGGGGGAAGTGTTTAAACCGTTGGATGATGGCAAATGAAGGGCTGAGATGGACTTAGAACAAACGAACTCAAAACGGTGTTGTTTGGTTAATTAAATGCAATGGAACGGGTTGGGGCATGGTTTGGGCCTGGTCTAAGATGGGTTTTGAGGGAAATGTAATTGGGCTGGCTGAATTGGCCCCAAAAATCAGCCTTCTCTTTTGATTCTTTTCCTTTTCTTTTCAATTTCCAATTATTCTTTTTTTTTCAAATTAAATTAAAACCTAAATTAACTCTTAAACTAAATTAACTTACCAAATTAAGCTAATTACTCACTATAGTATTTATAAAAATTAATCAACTCCTAAATTAAAAGAAAAACTATAAAATTCAAAATTAAAGAGTTAAAATGCAAAGTGAGTTATTTTTTGTGATTTTCATTTTTATAAAACGACTAATTTACTAATTAACCTAAAAATATAAAAATAAATCCTAAATGCAAATGCAGAGTATTTTTGTATTATCATGAATTAAACTAAAAATTAACTATGCACAGAAAAATGCAAATAATTAAGAATATTCCACAAAAGTTCCTAATAATGGCAAATAATTAAAATAAAAATCTATTTCTTTGGGATTCTGTATGAGTAATTCATATAGGGAAAAAACCACATGCTCACAGTGTGTAGTGGAAAGTTAAGTGTAGTGTATTAAAGTGCTTAGGAGGGTGCATTACTATACCCAAAATATATCTTACCCGTCCCTTAGCCTATATTACAACCTATAAATCTTAGATTTTGCGAGCTTAGATTAGTGGAGATATACACTACGGACAAGCCTATGGTATAACCACGGTATGCACATGAATTTCTTTGTGAGAGTGAGTGGTTCTTTGTTCATATATGTGACACCCTTAAATTATATTCGAATGCATATTTGAATGTGTGGACGAAATACTCTCTTATTCTTTGGTGAGGCGCATGATTCCATGAAAGATAGGTGACATTATTAAACATCTCTTATTGGGTAAGTGCACGAGTTGAGAGTGCTTATTGGCGACGAGTGAGCTTGGGCGGTTATGGGAAGGTTGTTTGTCACGACCCAAAAATCACAAGTCGTGACGGCACCTAACTCAACCCGCTAGGTAAGCCAACTAATAGAAAATACCACCCAAATGAGATTATAAGAGGATAGAAAATAGATAACTGAACATTTACAAATTTACCAAGACCGGGTAGTACAAATCACGAGCTTCTAAGATTTGGAACTTCAAAACTGATACAAATAAATACACGTTCTGTTTGAAGATTACATAAACATATTAGCAATAATCTAAACTACAAAGGACAAGTGGCAACTATATCCAAACGCACGAACATCTTCTGAATCACCACCCAACATCACTAGCACTTATGCTCCAAAATCTGCACGGGACGTGCAGAAGTGCAGTATCAGTACAACCGACCCCATATACTAGTAAGTATTTTGTCTAACCTCGTCGAAGTAGTGATGAGACTTTTAGTTAAAAAGATGCTTATTTAAATAACCTATACATTAGATAAACAGTAAAGCAGTTCAAAGAATAATGGATAAAAGTATCAAATACAACCCGGCGAGTCAGATAATGAATACTGTAAGAACCACAATAGAATATTTACAATCTTTTCTAGTATGAGATATATGTCAAAAATGTCAAAATGTCAAATCACATGGCATGATAACACCCTTCGTGCTTTTGTCTCATCCTCACCATGTATAAATAAAATTATGTAACAATTCAATTAGTACGACAACACCCCTCGTGCATTCAACCCATCTTTCCTAAGTGATCGTATAACAAAACCAACCATATCACAAGAACACAATAATAGGAACTTATAAGTAGTAAATATGCAAGTAGCAACCGTGGACAAGGTTACACATGTGGGTCACAGTAAAGGACTAAGCGGAAAGCACGTGAGTAACCACAACAATTGGAAAACAGGAAATATCAACTTCAATTAACTAGCATGTTCAAGGCCTAAGTACAAATATAACAATTAAGAGTAAAACACATGTTCTTTAAAAATTAACAAGTAAGGGCATGAATGGCTAGCATAGTGGAAGGCTTATACTGAAGTGCAACAAAATAGATACAACATATAATATAAACGCAGAAATAGACATGGTAATTGTACGTTAAGCAAGTAAAAGATATGGACAGTGCAACAACAATCGAGATAAAAGTCAAGTATAGGACAATAACAACAAGTCACCACAAATATGTAAATACAACAATAACAGCTCAAGGTAAGGGCACAACCGTATACACGGGAAATAGATATCATATCAAAATGCATATCCCTCGTCCTCACCTGCACGAAAACATCATTCGTGCCAATACTTCACAATAACATACAAACATAACAATATAAATTAAATGGCACGTCATCACCTTTCGTGCTTTTACTCTCAAATGATATGGTACGACATCACCATTCGTGATTTTACTCTCAATAATGTGGAACGTCATCACCCTTCATGCTTTTCACAATAATATGGTACGGCATCACCCTTCGTGCTTTTACTCTCAATGATATGGCACAGCATCACCCTTCATGCTTTACACTCTTTCTTACCAAGCATATGAGTATCAATGACAAATAAGGCAGGAAGCACAAATAACATCAAGGAGAGTGCCTAAACGGATATTCCAAACACATTCCAAATCACAACTTTCCAAGTCAACAATGGTTCAACAACCCTCAAGAACCGTATTATTCAAATACTTCCACGAATCTCATAAATGATCCACAACACAAGTATAGAGACTAGCATCTCAAGAAATTCGATTGTAGTAATGTAGTAATGATTTCGCATAGAGATCACCGATTAGACACATCAATGTATTCTTACAATTTCCATCAAGTTTGATCAAGTTATAACAAACTAAGTCTTGATATCTATCATTTATTATTATGTCATTTGTATCTAAGAGTCAAACAAGGCATTAAGTAGAATGTCACAAAATTCTACAAACACAAATATAACATAATCCACCACCGAGCATGACTAACCCTGTCACATACATATACGTTCGTCGCCTCATATATGTATCACCCCCGCATGTAGCAAACAATGAAAAATAGGAGGAAAATTCCCTCAACAAAGCTACGCAAAACACTTACCTCGATCTGGCTAACTCAACACTCAACTTAGCCTTTTCCTCTACAAATTCGCCTCCGCTCGACTCAATCTAGCCAATGACGACTTGAATACACCACACGATGCAAGAAAATAATTTCAATTAATAAAGCTATGATTTTTATTCAATTTCTAAAAAGTCAACCCCCGGGCCCATCTGGTCAAAACCCGGGTCCAAAGGTAGCTCTTGACTACCCATAGCCCCACGAGTTTAAATATGTGTTTGGTTTTTAAATCCGAGTCTAATTCGACTCCCAAATCTCAAATTTTTATTTTTCAAAACTTTGACAAAATCCCCAAATTTTTCCATAGTTTTCCCATTAATTTGATGTTAAATCTTGTATAAAATCATGAAATATAGTTGAAAAGTGATTAAAAATACTTACCCAATGATTTGGCATGAAAATCCACTCTCAAAATTGCCTCACCTCGAAGCTAGGGTTCAAAAATATAAAAAAAAATGAAGCAAAAACTCGGAATTCTCAGCACTTAACAGGCTGTAGATGTCGCATTTGTGAACAAAACTTTGCATTTCCCAATGAACAGTGTTTTCACAATTGCGAATGAACAGTGTCGCACCACAAACCAGCAAAACCTAAACTTCTCTGAAATGATCTAAACCACCCCGAAACTCATCCGGAACCTCCCGAACACAAACCATATATGAATTTCAATCATAAAACACGTTACGGACTTGCTTGCGCACTCAAAACAATGAAAAGAGGTCGTCTTAATCCGATATTGACCATGATCAAACTCTCAAGTTTCTTAACGTTACTAGTCTCTCAACTAATGATCCAAAAATATACCCAAGCCCCTCGGGACTCCAAACCAAAAGTGCACACCAGTCTAAAAATATCATACGAACGAGCTCGCATGATCAAATCGTTAAAATAACACCTAGAACTACGAGTTGGATACCAAATCAAATGAAATTTTCAAGAAAGCTTTGAAATTTCTATTTTTACCACCGGACGTCCGAATCACGTCAAACCGACTCCGTTTCCTACCAGATTTCACAAATAAGTCAAAACTATTATATTGGATATGTACCGGGCTCCGAAACCAAAATACGGACCTGGAATGGCGAAATCAACAATGCCAAACATTCAATCAATTCTTAAAAATATTATATTTTTTAGACTTTTAATTTTCAATAAAAATTCATCACTCAAGCTAGGGACCTCGAAATTTGATTCTGGACATATGTCCAAATCCCATATTTCAATACGGACCTACCGGAACCGTCAAAACATGATTCTAGGTCCATTTATTCAAAATGTTGATTGAAATCAACTAAAATTAACTTTTTAGGCAAAAATTCTTGTTTTTATCAGTTTTTTTGCATATAAGCCTCCCGGGTCAATACCCGGACTGCGCACACAAAAAAAGGAAGAATGAGCCTCTAAAGGCTTCAAAACACAGAGTTTGGATCTAAATTATCGAGCGAAGTGCAGATACTCAAAATGATCAGTCGGGTCGTTATATCCTCCACCACTTAAACTCACGTTCGTCCTCGAATGTGCTAGGAGCCGTTCTAGAGCTATCAAATCACGGTGTAACCTTACTAAACATGAACCTGGGGGCGATCCCACATTACTCTGATCCGCATAAGCCCGCCAACACAACATAATTAGAGGTCCTCATTTTAACCTTGGCCTTAAACCATAGAACTCCATTTCTATCATTCAGAATTCATTACAAGATCCGAACCCCACAGCCACACAGTGCATAAGTCTAAATAAGTTGTATCAAGTCACAACCATAACACAAGATATAATCACATGACATACTCTATCACTTCGACACTCCTAGTAGGAACTGCTGACCATCATTACTGCCCAACCCAAATCCAAAACAAATCAAATGCCGGTAGCAAACCCCATACTGATTAGAACCTCGTTCAAAATCTTCTTACCCTATCGATGATGAATGAACACGCATAACTGCTTAACCACTCATCAAATTAATAAGCAGTTGTGCCCATATCCTCAAAAAATGGAGTGTTATTCCTCTAAACCTTCCTCATCTCGGCCAATACAAGCAAACACACCAATAAGCACCAACAATAATAATATGGAGATACATGCAACTCGGTTCCATACACTAACAAGTAAAAATTCAGACATGATAGATAACAGTGAGAATTCTAAAAAAGAAAACTACTAAGCAAGTTAAACAGGCAGGGAAAATTTTTAGTACTTTACTATGAACTATCCTCAACAAGGTGAAGCAACATACACAAAATAGAAATAAGGAGCCACATCTCATCACTATACTTTTATGGCGTGCAACCCGATCCCCATCATATCAATCCATATAGGGTACCCTTCGAGCCATAATGCTCAGGCTCACTAATCACATGTGTGTCAATATCGAGCACAACCAAGTGCACAAAAATATAACTGTGGGAAAAATTATTAGGAACAAATAATATTGAGAAAGACAAGCACAACTATGGTGCAATAAGCAAATCCACATCACAAAGGCTACCTCGCCCATAATTCCATGAGGCCTAAAATGAATCACAATATGCGTACGAAGAATCATGTAACTCTCACAACCCGTCATACTATAAGAGAGAAACATATAGCATAAACCAAGGCATGAATAACATCCATTCCACCCGATGATATACACATGGAAACAACTGCGTAAAACAAACAGGTCCGATCTGATACAGAATACACATTCTCATTAAACTCAAAATAATCCCTAAACCAAATTCCAATCTTCCTTAGACATGTAGTAACCCTACAAAAGTCCATAACAACTTTGTCATAACACCTACCATCAATCATCCAATACCTTACATTTCTTCTCAACTTGTAATCCAGGAATTGTCTGTCAACAAGAACATTCAATCGTTGAGCCTCACGAATACCAGAATTTTCATACATAATCTCAACATTGCTACTCAATGGCTAACACGTATCTCACACTCCGTCCTCATGGAAAAACACCCATAAGTCAAAACACACGGTACCTATCAATAGGCGAACGCTACTCCGATATGAACATATAGTGCCAGCAAAACCTTAAACACCCGAAATCGTCCGAGACATCAAGAACTCATATCCTTCCCTCTGAAACTATCTGCAATCTTGTACCTGCAATTTCAACCCCACATGGCGCATCGCCTCTAATATGGCACTCATAACACTACGAAAATCTCTTAGCCAACTCTGAACCATAAGCAAATGGAACACCCCCATCAACCTAGAATCTTTCATTTAACCCAATCCAGGAAAACGCCATCACACGCAATATAGCCCCTATACACGTAGAAATCATCAAATCCGACTGTGTTCATAACCATGATAAATCCTTCAGAACTCATTAACACATAATCGAGGAATAAGAATCAATCGCCTCTAACTCAATCGGGTCACGCGGGTTGACAACCCGAAAGTAACTCAACCCAATAAACCCGTCCTGAGGGAACCTCCTGGGAACCCGAAGCCATTTCTCACATCACTCCCACATTGACATGTAGACCCTCCTTGACAAGGAAATACTGCGGATCCAATTACCATTCGTTGCTCCGTAGACAAATTCAAAAGTCCTTAAATCCACTCTGTTGATACCCAATTTTTCCCTATGTATTTTAAATATGCATAAATACCTTCAAAATAGCATATATATATATATATATATATATGCATATATAAGCATGCCCAAAGTTTTTATTATTTTTTTTATAATTTTTAAGGGTTTAAATTGATTTATTTTCTTCCTTTTTATCCATAAAATCCCCAATAATTATTTCAAAAATTATTGTTTTGATAATTCATCTATTTAATTTCTATATTTATGCCAAAATATGGATAATGTAATTTTTATGTATTTTTACAATTACATTTGGTATTTTTAAAGCTAAATTGCATATAATTGCAATGTTATCCCATTTTGAGATATAATTATGTTTTATATGCATAAAATTGGATCTTGTATTTTTAAATTGTTAATTATGTATTTTAAATCGTTTTTGAACCTTAAATTATTTTCTAGAAATTATCTATTATTTTTATAAATTAGATAGGGAAAAACTGGCTATTTAAATTATAGCCAATTTGGCTTTCAATTATAGCCAAATAGGACCCCAATTCCCAGCCCAATTTTACAATTAAAAAACCCGACCCATACTGTATTAACCCTTACCCAAACCCGAAATCCACCTACCCGTTTTAATCTTGACCGTTGATCTCCCAAATCAACGGTCCAAATAATTCCTTTCCTTTTTAATTTCCAAACGACCCCTAAACCTAATTTATTTCCCCCAATCCGCCGCCTTCAGATGATCTCTCATCTCCACTCTTCTCTCAAACCTAACCCTAGACTCCTCCACTCCCCTCCGTCTTCGGCCATCTCTGGCGACTATCCCTTTCAACCCAAGCCTCCAATGGCTCTCCCATCACCCTACTCATCATCTCTAAGGCCTTCAAGGAACCTGGGCCATGTCGATTTGGACCTAAGGTTTCTTTTTCTATTACTTATGGGTTCTCCGGTGTGATTTTGGGCAAAATTCACACCTTATATGTCACAATCGGTGAAGTTTCAATAGGTTCTTTTGATTTTTACTTGGGTTTCTTTTTGAAACCCTAACTCTCTTCTAAATCTCTCATATCTATGTTATTTTTATGCTTTAAGCCTATTTCCTTCAGTGATTTGCTTATTCTCGAGCTTTCTTCTGAAAGATCTTCTACTCTAAACCATTTTTACTCCCTTTGAAAAACTAGGGTTTTCGGAGTTCTTTCTACACCTGTTTCGTCTGATTTCTTTATGATTAAATCTTTTTCCTTGTTTATCTCGACCGATTCTAAGTTCTTACTACTTTTTAACTCAACTCTGTTAAAAAGCCCTAATTTCTTAAAGATTTTCTTTACTTATTTTTGTGAGTTAGCATGATTTTCTTTACTTGTTTCTGTATGTTAACCTGATTTTCTTTACTTGTCTTTGTGTGTTAGCTTGATTTTCTTTACTTTGCTTTTGTGTGTTAGCATGATGTTCTCCACTTTTATTCTTTGTGTTAGCATGACTTTCCTTTACTTTGTTTCTGTGTGTTAGCCTGTTTACCTGGTTCTTGTTAATCTCTTGTGGTCACCATGCTTCGAATATGTTCTGTTGAATCTCTAGCCTACTTACACCTCCTCTACATGGCTGTGTTTACTCATCTTTTGTTTCTTTCTGCCTATATAATCGACCTTATTTGTTTGCTACTTCTGTTCAATTGTCTCTATTTATATGTTGAGGTATGCAGAATCATAACTCCCCATGATTGATTCTGCTTTTCCTTAACTTTTGGTAATTGAAAGATCTTCCTTCAAAGTCCTATAATTCTACTCGTCTGTTTGAATTAACTGATTGCATTACCTTATTTACTATGGTACTTTGTTTTACTTAGTCTTTCCTTAATTGGGTCCTTCTGAATTTGGTCCTAATTAACTACTTTATGCCTACTGAATCTTGACCCTTTCCTTATTTAATCATGTAGTGATTTTCCTTCCTCCCTTATATGGTACTGAATCTTCCCGTTTGGCCTTGACTCCCTTAACTCAAGGAAGCTTCCTTAATTCTCTAGATGATTGATTCTAAGTTATTAAACTAGTATACTACTATGATTTTTTTACCTTATTCCACTACCTACTTTCAACTATAAATACTCTAAGTCTTTCATAAACAGCACACACACTTGGCTTTCAAATCCCCCCCTTTCTTACTTAAAATCCCTGTGTTATTCTACTACTACTATCTGGCTGCAAGCTAAGGCTAATCATCTGTACTCCTTGGTTCTTTCATTCTGCTTACTTTTTGTCTTCACTGGTATGTCCTAGTTTAATTAAAGTCTCAACAACAACATGTTTCTCTTCTTGTTTCAGTTTCTTTTATTTCTAGCCTGCTTTCACTTGTGGTTTTGTTGTGAAGTTTGTAGTTAAGCATGTTAATATGACCCCCCCCCCCTTTTTAAGTTCATGTATTCCCTTTGTGTGATTCAAGCATGCCTGAACAATTGTATTCTTTTACCTACTGTGCACTTGCCACTTTGTGAATCCCAAATCCATATTCCCCTATATGTGTTCATGACTGGTTTGTGATTATGCCAGTGTCAAACTATCTCTGAGCAGGTCCAAACCAGTCCTAATACTCCTGCTGGGGTCAGGTGTCTACAGTCAATGTCTATGTATCCCTAAACCCCTTGACCCCTGTATGACTACTGAATTCATTTACTTACTGTATGTGGTCCTATCCTGAAATGTTTGAACTCTATTTACTAAGCCAACTTCTTTTCAACAACCTCTATTATTAATTGCACTAGTGGGGTCTGGGGAGGATAGTGTGTACGCAGACCTTACCCCTACCCTGGGGTAGAGAGGCTGTTTCCAAATAGACTCTCGACATCCTTCCCTCCAAGAACTCCCCACCTTATTCTTGGGGTGACTCGAACTCACAACTTCTTGGTTGGAAGTGGAGGTTGCTTACCATCAGAGCAACCCCTCTGTTACTAATTGCTTTCAAAATAGACCTTTCAGTCCAGTCTTTAATAAACGTCTTTCAAACATGTGTCCTGCACTTTCACTCTACTCCTAGTTAATAAGTTCTGCCCCCTCTAGTATGTGTACTGCCTTGGGATTCTCTTGAGAACCCTTGGAACTCTCGCATACTGAGGCTGGATTTTCACACTGCACTGGTTCAATGCTTGGCTATTAAGTCTAGGTGTAAGCATTGCCCAGGGTCCTTGAGACCCTTAGGGAACTTTGATGCACCTAGACTCTGATTTGTCTATGGAAATGAGGCTTGAAAGACCATTGGAGGTTTTGGGTAACTGTGGCCTGATTGCAGACTCTCTATAGAACAGCTTCTTAATTTTCTATTTTACTTATGTAATTCATTTGTTGGCCTGTAATAACTTGTAAATAGATATTTGGGGTATTTAGTGAAAGGGTGAGTAGATGTATACTTTGTGGGGTAACCTGGGTAGAAATCCTTCTTTTTAGGATTTATTTTCAAATCTGCTTGCCTTACTCGATAGAAAACATGCCTATAGGGTTTTATTCCTGTTGAATCTGATTGTTTTTGCATAATAGAAAACATGCCTATAGGGTTTTTATTCCTGTTGAATCTGATTGTTTTTGCATAGTAGAATCATGCCTATAGGGTTCCACTTTTAATTTCATAGTAGAAATCATGCCTGTAAGGACTTCACTTTTAATGTCACTTGCATCAAATACAAACCATGTTCTTAAATCCTACATTTGTCATGTTAGAAACCATGTTTCCAGGTTCCAAGCCATCATGTTTTAAATTAACTCAAGTATAGATATCATGCCTATAGGATGTAATTCCGATTTAGTAAGTCTTTCATATGCTACTGCAAATGCCTAGATATCATGTCTATAGGGATCTAAATCGCAATTTTGTCTGGTAATTCTAATTAGCCCAATAGATCAATCGTGCCTCGCCTAGTTTACTTCTCAAAACTGGCCGTATTAAGCAATAACTTTTCTAAAATTAGTCCTTTCAAAACTGATATAATCTCATTAGATATCTTGTCTATAGATTTAAAAAGGGACTATTTCTGAACTAGTTTTGTTTCTGCATTAACATAAATATCAGTACTGCATATAGGCAAGCCTTAGGGCATTTTAAAAACTTGCACTTCTCTGAAGCTATTTCTGTCACTCAACGTTTCTGAATTCTAATGAGTTTTTAAAAAATATCTTAGGCAACTAATAGGTTGTGACTTCTGTATCTGAAAGTGATTATTCCAGCATAATCACTTAGAAATTCTACTTTAGGACTCTGATTACTAAAGAACTTACTTGTGGTTGAGTCGTGCTACATGTATGCTTGTTTGCGGAGGAAACTATGAGCCTTTAATTGCTCCACTTATGTGAAAGTCCTAAATTTTTTACTTTGATTGTCACCTTAGATTTTTGCCTTTAAAGCCATAGGGGTATGTCTAGAATTGCCTATAGGTAGAAGTTCTAACTCCCTCCGAAACTATTAAGAAGGGACGGGTAGCAGCACGCAATAGGAATCAGTGACCAACACTCTCTTTGCATGACCAATAAGGGGCGGGAAGGGTAGACATGGGATATGATGACTACTCGTTAATGCCACGTGTAGCCCCTCAATAAGGAGTGTTTATCGGACATTGCGTGGGGGTGATCCTATAGGATAAACAACCTAGGACCCACCTTTACCCCAAACCTTCTCCTTGTTTAACACTTTCTTTTATAATTTGTTCAACTTTTATTTCACTACTTGACTTGTTCAAACGTGTTGTACTTATTTGATTCAACTATTTGTATGGACTAATTTGTAAATATAAGTTCGGTCGGGACCCACAGTTGTGGACCAAGAGGGGTGCTTAACACCTTTCCCTCGAGGTTATTTCGAGCCCTTACCCTAATCTCTAGTAATGCAGACCAACCCAAGAGTTAATCACTCTAGGTGTCCTAACGCACCATAATTCGTTAGGTGGAAACTCTTCAAATACCCAATTCCCAAAAGGAAATGAGTCACTGCACCCCATGGAATGTCGAAACCCAGACATCTCTCCGCGAGGAGGGTAAAAAGGGGGCGCGACACACTCATCCTATTCTGATCTTCAATACATAGCTAATACGTGTTGAGCAACCCGTGCTTCACTAATATATGCCCATTCAAAGAAATAACCATGAAAACTCTCGGTTCCGAAATTTGTACGGCCCATGATCCTACAATTCGATAGTCATTTGCAGCCTCCACCACTTAGCTCGAAGACATAGAACACCCCATATGAGACACACGATCCAAACTCATCCTGCAGAAGGTGGCCCACCAGTTATACTCATATTGACACCTTGCTATGAACTTACCATAATCACAATAGCCAGGCCACCAACCAATCTTTCCAAATCAGCGTCTACCAACCAGACTTATAACCTACATTGCACCACAAATGGATGACTAGAAGATTTAACATTAAATCTGCTTCAGAGGCTAGACAACACATAGTGATGATGATCAAGCATCCATAGCCCGTCGTAATCTATCTTTAGCATCACCGATCGTTGGCACATAGTGAATACTGAGCGCACAACATCACATATGAGCGATCAGGAAGAGTCAAAGTCATAGGTTTCAAGCTGAAACAAGGCTGCACGATAAGGAAAGAAGAAAGGGAATTTTTTCCTAAATGTCCTATAGCCTTCCGAAGATAGGTATTAATGTCATCATACCGATCCGCAGGACTCTGCTAGACACTTTCTCATGAATCGTAGAACCTACGAACACAGTGCTCTAATACCACCTTGTCACGACCCAAAAACCAAAAATCGTGATGGGACCTAACTCAACCCACTAGGTAAGCCAACTAACAGAAAATACCACCCAACTGAGATTATAAGAGGATAGAAAATAGATAACAGAACATTTACAAATTTATCAAGACCAGGTAGTACAAATCACGAGCTTCTAAGATTTGGAACTTCAAACGGATACAAATAAATACACGTACCGTTTGAAGATTACATAAACAGATTAACAATAATCTAAACTACCTAGGATAAGTGGCAGATATATCCAAACGCACGAACATCTTCTGAATCACCACCAAACATCACCAGCAACTCCGCTCCAAAATCTGCACGGAATGTGCAGAAGTGCAATATCAGTACAACCGACCCCATGTACTAGTAAGTATTTTGTCTAACCTCGTTGAAGTAGTGATGAGACTTTTAGTTAAAAAGATGCTTATTTAAATAACCTATACATTAGATAAACAGTAAATCAGTTCAAAGAATAACGGATAAAAGTATCAAATACAACCCGGTGAGTAAGATAATGAATACTGTAAGAACCACAATAGAATATTTACAATCTTTCCTGGTATGAGATATATTCCAAAAATGTCAAAATGTTAAATCACATGGTACGGTAACACCCTTCGTGCTTTTGTCTCATCCTCACCATGTATAAATGAAATTATGTAACAATTCAATTAGCACGACAACACCCCTCGTGCGTTCAACTCATCTTTCCCAAATGATCGTATAATAGAACCAACCATATCACAAGAACACAATAATAGGAACTTCTAAGTAGGAAATATGCAAGTAGCAACCGTGGACAAGGTTACACATGTGGGTCACAATAAAGGACTAAGCGGAAAGCACGTGAGTAACCACAACAATTGAAAAACAGGAAATATCAACTTATATTAACTAGCATGTTGGAGGCCTAAGTGCAAATATAACAATTAAGAGTAAAACACATGTTCTTTAAAAATTAACAAGTAAGAGCATGAATGACTAGCATAGTGGAAGGCTTATACTGAAGTGCAACAGAATAGATACAACATATAATATAAACTCAGAAATAGACATGGTAATTGTAAGTTAAGCAAGTAAAAGACATGAACAGTGCAACAACAATCGAGATAAAGGTCATGTACATGACAATAACAACAAGTCACCCCAAATATGTAAATACAACAATAACAACTCAAGGTAAGGGCACAACTAGGGGTTGGCATATATCAGTTCGAACCGAAAAAACCGACCGAACCGATTTTTTTTAATTTCGATTTCGGTTATTTGGTTTTTTAGGTCGATGTCAATTTAAAATTTATAAAATTCAGTTTTTCGATTCAGTCGTCGGTTATTGATTTATTTTTTTGGTTAACCGAAAAACCAAATTATTAGTACATGGATTCTTTAAACTATATATTCCATACTTATATAGGCTAAGGCCCAATTTTATGTTCCATAAAAATCAGCCCAGCCCAAACCCAATTGCCCAAAATCCAAATACGCTAGGGTCATCACTCATCAGCTCATTTTCTTTTCCCATTCTTAATCTGTTCCCAAAGTAGGCTAGGGCTTTTCTTTCTCCCTTATCTTCTCTCTATCGGCAGTTCCTCCCCCCAAATACTCTAGGGCTTCCATTGATACACTGGTGGTTTTCCCAAATACGCTAGAGATCCATCATTGTCGTCAAATTTCTTGTGTCGGTAAGCTTAATTTTTGTTATATTTCTCTCATTTCTTCTTTTTTTGTTCTCTTTCCTCTACTCCTCGCCGATCTTCTCTTCTTTCTCTCGTTTCAGTAAATTTTTTCTTTTTTTTCTGCTAAAAGTTAGTATTTAAAGACTTAAAGGTGCATGCAACATGTATATAATTGAAAGAAGTCTTGAATTTTGAATTTGATGTCCATTTTCTTGTAATATTTGTTGGTTTCAGTATTGTTGAGAGGTTCTAACTTGTTATTAAATAAGAAAAGGTCACCGCTCAGTATTTTATTATTCTGCTTGTATTCGCTTTTGTAGATGGAAGAAAATGGAAGTAGGGTAAGCGAAGCCTGCGAAGGTAGGGGTTCAAATGATAGCATACCTAATACTGAAGGTCTCAGTCCAGACAGTCCTGATGAACCTCCAAAGAGAAGGAAAGTGATGCAACCTAGATCTGATGCTTGGAACCATTTTGAGAAGTATGATGATCCTAGTGGAGCTAAAAGAGAAAAATATAAGTACTGCCAAAAAACTTATGCTGCTGCTACGAAAGGTAATGGTACTACATCAATGAACAATCATATCACTAAGTGTCCCAAAATGCCTCGTAGCATGGAAAATAGTCAAACACAAATCAGTTTTCTACCAATTTCAAATGGGGCAAATGAAGGGGTTTTTACCACTTGGAAATCTGATCAAGCACTTAGTAGGAGAGCTTTAGCTCAAATGATAATTTTGGATGAACTGCCATTTAGTTTTGTTGAAAAGGAAAGATTTAAGAAGTTTATGGAAGTCACAATGCCTCAATTTCAAATTCCTTCTCATAGAACATTGACAAGAGATTGTTATGAACTTTATTATGAATAAAGACAAAGTTTGAAGAAGTCCCTCAATGAAGCACGTCCTAAAATATGTCTTACAACATATACCTGGACTTCTATACAAAGAATAAATTATATGTGTCTTACTGCTTACTTTATTGACAGAGATTGAAAATTGCATAAAATGATAATAAACTTTTGTCCTATCTCTAGTCATAAGGGTGATGATATGGCAGCGGTTATTACTATTGCTTGCTTGATTGGGGTTTGGAAAATGTATTTACTATAATGGTAGATAATGCTAGTTTCAATTATGTCACAGTAAGAGAAGTGTCTAAATAATTAACTACTTGGGGAACTAATATAATAAATGGTAAACACCTGCTTATTAGATGTATGGCTCGCATACTTAATCTCATTGTATAAGATAGGTTGAAAGAAATTGGTGTTTCTATCAAGAAAGTTAGACAAGTTGTGAGATACATTAGACAATCTCCCGCTAGGATTAGAAAGTTTAAAGAATGTTGTGAATCTCAAAAGTTAACTTCCAAGAGATCATTATGCTTAGATGTTTATACTCGATGGAACTCTACATACATGATGTTAGACACAACACAACAATTCGAGCTTGCCTTTGACAAATATAATTTCTTTGATACTGGATTGTTGCATCATCTTCGTACCTATGTATGTGAAGATGGAACTAGTGCAGGTGATCTCACAAGTGCTGACTGGGATAATGTGAGAACAATGGTAAAATTTCTTAAAGCTTTTTATTTGCTTACTTTGAGGGTCTCTGGTTCTGTTTATGTCACTTCAAATGTGCATTTTGTTGAAATTTGTAAGCTTGATCTTATTTTGAAAGAGTGGATGGAACATGAAGATATTAGTTTGAAAGAAATGGCAAAAAAAATGAAAGAAAAATTTGCCAAGTATTGGGGTGAACCTAAAAAAATGAACAAGATGATTTTTATTGCATCAATTTTGGATCCCCGTAACAAGCTTGAATATGTTCCATTTGCAATTATGAGGATGTTTGGAGAAAAAGAAGGGAAAAAATTGATTTTAGAAGAACATCATCTGCTTCATTTGGAAACACAACAGCTACTGTCAGTGGTTATAGTAGCTTTTTGAAAAGAGGAACAATGAGAACAAAATTGGAATTTGAGAAACATAAGGAAGTGACCGGAGGTTTAGGTACTAAATAAAAGTTAGAAAGATATATTGCTAAAGATCTTGAGCCTGAAACAGATGACTTTAAAATCTTAAAGTGGTGAAAAATCAATGAGCCTAGATTTTCCATTCTTGTAAAGATGGCTCATGATGTGTTAGTCATTCCTATTTCAAGTGTTGCATCTGAATGTGCATTCAGCATGGGAGGTTGCATTCTTGACCCGTTCAGGAGTTCGTTGACACCTAAACTGGTGCAATCTCTTATTTGTCTTCAAGATTGGCTTAGAAGTGAACCTATTCCTATTAAAGTTGAGGAAGACTTGGAGTATATGGAATAACTAGAACTTGGTAATTATTTTGTGTTTTGCATTTATTATATTACAAATGGTTTACTTAATATTGATGCATGACAAAGTTTTCTTCAATATTTTCCTTAGATTTGGCTAATAGTGCAAAAGATTCAACTATTATTGACATATAATTGCAACCTGTGGCATGTGTGGTAAGTTGATAGCCTTCTGTATATTTGAAGATATAACATTGATATACTTTATTATAAATCAATTGTGTTTTTGACCTATAATTATGTCTTTTGTTGCAAAGGTTTGATCATGGCGCTTAAATGAAAGTGACGCTGCAGTAAATAGACTTCACTTGTTTCATGCTACTTAATGTAATTATTTCTCTAGTTTTGAGACTTCTGCAGCATGAAAGCTTTCTAACTTTTGGATTACTCTTTTGGTTATGTAATATGCTTGTACTAAATAATGGCAGCAAAGTAGCATAGATTCTAAGTTTTTTGTTCTCTCATGGCTGCAAACAGTGGCAGCAAAGCAGCATAACTCTTTTGGTTTTTTGGTTATGTGATGTAGTGCTCTTTTGGTTGTAACTAATCCATACTCCCTAGCTTATATATGTTTTGTATGATTGTGGGATATTGTATGTATCAAGTAGAGGTGTAATTAGCAGCATCCTTTGGTTATGTTTGTTAGCATCATTAATTGTAAGGTCTCTTTTTAGTAGGATGATTTGAGTAACAGGGAACTCATACCAGATTTTGGTTACCAGATTTGAGTAACAGGGAACTCATACCAGATTGAGAAATCAATGTTTAAATTGATGCAATAAATTTCTCCTTTTTCTATCATCTCATTCCCAGTTAAAAGAATTCAGGCTTAGACTAAACTTTGTAAAATTGGGCCTAGTGTAGTAGTATTTGTTATATATGGGCTTAGCCTATATATAGTTTATGATTATGTAAATAAAAGAACAGATTTATGACTTATCACATTCAGAAAGTCCAAAATTTAGGAAAACCCCAACAAATTAGTCCAATTATTACTCAGAAGAAGCCCAGTCCAATATGAGAATGTTCAAACCGAAAACCGAATTGAAATTAAAAAACCAAACTGAACTGAACTTATTTCAGTTCGGTTTCGGTTACTATATTTACAAAACCGAAAACCAAATAACTAAACCGAATTTCTTCAAACTGAACCAAACCGACCGAACGCCCACCCCTACCGTACAACCGTATACACGGGAAACAGATATCACATCAAAATGCATGTCCCTCATCCTCACCTGCACAGAAACACCCTTCGTGCCATGACCTCACCATAATATACAAACATAACAATACAAATGAAATGGCACGGCATCACCCTTCATGTTTTTACTCTCAAATGATATGGCACGACATCACCATTCGTGATTTTACTCTCAATACCCTTAGTGCTTTTACTCTCAAATGAATGGCACGACATCATACTTAGTGCTTTACACTTTTCTTCACATGATAAAATATATGAAATGGCACGACATCACCCTTCGTGTTTTACACTCTCCCTCACATGATAATGTATAAACAATGGCACGACATCACCCTTAGTGCTTTACACTCTTTCTTACCAAGCATATGAGTATCAATGACAAATAAGGCAGGAAGCACAAATAACATCAAGGAGAGTGCTTAAACGGATATTCCAAACACATTCCAAATCACAACTTTCCAAGGCAACAATGGTTCAACAATCCTCAAGAACCGTATTATTCAAATACTTCCATGAATCTCATAAATGATCCACAACACAAGTATAGAGCATAGCATCTCAAGAAATTCGGTTGTAGTAATGTAGTAATGATTTCGCATAGAGATGACCGATTAAACACATCAATGTATTCTTACAATTTCCATTAAGTTTGATCAAGTTATAACAAACTAAGTCTTGATATCTATCATTTATTATTATGTCCTTTATATCTAAGAGTCAAACAAGGCATTAAGCAGAATGTCACAAAATTATACAAACACAAATATAACATAATCCACCCCGAGCATGATTAACCCTGGAACATACATATACGCTCGTCACCTCATATATGTATCACCCCCGCATGTAGAAAACAATGACAAATAGGAGGAAAAATTTCCTCAACAAAACTAGCAAAACACTTACCTCGATCCAACTAACTCAATACTCAACTTAGCCTTTTTCTCTACAAATTCGTCTCCGCTCGACTCAATCTAGCCAATGATGACTTGAATACACCACACGATACAAGAGAAAATAATTTCAATTAATAAAGCTATGATTTTTATTCAATTTCTAAAAAGACAACAAAAGTCAATCCCTGGGCCCGTCCGGTCAAAACCCAGGTCCAAAGGTATCTCTTGACTACCCATAGCCCCACGAGTTCAAATATGTGCTTTGTTTCCAAATCTGAGTCTTATTCGACTCTCAAATCTCAAATTTTCATTTTTCAAAACTTTGACAAAATCCCCAAAATTTTCCATAGTTTTCCTATGAATTTGATGTTAAATCTTGTAAAAAGTCATGAATATAGTTGGAAATTGATTAAAGATACTTACCCAATAATTTGGCATGAAAATCCCTCTCAAAACCGCCTCACCTCGACTAGGGTTCAAAAATATGAAAAAATGAAGCAAAAACTCAAAACTCTCAGCACTTAACAGGCTGCAGATGTCGTATTTGCGAACAGAACTTTGCATTTCCCAATGGACAGTGTTTTCGCAATTGCCACAAATGGTTGGCAATTGCGGATGAACAGTATTTTCGCAATTGCCATAAAAGGTTCGCTATTGTGAATGAACAGTGTCGCACCAGAAACCAGCAAAACCCAAACTTCTCCGAAATGATCCGAAACTCATCCGGAATATTTCGGACACAAACCATATATGAATTTCAATCATAAAACACACTACGGACCTGCTCGCGCACTTAAAACATTGAACAGAGGTCGTCTTAACCCGATATTGACCATGATCAAACTCCCAAGTTTCTTAACTTTACTAGTCTCTCAACCAATGATCCAAAAATACACCCAAACCCCTCGGGACTCCAAACCAAAAGTACACACCAGTCTAAAAACATTATACGAACTAGCTCGTGTGATCAAATCGTTAAAATAACACCTAGAACTATGAATTGGACACCAAATCAAATAAAATTTTCAAGAAAACTTTGAAATCTATATTTTTACCACTGGACGTCTGAATCACGTCAAACCGACTTCGCTTCCCACCAAATTTTACAGATAAGTCAAAAATATTATATTGGACCTGTATCGGGCTCTGAAACCAAAATACGGACCCGGAATCAACAATGCCAAACATTCAATCAATTCTTAAAAACATTAGATTTTTTAGACTTTTAATTTTCAATAAAAATTCATAACTCAAGCTAGGGACCTCGGAATTCGATTCTGGGCATACGCCCAGATCCCATATTTTAATACGGACTCACTGGGACTGTCAAAACACAGTTCTAGGTCCATTTATTCAAAATGTTGATTGAAATCAACTAAAATTAAGTTTTTAGGCAAAAATGCTTGTTTTTATCAAAAAACATTTTGCATATAAGCCTTCCGAGTCAATACCCGGACTGTGCACGCAAATAAAGGAAGGCTATAATGTGGATCTAAAGGCTTTAAAACATAGAGTTTGGCTCTAAATTACCGAGCGAAGTGCAGATACTTAAAACCATACGGGACTCGGAGGTGCGATTATAGATGAAGACTGCTTAACCCGTTTGAATTTCTATCAGAATAATTGTAACCCTAGGCCAGGAATTTTAGGTTATTCCGTGTGCCTTACAGGTCGTGACTCATCATTTAGTACGGGTTAGCTTTTTGCCTATCATCTAAAATCGTTAATAAAATTTTAACAATTCAAAAATTAAATTTAAAATGGTGATACCTGACCGTGGGTATTCCTTAGAAATAGTATCTCTTCAAATGAACAGCATTCCAATGTGAACGTAGTATCTTGCCATCTATTGTCTCCAGTTCATATGCTCCCTTTCCTGCAATATCACGAACTCTATAGGGTCCTTCTCATGTTGGACTTAATTTACCTCCGTTAGCTGCCTTTGTAGATTGAAAAACATTTTTAAGCACGAAGTCCCCCACTTTGAAGAATCTGAGGCGTGCTTTTCGGTTGTAATATCGTTCTATGAGTTGCTTTTGTGCTGACATTCTTATTAATGCAGCTTCTCTCCTCCCCTCGAGTAAATTTAGATTGACCCGCATCTCCTCGTCAATAGATTCTTTTGTCGCCTTTGTGAACCGTATACTTGGTTCCCCTATCTTAACTGGAATTAAAACTTCAGCTCCATAAACTAATGAAAATGGTGTTTCTCTTGTACTTGTTTTTGCAGTTGTGCAATATGCCCATAAAACTCTAGGTAACACTTCAGGCCAGTTACCTTTTTATTCCTCTAATCGTTTCTTTAAATTATTGATAATAACCTTGTTCGTTGATTCTGCTTTCCCATTACCCACCAGATGATAAGGTGTAGATGTAATCCTTTTAATTTGCCAACTTTGAAAGAATTCCATGATTTGAGCTCCAATAAATTGAGGGTCGTTATCATACACGATCTCCTTTGTTACACCGAATCGGCATATGATATTCCGCCAAATAAAATATTTGACTTCCTTTTCTCGCACCTGTTTAAATGCTCCTGCCTCTACCCATTTAGTAAAATAATTAGTGAGTACGAGCAGAAACTTTACTATCCTTTTGCTTGTGGTAATGGACCCACGATATCCATTCCCCATATCATAAATGGCCATGGCGCAATGACCGGATGTAATAACTCCGCAGGTCTATGCATATTGTTACCGTACCTTTGACATTTATCACATTTGGCCACGAAACTTTCTGCTTCTTCTTCCATTTTAGGCCAGTAATAACCTGCCCTAATTAAGGTTCTTACCAATGACCTTCCTCCTGCATGATTCCCGCAATGTCCCTCGTGTATTTCTTTCAGTACATACTCCATTTGTGAAGGTCCGAGGCATCTTGCTAAAGGACCACCGAACATTTTACGATATAAATTGCCTTGCTTTAAGCAGTACCGAGCAGCCTTCTTTCGAAGCGCATGAGCTTTTTTCTTATCATCAGGGACGGTACCATACTGCAAAAAAGCAACAATATTGTTCCTCCAATCCCAAGTTAAATTATTAAAATTTACCTCATTCTTATCAGGATCGAGAACTGAATGAAATAAATGTATAACTGAGGCGTTTGCACCGCTTGCCACATCAGTTGCAGATGCAAGATTAGCTAGGGCGTCCGCTTCAATATTTTCATCCCTTGGTATTTGTATAACTTTCCAGGTTTGAAATTGTTTTATCAATTCCTGTACCTTTTCTAAGTATTGTTGCATCCTTGCTTCCCTAGCTATATAAGTCCCCAGCATTTGATTAACCACGAGTTACGAATCACTCTTGATTATAATCTGATTTATGCCAAGCTCTCGTGCCAATTCTAGACCTGCAATCACAGCCTCATACTCCGCTTCATTGTTAGTTATGGAGTGACATTTAATAGTTGTCAAATGGCTTCACCCGTAGGTGGTACCAAGACAATCCCTAAACCTACACCTTTTACATTAGACGAGCCATCAGTGAATAAAGTCCAAGTTCCCGGGTTAGCTCCATTGAATACCTGTAATTCTTTTTCTGCTTCTAATTGCATCCCCTGGCTAAAATCAATCACGAAATCAGCTAACACTTGTGATTTTATAGCAGTTCTAGGTTGGTATGTGATTTCATATTCACTTAACTCTATTTCCCATTTAACTAACCTACCTGATAACTCATGCTTATGTAATATATTACGTAAAGGGTATACAGTTACTACAGCGATAGGATGACACTGAAAGTAAGGTCTTAACTTTCTATATGTCATAATTAATGCAAGTGCAAGTTTTTCTAATTGAGGATACCGCATCTCTGCATCTAACAAAGATTTACTAACATAATAGATAAGGGATTGTTTACCTTGTTCTTCTCGGACCAAAACAGCGCTTACCGCAACTTCCGAAACAGCAAGGTAAATGAGTAGTCTCTCCCCAGCCTTTGGTTTTGCCAACAAAGGTGGATTTGATAAGTACGTTTTCAAATTCCTGAGTGCCTGTTGACATTCCTTATTCCATTCAAAATGATCCTGCTTCTTAAGGGCTGAGAAGAATTTAAAACACTTCTCTAATGATTTAGAAATGAATCTTCCCAAGGCTGCAATTCTCCCTATTAATCTTTGAACTTCTTTCTTGTTTGAAAGTATATCAGGGACTTCTTCAATGGCCTTAATCTATGCAGGATTCACTTCAATACCACGGTTAGAAACAAGAAAACCCAAAAACTTACCTGATGCAATGCCATATGCACATTTTTCGGGATTTAACTTCATATTAAATTTGCGCAAAATTGAAAATGTGTCAAATAAGTGTGATATGTGATCTTTTGAATACCGAGTTTTAACAAGCATATCATCTATATATACCTCCATAGTCTTTCTAAAATGTTCTTGAAACATTTTGGTAACTAACCTCTGATATGTTGCACCTGCACTCTTTAGACCAAAGGGCATTACTTTATAACAGTAAGTCCCCATGTTTGTTATGAATGAAGTTTTTTCTTCATCTCCCGAATCCATTTTAATCTGATTATAACCTGAATATGCATCTAAAAAACTTAATAGTTCGTGACCTGTAGTTCCATCAATCAATTGATCTATGTGTGGTAGTGGAAAAGAATCTTTAGGGCAGGCTTTATTAAGATCTGTGTAATCTACACAAACCCGCCACTTACCGTTCTTTTTGGAACTACAAAAGTGTTAGCTAACCAGTTAGGATACTTTACCTCATGAATGGAACCAATTTTTAGCAATTTTTGGACTTTTTCTTGAATCACCTGATTCTTGAAAGTTCCTTGCTTTCTTTTCTTTTGCTTGACATAAGGGTATGACGGATCTTCATTTAGTTTATGAGTCATCACCTCCGGTGGTATTCCTATCATGTCAGAGTGGGACCAAGCAAAGTAGTCCACGTTAGTTTTCAAAAATTCAATTAACTTACCTCTCATACCTTAGCTAAGATTGGCTCCAACATAGACTTTTTTATCAGGTCATTGAGCAAATAACACGACAAGCTCTAATTCCTCTATTGTTGTTTTGATATTTTCATTCTCTTCTGGTTCTTGAATGGTATCAGGCCTTGAATCTACATCTGTTTTCCCTTGTTCAGTTGAGGTTTGTGTTGTGGTGTCCTCAACTGCCTACTGTGATTGCTATTTACCTTCATTTCTCGTGCTTGTCTCTGCAATAGAGTTGATAGCCCTGGCTGTATGTTGATCTCCACGAATTTGACAGATTCCCCATGGCGATGGAAATTTAATAACTTGATGCAAGGTTGAAGGAACAACATCCATTTTGTGGATCCATGGTCTCCCAAGAATCATGTTGTAATCCATCTCCATATCTACCACCTGGAACTTTGTATCTTTGATGACTCCTTCAGCGAATGTGGTGAGTGTTACCTCTCCTTTCGTAAGGACACTAGAATTATCAAATCTAGATAGAGTATGCGCCTTTGGTATCACTTTATCTTCAGCTTGCATCTCACGTAATACTCTTAGCAAAATAATGTTCACGGAACTACCTGGATCAATCAAAACTCGTTTCACATTAGTATCATGTACAATTAAAGATATTACCAGTACGTCGTTATTAGGGGTTAATATGCCATCTGCATCTGCGTCATTGAATGTAATGTTGTCTTCCTCTAAAACATGCCGCACCCGTTTCCCTTGGGTAATTTTTATTTTGGAAATTTTGTTAGCTGCATTATATGATATACCATTGACGTCTTCACCCCCACTTATAACGTTGATAGTTCTTTTGGGAGAAGGTGGCTTTGGAGGCTCCTGCATGTTCTTCATGTAAGCATGCTTGCCTTTCTCACTGAACAACTCAGTAAGATATCCTTGTTTTAATAAATGATCGACTTCACTTTGTAAAAATCTGCAATCTGCTGTTTTATGTCCGTGGTCATTATGAAACTCGCACCAATGGTCAGGGTTACGCCTGTTTGGATTCGATTTCATTTCCTTTGGCCATCGAACCTTATCTCCCATGCTTCTCAAAACAGCTACGAGCTAGGAGGTGATGACATTGAAGTTGTAACCACCGAATTTCACTTTTAAATTTCTATCATCATCTCGTGACTCATAGTTGTTTCGCTCGTTCCTGAATCTTGATGAAGAGCCTAATTCTCTGTTTCTTGATTTGTGATCGTACCTTTGATTATCCTGCTTTGACCGTGAGTCCTTTCCCGCAGGTCCCATGTAAGGCTCGTACCTATTTTTACCGGATCTTTTTTCGGTCTACGCACGTCTCGAACTTACCTTTTCTTCTTTTTGAAATCGCAGAACAGTATCTTCCTCAATCCTCAGCTTCGTGATATACCTGTTATAAACATCATTCCACGTTGTAGCTGGGAATTCTCGAAGGCTTTCCTTGAGTCTCCTCATAGATTCCGAGCTTTTTTCATTCAAATTACTTGTGAAAGTTATAGCTGCCCAGTTGTCAGGTACACGTGGCAATGTCATTCTTTCATGTTGAAATCTGTCCACGAATTCTCTAAGCAGTTCTGAGTCCTCTTGCTTGATTTTGAAAATATCCTCCATTCTTTTCTCTACTTTTTGAGCTCCCGAGTGTGCTTTGATGAAAGAATTTGCAAGCTCAGTAAAAGAATTTATAGAATTTTTGGGTAAAAGAGAATACCATGTTAGGGCTCCTTTGGTGAGTGTTTCACCAAAATTTTTGACTAATACTGATTCAATCTCCTGCTTAGTCAAATCGTTGCCTTTTACACCTGTTGTGAATGAAGTCACGTGATCTCGTGGGTCTGTTGTTCCATCATATTTTAGAATATCAGGCATTTTGAACACTTTTGGAATTGGGAGTGGAGCAGCACTTGACTTCCAGGGTTGTTGTGAATATTTATCCATATCTACCCCTTTGATTATGGGCGGCACCCCGAGTATATGCTCTATGTGCTCACTTTGCTCCTTAAGCTATTTCTGTAAGGTTAGTACTAAATTTTGTAAATCAGAATTAATTACATTACTTGGTTCTCTCTCCTATGATTCACTGGGAGTTCCACCACTGCCTGAGTTAACAAGCCCGGAACGAGGGTTTTCCAAAGTGTTATTATTTGTAGTAGGTGTGGGTATTGCAACAGGTAACTGGTTAACAAGTGTCTCAACAGCTTTGTTGACCTGAGCAGCAATTAATTTCTGCAAAGCTTCATCAACAGCTTCAGCATTTTCAAATTAAGCATGCTCGTTTATTTGAGACCCATCAGAAGTACCCTCACGAGATTGCCGTGGAGAGTCTCGTGGAGTAGGAACTTGAGTGTTAATATTCTATGGATCTCCCTAATTTTGTTGGTTCTCTTGGTTTCCTTGAGTGTTGTCATTGTTGTTCGACATAATTGATGCAACAAGGAAAGTTAAGTGAAAAGAAAATAGATTATCAGTTTTCCGGTAACGGAACCAATTTGTTTAACCAAAAAATAAAAGTTTAGTCAAAGCGGGAATTTAGAAGAACACGGATTATTGATAATCAAAAGAATGTATAAAAAGAAGTAATTTAGGTAGCAAGAGAGTAATCAAGAGAAAAATAAGTAAACCAAAGTTTATTCCAACAGTGTTCCGTGTCCTTACAATTGATCAGATATCTCCCTTTTATAGATATCTTGGAGATATATGTTTTGCCCAAATCATAATGAGGCTATTATGAGTAATTAAAGACATTGAATGCTACGTTACATAATCATTACATTCAATACAAATTCTCTAATGTATTCCACATTTAATGCCGTAGCTGTACTCTTTTCTATTGTCAGATTCATTCCTTTTGATTCTCGGACATAAATGACTTAGATAGGTACGGGCGCTGAGTTATTTGAATAACTGCCCGTGCCTCTTCCTCTGCCATTTGCTCGTATCTGTTGCAACTCGTGCCTCTTGGATAGTTGTAATTCTTTGACCAGTCTGCGTGTCTCGACACGTCACCTTTATATTTAAATACAATTTTTCCCAATACAAGTATTATATTACGACAATGTTATGCTTTGCAGTAATATATTACGATGGTGTTACCCTCTGTAATAATATATTAAGATTGATGTTACGTCCTGCAGTAATAAGTTATGACAGTGTTGCACCCTGTAGTATTACATTACGGTGATGTTACGCTTCGCAGTAATAAGTTACAACAATATTGCACCCTACAGTATTTTACGTTGAATTTGTCGTGAGGTAATTGACATCAATCTAAGGAAAAGATTATTTGGGGATTATAAGTATTATGCTATGTCACAAGTGATTAGTAAATTCATGATGGTGAAAGGGGGAGCAAGTCTAAGAAAACGAATTTGAAAGTTTGGCATTTTGAGATAAAATATGGCCCGAGCTAAAACACTCGGTATTTATGGACTAGTGCCATACAAAATACTATATGGCTATGATAGTAAGGTGTACAAGGTATATTAAAAGAGAGTAGTATTTAATTAAGTTGAGACAATATTTTTTAAATTATACGGGCAATTGATTAATTGCCGGATAACAGGACATTACCCAGTTAACTAATAAGTGGATAAAATTTAATAAACTAACCACACCACCCACGTGGCACAAGGCCACTAATTAAAGAGGATGACTCGTAAACAATTGAAATAGGTGTCTAATCTTATCCCTACAAGGAATCTGATAAACCGTTGTGAGCAGCTTATTTTTGACCATGTTGGAATTTATTCCTACTTTTCTCTACTCACTACCCACTTTCTCCACTCACTACCCACTTTTCCCATTTTCCCCACTCATGTTCCCCACTCTCCCCACTTTCCCTACTTTCTCCACTCACTACCAACTTTCCCCACTTTCTCCACTCACTACCCACTTTCCCCATTTTCTCCACTCTTCCCACTTTTCCCACTTTCTCCACTCACTATCCACTTTCCCCACTTTCTTCACTCACTACCCACTTTCTTCACTCACTACCCACTTTCCCCATTTTCCCCACTCATGTTCCCCACTTTCCCCACTCATGTTCCCAATTCTCCCCAAAAAATATTTCCTCCACCCACTCTCCATCATTCTCTCTACCTATAACACACACATCAAGACCTCACCTTAAAAAAATTATATATACAAAAGGGCGCATTTTACAAGAGAGCTCTCTTCTTCTTCTTGGATTTTTTTCTCCAAGCAACAGACAAATACAACAGATCTCACCCTTTCTTCCCAAGAAAAATGGCCGCACACACTCATTTTACCACGGAAGCTTCTCTGAAAATGCACACCTGAATTCATACCCAACATTTGAGATACTCACTTTGAAAGTTCTTCACACTTAAAAGAGCTGAAAGCAAAGGCTTCAAAATTCAAAATATTCAGCTGGATTCGGGTAAAGGTTTGCTGCTCTGTTGCTACTGTTAAATTGCTTCTTGAGCTCCTCATGTGATTTGGATTCTGCTTTTCTTTGGCTTATCTCTTGGTGTCCTCTTAACTCTGTTAGGTCAGTCTCAAATCCTTTGTATTATGTTTTGTTGAATGGCTATATAAAGTTATCGAATTCCTTTTAGATTTTTGGATTTGCTCAAAAATACGATTTCTGCTATTTTAGTGTGTCATGGATGAATGTTTGGTTTCCATTTGAAAAAAAGTAGTGTAATGAATCGAAAATGTTAAACTTTAGATTAAATGCTGACGAAGTAAATGCTGTAAAGATTTTGGAATCTGTTATTTGCTTAGGGAGTCTTTACTCATTTTCTTTAATTTCCACTTCTTGTCATCGAGGAAGAAAGTAAAATCCAATCAAATTTGCTCTTAAATCGAGGATCTGATGGCCAGCAATGGTTATCTTTTAATAGCAAACAAGCCGTAAATTATATTCTATACTCCACTTTCAGAAATAAGATAAGCGGTATCATGAGGTATATAGTTTTTTTTAGTAGCAAAAATATAAAGATATATAGTATCACATGTTTCAACTCGTAGGCATAATGATTCCTCAATAGTTTGTTAATGAGTTGTTTGTGCACTCCAGCTTTTACAACCACAATCTACTTTATTTATTTGATTAGTTTAACGTCAAAATTTGCCCCCTATCCTCTCTGCCTCACGTTTTCTTGTTCTTGGACTTTTTGCCTCCTGATTTATCCAATCCTTTTTTTACTAGTCTATGTATTTTCATGACTTGTACATTAAGTTATATAAGTCGAGCAAATTTAAATATATATCTTCCTTTTTTACAAAAACTTTTGAAGTATGTATATGTTCGTGTATGTATAAAAGAGATAGAAAACGCAAGCTAAAAAATTAGAAATTGGCTTGAACTTTCGTAGTTTACTTTGGGTGCGTTAATTGAATAATTGCCATAGCTACGGGTACGGTTCCCGTAACATAGTTTGTGACACTAGTTACTAAAATACGGGGGTACAGTTATGTGACCCGGCCACAATTTAATCTTTATGAAAAAAATTAAACATGTTGTAGATCGTGAGTACGGTTCTCGTGACATAATTCGCAATATGTAACAATAATTAAATAAAAGCGGTTATAAGGTAAAAATGCACAATAGTTTAAAACATGTATTAAAATCAGATAATATGCCAGTTATAATAGTTTAAGCGACCGTACTAGAACCACGGAATTCGGGGATGCCTAACACCTTCCCCGGGTTAACAGAGTTCCTTATTCAGTATTTCTGGTTCGCAGACTTCAAAAAGGAAAGTCAAAATTTTCCTCAATTTAGGATTTAAAATAAATCTGTGACTTGGGACACCAAATAAACAATCCCAAGTGGCGACTCTGAACAAAATTGAATAAATTAATCTCATTTCGAATAATGTCACTTTAATTGGAAAAACTCTCTTGTACTACCTTCGGGTGTGTAAAAAGGAGGTGTGACAGCTCTGGCGACTCTGCTGGGGACCGTACCCAGAATCTCTGGTTCAGGGTTCAAGAATTCGAGCTTAGAATAACTGTTATAGTTGGCTTGTTTTATTTGATTTTTACATGTTGAGCCTAATGTGCTAAATGCCGCTTTTAACGCTTTGATATTGTTTGGACTGTATATAAATTGCTACGAAACCCTCCTCATTCTGAGTCTTCTAAATCATCTGGGAAGTGTGCACTTCATGTGACTTCTTTTCTGTTAGAGTCTTATCCCAATTTTAGAACAAGGTTCGGACAAGTTGCAAAGCCGGTGAAGCTTTTGTATTCCCGGTACGCTGCCCCTCCCCCCTCGGCTCGAGCTGTCCGCTCGAGTAAGCCAGGTCTAGATCAATAAACCCAGGTTTTTAAACCTAGTATAACAAGCCTCATGCCGGATCCCTAGTAGGAACGTTTGTTTGCATCACGTGCATTTGACCTTGGAGACTCAACACAGGGGTTGGGTCTGTCTAGGACAGGTATCCCCAAATGAAAAAGACCATCCTGATGCATCTTACGTGCTACTTGCGCGTCTGTTTGTTTCGGCTTGCATGTTGACCGGCTTCTAGAACAGAGGAAGAAAATCAAAAAAAAAATCAAAAAAAAAATAATAATAATAATATAGGAGTGAGAGGTAGGTATTTAGGAAATTTTGAAACTCTGCCGAAATTCCGAAAAAAAAAGAAGTCATCTCCAAATGAGCCAAAGTTTTCAACTGCCATGTTTCCCCTGTTCTGTCAAAACTGGCGAACTACGCGGGTCTGATTCTCACCAGATGTGAGATACGTAGGCAAACCTCATCGGTTCCGGCCCATAATTTTCAAAAAGAAAAAATCCAAAAATATTTTCCTTTACTTCTTCTCTAGAAAAGTCTTTTTTTAGACTCCAATTTTCAAAAAATCCAAAAAACAAAATCCATTACTTGCTTCTTTAGAAACTAATTGTTTATTTAAAAGCAATATATACAAAAATATTTTCTTTTACTGCTTCTTTAGACCCTAATTGTTTTTTAAAATATATATATATATATACAAAAATATTTTCTTTTAATTTCTTCCAAAAATCCAAAAATATTTTCATTCTTCTTTCAAAATTGAAAAGAAAATTCAAAATTCAAAAATATTTCATTTTTTTAGAAGCATTTCTTTCATAAATTCAAAATAAAATTCCAAAAATATTTTTCTTTCTTCTTTAGAAGTTTTTTCTATCGAAATTCCAAAAAAATAAATAAAATAAAAGTCTAAATTAAAAAAATAAATCTTTCTTCTTTCGAAATTCCCAAAAAAAAAATTGAAATCAAAAATATTTTCTTTCTTCTTTATAAGTCTTTCTTGCGGAAATTAAAATATTCCAAAAACAAATAGCCCAAAAAGACCAAAAAAATTTTGTTTTGATTGTAAATAAGTAAGGTAATGTCATTCTTGTCTAAAATAGTTGAATGTCCCCAAATGGGCGCCGGAAGGCCGTTTTTGCAAGAACAGCCACCTTTAGTAGTTTTTTTTTAAGGTTTTGGCCGTTTAGCAAACACAACGTTAAAATCTTCTTCCCCGAAGTGCTGAAAGGCCGTATTTGCAAAGCCGGATTTTTTATGAAAATTTAAAAAAAATAGTGATAACCTTTTCTTGAGTCAAAATGAGTCATAACCTTTTAAATTAAATCACCCTAATAAATGTGCAGGATGAGCACAGATGAAAACGAACCCTTCGCAGCTTTTGAAGAGATCCCCTTACAGCTCCACATGTGGTGGAATGACCTAGGAAAAGGTAGCCGAGGAACTGTGATAAAAGTTTTGGGTGGTCTTGTCGGACTTTTGAACATCAAGCCAAGATTGGACGTGATTGAAGCCTTGATACCTTTTTGGGATCCGACTCGCAATGTGTTTCGCTTTTTTGATTTTGATCTCACACCCACGCTAGAGGAAATTACGGGTTACGCCGGCCCTAGCAGAAATTTTAGAAGTCGGTACCCGGTATCACCGAGACCAGTATCTCCTCACAAGTTTTTGGATATGTTGAGTATTAGCCGGGATATTCAGGATGGGAATTTATCTGAAGGGTTTTGCACTTTCCAGTTCCTGTACCAACGCTATGGCAATCCCCAAGGTTTCGAAGCACCGAATACTGGTCTGACCCATGCCGGAAATAAAGATAAATGGGAGGCAAGGCGGGGTTTGGTTTTTATAGTAGCATTCTTGGGTGTTATAATATGTCCGCAAAAAGACGACAACATAGAATTGGGCCTCGTGGGAATGGTTGATGTCGCAATCAAGAAAGCTAATGGCACTTTGGTTCCCTTGATCTTATCTGAGATATACCGAGCTTTGACCATCTGTCGAGAAGGGGGAAAATTCTTCCAAGGCTGCAACTTACTACTACAATTGTGGATACTGGAACATCTCTGCCACCGTGTCGGGTATATAAACTACGACATGACCAGTTTGGATTACATCAAAGAATTTGAAAGCCGAGTGGTGGGGGTTGAATTTCCAGAGAGTACCAAAGCTTGGTTTGCACACTTGAGTTCTTTAACTTCGGATAAAATTGAGTGGACTTTCGGATGGCTCCCTGCCACCGAAGTCGTATACATGTCAGCTAAAGTGTGCTACTTTCTCCTAGTGGGCATCCGGAGCATCCAGCCATATACTTCTCACAGCGTTTTACGCCAACTGGGAAGATTTCAAACCGTCCCCCATGACGAAGATTTGAGTGTACATGTCGTCGAATTGGGCCCAAAGGCTGTATTTCCAGAAGGAAGAGTTCGCCAAGTTTGGAATGAGTGCAGATTTCTCGAACCCAAGACTATGGTGCGGGATCTAGCTAGAGGTGAGGTGGACACTAATTATATGGTTTGGTTTGGCAAAAGGTTTCAAATTCCTCGAGAGACCTGCTAAGAGACCCCATGTCCAACAATTCACTAACGACTCGCAGGAACAGTGGGGCTGGTTGGCAAAAGAAGAAAGCTATAGGGCCAAGATAAGTAAATTAGAGGGACAAATCAGGGACCTCAAATTTGGCCACAGTATCCAAGCTGCCGCAGATGAAGGGGAAAAGAAAAAGCTAACTCAGGAAAACGAAGCTCTCAAAACTCAAATCCATAAAATGAGAATAGTTGCTAGAAACCTGGAAAGAAGCCGGGCAGATGAAATGCTTATAAGCGATATGAGAAAGAAAGTACTTGAGTGTCAAGATGACCTAGAAAAATCTGAGGCTAGTCTAGCAAAAGTCCGAGAACAATTGGCAGAGAATGCAGAAAGGCGGGCAGAGTTTGTGCGACAAATGAAAAGAAAATATGAGGGGACAATCGCCAATTTAAAGAGAAATCTAACCACCCTTGAAAATGAGGCGGACAAATAGGCCAGGAATTTTAAAGCCGATAGGGAACATTGTTATGCTCTGATGGCCCAAATGGACGAAGATATGCAACAATTGCGAAATCAAAATCATCATGACACTCAAGTGTTGGAAGCTCGGAATCAGCAAATCGGGCGTTTACTTCAGGAAAAGGGTATTGTCCGAGAGAGGGTTAGAGCCATTGCCTACTATATCGTCATGAAATGCCACGCATGTGAGGATATGACTCAGACCACTTTCTTCGCTGCTGTAATGACATTTGTCCGCCAGATAATGAGTGATTTGGAGCGGCTTCAAGGGTATCTCGCACGTAGGCCCGTGAGACCGAATGATGTCCCACGGGCCCCAGGAGTCGAAGCATTGATGTATTCATGATTTTTCCTTTATTGAGTCTGTATTTTGGAAATTATTTTTGAGTCTGTTGGTAGTTTTTAAAATTCCAAGAAAATGAGTAGTTGGAAGTCTTTTGTAATAGAAAGTTTAGGAGTTTTATTAATGAAAATTTGAAAATTCCCAAAAATTGTTTCTTCATTTTTCACATTTGTTTTTCTTGAACTACGTAATGATCTGATTCACGCGGCATCGTGATACGTAGGCAATCTTCATCGGATCCGGTCACATTTTTGTAAATAACTCAAATAAGAGAGGGATGTGAAAAAGAGATCCAAAGAAAAACCAAAAGAAAAACGAAAAAAAAAAACAAGGAAAGAGAGGAAAGAAAAGAGTGGAAAATAGGAATAAGAGGAGAAGTACAAAAGCCAAAAGTGGAAAGAAAAAGAAAATTGGGGAAAATAAGCAGAGCCGGGATGAAACATGCAACCGTTGCGAAACATGTAGAAACACATTTAACTGTATAGGTGCATCACACCCCAACGTGCGATTACCTATGTGTTAATTGCTTCAAACTGACCGGTTTGTTGTTTACTGTTAGTTTGGTTCTATAGTAAGGTGGTTGGTTTTGTGGTAGTATGGCTTCACATTCATACTTCACAAGGTCAAAAGGAAGCATTAAAATGTCTTCGGAAATTCCTCTGCCAACAGTTCCTATTCCAGAGGATAGTCCGATCTCGACCATCCCAACTTCTGAGTCAACAACTGCTGAGGAAAATAGAATTCTGCGTCTCCGAATGATGGAAATGTGGGACGCCTGGGCCAATGGAAAAGAACCACCAAGTGCGATCCCTGGATTCCCTGAGCTTTTTCCTAAGACAAGTGGGACCTCCAATATCCCCATGAGTTATCCAAATACCCCACTGGGATATCCTACCATTTCAGCCCACTTTGCTGGAACACCTTCTGAGTCTCGCCCCCAGGTGTTAGCTTCAGGTGCAGCTTCAAACATATTCACCGCTCTAGCTTGTTCAGCTATGGCACAACCTGCTTTACCCAGGCCTAACTTCGATTCATCTTCCTTCACATTTCAAGCACCATCTTTCCCACTGAAACCTACCTAGTTTACTACCAATGCTTACCCTCAGCCGCCCCGGTACGAGTTTACCGTAAGGCAGGAAAAAGCCGAAAAAACACCTGAACAAGAGGAAATTACCAGAAAGATGAGAAGCATGGAGCAAAGTCTCAAAAATATACAGGGTCTGAGTGGGCAAAAGAGCGTATCTTACGCTGACCTGTGCATGTTCCCGCACGTACATCTACCCTTGGGTTTCAAAACCCCAAAGTTTAAAAAATATGACGGGCATGGGGATCCCATTGCCCACCTCAAAAGGTACTGTAACCAGTTGCGGGGAGCGGGCGGAAAAGAAGAGCTTCTTATGGCCTACTTTGGAAAGACTTTAGTTGGCATTGCTTCTAAATGGTATATGGATCAGGATATATCTCGTTGGCATATCTGGGACAACTTGGCTCGGGATTTTGTCAGGCAGTTTCAATATAACATCGCCATTGCCCCTGACAGGAATTCATTATCAAATCTAAAAAAGAAGTCCTCGGAGAGCTTTCGAGAGTATGCTGTCAAATGGCGCAAACAAGCGGACAGAGTCAAGCCTCCAATAGACGAAACAGAAATGGTCAGTGTCTTCCTTCAAGCCCAAGAGGCTGAATATTATCAAAACATGATGTCTGCAATGGGAAAGCCATTTGCCGAAGCCATCAAAATAGGTGAAATGGTTGAGAATGGGTTGAAAACAGGGCGAATCTTGAGTCAGTCTGCTATAAGGGCTACCTCCCAAGCAATCCAAGGCGGGTCTAGAGGAGTAGCAAACCAAAAGAAGAAGGAAGAAGTAGCAATGGCAACTTCGAGTGTAAGAAAACCCCGTTCGGCCAGACTTCATTTCTCTGAGAGAACCCCACAACACTACTACCCCCATCAAGATGTGGCCTATGCTATGGATCTTCAGCCATACGCAGTGATGAATGCACAACCATACGCTAGGCCACAACAACAATTTCACCAAAACCAAGCTCAATTTCCCAGAAATCAACTTTCTCACCAAGCTCGGTATAATCCCCGACCTCCACAAAATAATTTTCCCTATAATGCCCGTGCTCGGGAGCCGCCCAAGAAGACGAACTTCACACCTATTGGTGAGTCATATTCTAGCCTTTTCCCTAAATTGGTCCAAATGGGTTTGTTACAACCCGTACCCCCAAATAGGCAAAACCCAGAGTCACCCTCTTACCAACCTGGCGCCCGATGTGCCTATCATTCTGGGGTGAAAGGGCATGATACTGAGAGCTGTTGGACTTTGAAAAGGGTTGTTGAAAATCTCATAGAACAAAAGCGGATAGTGTTAAAGGATGAAGACATTCTAATGTGACCAACAACCCGTTATCGGCTCACAACAATGGACCGGTTATTGGAATGATCTGCGAAGATAAAGAGTTTGATCCTGCCTTGAAAGTCATCATTGCAATCGCTGACGTTGAGAAAAAGCCAAAGGCTGATGCAAAGCAAGAAAAAGGGGAGAAGAAGAGAAAACCCACCCTTCAAAACACAAAAAAAACAGTGGAAACCAAAACTGAGCTAGTACCCTCGAAAGATGCCATCCTTTATGTGCCCCGGGGTCCTAGGAAAGGACAAGTGACATTGAGCCCTCCAAGAAGGTTTGAGCTGAACAAAATATCTAAAATGTATGTGCCAAAAGGGACCTATGTGTTACGGGGGACAATAATTTCACCAAGGCAATGAGCCCGTGGTTATTGGTTGCACACCGTAGAGGCCCATGACAGATCCTACTGCCATCCCATGGAATTATAACGAGGCGGTAGTAACCTACAAAGGAAAAGAAGTCCTGGGAGAAGTAAATGAAACTAACCCGTCTGAGAAATACCTCAATCTGGAGGAAGTGAATGATGCCACGAAGAAGCGTTTCCCACTCAAGAAGCCAGTTAGTGCCGAAGAAGCAGAAGAGTTCTTTAGGAAAATGAAAACTGTGGACTATGAGATAATTGACCAACTCTGAAAGTCTCCTGCTCAGGTCTCTTTGTTGTCTCTATTAATGAATTCAACTGAACATCAGAAAGTGTTGATCAAAACCCTCAATGAAGCTTACGTACCGATTGAAACTACTGTGGAACAACTGGAGAGGATGGCAGAAAGATTCTTCACAATCAATCAGATCTCCTTTAGCAAGAATGACCTTCCCCCGGAGGGGGCCACCCACAACAAAGCCCTCCACCTAACAGTTAAATGTGAGGGGTACTATGTGAAGAGAGTCATGCTGGATGCCGGTTCTGGAGTAGATATCTGCCCTCTCTCAACTTTGCAAAGAATGGAGATCGAGACTGAGAGAATCAGGCCCAACAACGTCTATGTTCGTGCCTTTGATTGAATCAAAAGAGACACCATAGGCGAGATCGATTTGATTTTGACTATTGGACCTGTGGATTTTGAGGTGACCTTTCAAGTCCTAGACATGGATACTTCTTATAATTTCCTCTGGGGAAGGCCTTGGATTCACGCGGCAGGAGCCGTACCTTCCACTCTCCACCAGATGGTGAAATTGGAATATGAAGATCAGGAGATCATAGTCCACGGAGAGGATTAGCAATCGATCTATCGGGACCCATCGGTCCCATGCCTCGAAGCTAGGGAAGGTAGTGAACATATAGTCTATCAAGTTTTTGAGGTTGTGGTCGCAGACCAATATGAAGAAGGAAGCCCTTGCCCTCAACCTTTTCTCTCAAAAGCATCAGTTATGGTTGCCAAGGAAATGATCAGGCATGGTTATAAACCCGGGAAGGAGCTCGGGGCATCATTGCAAGGTATCATCGAACCTATCACCTTACTTGCCACCAAGAAGTTCTTCGGTATGGGTTTTCACGCCACAGAAGCTGATGTGACGTGGGCAAATCAACGAAAGAGCAATAGTTGGGTTTTATCTCAGCCAATTCTACATCTCTACAGAACATTTGTCAGGCCCAAGTACAATGAAGAAGAAGAAGATGAGGCCTTCACGGCTGAGGAAATTGAAGAAATCTGTGGGGCTATGAGGCAAATGCTGTATGAAACCCACATGGTTCAGCCGGGAGAAGGCTCGAGCACCGCTGAGGTGCTGTATATGGGGCCCAATGCCAAGTTGCAAAACTGGAAGGCTACTCCATTCCCAATCAAGCGGGAATC
The DNA here is from genome assembly GCF_000715075.1 of Nicotiana tabacum. Lineage (NCBI taxonomy): Eukaryota > Viridiplantae > Streptophyta > Magnoliopsida > Solanales > Solanaceae > Nicotiana > Nicotiana tabacum. Next base: position 153,096,916 of record NC_134089.1, on the reverse strand, counting down.
CCGTTAGTCCAGTCCTGCCACCTTTTTTGCATCACAAGTTATTTCAGGGTGTAACTCGGGTGTTTTTCTTTTAGTTTCCTGTCTTTAAATGCTAATGTAAACCCTGTTATCTTCAAAATTCAATGAAATGAAATTAATATTTCATCGTTCATCTCTCTTTATTCTTTTTGATTTTGTTATTTTTTCTTATTTCTTCTTTCAGTTCTAATAATGCGGCTTTAAATAACATGACATACTTGCGAACTTCATGCCCAGATCCAAACATGCTGTCTAATTGTGAAATAATGAATCAAGAAATGGAATATGATGAAGAAGAGGCTTTTAAGGAAATAAATCGAGAATTGGAACAATTTGATGGGAATTGTGAGCAGGCAGTGGCATGAAAATTTTTCACAGGCAGTGGAATTGTGAAATAATGAATCAAGATTTTGAGAAAGATGATTCAAAGTTCCAGGCAGTGGCATGAAAAGCTTCCATTTGCATTATTGGGGTATCGCACTACTGTGCGCACATCGGTCGGAGCAACCCCGTACCTTTTGGTTTATGGCACGGAAGCCGTAATACCCGCGGAAGTTGAAATCCCTTCTCTCCGGATCATTGTTGAAGCTGAAATTGAAGACAGTGAGTGGGTCAAAACCCATTTAGAACAGTTAACCCTGATCGATGAAAAGCAAATGGTTGCAATCTGCCACGGGCAGTTGTATCAACAAAGAATGGCTCGTGCCTACAACAAGAAAGTGCGGTCTAGAAACTTTGAAGTGGGGCAACTCGTCTTAAGGCGTATTCTCCTCCATCATCAAGAAGCCAAAGGAAAATTTGCTCCTAACTGGAAAGGCCCATACATCATCAGAAAATTGTTGCCATAAGGGGCATTGTATCTGGGAGACATTGAAGGAAATGACTCTGAAACAGCTGTAAATGCAGATGCGGTCAAAAGGTACTATGTCCAATCCTTCTACAGCAATAACATTATCCGATTGGGATGACGAAGGCTTTCATTCTCGCTACCCCAAACACTCCAATCCTTTGCTAACCCTTTGAGTCGTTTACCTTTCTTTCATTACCCTCTTTGGAACCTGAAAGTGTCATTAAAAAATAAAAAAATAGAGAAAACAAATCAAAACAGAAAAACAAAAGAAAAATCAAAAACAAAGTTTCCTGAACTACGTTCGACTTGATTCCGAAAGGATACGTAGGCAGCCTCAACCTGGGGTACAGTCACACCAAAACAAAAATCCAAATTTCCCCAAAAGTGAAACTAGGGCAGACGTTATAATAATTCGGCGATGATCCCGCCCAAATGGTTCCAAATTTGTAATTCGATCCAAGTTCTTTTAACCCAAACCTGTTTCAAGTCCTTTAGATCAATCAGCAAAAGGTTTTTCAAAATCAAATAACGCAGTTGCTTGGATCTGATGCAATCAAGATGAGAGAAATAAAATGAGAGAGTCTTATTCGTAAAAACCTACGGGCATCATAAGGCAATGGCGAGTAGAGAAATCGAAAATGAGAGAGTCCTGTTAGTGAAAACTCGTAACGAGCACTATAAGGCGACGGTAAGAAGAGAAATGAGAGAGATCGATTGGTGAAAACCCACAAAGGGCGTCATCGATCGAAAAGAAGAAACCCCTCACCACCATTGGTATTGAAAGAGTCCTGGCAAGGTTTCTCGATTTTGAAACACGGGTCGCAATGGGTTTATGAGAAGATAGGATATTTGTGCGGATCGGTTGTCTAGTCCAAGAAGTATGTCATGTCTATTTGAAGTCCGCATGCACCTCAGATAAGTCAGTCATTCCTCCCCGAAAGGGATGCTTCTCTTTTAAATTCATTTTCTTGTCCTTTGTTTACTTTTCCTTGAACCTCTTTCGGTCTAACTTTGTTCTGTAACTAATACAAAGAAAAGGTGGCAAGATTGGTTTCACAGAGTTCTGCTTGATAAAACCAAGTCCAAAGAAAAGTACCCCAACCTCAGCGGGTGCATCAAGTCGATCCCGATTGGCCATAATAGCCGATGCTCTAAAACAAGAGTTATTGAAAATGAAAAGAAATTCGAAGTCAAAGCTCTAGAGGTGGATTAAAGTGAAAGGGCCAAAGCCCTGCAGGGTTGAACCGTCGTTTGGAATGTTTGAAAAGTTATTTCCTCGGTTTTAGGAGAGAGATCAATCTTCAGCAAGCAGCAGAGGTTCTCACCAAAAGAGCTAGGCCGAGATTAAGTGATCAAAAACAATGAAGGCCACAAAACCGACCACCGTTTCAAACTAACAGTTGTTCTTTGTTTAAAAAATTAAAAAAGGTGTAATCCAAAGCAACCATGCAAAAAGCAGGTGCAACCAAAAGGAAATGCTTAAGGGTTAGAAATAGCTATGCTGCAATAATCAACCCAAAAGGGAAGTCTCCTCCCAATTCTTTCCTGCATTTTTTACTCATTTTCTTAAACTCAAAAATAAAAATAAAAATAAAATAAAAATAAAATGAAGATTGATAAAAAATAAAAATAAAAAGAAGAAGAAGAGAAATTCAAAATCATGGTAGCATAGGGTCTCCAATCTCTAGCTACGTCCTTTCCAACATAGGATCTCATTCCCTAGTTGATGCCAGCATAACCTTGTAATCTTTTCCCACCTAGGGTCTCATTCCCTAGTCACTGCCAGCATAACCTGGTAGTCTCTTTTAGTATTGAGTTCCACTCTCTAGTTGATCCCCGGCATAACCCGAGGACCTTTTCCTTTCTCCGGCATAACACGATGATTTTCCCAGCATAACCCGTGGATCTCCCCGGCATAACCCGAGGACCCTTTTTCTTTTCCGGCATAACCCGATGAACTTTTTCGGTATAACCCGTGGACCTCCCCGGCATAACCCGAGGACTTTTTTTTCTTTCGCGGCATAACCCGTGGACCTCCCCGGCATAACCCGAGGACCTTTTTCTTTTCCGGCATAACCCGTGGACCTCCCTAGCATAACCCAAGGACCTTTTTCTTTTCCTCTCGGCATAACCCGTGGACTTCCCTGGCATAAGCCAGGGACCTTTTTCTTTTTCTCCCGGCATAACCCGTGGACCTCCCTGGCATAACCCAGAGACCTTTTTTTTCTTTTCTCCCGGCATAACCTGATGAATTTTCCGGCATAACCCAAGGACCTTTCCTTTTTCCGGCATAACCCGATGAATTTCCCGGCATAAACCGTGGACCTCCCCGGCATAACCTGAGGACCTTTTTTATTACCGGCATAATCCGATGACTTTCCCGGCATAACCCGATGACTTTCCCGGCATAACCCGTGGTCTTCCCCGGCATAACCCGAGGACCTTTTTCTTTACCGGCATAACCCGAGGACCTTTCCGGCATAACCCAAACATTTTTCCAGCATAACCTGGTAATCTTTCCAACTTGGGGCCTCCGATCCCCATTTGATTTCATTTTAGATATAGGGTCTCCATTCCCTAATCTCTTTTTCTCTGGGATACACAATCCCGATTTTATTGCTTTCAATAAAGAAATAATTTAGATTTTGTTGCAATAACTCTCAAAATTTTCCTAGTGAAAACTGGGGCAGAAAATTTTCGTTCGTTTGTTTGTTTTGGTGCCTAAGCAGGTTTTTACCTTGAGGGACAAGTTTCGAGGCGACCAAAAGAAGAATTCTCTTTTCAAATAAAAGAAAAGAAAAACAAGAAAAAAGAAGTGAGCTCTAAAGTGCAGAAGCGGAGAAAAGATGCGGACTGCTCAAGATAGGATTGAAGTCACAAGCTTTGCATGTCCTGCCTTGATCCAAAAGCTGAAGAATGAACCAGCGATTGCAGCTAACGAGCATCAAGATTCAGATCGGAGTCCAACAGCAAGAACCAGCTAAGACTCAAGCTCAAGCTTCAAGAGACTTATAGATGGAAATCTTGTAAATCATAGTTGATAGGCTTAGCTAGTTTGTATTTTTATTTTTCCATTTTTTTTGTGTAATAAGGAGCTCAGCAAGTAGAAACAGCAGCAACAGCAGTGAAACCACAGTTTCCCGGTAATCCCAGCTACCAAAACTTTCGAAACTACACCGACCTGATTCCTTTATAGCCAAGGATATGTAGGCAACCTACGAAGCAAGGTTCGGTCAAACTTTTTCAAAATGCTTCCAAATAGAGTTTCAAACGTGCAAAAATTGCTTGTAGTTGCTCACTTTATCTTTGCCCGAAAACTCTTCATGTTTTCGAGCAAAGAGGGGCAGCTGTGAGCAGCTTATTTTTGACCATGTTTGAATTTATTCCTACTTTTCTCTACTCACTACCTACTTTCCCCACTTTCTCCACTCACTACCCACTTTCCCCATTTTCCCCACTCATGTTCCCCACTCTCCCCACTCTCCCCACTTTCCCCACTTTCCCCACTTTCTCCACTCACTACCCACTTTCTCTACTTTCTCCACTCACTACCCACTTTCCCCATTTTCCCCACTCTCCCCACTTTCCCCACTTTCTCTACTCACTACCCACTTTCTCCACTCACTACCCACTTTCCCCATTTTTCCCACTCATGTTCCCCATTCTCCCCAAAAGGTATTTCCTCCACCCACTCTCCATCATTCTCTCTACCTATAACACACACATCAAGACCTCACCTTAAAAAAATTATATATAGAAAAGGACGCATTTTACAAGAGAGCTCTCTTCTTCTTCTTGGATTTTATTCTCCAAGCAACAGACAAATACAACAGATCTCACCCTTTCTTCCCAAGAAAAACGGCCGCACACACTCATTTTACCACAGAAGCTTCTCTGAAAATGCACACCTGAATTCACACCCAACATTTGAGAGACTCACTTTGAAAGTTCTTCACACTCAAAAGAGCTGAAAGCAAAGGCTTCAAAATTCAAAATTTTCAGCTGGATTCGGGTAAAGGTTTGCTGCTCTGTTGCTACTGTTGAAATTGCTTCTTGAGCTCCTCATGTGATTTGGATTCTGCTTTTCTTTAGCTTATCTTTTGGTGTCCGCTTAACTCTTTTAGGTCAATCCCAAATCCTTTGTATTATGTTTTGCTGAATGGCTATATAAAGTTATTGAATTCCTTTTAGATTTTTGGATTTGCTCAAAAATACAATTTCTGCTATTTTAGTGTGTCATGGATGAATGTTTGGTTTCCATTTGAATAAAGTAGTGTAATGAATCGAAAATGTTAAACTTTAGATTAAATGTTGATGAAGTAAATGATGTAAACATTTTGGAATCTGTTATTTGCTTTGGGAGTCTTTAATCATTTTCTTTAATTTCCACTTCTTGTCATCGAGGAAGAGAGTAAAATCCAAGCAAATTTGCTCTTAAATCGAGGATCTGATGGCCAGCAATGGTTATCTTTTAATAGCAAACAAGCCGTAAATTATATTCTATACTCCACTTTCAGAAATAAGATAAGCGGCATCATGAGGTATATAATTTTTTTTAGTAGCAAAAATATAAAGATATATAGTATCACATGTTTCAACTCGTAGGCATAATGATTCCTCAATAGTTTGTTAATGAGTTGTTTGTGCACTCCAGCTTTTACAATCATAATCTACTTTATTTATTTGATTAGTTTAACGTCAAAATTTTCCCCCTATCCTCTTTGCCTCACGTTTCTTGGTTCTTGGACTTTTTGCCTCCTGATTTATCCAATCCTTTTTTTACTAGTCTATGTATTTTCATGACTTGTACATTAAGTTACATAAGTCGAGCAAATTTAAATATATATCTTCCTTTTTTACAAAAACTTTTGAAGTATGTATATGTTCGTGTATGTATAAAAGAGATAGAAAACGCAAGCTAAAAAATAGAAATTGGCTTGAACTTTCGTAGTTTACTTTAGGTGCGTTAATTGAATAATTGTCATAGCTACGGGTACGGTTCCCGTAACGTAGTTTGTGACACCTAGTTACTAAAATCCGGGGATACAGTTATGTGACCCGACCACAATTTAATCTTTAAAAAAAATTAAACATGTTGTAGATCGTGAGTGCAGTTCTCGTAACATAATTCGCAATATGTAACAATAATTAAATAAAAGTGGTTATAAGGTAAAAATGCACAATAGTTTAAAACATGTATTAAAATCAGATAATATGCCAGTTATAATAGTTTAAGCGACCGTGCTAGAACCACGGAATCCGGGGATGCCTAACACCTTCCCCCGGGTTAACAGAGTTCCTTATTCAGAATTTCTGGTTCGCAGACTTCAAAAAGGAAAGTCGAAATTTTCCTAGATTTGGGATTTAAAATAAATTGGTGACTTGGGACACCAAATAAACTATCCCAAGTGGCGACTCTGAACAAAATTGAATAAATTAATCCCATTTCGAATAATGTTATTTTAATTGGAAAAACTCCCTTGTACTACCTTCGGGTGTGTAAAAAGGAGGTGTGACAACCACTAATATGATACATCAAATTAGTATCAAGTCCATTAAAAACCAAGAAAACAGAAGCAAACTTCATTCTTGTGTGTCTTTAACATCTTATGACTTTAGCCTCAATTTGTTCTTGGTTTGAAACCAAGAACATGAACAGGATTAATTTATCCAAACAATTCCACTCTTTAGCCAAAAATATTTCGATAGAAATTTCAAAAGGCCACCAGAATTTCGTTCAAAATTTCAAAGGGATTCAGGCGGAATTTCGTTCAACACATTTCACAGAAGCAGAAGCTTCATTCCGTTCAAATAATTCTAGGAACAGGTATGTTAAGGTCATCCCTCTTTCTTTTGGCATAGTCAAATTATACTGAAGAAACGAGCAAATATACATTTTTCTATAAATTATTCTATTCATAGAAATAGTATGGGTGTCTATATTCTTGATTCCCCATGAGAATTATTATTATTTTCTGTTCATGGGTCTCAGAATAATACGCAGTTGAAAATATTTATCCGGAAGGCATATCGAGATTATTATGTATTTTTCATGCATTTCACTCATTTATACATGTGCATTGACCCATTACCAGAAGGCATTATATATGCGTATATATTTATGTATATGTATACGTGATATGGGAAAAGGTTACGGCATTATATACGCACCACCACCTGATCAGCTGGTATATGATGATGATGTTACCCATAGTGGCTGAAATATGATTCAAACAGCGTTATATACGCGTATATATGCATGTATATATATACGCGTATATATGTATGTATATATATGTATATGGGATATGGGAAAGGTTATGGCGTTATATACGCATCACCACCTGATCAGCTGGTATACGATGATTATTTTGTCCCACAGTGGCTGATATGATATGATGGGATGCCCTCAGAGGCTGATGATGTTATGAAACATGTACATATGCACGACATGACATTCATACGCATATGCATGACGCTAAAAGTAAATTATGATTTATAAAGTTATTTAGACTTACCGGTTGATTCATGTACCCTATATTTCTTCCATGTCTCTTATGTACTTATTTATGTGCCTTACATACTCGGTACATTATTTGTACTGACATCTCTTTTTCCTGGGGATGTTGTGTTTCATGCACGCAGGTCCAGATAGACAAGTCGAGAGCCCTCCAAGTAGGCTATCAACTCAGCGGAAGATGTTGGTGCGTTCCATTTGCTTCGGAGTTGTGTGTTTGGTTAGTATTATTTAGACGTGTATTGCTTAGTATGGCGGGACTTTGTCCCGACCTTTATAATATTTATGTACTCTTAGAGGCTTGTAGACATATGTCAGGTATGTGAAAGATTGTGCGGCCTTGTCAGCCTGTGTTTCGTGTTTATAAAAGATCATGCTGGCCTATTAGGCATGTATGTCACGTGTATATGATGAGGTAATAAGAAAGATACGTTACGTTGGTACTCAGTTGAGTAAGGTATCGGGTGCCCGTTACGGCCCATCGGTTTGGGTCGTGACAAAAGTGGTATCAGAGCAATTCTGTCTTAGGGAGTCTATAAGTTGTGTCTAGTAGAGTCTTGTTTATGGGTGTGTCGTGCACCACACTTATAAGCAGGAGGCTATAGGGCATTTAGGACTGTCACTCTTTCTTCTTACTCTAGATCGTGTGATAAAGCTCACTTATAAGAATTCAAGTCCCGAACTTCTATTTTTATTCGTAATAAGACGATGCCTACGTTCAGAAAGATGATCGATAAGAGATATAGCTGTGGAAGTATTGAATTAAAGGAACTCGACTTTGTATCATGCTTATGATAAGTAAATGTGAGGTCTTCAGGAGATCATGTGCGTATTGAAAGGTGTAAGCCTTTTGATAAGAAGCCTTAAGGCAAGAATGCCTATCCATCTTTATGGTGAAGGACAATGAGAGATTAAGAAGATAAGTACAAGTTTCAGCAAGTAAAAGGAGCAAGGTGAAAAAGTGTACAAGGTACCCAGTTAATGAAGGTTAATAGCGTTTATAATTGAGGCAGAGGAACATAAGCTTTTTGAGTTATATTCAATAGTAACAGAGGTATATACAATTGGTCGCACCCCTTCCAGATATGCCCTATGGGGGTTAACAAAAGTAGTATAAGAAGATATGATGGATGAATTGATTGCCTCAGTTGACATTTCCGAAGGATATTGCAAATGTGCTAATAGATCTTTTTATGAGGCACCTAGATGGTGCACTCTAAAATAGAGCAGTCAGATATGAGTACTACAAAGACATGCACTATAAGCCTTGAAGGGATATATATTACCTTAGTGTGGCTCGCGTCTCTAGTAAAATGAGAATGTTAAGCAACTTGAAGAGCCACTGGATGGAGCAAAGGGAAGCTAAAAGTAAAAGAATGTCTTGTTCGAATTTTCAGAATAAAGTGATAAGCACAAATGTTAGCAGGAAATAAGAAAAGAGTTAATGAAGCATTATGAGTAGGATGTGATACATGGATGACAACGGTAGATCAAAAGATGACAATATTACAAAATCTATAGTCAAGTGAGGGAAGAGACGAGGGGTAACAGGCCTTAGGACAACAAAAGAGTATAGGCCATACAATCATGTCCTCATTTCAAGAAATAAATTCGCAACTCTAGTGTGATTACTAAGAGGAAAAGTTAGACCCCAGAGTAATAGAACCAGCATGGATTGGTGAACAAGATAAACTAAACATGAATTAGGGACTGAGTGATTGGTAATAGTCGCCATCATAAGAACTTCAGATTTTGTTCCGCTAATAATAGAATTGACAACAAAAGAAGATTCATGAGAAATTCAGAGAATGACCATTCAGGAAGACGCTTCCCTACAGCAAGCAATGTGAGCAAAGTTTAGTTTAAGGGACTATATGTGCCAGTTGTAAGCACGTGATTTTTTCCCTATATGAGAAATACTCCCAGAAAATGCAAAATAAAATAATTTTCCTTGGTGTGCAATTTTGAGTATTTTTGTGATATTTTTGGATAATTATTTGTATTTGTCTGTATTTGCTTATTTGTTAAATTAATAAAAAATATAAAAATATGTCGCATTTTGTATGTAGGATTTCATTCTACAATTGTTAGTAATTAAATTAGTTTTACAAAAATTAAAAATTACAAAAAGGCATCTTTTGCATTTTTAGCATTTAATGTCCAAATGAACAATTTTATGCTTAATTATTACTTAATTGTGCATTAATTGTTATTGGGAGTTAATTTGCGCTTTTATAATTTAATTTAGTTCTTAATAATAATTTAAGTATTTTTATAATTTAGTTTTAGAAAATAAAAGTAGAAAAGAGAACAAAAATACAAAGAAAAATCGGATTGGGCCACTTCTTCAAAATTCAACCCCAGGCCCAAACATTTGTCCAACCTTCTCCATGACCCAGTCCATCTCAACATGGGTCGACCCGGTCCGCCCCATTAACCCAATCTATAACCCAATACCCCTATCTTGCATTTCAAAGACACAAAAACAAAAGAAAAAAAAGAAAGAACAAAAACCCTAAAAAAGGGACCTAAACCATCCGCCCCCATTTTGGCTTTTTCTTCTCCAAACTCCAAGAACACCCCATCCATGGCTGCCCAAACCAGCTCCCTTCTTCTGCGTCCACCACCCATAACCTTCCCACCGCGAACACCACCACCATGGACGCAGTCCGGACTCCCTCACGTCCAAACACCACCACCCGAGCTGCCTTCCCGCCATTGACGCTGCTTCAAGCTCAAGTTTTCTGTGTGCTGCATCGACCACCTTCCTCCTCCTCGTCAACCAGCTGTTGCTTCATCTTCTCCGAGCTGCTACTCCGCTCCGTCGAGTTCGTCGTCGTTTGGTCGAGCTTCATCTTCTCCAAGCTGCTTCACCATGAACGATGAAAGCAGCTCACCATGAATGCTGTTGCTCGACGTCCAGTCCCCCCAGCTGCTGCTTCTTCACCTCCAAACAGACTTCGTCGACCGTTCGTTTCCATGGCCAAACGACCTCCGTTGCTGTTTCGTTCTCTTCGAGCTTGGGCATCACCATGGCCAAGCTGTCTTCACGCTATTGTTGTTGCCCTCATCTTCTTCGCGTGAACAAACCAAGCACTTCCAGCTGCTGTATCTTCAGACGAGCTGTTGCCACCTTTTCGTTCGGTCGAGTTTTAGTCGAGGTTGTCGAGCGTCGTTTTGAGTTCGTTCAAGTTTATAAGAAAGGTGAGTTCGTCGTTGAGTTTGCCGTTGAGTTCGGACAGATTTATTCCCATGTTTGAGGTTCATCGAAACAGTCCATACGATCGAATTCATCGTTGCTCATCTCCGGTTAGTAGATTTTTGAGTTTTATTTTGTCCGTATTTTGTTTTGATATTTTCGGATTTAAAATCGGCAAATGTTTGTTTTGTTTATCGTTTGAATTAATTTTTAGTTCATGTTCATGTGTTGTTTGTTAAATTAATTTTTCAGATTCCAAATGAAAGATTAATTAATTGTTTTTCATGTTTATTTCATGTTCGTATTGTTGTTTTAAATGAATATTTGTTAGTTTAATGCTTGTTAGATTCAAATTGAAATTTAATTAATTATTTCTTCAATTTGTTTCATGTTGTTATAAATTTTCCAGAAAATGTTAATGTTGTTTGAATCGTTAGAATCCGTCATGTTTGTCGCTTAAAAACAGATTTAATTCATGTTCATCTTTGTTTGAAGTTCATGTTTAAATCCAGTGATTTAATGTAAATTCATGTTTGTTTGTGATTTGCTTGATTTAATTTGAATCATGCATATTATTGTTTGTATCATTGTCTCTTTGTTCATCCATTAATGGTCTAAATTAACCAGGATTGGTTCCCGATATGGTTGATTTATTTCCATTAATTTGGAGTTTGTGTTGTTCATCATGTTCATGTAAATTGTTGTTGAAGATTGTTGAGAAATTGGTCATCTTGACTATATTTTGGTTGAGTTATGATTAATTGATTGTTTAGAGCAGAGGGGTAATTTGGAAAATTGCATTGCATTCGGGGATAGATTTGTAATTGCAATAAGGTCGGAGGGGTAATTTGGTAATTGAACATTATTTTGATTCTTTATGTTAAGCATGGGGGACAAATATAATGGGGTGGGGTTTTTGATGTACTTGTTTAATATAATGGGGGACAAGACAAAACATAATGGGGAGGAATCTTGCACTTGTTTAATGTAGGCATGGGGGACATATTGTAATGGGTTGGTAATGTGGCATTTATTTAATGTAGGCATGGGGGACATATGGTAATGGGTTGGGAATGTGATATTTATTTAAAGAAGACATTTAATAGTGGGACACAACATGCCATTGGGGGAATAATTTGGGGTTGGGAATTGAAGACTTGTCTTGCTATATATAGGGTCATTTCTTGACATTGAGGAGGGGACTAGAGAGTTTTAAGAACTATTTTTGGGGGAGAGAAAAAGAGTTGAATATTATTGAGAGGATTTTTAGAGAGAGTTGACAGATTCTTTTACACTTGAGAGTTGACATACTTTTATACTTGAGAGAGTTTGTGATAGTAAAAGAGAAAGACAATTTGAACTTTCACTCGAACAATTCTGTTTGCTTTTCTTCGAGTGTTATTCAAAAGTCAGAAACTACTGCATCTCGTATCTTTTCTCTCTTCTGCTTTGACTGCGATTGTACTTTTGCACTGCTGAGTTTTCAATCTGTTACTGGGTTATTCTACTGGTTGTTACTGGTTTTGCGGTGTTGCTGAACCTGCTGTTGCCGCGTTATTACTGTTGTTGACTCCTACTTCTTTTGTTCTTGTACTGCTGTTTCCAGGTACATATTTGTACACTCTTGGCTTGAAGCGAAAAAATGAAATATTAATCAGGCTCCTGTTCCTGTTGAATTCTTTTGTTTGGATCTATGTTTGAATATTAATTTTCCTCTCTTTGTATAAAAATGTAGTCGATTAATTAATGAGTAATGAGGCTGCATATGTATGATTTCTTCATCTAATAATGCTAGTTTAAATTACTTGAAGAATAGTTAATCGGCTTTGATATTATTGTGTATCTCTCTCATGTTCCAGCATTAGTAAATAATAGAGTATAAAAATGAAAGCAGTTTTTCTTTGTACAAACTCGATCGCAATTTTCCAATCGCATTAGCCGTAAACTAATAACTAATAGGTTACGTTTTCAGCATGTAAATAATTAAGAGATTTTCTTTTATTTTTAGAGACAAACTTAATAGAAAATATAGTCACTATAGGTTTATCCTTTAAAATAAAAATGAGACGAGCCTCGCCAAATAAATCACAAACCGCCGGGGCCCTCAATAAAATACATAACCATTGACTAGACTTTGGATTTGGTCGTTTAATGAACCTTCACGGCCTCTTCCTAAAATAACAATACGCTAGTTGCTTTAGGCGTACCTTTAATAATTTAACCTTCTTAAACTCGGGTGCACATTGATGTGACCCGAATCCAAATCTCAACGGAGTCGAAATGTGTTAACAACTACGGGTGCATTGATTGTGACGTGGTTCGAGATGCATTTTCATGACGTTGCAATTCTATAAAAATAAATGATAATAATAAAAGCGGTTTTAAACTTAATAAAAGCACATAAGTCACAACATGTATTTAAATCCGATATTTAGCCATTATAACAATTTAAGCGACCGTGCTAGAACCACGGGATTCGAGGGTGCCTAACACCTTCCCTCGGGTCAACAGAATTCCTTACTTAGAATTTCTGGCTCACAGACTTCATTTGGAAAAGTCAAAAATTTCCTCGATTTGGGATTCAAGATAAACCGGTGACTTGGGACACCAAAAGCCAAACCTTTCCCAAGTGGCGACTCTGAATTAAATAAATAATCTCATTTCGAATATTGTCACTTAAATTGGAAAAACTCCCCTCGCGCATTTATCCTTCGGGGCGGGCGCGCAAAAAGGAGGTGTGACAGCTCTGGCGACTCTGCTGGGGAATTGTTAACCCAGAACCACTGGTTCAGGGTTCAAGAATTCAAGTTTAGAATAATTGTTATATTTGGCTTTATTATCTGATCTTTATTACATGTTTTTGCATAACGTGCTAAATGTTGTCTTTTACCGCTTTGATATTATCTGAATTGTATATAAACTGTGCCGAAACCCTTCTCTTCTTACCTCCGGGGAGAAGCTCGCTGGTCGAGACTCCCTATTCTGTTAGTGTCAATACCTGAAATAAGAAAGAGGTCGGACAAGTTACAAAGCCGGACGATCTCGTGGGTCCCCGGTACGTAGCCCCCTCCTCGACTCGAGTTGTCCGCTCGGGTACATAGTCTAGAACAAATACCCAGGTTACGAACCTAGAATAACTTGACTTCATGCCGGATCCCTAGTAGGAACGCTTATTTGCATCATGTTGCATTTGACTTAGGGGACTCAACACAGGGGTTGGGTCCGTCTAGGATTAACAACCTGAAATGAAAAGACCATCCTGTTGCATCCTATTTGTTTTCGTGCATTTATTTGTCTCGGACATGCATGCTGCCTGACTTTGGAGTATTTGAAAAATAAACAAAAAAAAAATAACAGTGTATAGGGCTAATTTTCTACTTTGAAAAATAGCAATGCCCAATTACTGTCAAAACTCTGCCGAAATTTTACGATAATAAAAGGGAAAATGTTTTGTTTTCAGTAATTTGCTTTACTAAGAAAAAGAAAAACAAAAAGATAGAAAAATAGTCTTTTATTTTTGGAAAGTTGTTTGTTGAAAAGGAAAGAATTTTGTTCTAAAATAATTCGGTTAATTTGTCTGAACTACGCGGGTCTGATTCTTACCGGATGTGAGATACGTAGGCAAACCTCATCGGTTCCGGCCCCAATTTTCAAAAATCCAAAAAAAAAAATATTTCCCTTTAATTCTTTCTTTATAAATTTTTCCTTAGCAAATACAAAAAAAAAAAGAAATAAAAATTAATATAGAAGTTTTCTTTAAACTTAAATGTCCAAAAAAAGACTGAAGTCTTTCATATGAAAAATGAAATAAGAATTAAAAATCAGCAACAAAAATCCAAAAAATACTCTTTTCTTTTTAGTCTTTCTTTTATAAATGTCCATAAAAAATAAATTTTTGAAAAATTAATTCCAAAAAATATTTTCGCTTTTCTTTAGAAGTGCTTTTGTAAATAAATAAAAACTCAGAAATTCCAAATCATTTTCTTAAAAGTCCCTCTTTCAAAATTTAAGAGGCAACATCATAAATCAAAAAATATATTCTTTCTTCCGTAGAAAAAGGTGAAACAAATGAAAAATCAACCAAACACATTTTTCTTTTTTCTATCAAACAAACACATTTTTTTTCTTCTTTTTTTAAAAATAAAAATAATATATATATATATTCCCAAAGTTCAAGTCAAAAGCAAATAACTTTTTTAGAAGTCTTTCTTTAAAAAATAAAACAAAAATCAAAATAAAAAAAATATCTTCTTTCTTCTTTTAAAGCATTTCTTTCGAAAATTCCAAAAAAAAAAAGAGTTAGTTTACTTACTCCATTCACGATCCCGAGAACTATGCCGGTTTGATTCTCGTAGGATGCGAGATACGTAGGCAACCCTCATCGGGTCCAACCCCACCTTTTGCTAAAATAGCCAAAAATCAATAAATAAATAAAAACGTGTCAAATTTTAAATTTTGTCATAAATAAGTTGGGTGGTGTCCAACCTTCCCTTTTGATAAAAATAACCAAAAATATATGTCAAATTTTAAATCTGTCATAAATAAGTTGGGTGATGTTGTTTTGTCATAAATAGCCGAATGTTCCCGAAAGGGACGCCGGAAGGCTGATTTTGCATAAACAGCCACCTTTGGGTCATTTTTTAAGGTTTGGTCTAGTTGACTCACACAGCCTTAAAATCTTCGTCACCGAGGCGTTGAAAGGCCGTGTTGGCAATATTGAGTTTTCTAATTTGAAAAACGATAAAAAGAGTCATAAATAAGTCAGGCGATGCTGTTTTGTCATAAATAGTCGAATGTTCCCGAAAGGGACGCCGGAAGGCTGACTTTGCATAAACAGCCACCTTTGGGTCATTTTTTAAGGTTTGGTCCAGTTGACCCACACAACCTTAAAATCTTCGTCACCGAGGCGTTGAAAGGTCGTGTTGGCAATATTGAGTTTTCTAATTTAAAAAAAACGATAAAAAGAGTCATAAATAAGTCAGGTGATGCTGTTTTGTCATAAATAGCCGAATGTTCCCGAAAGGGACGCCGGAAGACTGACTTTGCATAAACAGCCACCTTTGGGTCTTGTTTAGTATTTTTTATCCAGTTGACCCACACAGCCTTAAAAACCTTTGCCCCGAGGCGCTGAAGGGCCGTGTTTGCAACACCAGGTTTTTATTGTAATTTGAAAAAAAAAACAAACAAAAAAACAAAGAGTCAGCGGTTGGGTGAATACCGTTTGAATTTTGTCATAATAAGCCGAGCCAGCTTCGGTCGCGTCTTAAACCGTTCTTGCCGAAGTAGCCTTAGAGTATCTTTCAGTTGTCGAAAGGTTATTTTCGTAAAAGAACGGACAAGTTTGTAAAATGATCCTCCCCGGCCTCAAAATTCATGTGAAATTTGGAAGGGGCCACGTTTGCAAAAAATAACCGTTCGGTTGCATTTTGTGAGTGTTGAAACCCAATTTTTTATTATTAAAAAAAATGTTTCATTGCTTTCACCTTTCATTCGGCCCGAACTATGCAAGATCTGATTCATGCGGGGTCATGATACGTAGGCAATCTCCATCGGATTCGATCATAGCTATAAAATAATTGAGAAAAAAAAAACTGAAAGAAAAGGAAAAAGAAAATCGAGTGAAAAAGAAAATAGAAAAAAAAAGAGTGCAAAAAAATAAAAGAGCGGCAAAAATAAGATCAAGAGTGACTAAAGAGAGGCAAGAATAAAAGAAAAGAGGTACATAGTGAAGAGGGCTAGTTTAGGGTCGGGATGAAACATGCAACCCGTTCAAACACATGGTAAAAACGTTTAACTGTTTAGGTGCATTGCATCCCATCTTGCGATTTCCTATATGTTAAATGCTTCAAAACTAACAAGGTTGTGTGTGTGAGTAAATTAGCCAGGTTCTGTTCAGGTGATTGGTTTTGTTGGTATGCAGTGATAAGCAGCCTTGCACGCGGCCACAACATTATACACAAAACTGAGCTCCACCTCCCAGAAACGCCCATCCTTACCAAGCTACATATAGTCCCCCAATAAAATGTTCATCAGTACAATCCTCACCCAAGAGAGTCTTTCAAAAGGAATCAGTTCACCTCTATTGGTGAATCATACTCAGGCTTGTTCCAAAAGCTAGTCAGGCGAAGTCTGCTGCAGCCAGTGGCCCCAAATCGGCCAAACATCGAGTCACCCCTCCCCGCATCGAGCTGATACTAGATGTGAATGCCACTCTGGAGCAATGGGGCACGGTACAAAGGACTGTCGGTCATTGGACCCTCAAAATGGCAGTTGAAAACTTGATTGAAGCTGAAAGAATCGTTCCCCGGGACGAAAAGGTTCCTAACATGATGAACATTCCCCTGCCTACTCTCACAAATGAGCCAATAGACGGAATGATCTGTGAAGCTGAGGAATTTGATCCGGCACTGAAGGCTATTGCAGCCATTGCCGAGACAGAAGAAAAGCCAAAAAATGATTGTCAAGCCTGAAAGTTCCCCATCAGACGGGAGTCTCGGTAGCCTGTCTTGCTATCCTTTCTGCATCTGGATTATCTCAGGGTGTGATCCAGATGTTTTACTTTATTGTCTTAATTTCCGATGTAAACCCTTCTATCTTCAAAAATTTAAAAAAAAAAACAAAACAAAAAAAAATCAAATGAAATTGATATTTCATTTTCCCGGAATGTCTCTTTTCTTAAATCTTGTCAATTTTCTCATTCTCTTTTAGTTCTGGTAAATGCAGATTTCAATAATATGACATGCTTGCGGACTTCATGCCCGGATCTTAAAACTCTGTCAGACCTCGAAATAATGAATCAAGAATTTGGTCGCCGTGAAGAATAGCTTAAGGAAACAAGACAAAGAGTTGGAACAACTGAAGGAAAATTGATTCCCGAAATTGGAAAGGTCCATACATTACAACAAGAGTACAGCCAGAAAGAGTGCGTTGTACTTGGGACACATCGAAGGAAATGTCCTTGAAATAACTGTCGATGCAAATGCAGTAAAAAGGTACTATGTTGGATCCTTTATATAATAAAATCTTGTCCGTTTGAGATGACGAAGGCTTTCATTCTCGCTACCCAAACACTATCAACCCTTTGCAAAACCCATTTGAGCTGGTTACTCTTCTTTGATTACCCTCTTTGGAACCTGAAAATATTATTGAAAATAAAATGAAAAAGAAAAATGAAAAAAGAAGAAGAAAGAATTGGAAAAATAAGAAAATATATATATAAAAAAAAATCCAAAAACAAAAGTGGTCTGAACTACGTCTGACTTGATTCCGAAAGGATACGTAGGTAAGGGGTTCAGTCACACCAAAATAAAATCCAAGAAGTCCCCCAAAAGTGAAACTGGGGCAGAAGTTATAATGGTTCGGCAATGATCCCGCCCAAAAGGTTCCAAAGTTGTAGTTCAACCCAAATTCTTTTTCCCCCAAACCTTGTTCAAGTCCTTCTGATCAATCGGCAAAGCGGTTCAAAATGGGAGGATGGAGTTATTTGGACCTGATACAACAAAATGAGAAGAATAAAATGAGAGAGTCTTATTGGTGAAAACCCACACGGGCACCGTAAGGCGACGGTAAGCAGAGAAAATCAAATGAGAAGTCTTGTTAGTGAACACCCACACGGGCACTATAAGGAGATGGTAAGAAATGAAATGAAAATGCCAGCTCGTGAAAACCCGCAAATGGCGCCCATGATCGAAAATGAGATCCTCACAACCACCGTCATCAACAGAATCCTAGCAAGGTTCCTCAGTATTCAAAGCAAAGTTGTGATAAATTTTTGGGAGTCAGACGGTTTACACAGATCAGGCATCCAGTCCAAAAGGCATGTCATGTTCATTGAAGTCCGTATGTACTCCGGATAAGTCCTTCTCTCCTTTCCCCGAAAGGGACACTTCTAGTTTAAACTCTCTCCATTCAATTATTTATTTCTCTTTGAATCCCTTTTGGTCTAACACTGTTCCAAAACCAAGACAAAGAAAGATTGGCAAGACTGATTTACAGGGATTTCGTTTGATACACGCTAATGTGCAAAAGGCACCCAGCCTCAGCAGGTGCATCAAGTCGACCTCGACTGGCCATGGCAGCCGATGCTCAGGAATCAATACTCTTGGAAGGAGAAAATCAAATTAAAGCGCCTATAAAGGCAATTGAAGTTGAAAGGGTTGAGTTTCACATGGCTAATCGCCTCAGCAAAGTCGAAGAAACCAAGGTACCCCCAAATGCTCTAAAATTGAAGTTGGAAGAAAGAAAACAGAAAAGAAAGGCCTACAAAGGCAAAATAAAGTTGGAAAGGTTAAGTCCCACGCGACTAGACATTGCAGTTAGGTTTGAGGATCAAAAAATCCCTGATGCTCCGAAAAAAAAAACCAACAATTGATTGAGCCTGAACTACGTTTGACTTGATTCCGAAAGGATACGTAGGCAGTCTCTCCCTGAGGTTCAGTCACACCAACAATAAAATCCTATTCACCCTGAAATTGAAACCGGGGCACGTCGAGCAGTTTAGAAGTTAGTATCATCTACCTCTCTTTACCAAGCACAAGCCTTCAAATCAATTACCAAAGATATTGGGAAACCAATAAGCGTCACAAATGGAGACCGGCACTCTGAATTGAGAGAGATAAAATGAGAGAGTCGCGTCGGTGAAAACCTTCGGGCACCACTAGGCGACGGGAGTAGAGAAACCAAAATGAGAGAGCTTGTTTAGTAAAAACTCACAAAGAGTGATATCAAGCGATTACAGGAAGAGAAATGAGAGAGGTCAGCCGGCGAAAACCCGCAAAGGGCGTTGTTGGCCGAAAAGAATGACTCCACCCCAAGGAGGTCTCGGCAAAGTTCCACCGGTTTGGAATCACAGATCCGTTCTGGTTCGGAGAAACGCAAGTTCATGGAAGGTCAGGCGTCCAGTCCAAAGAGCATGTCATGTCATTTAAAGCCAGCGTTATCTTCCTCAGATAAGTCTTTCTCGTCCCAAAAGGGACACTCCCTTCCTGAAATTTGTTTTCTCCTTTCTTTATTCCTCTTCGAATCCCTTTTATGTTTTAACCCCAAGTTCAGGATACATCGGAAAGGGCAGGTGGCAGGTTTGTTTTCACGGAGTTCCGTTTCATGAAGGAAAACACCCCGTTTCGTTGGTACGTCTGTCCAAACTTGATGAATCATGATGTTTGATGGCGTTCGAAGTAAAGAGGAAAAAGAGAAATTTCCCCCAGCAAGTCCGCCTTCGGACGAATCCCCACAGAGTCTCCCCTTGTACAATCCCCCACAGAGTCTCCCCAATATATATATAAAAAAAACCCATTGGAATTTCCCCAGCACATCCCCAGCGAGTCCCTTTGTAAAAATTCCCCAACAAGCTTACCCCAACAAATCCTAGAAAGCCCGCTTCGAAACAAATTCCCAGCATGCCCCATTGTACAAAAATCCACACAAAGAATCCACTTTGTAAATATTCCCCCACAGGGCTTCCTTTTGTACAAATCCCCACAGAATACCTCCAATAAAATCCCCGTTGAGAACCTCCAAGCAAAACGTGACAAAAAAAGAGAGAAAAGAAAAAGAGTCTTAAGAGGCAAATCATCACAGAATCTGGAAATGCAAGCCTGAGCAGTCTAAAGGGTTTCGACATATGAATCAAATCAATGGCGGGACTTCGCAACAGAAATGAAGACGAAACAAAGCAATCGGGAATGATCAATGTCACCAAACGGACCGTCATTTCCGAACTAACAATTGTTCTTTGTCTGAAAAGTTGAAACAGGTTTAATCCAAGACAACCGTGCAAGAAGCAGGCGTCGCCCAAAGAAGAAGGTACATGGGTACAAGAAACATTTCGGCAATAAGGAATTCACTCGAAAGGTAAGTTTCCACGAAACTCCCTTTTATCTTCTACTAAAACAAGAAAATTCAAAAAAAGAGGTCAGCTGTTGTTCTCGAATTTTGTCCCTAGCCAGTCAGCATTAAGGTTTTAAACCCTAAACTGAATTTTCCCTTTAGTCAGCATTAGGGTTTTAAACCCTAAACTGAATTTTTCATTCAGCCAGCATTAGGGTTTTAAACCCTAAACTGAGCTTTTTCATGCAATCAGCATTAGGGTTTTAAACCCTAAACTGAATTTTTCTTTTAGTCAGCATTAGGGTTTTAAACCCTAAACTGAACTTTTTCCATTCAGCCAGCATTAGGGTTTTAAACCCTAAACTGAGCTTTTCCATGCAGTCAGCATTAGGGTTTTAAACCCTAAACTGAATTTTTCCTTTAGTCAGCATTAGGGTTTTAAACCCTAAACTGAACTTTTTCCTTCAGCCAGCATTAGGGTTTTAAA
This sequence comes from Nicotiana tabacum, assembly GCF_000715075.1. Classification (NCBI taxonomy): domain Eukaryota; kingdom Viridiplantae; phylum Streptophyta; class Magnoliopsida; order Solanales; family Solanaceae; genus Nicotiana; species Nicotiana tabacum. Next base: position 153,076,017 of record NC_134089.1, on the reverse strand, counting down.
CCCTAAACTGAGCTTTTTCATGCAATCAGCATTAGGGTTTTAAACCCTAAACTGAATTTTTCCTTTAGTCAACATTAGGGTTTTAAACCCTAAACTGAACTTTTTCCATTCAGCCAGCATTAGGGTTTTAAACCCTAAACTGAGCTTTTCCATGCAATCAGCATTAGGGTTTTAAACCCTAAACTGAATTTTTCCTTTAGTCAGCATTAGGGTTTTAAACCCTAAACTGAACTTTTTCCTTCAGCCAGCATTAGGGTTTTAAACCCTAAACTGAGCTTTTCCATGCAATCAGCATTAAGGTTTTAAACCCTAAACTGAATTCTTCCTTTAGTCAGGATTAGGGTTTTAAACCCTAAACTGAACTTTTTTCCATTCAGCCAGCATTAGGGTTTTAAACCCTAAACTGAACTCTTTCCTTTAGTCAGTATTAGGGTTTTAAACCCTGAATTGAACTTTTTCCTTTAATCAGCCTTAGGGTTTTAAACCCTAAACTGAACTTTTTCCATTCAGCCAGCATTAGGGTTTTAAACCCTAAACTGAGCTTTTTCTTCCAGTCAGCATTAGGGTTTTAAACCCTAAACTGAATTTTTCCTTTCAGTCAGCATTAGGGTTTTAAACCCTGAACTGAACTTTTTCCTTTGATCAACATCAGGGTTTTAAACCCTGAACTGAACTTTTCCATTTAGTCAGCATTAGGGTTTTAAACCCTAAACTGAACTCTTTCCATTCAGCCAGTATTAGGGTTTTAAACCCTAAACAGAGCTTTTTCCATGCAGTCAGCATTAGGGTTTTAAACCCTAAACTGACCTTTTTCCTTTAATCAGCATTAGGGTTTTAAACCCTAAACTGAATTTTTTCATGCAGTCAGCATTAGGGTTTTAAACCCTAAACTGACCTTTTTCCTTTAATCAGCATTAGGGTTTTAAACCCTAAACTGAACTTTTTCATTCAGCCAGCATTAGGGTTTTAAACCCTAAATTGAGCTTTTCCATGCAGTCAGCATTAGGGTTTTAAACCCTGAACTGAACTTTTTCCTTTAATCAGCCTTAGGGTTTTAAACCCTAAAATGAACTTTTTCCATTCAGCCAGCATTAGGTTTTTAAACCCTAAACTGAGCTTTTCCTTCCAGTCAGCATTATGGTTTTAAACCCTAAACTGAATTTTTCCTTTCAGTCAGCATTGGGGTTTTAAACCCTGAACTGAACTTTTTCCTTTTATCAGCATCAGGGTTTTAAACCTTGAACTGAACTTTTCCATTTAGTCAGCATTAGGGTTTTAAACCCTAAACTGAACTCTTTCCATTCAACCAGCATTAGGGTTTTAAACCCTAAACTGAGCTTTTTCCATGCATGTCAGCATTAGGGTTTTAAACCCTAAACTGAACTCTTTCCTTTAGTCAGCATTAGGGTTTTAAACCCTGAACTGAACTTTTTCCATTCAGCCAGCATTAGGTTTTAAACCCTAAACTGAGCTTTTCCTTCCAGCCAGCATTAGGGTTTTAAACCCTAAACTGAACTTTTCCTTTCAGTCAGCATTAGTGTTTTAAACCCTAAACTGAACTTTTCCTTTCAGTCAGTATTAGGGTTTTAAACCCTAAAGTGAACTTTTTCCTTTCAGTCAGCATTAAGGTTTTAAACCCTAAACTGAACCTTTCCCTTTCAGTCAGCATTAGGGTTTTAAACCCTAAACTGAACTTTTTCCTTTAATCAGCATTAGGGTTTTAAACCTTAAACTGAACTTTTTCCTTTAATCAGCATTAGGGTTTTAAACCCTAAACTGAATTTTTCCTTTAGTTAGCATTAGGGTTTTAAACCCTAAACTGAATTTTTCCTTTGGTCAGCATTAGGGTTTTAAAACCCTAAACTGAACTTTTCCTTTAGTCAGCATTAGGGTTTTAAACCCTAAACTGAATTTTTCCTTTGGTCAGCATTAGGGTTTTAAACCCTAAACTGAACTTTTCCCCAGTTGGTCAGTATTAGAGTTTCGACTCTAAACTGAACCTTTCCCCAGCTAGTCGATATTAGGGCTCCAACCCTAAACGGAGCATGCATATCCTCTTTCATCAATTTTATGCACTTCCTGGCGAATAATTCACGAAATTTTCCTAGTGAAACTGGGGCAGAAAATTTCGTTCATTTGTTTTTCCCGCAGGTCTAACCTTGAGCCACACGGATCGAAACGACCCACAAGATGAGTCTCAACTCAGAATCTAAGAAGAAAAAGAAAAAAGATGTCCCGAGACACCGGAGAAAATGGAAGGCGGATCGCTCCAAGATTTGATCAAGGTCCCGAGTTCTACCAACCCCGTCCTATTCAGTATCGCAGAAATAAATAGGCGCCTACAACTTGCAAGCATCAAGATTCAGATCGGAGTCTACAAGCAGAATCAGCTAAGACCCAAGATCAAGTCGCAAAAGAATCATAGATATTAATCTTGTAACTAGCAGTTGACATGCATATAAGTGTTTAGTTCAGTTTCAATTTTTCTTTGGTTGTAATAAGGCGGTCAGTAAAGTAGCGGTGACAACAGCAACAGCAGTAACAGCAAGCATTGCAATCCTATGGTAGTCCCAGCTACCAAAACTTCCCGAACTACATTAACCTGATTCCCCTTTAGCCAGGGATATGTAGGAAACCTTTGAAGCAGAGGTTCGGTTAAATCTTTTTCAAAAATATGCTTCACACGGAGTACTCGGATAGGCAAAAATCGCTCACTTTATCTTTGCGCGAAAACCCTTCGTGTCTTCGGGCAAAGAGGGGCAGCTGTAAGCACGTGATTTTTGCCCTATATGAGAAATACTCCCAGAAAATGCAAAATAAAATAATTTTCCTTGGTGTGCAATTTTGAGTATTTTTGTGATATTTTTGGATAATTATTTGTATTTGTCTGTGTTTGCTTATTTGTTAAATTAATAAAAAATATAAAAATATGTCGCATTTTGCATATAGGATTTCATTCTACAATTGTTAGTAATTAAATTAGTTTTACAAAAATTAAAAATTACAAAAAAAGGCATCTTTTGCATTTTTAGCATTTAATGTCCAAATGAACAATTTTATGCTTAATTATTACTTAATTGTGCGTTAATTGTTATTGGGAGTTAATTTGCGCTTTTATAATTTAATTTAGTTCTTAATAATAATTTAAGTATTTTTATAATTTAGTTTTAGAAAATAAAAGAAGAAAAGAGAACAAAAATACAAAGAAAAATCGGATTGGGCCACTTCTTCAAAATTCAACCCCAGGCCCAAACATTTGTCCAACCTTCTCCATGACCCAGTCCATCTCAACATGGGTCGACCCGGTCCGCCCCATTAACCCAATCTATAACCCAATACCCCTATCTTGCATTTCAAAGACACAAAAACAAAAGAAAAAAAAAAGAAAGAACAAAAACCCTAAAAAAGGGACCTAAACCATCCGCCCCAATTTTGGCTTCTTCTTCTCCAAACTCCAAGAACACCCCATCCATGGCTGCCCAAACCAGCTCCCTTCTTCTGCGTCCACCACCCATCACCTTCCCACCGCGAACACCACCACCATGGACGCAGTCCGGACTCCCTCACGTCCAAACACCACCACCCGAGCTGCCTTCCCGCCATTGACGCTACTTCAAGCTCAAGTTTTCTGTGTGCTGCATCGACCACCTTCCTCCTCCTCGTCAACTAGCTGTTGTTTCATCTTCTCCGAGCTTCATCTTCTCCGAGCTGCTACTCCGCTCCGTCGAGTTCGTCGTTGTTTGGTCGAGCTTCATCTTCTCCAAGCTGCTTCACCATGAACGACGAAAGCAGCTCACCATGAATGTTGTTGCTCGACGTCCAGTCCCCCCAGCTGCTGCTTTTTCACCTCCAAACACACTTCGTCGACCGTTCGTTTCCATGGCCAAACGACCTCCGTTGCTATTTCGTTCTCTTCGAGCTTGGGCATCACCATGGCCAAGCTGTCTTCACGCTATTGTTGTTGCCCTCATCTTCTTCGCGTGAACAAACCAAGCACTTCCAGCTGCTGTATCTTCAGACGAGCTGTTGCCACCTTTTCGTTCGGTCGAGTTTTAGTCGAGGTCGTCGAGCGTCGTTTTGAGTTCGTTCAAGTTTATAAGAAAGGTGAGTTCATCGTTGAGTTCGCCGTTGAGTCCGGACAGATATATTCCCATGTTTGAGGTTCATCGAAACAGTCCATACGATCGAATTCATCGTTGCTCATCTCCGGTTAGTAGATTTTTGAGTTTTATTTTGTCCGTATTTTATTTTGATATTTTCGGATCTAAAATCGGCAAATGTTTGTTTTGTTTACCGTTTAAATTAATTTTTAGTTCATGTTCATGTGTTGTTTGTTAAATTAATTTTTCAGATTCCAAATGAAAGATTAATTAATTGTTTTTCATGTTTATTTCATGTTCGTATTGTTGTTTTAAATGAATATTTGTTAGTTTAATGCTTGTTAGATTCAAATTGAAATTTAATTAATTATTTCTTCAATTTGTTTCATGTTGTTATAAATTTTCCAGAAAATGTTAATGTTGTTTGAATCGTTAGAATCCGTCATGTTTGTCGCTTAAAAACAGATTTAATTCATGTTCATCTTTGTTTGAAGTTCATGTTTAAATCCAGTGATTTAATGTAAATTCATGTTTGTTTGTGATTTGCTTGATTTAATTTGAATCATGCATATTGTTGTTTGTATCATTGTCTCTTTGTTCATCCATTAATGGTCTAAATTAACCAGGATTGGTTCCCGATATGGTTGATTTATTTCCATTAATTTGGAGTTTGTGTTGTTCATCATGTTCATGTAAATTGTTGTTGAAGATTGTTGAGAAATTGGTCAACTTGACTATATTTTGGTTGAGTTATGATTAATTGATTGTTTAGAGCAGAGGGGTAATTTGGTAAATTGCATTGCATTCGGGGATAGATTTGTAATTGCAATAAGGTCGGAGGGGTAATTTGGTAATTGAACATTATTTTGATTCTTTATGTTAAGCATGGGGGACAAATATAATGGGGTGGGGTTTTTGATGTACTTGTTTAATATAATGGGGGACAAGACAAAACATAATGGGGAGGAATCTTGCACTTGTTTAATGTAGGCATGGGGGACATATTGTAATGGGTTGGTAATGTGGCATTTATTTAATGTAGGCATGGGGGACATATGGTAATGGGTTGGGAATGTGATATTTATTTAAAGAAGACATTTAATAGTGGGACACAACATGCCATTGGGGGAATAATTTGGGGTTGGGAATTGAAGACTTGTCTTGCTATATATAGGGTCATTTCTTGACATTGAGGAGAAGACTAGATAGTTTTAAGAACTATTTTTTGGGGGAGAGAAAAAGAGTTGAATATTATTGAGAGGATTTTTAGAGAGAGTTGATAGATTCTTTTACACTTGAGAGTTGACATACTTTTATACTTGAGAGAGTTTGTGATAGTAAAAGAGAAAGACAATTTGAACTTTCACTCGAACAATTCTGTTTGCTTTTCTTCAAGTGTTATTCAAAAGTCAGAAACTACTGCATCTCGTATCTTTTCTCTCTTCTGCTTTGACTGCGATTGTACTTTTGCACTGCTGAGTTTTCAATCTGTTACTGGGTTATTCTACTGGTTGTTACTGGTTTTGCGGTGTTGCTGAACCTGCTGTTGGCGCGTTATTACTGTTGCTGACTCCTACTTCTTTTGTTCTTGTACTGCTGTTTCCAGGTACATATTTGTACACTCTTGGCTTGAAGCGAAAAAATGAAATATTAATCAGGCTCCTGTTCCTGTTGAATTCTTATGTTTGGATCTGTGTTTGAATATTAATTTTCCTCTCTTTGTATAAAAATGTAGTCGATTAATTAATGAGTAATGAGGCTGCATATGTATGATTTCTTCATCTAATAATGCTAGTTTAAATTACTTGAAGAATAGTTAATCAGCTTTGATATTATTGTGTATCCCTCTCATGTTCCAGCATTAGTAAATAATAGAGTATAAAAATGAAAGCAGTTTTTCTTTGTACAAACTCGATCGCAATTTTCCAATCGCATTAGCCGTAAACTAATAACTAATAGGTTACGTTTTCAGCATGTAAATAATTAAGAGATTTTCTTTTATTTTTAGAGACAAACTTAATAGAAAATATAGTCACTATAGGTTTATCCTTTAAAACAAAAATGAGACGAGCCTCGCCAAATAAATCACAAACCGCCGGGGCCCTCAATAAAATACATAACCATTGACTAGACTTTGGATTTGGTCGTTTAATGAACCTTCACGGCCTCTTCCTAAAATAACAATACGCTAGTTGCTTTAGGCGTACCTTTAATAATTTAACCTTCTTAAACTCGGGTGCACATTGATGTGACCCGAATCCAAATCTCAACGGAGTCGAAATGTGTTAACAACTACGGGTGCATTGATTGTGACGTGGTTCGAGATGCATTTTCATGACGTTGCAATTCTATAAAAATAAATGATAATAATAAAAGCGGTTTTAAACTTAATAAAAGCACATAAGTCACAACATGTATTTAAATCCGATATTTAGCCATTATAACAATTTAAGCGACCGTGCTAGAACCACGGGATTCGAGGGTGCCTAACACCTTCCCTCGGGTCAACAGAATTCCTTACTTAGAATTTCTGGTTCGCAGACTTCATTTGGAAAAGTCGAAAATTTCCTCGATTTGGGATTCAAGATAAACCGGTGACTTGGGACACCAAAAGCCAAACCTTTCCCAAGTGGCGACTCTGAATTAAATAAATAATCCCATTTCGAATATTGTCACTTAAATTGGAAAAACTCCCCTCGCACATTTATCCTTCGGGGCAGGCGCGCAAAAAGGAGGTGTGACACCAGTTATACTAAATTTCACCCTTATGAGTAAGGGATTTTTCTATCCTTGGTACGGAAGGATTACCGCAAGGCGAGTAAGAGTCATCGATGATGTGAAAGGATGTCAAGGATGAAAAGGTGAAACATCTATAGGCAGGTTGTCGTAGCTCCAACTCTTGGTACTCCCATAAAGAGGGGAATATGGAATGATAAAAGGAAGAATGCGATAAAAATGAGAAAGGGATGAGATTGCACTTATCCAAATGCTACAGATATGCTACGATTCCAGAACATTATGCAAACGCGACGTCAAGGAGAAGAAGTAAGGGTTCCTGCCCGAGATGTTATTAATAATTAAGGAGTCAGTGCGAGACGTAAGTTAAGACCAAGGAAATAACCCAAGAAAGATTTCGCAGAATATTGACATGAGGATAAGCCAACGAGTAGTTAGTAGTTGATTCAGAAAGAGCCTAGCTATGGCTAGTCAAGAGGATACAGAACAAGACAGCAGGTCATGCAAGATAAAGATAGTAAAACCCAATATAGTGAATTTAGCCCCACAGTTATGACATTGTAATACTTGAGAAATATTCAAATAGTAGTTGGGGTAGTTAAAGGTACCGTATGAGTGTTATGGAAATAAAAGATAGTTCCACAGGGAAGACAGTCAAAACTTCAATTCAGAAGCAGTCGTACAAGCAGATGAGTATGGAGGTAAGTAACTAAAAATAATTACAAGTGAGCACGAACATCAAAAATTCTATCAGGAATATGGTATAATAAGCTCGCATCTTTACAAGAGTTAGATGGTCTTCCCTAAGTACTATGACGAAAGACTAGTTAAGGAAATAAGGAAGAAGGCTTCAACCTCAGTACAATGACCTAAAGAGGAAAATGGTCGTGTGACAACAGTCTCAAAACAACATTGTATGCACTCCCTAAGAAAGTGGCACCTACAGTGGCTAATGAACTAGGAGTAAAATCAGAAGTGATATTCAGGATCATATGAGTTGTATGAAAACTCTGGCAAGTGTGGGCACTAAGATAAGCTAAGTATGGACGCAACAAGGGGCAGAAAGACCAGGAAAAGTAATAGATTACGTTGAAAGAAAGCTAAGACGGAACAAAAGAATTATTTGATCAATGATCTATAGTTAGTACGTTATGGATACACCCAAGATTCTGGAACATTATCCAGGCAACATATTTGTTGACAATCATACAGCCATAGAAGACTCCGGTATAAGTTAAAAGAAAGAATTGAGCCCAGGGCATAGATAAAAGATTGAATTATTAGAAGATTGTATCATGGATATTCCATAATGCCCATAAAAGGCTAAGGTAATAACTGATATCATGAGCCACAGATCGGAAGATAGCTTAAGCTACGTAAAGGCTGATCAGAAGGAAGAGGAAACTAAAAAATTACATCACCTAAGTAAATCAGAAGTCTGATTATTGGACCTAGAAAAATTATAGAAGTTGTGCTTGAGAACATGACATAATCGCTCTTAATATCAAACGGTCAAGAGAAATAACATAACAACCATAATCTATAATGGCTCTACAAGGAAGTCAGTTAGAAGAAGTACCAGCCTCATAAGAAGTTAGTACGAAGCTCCCACCGGATTGTGTATGTACCGGAGGTGCGAGTATTATAATAGAGATTCAAGTTATGGACGTGAATTACACCTAGGTGGAAAGGAGGTTATGAAAGAGATAGAAGATATGATACGAGACTTTAAGGTAAGTAAGGCAAAGGTGAACAACGTACAAGATACTCAAAGGTAGAAGATCGTGAATAGTCCATTCTTCGGATAGAAGGCTATAAGCACGGGGATCCAATAACCGGGAATGATTGCGGCATCGTCGACAGCATGTCTTCCAGCCTATGGTTTCTAAGTACTGAGAGATCTAGTTAAGAGAATAGAGAAAAGTTAGAGATGATGTGATGTCTCGCTTGACGTTCCAGAATAACATAAGGAAATCTATGGTGCAAGTAAGTTGAAGGAAAGTTGCGAATAGTATAAATGGATATGTATAAGTCGCAAGCTTAAGTATGGTAGAGCGACAAAGTTTTAAGAAAACATGAGTAAGAATGAGGAAAGGCAAGTGAAAGGGTGACGAGAATGGATAAGTCCTCAGGATTAAATCCATGAAAACAAGAAGAGCTGATGGTTTCTCTAAGTTATAGAAAGCTCAGTATAGCCTGAATGAACTCAAAGGAGTCTAAGACTAGTAGCATTTAGAAAAGATAGAATGTTGCCCTGATAGTACAATGGGGTGTAATTGTGATGGATAAAGAATGACGTTTAGGCCTTCGAGTGAGTAATGATTTGAAGAGGATTTCATGGATTGTACGAGATTAAAATACCCACATAAGTGAATCACATTGGGATGCTATAAAATACGGTCATTGAAGTATAGTATCACCCCTAAGTGGATCAAGAAAATCACTTCAAATATTCCCCGATGGAACGTAAGCCCTAGTGGCAAGGTATGACGTAAGAAGTTTCAAGTTATCAGTGGTATATTGTAGATTAATATTGAGGTGAATCAATAATAGATGGACAAAAGTCACAAGTGTAAGATGAGATTAGGCCGCCATTCTTAAGACGAACAGTAATGAAGGAGCATTGAAGGACTAAGATTTATACCTAAAGGATATGCACAAAAGTAACTGGGAGCTTGGTAAGTACACCTCAGTAAAGGTAGATTGAAGCAAAAAATTATGGTATAGTATAACCCATGTAAATGCAGTAAAGTCATATGAATGGGTAACCAGATCTATGAAATGAGATATGGACATATTTGCAAGTTCTACAAAGTATCGAGCAAAGGACTTCGGTATACCTATAAAGGCCGAGAGAGCCATACTATTAAGCCTTGTATATACAAAGTAAGGCCTACATATTGACTAAAAGATAAAAGGAAAAAGGAAAGATGAATCGCATAAGTGCACCTACAAAGCCAGGGTCATACAGGCTGCATGATAGGAGGTAATAGAAGCTGCAAGATTAGGAAGTGGTCATGATATGAGCAAGAAGACTAAAGGGCGGAAATACCCTAGACTTTGGATTTATTCACAAAGCAACTGCTTAAATGGCAAAAAAGTATTAAGGTATTCGCAAAAGCTATAAGTTATGAAAATAATAAGAGCATCAGTCAACATTCGAGGAAGAATGTTCCAAAGGGGGGAATGATGTTATGCCCCACAATATTACGTCAATATTACGTCCCGCAGTATTATATTACGATAATGTTATACTTTGCAGTAATGTGTTACGATGGTGCTACCCTCTGCAATAATATATTACGATTGATGTTATGTCCTACAGTAATAAGTTATGAAAGTGTTGCACCCTGTAGTATTACATTACGGTGATGTTACACTTCGTAGTAATATGTTACGACGATGTTGCACTCTGCAGTATTTTACGTTGAATTTGTCGTAAGGTAATTGATATCAGTCCAAGGAAAAGATTATTGGGGATTATAAGTATTATGCTATGTCACAAGTGATTAGCAAAATTCATGAAGGTGAAAGGGGAGCAAGTCTAAGAAAATGAATTTGGTCAAAGTTTGGCATTTTGAGATAAAATACGGCCCGAGCTAAAATACTCAGTATTTATGGACTAGTGTCGTACAAAGTACTATATGGCCATGATAGTAAGGTGTACAAGGTATATTAAAAGAGAGTAGTATTTAATTAAGTTGAGATAATTTTTTTAAATTATATGAGTAATTGATTAATTACCGAGTAACAGGATATTACCCGGTTAACTAATATGTAAATAAAATTTAATAAACTAACCACCCCACCCACATGGCACAATGCCTGTCACTAATTAAAGAGGATGACTCATAAACAATTGAAATAGGTGTCTAATCTTATCCCTACAAGGAATCTGATAAACCACTAATATGATACATCAAATTAGTATCAAGTTCATTAAAAACCAAGAAAATAGAAGCAAACTTCATTCTTGTGTGTCTTAACATCTTATGACTTTAGCCTCAATTTGTTCTTGGTTTGAAACCAAGAACATGAACAGGACTATTTCGTCCAAACAATTCCACTCTTTAGCCAAAAATATTTCGATAGAAATTTCAAAAGGCCACTAGAATTTCGTTCAAAATTTTAAAGGAATTCAGGCGAAATTTTGTTCAACATATTTCATGGAAGCAGAAGCTTCATTCCGTTCAAATAATTCCAGGAACAGGTATGTTAAGGCCATCCTTTCTTTCTTTTGGAATGGTCCAAATTATACTACAGAAACAAGCAAATACACATTTTTCTATAAATTATTCTATTCATAGAAATAGTAGGGGTGTCTATATTCCTGATTCCCCATGAGAATTATTATTATCTTCTGTTCATGGGTCTCAAAATAATACGCAGTTGAAAAAGTTTATCCGGAAGGAATCGAGATTATTATGTATTTTTCATGCATTTCACTCATTTATACATGTGCATTGACTCATGACCAGAAGGAGTTATATACGCGTATATATGTATGTATGTATATGTATATGGGATATGAAAAAAGGTTACGGCGTTATATATGCACCACCATCTGATCAGCTGGTATATGATGATGATGTTGCCCATAATGGCTGAAATATGATTCAAACGGCGTATATACATGTATGTATGTATATATATGTATATATGTATATATGTATATATATATATATGTATATATGTATATATGTATATATATGTATATATGTATATATATATGTATATATGTGTATATGGGATATGGGAATGTTTATGGCGTTATATATGCATCACCACCTGACCAGCTGGTATACGATGTTAATTTTGCCCGTAGTGATTGATATGACATGATGGGATGCCCTCAGATGCTGATGATATTATGAAACATGTACCTATGCACGACATGACATTCATACGCATATGCATGACGCTAAAAGTAAATTATGATTTATAAAGTTATTCAGACTTACAGGTTGAGTCATGTACCCTATATTTCTTTCATGTCTCTTATGTATTTATTTCTGTGCCTTACATACTCGGTACATTATTCGTACTGACGTCCCTTTTGCATGGGGACGTTGCATTTCATGCCGCAGGTCAAGATAGACAGGTCGACAGCCCTCCAAGTAGGCTATCAGCTCAGCGGAAGATGTTGGTGCGCTCCATTTGCTTCGGAGTTGCGTGTTTGGTTAGTATGATTTAGACGTGTATTGCTTGGTATGGCGGGACTCTGTCCCGACCTTTATGACATTTATGTACTCTTAGAGACTTGTAGACATATGTCGTGTACGTGAAAGATTGTGCGGCCTTGTCGGCCTATGTTTCGTGTTTATAAAATATCATGTTGGCCTATTAGGCTCGTATGTCACGTGTATATGATGATGTAATAAGAAAGATATGTTACGTTGGTACTCGGTTGAGTAAGGTACCGGGTGCCCGTCGCGGCCCATCGGTTTGGGTCGTGACACGTGATCTTTGAAAACTCCTCCGATTCCTCCATGTTTTGTGATGGGATCAAATGCACCATTGATGTTTAATTTGTAAAAGTCTTGTGATGGTGCAGACCATTGCACATGTATCTTTTGGCGGGGTAGTGGTTTAGGTGGTGTAGTCGCAAGGTGAAGATATTCAAGGGCATTGAAGGAGATTTGGTTATAGGGAACGGGTTTGGTATCATGATTAAAGGAGTTATGGTTACGGGTGAGCCAGATATGCCAAAGGATAAAGGGAATAAGGGTGGAAGGAGTTATGTTTGCACTGGTATTAGGTATATGGAAATGATGGTAGGTGCATTGTTGTTGGAGCCAAGAGAGAAGATCCTGTAACGGTGGTATGATTAGGAAGTGATTCCAAGTATTGACTGCCAAGGGGCAGTGGAGGAAGATATGAGAAATATCTTCAGTAGGATAGTGGCAGAAGGAACAGTTTGCGTCCAATTGTATATTACGATTGTGAAGAGGAGTGTTGGTAGGTAATCTACAGTGGGTAAGTCACCACAGGAAATATTTGATTTTATTCGGGGCAGGTACTTTCCATATCCAGTACTTGGATACCAGTAGGGTTTGTCTCTTGCATTAGGGCAAGGGGATAAGTAAGTGTCTTGGATAAGTTGGATGATATCTGGGGGTAGTTCAAATGAAATATATATATATATTATTTGGAGCCCAGTTATGGTGGTGAAGAAAATGTTGGAGAGAGAGGGTGGATTCATGTTGTTGCAGGGGCCCATGTATGAGTGATATGAGTGAAAAGTGAGGGGAGATCCATTTGTCTTGCCAGAGTAGTATCTGTTGACCATTGACTATATTTTATGTAGTCCCATGTTGACATAGGATATTGCATTTGTGAATGCTTTTCCAAATGTACGAATCATTCCTAGTACTGAAAAAATTTCTTCCTTTTCAAGCCTAAAAGTGTTAACTATATTTCTACTAGTAGTTATTCCTTTATGAAAGAACATCCACATTGAGCACCGACCATTTGATAATAAGATTCAAGGCATTATTTATCTGATTCACCATATTTGCCTAATTGCCAAATATTTTTCCTTATACTTTCACACTATCTTTCTAATGAGAATTTATTTCCAAAATATATGAAATCTTCCAAATAGCTACAGATTCAAGGCAAGTTATTTGTAAATAAAACTCATATATCAAAGCATATTCGGCATACATCAACATATCATCCATACTATTGCTTGTTCATATGACTATTTTTCGTCAAAACTTTTAAGGTGCAATAAAAATAGTTTCAAACATGAAAATTGGAGTGCAGATTTTAGTGTTGAATCAGCATCGAATCCAATTTTGGTCTTTTTGAGGATGGATTCTAACATTGGATTCTTGAAAAGATGCATACTTCTTTTAGCTAAAAAAGAATAATGTATGGTACAATAATGTACAAATTAAAAATAAAGTTCATACAAACTTAATGCAAATTTGAATATCTACGACAATATGCATACTAAAAATAAATTTTATAAAACTAATTATATAGTATACAATTTACCTACAATTTTCGTACACCATCTCTACCCAATTAAATATAACTACAATATCATACAACTTAAATATAATTTTCATACAAATTGTATACAATATGCCTTTTGTATGTACTCTGTATATAATTTGTATGTATTTTGTAAGTGGTGTGTTCTTGTTCCTCTCTGAAATTCCAGTAAAAACTTTCTCTCTTAATACAATTTTGATACATATTAATAAATTTATGTAAACATAGTATTGATAACTTAAATACAAATTTTATACAACGATTCATATATTATACAACTATTTTTTAACTTTCATACAACATTGAAATAATATATATAACTACAATAGAATACAATTTACATACAATTGTAATATAACTTTATTATAATTTCATAAGTATATTGTATGTCATATGTTCTTCTTCTTCCTTTTCGAGTTTCAATATGAAATTCAGCCAAATCAAGTCTAATCTTCACCAAACACCCTCAAAATTGAGATATAAACTCCAAACAATATTTTTAATTATTTGCAACAATACCCAATCCAAACAAATAATAGTTTTTAAGAACTCAGATTCAATTTCAAAGTTGCGAAGCTTTTTAATGGTTGTCAATGGTGGAGAGTCAATGTGATGACCCGAAAGGCCATCTTGTGCTAGAACCCAATTCTACGCTTTAAGCCTAATCTCATTTTTACCCTCCTTGATTTGCGTGCGTAGTCCGGACGTATTTCCTGAAAGCCTTTATGTTAAAAGTTGATAAAATAAGAAATTTTGCCCAAAAAAATCATTTGAGCTGACTTCGGTCAATTGGTAAACGGACTCGAATTCATGTTTTAACGGTCCCGATGAATCCGTATTGTGACTTGGGACTTGGGCGTATGCCCAAAATCGAAATCGGAAGTCCCTAGCCTGAGATATCGGACTTTGTCGAAATTTGAAAGTTAAAGACTTAATGAAATGAAGATGTTTGACCAAGGTTTGACTTTTTGGATATCGGGTCCATATTTTGATTTCGGAACCCGGTATAGGTCCAATACCACATTTATGACTTGTCTGTGAAATTTGTTGAGAAACGGAGTTGGTTTGACGTGATTCGGACGTCCAAGTGAGAAATTAGAAGTTTCAAAGTTTTCTTGAAAATTTCATTTGATTTGGTGCTAAATTCGTAGTTATAGGTGTTAATTTGGCGATTTGACCACTCGAGCAAGTTCGTATGATGTTTTAAGACTTGAGTGCATGTTTGATGTGGAGCCCCGAGGGCTCGGGTGAGTTTCAGATAGGCTACGAAGTGAAATTGGACTTAAAGGATATTGCTGGTGTATCTGATCTTGTTGTAGGCCTTTGATCTTGCATTTGCGAGATCAAGCATCGCATATGAGATCTGAGGGGTTCGCATTTTCGAGCTTCTCATCGCAAATGCAAAGAGAAGTTGGGCCAACAGTTTTCGCAATTGCGAGTTTTCCTTCGCATTCGCGAAGGGAGTCTGGGAAGGGCAGTGATCGCAAATGCGATCATTGAGTCGCATTTGCGGAGATTCAAGATCACACTTGCGAACTTATCTTTGCATTTGCGAAGTCAGCAGAAGTGTGAAGGGCTTCGCATATGTAATGGCTCATTCGCATTTACGAAGCCCAGGTCGCAAATGCGACATCTGCAACTGTGTAAAAGTGACTTAGACGAGATTTTTCTCCCATTCTTCAAATTTTCAAAACCTAAAACACAAGAGGCGATTTTCCAAAGACCATTTCTTTCCCAAAACCTTGGTGAGCGATTCTAAACTAGTTTCTTTCAATCTTTCACTTTATTTTACAAGATTTCAACCTAAAATCTAAGGTTTTCATGGTGGAATTAGGGATTTTTAGTAGAAACTAGGGATATCGAAAATTGGGGATTTAGACCTCAAATTGAGATCGGATTCCAAAACCAATTACATATCTGGGCTCGGGGGTGAATGGGTAATCGGGTTTTGGTCCGATTTTCGAGTTTGGACCAAGCGGGCCTGGGTGTTGACTTTTTCAATAATGGCCTAAATTGAATCCTTTGCAATCGTGAGTAGTTCCTAAGGCTTAAATTAAATTATTTGGTTGGTAATTTACTAGATTCTATTGGTCCAGAGGCTTTTTTGAAGGAAAAAGTTGTGGTTAAGCTTTGAGTTTGGCCGTTAGAGCGAGGTAAGTATCGTGGTTAACATTGACTTGATGGATTAGGTCTTATTTGCCTATCTGCTACGTGTTTGAATGTTAAGTACAACGTATAGGTGATGTGACGAGTACCTATGCGTTGTTGTCGAGTCATAGAATGTGAGTGAGTTATATTCATGAAATCATAGCTTTCCATGATCATATTACCCATGCTTAGACTAGTTTATCGTTATGTTGATCGTTCTTATTATATTTGACGGACTTTAGTATTGATTCAAAGTTGAGGTTGGTATTGTGGAACCAAATATTGAAGTAAGACTTGTTCTTGATATTTCTATCTCCATGTTGTTATTGTTCCTTATTTTGGTGAGGGAGTGTGTTAATGCACGAAGGGTGATGTCGTGCCATGATTTGTGAGTGTTAATGCATGAAGGGTGATGTCGTGCCATGATTTATGAGTGTTAATGCACGAAGGGTGATGACGTGCTATATTGCGAGTATTAATGCACGAAGGGTGATGTCGTGCCATGACTTTGTGAGTGTTAATGCATGAAGAGGGACGTCGTACCGTTTAGTTTTTATTCATATGGTGAGGTTGAGAGTAAAAGCATGAAGGGTGATGCCGTGTACTTTCTCTCGCTGTGGTTACTTGTCCTTATCTGTTCCAGTTATATCGGTTGATCAAAGTTCTTAATTCTGTTGTGATCTTTTATCTTGTAATCCCCTCAGCATGTCCCCCTCCCAATGTTACTTGTCTTATTTCTTTTATTGATGTTATTTGTATATATATTGTTATACTGCACATGTTGGTTTTGTGGGTGTCTGCACAGGTTTGTTTTATGGGTACTTGTCTTAGCCTCGTCACTACTTCACCGAGGTTAGACTCGACACTTACCAGTAAATGGGGTCGGTTGTACTGATATTGTACTCTACACTTTCTATGCATATTTTGGTACCGGTCCGAGCTAAGTTTAGTTGCTGGCTTCATCTGATCGGAGACCCAATGTAGACCTGTTGGCATCCGCAGGCCCTGGCGTCCCCTTCCATATATTCTCTTTACTGTTTCTTCGTAACGAAAATGATTGTATTTCCTTCAGACATTTACTTGTAGTTAAATCTTAGAAGTTCGTGGATTGTGACTCCAGATTCTGGGTAGCTTTATATATTAAGATTGCTATAGATTTATACACTCTTTTCAACTTGTTATGGTTTAATTGTTGCTAATCACTAAAAGGTTTAAGAATCGGTTTAATGATCTCTAACATTGGCTTGCCTAGCAAGTGAAATGTTAGGCGACATCATGGTCACGACGGTGAAAATTTCGGGTTGTGACAATCAAACACCTTCAAAATTTATTGATTGACAATTTCAATTTGAACACCAATTGTGCAACATGAAAGAAAATTGTTAAGTTAAAACGATTGAAATCCATTGATGAATTCCATTAGAACTCTATACAACAAGAAAGTATAAAGAAACAGAGAACATCAAATGAAGAAAAATTGGGAAAAAAATAGAGAAGGGGAGTAGAGAGACGAAGAGAGCGAGAAAGAGAGAGAGGGGGGAGAGAGAGAGAGAGAGTGTGTGTGGGCAAGTATAAGGGGATAAGGAAATAACTGATATTCCTTATTCAATTCCTGATATAAAGTGATACTCATTTAAAACTTATTTGTATATAATTGGTAAATTATATGTGACATATAATTAAGTTGAAACTTAAGTAGGGAGGGTAATAAGATTTCAAATAGTGTGTAGGAAGGAAAAAAATTCCTTTTAAAATTATTATTTATAGTTTGATCATATTAAGAAAAGTTTTGGAGAAGTAGGCGCATCAGAATTTTAAAGCATATTGGTCAAAATTTGAGGCAACAGAAATTCTGATGATCACCAGAATTTTCAGCCACAATGCAAAAATTTCTAATGACCTTCCGAATTTCGTAGCTAATTGCACAAAATTATGGTAACCATTAGAATTTTTTGATGATCACCATAACTTGCAAAATAATGACAATTATTAGTATTTTGTCGAATTACCTTAAGTCTTGCCCAAAAAAACTATGACCAGCATTGTTTAAAATTCTCACTAGAAACTATGGACCTGTCTTGCCATAGATTTTGCTAAAACATATTTGTGATTTTTTTTTTTGGCAAATACATATTTGAGAATAAATTTTATCTATATTTGGCAAATTCCCAAAATCCAAATCCCAAAATCAGTTATAAAAGTGTTTAACCTAAAAAATAGTTTTCAAGGTCAAAGCAATAATTTTATATGACGGGCCACAAGCAACCGATTCAATCCGAAAGATATAAAATTTTGTTAATACAACGTGATAGAGAAGTGAGAAATAAATTCAATGACAGATAATATAATAAAAATAAAACAGAGAAGAAAGAATTCTTATTGAATGATCCTTGATAGGATAATGAGCCGAACAGAGCTTGAAGGGCCGAACTATGGCTAACTTGAGAGCAATATGTTGTAAATTACAATGTATAGAATTGTAGAGAAAAAAATTAGATTCTCCTAATGGTGGTAAAAGTATTTCTATTTATAGGGCTAAATCTAAGTAACTAGTCTCCTTGAATTATGAGTCCATTATGAGCATTTACTCAATTCATCCATTACTTTTGGAAGACTTATAACAGCTGTGTAAATGCTGGAATTCCGTAACTGATGAGTTAATTCCGTAATTGATGAGTTAATTCCATGACTGATGAGTTAATTCTATAACTGATGAGTCAATCCCGTACCTGTTGAGTCAATCACGTGCCTGTTGATTGTCTTGTTCTGGCCGTTACAATCATTTATTGCATTTATTAATAATTGATTTGTAACTGATGGTGTAATGATGATAAATCCTATATAATCCGGGATTAATTGATTCCTTCCTCATTTGTAATTATGAGATATTCTCCCGTACCTGATTCGGGCTATTTCATGATGATTAGTTCTGAGGCTAACATGCACGGTACGAGTATGGTCGGTCCCGGGGGTGTTTCACATATCATCTTTACATGTCATTCTTCACTTTTCTTCAAACTTTGCTGACACGTGTCGCCATTTAATAGACTCACATGGCGAGTCTAATTTTTACTAATACAAAAAGAGCCCATCATTTATTATTTTGTAACAATAATGTTGCTTCGTCTTCTCGGTCATCTAATAGTGTACTATGTAATTTATTATAAAAATAATACTTTTGTACCAAATTTATTTATGTTCAGAACTATAATTTGCGATAATATAATGAATGTTATTGATAAAGGTACTGTTGGGTATTTGTGATAGTTTTTAGAACTTGTGGGTATAAGTCATGTTCATATTTTTCAAAAAAAAAAAAGTAAAATATGTTTTGAAAACTTATGTCCAAACACATTTTCATCTTCGAACCAAACTTCACCCAAATCAATAATTTCAAAATAAATTTGAAAATCTATAGTCAAACGCTAGCTATTTTTTCAATACTTTTCTTACCGGGATCAAAATTTAATCGGCGTCACCAAATAATTCTATCTGTGTCATTCTCCTTGTCTTCAACATGTTCTGTCGTGTCCATTACATTGTTAGACACTATATGTAGGAATAGGACCAATCTGATAAGGATTTAGAAATTAGAAAAATAAATTTTGGCCCCTTAAATGAATTTGAGCAGGCACCAAGTATTTGATAAATTAGGTTAGCTCACTCATAAAAGTTTCAGATTCAAAAAGCATCCCAAAGATAAATTAATATTAATTCAAAATTAATGAAACAGGTAATCTAGCACACCTAGAAAAATTATAGGTGAAAATTCAATGAGAAACATGTTTATATCTTACCTAAATTGTTTTCGAACCATTTTTGAGGGTGTGAGAACCTGATCCAAAGCAATCAATGTTGTTGGTCACCATTTGCCTACTCCACTGTCGGATTTCAATCATATGTATCGTTTTGCAAGTTAATGTTTGGGAGACGCAAGTAAATAAATAACTGAAATTTTGCATTGAAACCCGAATACACGTTTGATTAAATATAATTGTGAAATACAAAATAAATTTTGCTATGGGGGTAGACTCTGCGAATAATTGAAAGGAATGCTTTCTTCAAATAAAGTGTCTCTTTGTAATATGTAATTGGTGGTCCAAAAATAGAAGGCCAACTATTTAGGAACTTTTTGCTCTTTCGCATGCAAAAACCTTTCGAATAAGTTAGGCCATTGGCCATGCATGGGCTAAAATTGGTTTATAATAAATGGTTGAATGTTAGCATGACATGTAGAATCAAAGACAGATAAAAAGCGAATCAAGTAATAGCCAATGTTGGGAACAATAATACAATTGACATCGATTAAATCTCGAAGGGGCCATGATCAACAAGAACAGATTAAATATTTTGCCATCAGATAACATTCAATGAGAGAATATTTTTTAACATTAATGAGCAACCGTTACAAAGAATATTTGCATTCATATGGTCTACGTTACATATTCATCAATTACTCCTTTATTATCATTTAAGTGGGACTTGATCTTGGGATCTTATTTCCCAAGGTATAGTCATAAATAGCAAGGTCGGCAACCATTGTAATACACGAAATTCTTGGAGAAACATATGCTATATTTTTACTTCGCTTTCAATTAAGTAACTTTATTTGCTCTTTGTCATTGCTTTTATTCTTATCCTCAAAGATATTGCGCTCAGAGCCAGGTTTGTCATCTTCTTCAATTTATATTGCTAAGTTCTATTTTTATC
The DNA here is from genome assembly GCF_000715075.1 of Nicotiana tabacum. NCBI lineage: Eukaryota > Viridiplantae > Streptophyta > Magnoliopsida > Solanales > Solanaceae > Nicotiana > Nicotiana tabacum. The sequence continues at coordinate 153,055,321 of NC_134089.1, read as the reverse complement.
TTATTTCTTTATTATTTTTGGACTCAGTTCGCTTGTTTATAAATCACGTAACAAATTTAATTATTCCATTTTGCGGTTAACAAGTTAGGAGTTAATCAATATTGATAATTGGAAAATTTTAATATACTTAGCTACTATACAAATATCCGTATGATTAAATCTAGACACTTAACTTTCCTATGTAATCAAAATCCAACCCCCCCCCCTCCCCAACCCCAAAAAAGAAGAAGAAAGACGACCTTAGTATATTCTCACAAAGTGGGATATGAGGAGAGTAGTGTGTACGCATACCTTGACCCTACCTTGTGAAGATAGAAATTAAACTATTTCTGATAGATCCTCTGCCAGAGGCGGATCCAGAATTGAGGCTTATGGGTTCCTACCGTAATTTTAGATTAATATGCAATAATAACTGGGTTCACAGTCAGATATTTACCAATATTTAGTGAATTTCTTAATATAAATACAGAGTCTACGCAAGAGTTACTAGGTTCCCAGGAACCCGTAGCCGATGCACTAAGTCCGCCCCTGTCCTCGGCTCAAGAAAAGAAAAACAATAAGCATCAACAACAAGCAATAACAATAATAAGATAAGATGATAAGATAATTGAAACAAAAGAAACAACATGCAATAATGAAAATTTAAGAATAAGAAAATACGAAATAATATTAATGCTACTGGTATAAAAAATAGATACGTTCGACTATCTACTAACTTTCTACCCTAATTCTATCCAAATTAATTCTTATGTAGGTTTCTCAATCATATATTAAGGGTCTTATTTTTTAAAAAAGAATATGAGGTGCATCCTCGATCGAATTATATTACAGAAGTATTTTACTGTATTTATGCTAGCCTGAATAATAATCATGTAGAAAAAATTGCAATAATTCATAATATTGGTATTTGGTAGTACTAATTTTTTGTCGTTATCTTAATTAATTTCCATAAAGAACCGAAAAATACAGGAAAAGGAAGAACTGTTATAAATATATTATATTATGGATGTTTATTTAGTACTCCGTTGTAATAATCTTCCTGAAAAAGCTTATCCATATGGGACTCCACCGTAAATATGTTTATCTATTTAGTACTCTATTGGAAATAAGCTTCCTGAAGAAGCTTGTCACTTCGGTACCCGGTTATGGATAAACATTACCCTAGGTAGAAGATTATCCATATCTGGTATAGTAGCAGCTTATACAGCAGCTTGCAGTAGCAGCTTACACAGCAACTTGCAGTAGCAGCTTACACAGCAGCTTGCGTAGCAGCTTACACAGCAGCTTGTAATAGCAGCTTACACAGCAGCTTGTAGTAGCAGCTTACACAGCAGCTTGCGTAACAGCTTCCTTTCTTCTATAAATAGAAGAGATTTTATTTCATTATGTACATGAATTTGAAGTTGAATAATATATCAATTTCTTTATACTTGTCTTTACTTTACAATCTTTATTTTATAACACGTTATCAACACGAGACTCTGCCATCTCGAGTAAATACTTTGAAAGTATCAAAGGTACGAACTTTCTTTTTGTAAATAATGCCAAATCTTTCTAAACATGAATTTGTAGTATTGGATATATCGGGCAAAAGTTACGTGTTTTGGGTGCTTGATGCTGAAATTCATCTTGATATGATGGGTCTAGCAGACACCATCAAAGATAAGTTATGCGTTTTACTTGCTATGTGTGCTACTGTCATTAAAATAAAATAAAAAAGGTACTTAGGAACCTAGTAAGTGAGCCATAATCATTGGACGAGATTCTAGAGCATTTTATGAATTTTAAAACACTATAATTTGTATATCTTTATGTTTCGTTTTTCACTTACTCGTTTTCGAATTAAGATTTTAATTTTACTCCAGAAGAGTAATATTGCATAGGAAACTATAAAGTGGATGACATTCTTAGATCCACTTATACTCCAGCAGAGTTTGCAAGAAATATACAACCACCAGAAGTGGTTATATTTCGTATATCTCATTGTAATTATATTTTGTTAACTACCAGAAGTGGTATATGCCTATGATCACCAGAAGTGATAATTTAGGCTTTCTATGGTTACAATTGAAGATAAACTAGAGAAATATTCTCTATAGTACACACATGCCTCGATTTGCTCCTGAAGTAGCATTATCGTAAAAGAGCTTCTAAGACATCACACGATTTGGTGTGATTAATGCACGTTCAAATAATTATGTTCCGTTCCCTGAAGGATGAGAACTTTTGATAAATATTAGCCCATTCCTGAAGTAAATGTGACAATATTAATAAAGGGCGTAAATAGGAACACGTTTTTGATGTGAATATATTACAATTCACCTCCAGAAGAGGTAATATGATTGAAGGAATATATACTCAATATTTCGTATTTTAAATTTGCTCGTGAAGAAGTAATACAATTGAAATTTTCTCCTGAAGTAGGAAAATATATGAAACTGTGTCTTTCTATGCTTACACAAAATAATAAGCTATTCAAAGTTATTTTTGAAGCACATTTTCATTCCCTGGAGTGAATGAAGAAATACTACAACTCACCTCCTGAAGAGGTAGAATAACAAAGGATATAAATTTTGTTTTTGTGGCATAAAGATCATTACTGCACGTACCCATTGTACGTAAAATATCTTGAATAATTTTATTAAATATCATTCTAAGGCAAAAAGCATTCTTGTAGAATGTTTTGTACTACAACCACATTAATATTTTATGGTTAGTTATAGAGTTCCCCGAAGGAAATAACAACTCATGTATCTTTCCCTGAAGGATGTAATGATTATGTGGTTGTCGCTTTGATATAAAATATTCAGATGTTAATGGCGTTTCTCCCTGAAGGAGATATTTGTCACAAAGTTGGTGGTAAAAATACTGAAATTTTTAATTTCTTACATTTATAAATTTATAATGTCTTTATAATGTTCATTTTATTAAGAATTTCTCTCATGATACCAGAAGTGTCTGAGCAATATTTGATAGTACAAAATATATCAACAACTCCTGAAGAGCTAACTGTTTGTCTAGAAGACATATGACACCAGTAGTATCTGATAAATATTAAATTGTGGATAATAAATGAAGGCTCTCGAAGAGTTTATATACAAATATGTCATTCATATTATATGATTATGGTCAAAACATATGTTGTAGTAAACCTGAAGTTTACTAATACAAATGGCTATCATATTGAGACTACAAATGATTGGAAGATTGATAATCTTCATGTTTCCACAATCATAGGGGGTAAAATAATATGTATGTGAGAAGTTACCCGCCTTATTCTTTAATTTGTACTATATCATGTATCACAGTAAACCAGAAGTTTACTAAAGCAAAAGTTTATGCCATAGTAAACTAGACGTTTACTAAGAAATAGCACATGGCATGATAAACTTGAAGTTTTCATTTGCCATTTTTAAATGAGCTATTTGAGAATTCAGATAAGCATATACTAAAGAACTAGAAGATTCTTCAGGAATTCTCATGTGTTGCTTGTTCTCATAATGAATTGATTATACCAGCTAAAGTTGGGACTAAGACCCCTGATTCTGAAATATATAAAAGGTGAATATGGGCCCGTTCACCTATCATGTGAACCACTTATAGGTGCATATATGAGATGGTTACATGTGTAATTATTGTCAACCTGCAGTTTGGCATTTGAAATTGCTTTTCTCGATTAAGAGCATAATTTTCAGATTATGAAATCAAGACAGTTCATCTTGATAATGCTGGTTTATATCCAAGCTGGTTTAGCATTGAATACCTCCTATTAATGGCTAAACCATTGCTTATGAGAATAAAGCTTCATGTGTTGGTCTAAGATTTTCTAAATTGCATATAGCAGCACTTGTATGCATCAGATCAACAATATATGATAAGTCCTCCCTTCACAATTGGTTTAGGATCAGAAACCAAATATTTTTACTATCTTTTGTTGCGTGGTATATGATACATTTCTCTACCATAATACACAAAGATATGTTTCCCAAAGATGATTGGGGATATACGTTAGTTTTTCTAACATTTGGGGGATGGAATAAACAGTTGAAAAATATGCTATATGAATCGAATTATCATGATCCTCACTTAGAAGATAATTCAAGTCGAATGCCAGAAGCATTTGCTGATCCAAAATTAAATATCATATTTCAGCTGCAAATGCTCCTATTAAAATTAAAGTTCCTGAAGGATAGAGTTTACTGTACGCATGAAGCGTGGTAGACCAATCAGTTCCAAAGGTAACAATCCTTGAAAAATAGTAGGAGCTAATGATCAAAATGAGGAGGAAATAAGCTCTAGAAGAGCCCACGACATAACATTTCATGAAACTCCCGAAAAAGTTCAGGTACCTGAAAATAAAGAAAGTGATGAGATCTCCACAAGTTATGTCGCTTCGGAACTGACACAAAATGATCGTCGACGATATATTTAATACAATATAGTGCACAATATTGTAAACGATTGTGAGGATCGGACTAGCAGTCCAGACACTTGAAGATGTCATACCATTTAGATACAAGTCTTAACCTATATGACTTATTTGGCTAAATCTATATGAAGATCCTTGAAGGATTGAAAATGCCCGAAGCATATAATTCAAAGTCTTGAGAAATGTACTCGATCAAATTATAAAGATCTTTGTACGGTTTAAAGCAATCTGTGCGCGTGTGGTATAATCGCCTCAGTAAATATTTGCTGAAAGAAAGTTACATAAATTATGTTATTTGTCCATGTATTTTTATAAAGAAAATGTCATCAAAATTTGTTACACTTGCTATTTATGTTGGTGACATAAATCTTATTGGAACTCCGGAAGAGCTCCAAGAGGGTCTTAAAAATACTTTTACATGGACAAAGTGTACCCATTAAGTACACCAATGAATATTCAATCACTTGAAGTGAATAAGGATCCGTTCCAACCTCTAGAAGAGGATGAGGAGCTCCTTGGTCCTGAAATACTCTATCTCGGTATAGATGGTGCACTTATTTATCTTGATTATGCTAACAAAGATAGTGCAGACCTTATTGGTTATGCAGATGCAGGTTATTTATCTGATCCCCATAAAGCTCGATCTCAAACTGGCTACGTATTTACATATGGAGGTACTATCATATCATGGCGCTCCACAAAGCAATCTATTGTTGCTACTTCTTCAAATCACGCTGAGATAATAGCTATTCATGAAGCAAGTAGGGAATGCGTATGGTTGAGATCAATAATTCATTTTATTCGAGAAAAATGTGGTTTGAAATGTGAGAAAAGACCCACAATTTTATACGAAGACAATGCTGCATGCATAGCCCAATTGAAGGGAGGATTTATAAAAGGAGATAGAACGAAGCACATTTCACCAAAAACACGATGTTCAGAAAAGTGGTGACATTGATGTGCAACAAATCCGTTCAAGTGATAATCCAGCAGATTTATTCACTAAATCTTTGCCAACTTCAACTTTTGAGAAGATGGTATACAAGATTGGAATGCGGAGACTCAAATATTTGAAACAAAGTTTTCATCAGGGGAGTAAAATACGCGATGCACTCTTTTTCCCTTACTAAGGTTTTTTCCCATGGGGTTTTCCTTATAAGGTTTTTAATGAGGCACCTAGCAATGCGTATTACTAAATATGTGTACTCTTTTTCCTTCACTAGGATTTTTTTCCCACGTGGTTTTTCCTAGTAAGGTTTTAATGAGACACATTATCTTTTAATGAACATCCAATGGGAGTGTTATAAATATATTATATTATGGATGTTCATTTAGTACTCCGTTATAAATAATCTTCCTGAAGTTATCCATATGGGACTCCACCGTAAATATATTTATCTATTTAGTACTCTATTGGAAATAAGTTTCCTGAAGAAGCTTATCACTTCGGTACCCGGTTATGGATAAACATTACCCTAGGTAGAAGATTATCCATATCTGGTATAGTAGCAGCTTACACAGCAGCTTGCAGTAGTAGCTTACACAGCAACTTGCAGTAGCAGCTTACACAGCAGCTTACACAACAGCTTGTAGTAGCAGCTTACACAGCAGCTTGCGTAGCAGCTTACACAGCAGCTTCCTTTCTTCTATAAATAGAAGAGATTTCAGTTCATTACATGAATTTGAAGTTGAATAATATATCAATTTATCCCTATACTTGTCTTTACTTTACAATTTTTATTTTATAACAACTAATAACCAAAAATAATGTGTATTACTGACTTTATCCCCATAGCCCTAGGCTAACTGTTATACAACCTTGTACTCCATCAAAAATCTCAAGAATCCAACCAAAATTATTAAATTTAGCCTAAATTCCTTTGATAAACTTTCCTTATACCACCTGGATTTGGAGATCTTCTTTCTATAATTTCCCTTTATTTATAGTAACAACAAATCGGAATCAAATCTAGGCAAAGTTTCTCGGTTTTTTCCTCTTCTGGTTTCGTTCTCGTTTTCTTAATAGGTCGAAATAGTTAATTAACAAAAGCCAATTTCATGATGAGGAAAAGAGAGAGGGAAAACCCATGTGGTGTTTGTGGGCATTATCACAAATACGAGGAAGGCGAGCCTTGTGGGATATGTGGTCATAGAATGGCAGTTGTAACTGATAAGGGTTCTTCAATTCAAGTGAGTGCTTTCCCTTCAGAGATCTTGCCGGAGTTTCTTTACTTGGGCAGCTATGACAACGCTTCTAGAGCTGAGCTTCTTAAGACTCAAGGGATTTCTCGTATTCTCAATGTTAGTATTTGTTACTAATCTGTTTTTCTTTCCTTTTTTGCTTTATTGGTGTGTTTATTGAATTGTGTTAATTAGAGCTGAAAAGTTGCATTCTTTGAAGCTAAAATTGCAAGATATAATTTTGGCCTTGTTCTGGTTGTGTTTGAGGGATTTGGAGATATACTTGTTATCTCTTGCATTGCCTTTTTGAAGTACTAAAACCTATGCAAGTGAGTGGAGGGGGCTTAGCTTGGAGAAAGGGATTTCAATTGAATCCCCTTCACTGGAAAAAAGGGCAGCCCCGTGAAATAAGCTCCTGCTATGCGCAGGGTCGGGGAAAGGGCCGGACCACATGGGTCTATTGTACGCAGTCTTACCCTGTATTTCTGCAAGAGGCTGTTTCCACGGCTTGAACCTGTGACCTCCTGGTCACATGGCGGCAACTTTATCGGTTATGCCAAAACTCGCCTTCAAAATTTGAGTCAAATCTAGTTTCTTTGGTTATATATAGGTTGTTGAATCCCTTGACACGAGGGAAAATTTTAGTAAATACACAAGGTGGGTTCAAAAATAGCTTTAGAGGTCATAGGGTCAAATCCCAGGTGTGATATTTTCAAATCTTCTTGTATAAACTCCTGGCTCCGCTGCTTCGCCATGCAACTTGACAGGGACTTACTTTGTGTGGATGGAGGGTAGGTTGAAATTGTACCTAAATTTGTTGGATTATGAATACACATGATACCTCTTTTTGATATAGCAATCACCAATATTTAGATTAGTCAAGGTCAATCACTTCATGGGAAAAAAAATATCTTCTTGATATGGGATTTCTAGTATAGTTTGAGTGACTTATCTGTAAGTAATGATTTCTTAATCAGAGCAAGTTTTTCTCTTGGTATTTTTTCATGACTTACAAAGTGGGCCGGTACATCAAAAGTATTTAATGGTACTTAGTTGAACAAAAATGCCTTTGTTACTAACCTATGTCATAACTCTTCAATGATTGAGATTGAGGTTAACATAACCCATTGAAAATAATACTGAAATTGTGCGAGTTCACCACAAACTTATTTAGTTAGTAGAGCACATATTACAATTTAAAAACAAGCTTGCCTCAGGAAAATAAGCTATACAGTATGTCTCTGTTGTCATCTTAGAATGTTTGCATCCGCATTTGTCACTAGTCTAGTAAGAGAATGAAGCAAATATGAGACTATGACACTCAAGCAGCTAATGATGCATCAAATTCATATGCTTGGACCTCGGAAGATTTGGAATTCAACTTTCCCCTTTGAAACAGAAGAAACATGGACGTTATCTCTTTTTATTTAATAAGCCTAGTGAGGGTTTGTTGACATTGTTTTTGTTTTGTTTTGAACTCCATGGGTTTCCTTTTGGGCTTTGTACTTGCCATTTTGGTCAATAGTAGTTGTAATGCATTTTCTTTTCTGGTAAAGTTCCGTAGTACATTCTCTTGTAGTTAATATCTTTCCAAATCTACAATTTTAAGTACTAAACAAACTTTGATGGGAATCCATATTAGATGTGGAAGTTTTGAGGAAACAAATGCTGCATTTTGGATATGATATTGTCCGGTTCATGTATGATAATGTATGCGAGAAACTTTAATTGTGATGTGTGCCGTACTGGTGGAAAAGCATGCTGTGCTGCTATCATTTCAAGATGTATTGTTCGTAGGAAATCAAAAGATTATAGCTCAATGGATTACATACCTACGACAGTAGAGGTTATTTACAGAATCTGAAGTCTTGAGTAATTTTTGGGGTGAGCAGGAAAGTTCGTGCGTATGAAGAAAGAAATGGGACTAACAAGGGAGCTATAGAGAATGGAATTAATATAAATTATGGTAGTTAGAGGGATGAGAAAAATTACAGCAAGTGTAGCACACAGCATGGTGTGGGGCTGGATTAGGCCGAATGTCGATTTGATTTGGCGTCCTTCTTGATGTTTTGTGGACTTAATTATAGATCCCCAACTATATTTGATTTTATATGGGCTGATTTCTTTCTTGGATGCTTTCTCATTGTCTAATAAATTAGTGTCTTGTCCAGAAGAATAGAAATGTCAGCTTGCCTTTTTTCATAGCACCTTTAATTGTATGTCTGCCATTAGGTTATGCAGGAGATCCTGAATAATATGTTAGTTACTTTGGGAGGGAAGAGAAAAGAAGAGAACCTTATTCATTTTTAGCTTGAGTGCTCGCCGACTGTTGTCTGTTTGTTTTTATTTATGCCTTTCCGTTATTGATCAGGATGTTGATAGACTATCATCATCTCCGACCCAGGGGGTGGGGTGGGGTGGGGGGTTATGGTTATAGTTATATAAAGGAACATTCTTGGATCCTTTAAATATGAGCTGTGGAATAACACACAATAATAGAAAGAACCTAATGAGGTTTGTTTGTCATCTTTACAATTAAGCTGGACGTTAGGTCTTTTAACTTTAGAATAACTCGATTTAGAGGGTAAGACAGTGGCAAACAGATCTACGTAGCTCGTTCACTTTCCTGCTCCTTTCAAATACACGGGGCTGTTTCTCTGCAATTGTTTTATTAATGCAGTTTAATCTTGAGAAGGTTTTACCATCTGAAGCGAACTGAACTATTTCAGGCACTTGGGCCGTTTACTAAAACATGCTGATGTTTTTCTTGCTATGCCATTTCAATTTTCATTTGCAGTTGGTCTTCAAGTTTATGAAGTGGGAGGTCATATTTCATAGTGCAACATTATGGACAGAAGTAGAAGACACATTTATGTTAATAACACCTAATGAGAAATTTTCTGCTGTCAAGTCCAAGTCATGCTTTCGAACTAGCCCCTGAGGGAAGGGCTTGGGGTCTAAATGTCTAGATGCATAAATGACACTGTATAAGATGAAAAAGACAGAATATTAAGACAATAAGAGGTAGTACCTGTGACAGACTGTGAGGTAGAAGCAGTCCAAAATAAGACTTCGAGTAAACCAATTTGGATTTGCTCAGTGGATCAAAGCCCTTTTGATGGCCTATTACCCTGAATCGGTAACTCTTTTAATTTTTCGTGCGTGATTTCAGAAAAGAAAATAAAGGAAAAGAGGTGGTGAAGTGACAGAAATAACTTCTCTGTATCTTCTGTCAATTTTTAAGAGGAGATCATCACACAGATTCTGTTGGGTGGGGGGAGGGAGGGATGAAGTAACCATGTCTAAGTTGCTCTTTCACAAAGTTTCATTTTCTTAACGACTGATTAGATTTTACGAGTACAACACATTTGATTTTGGCAAAGGTTACTGGTACTGGTATCACTTCTTCAAATCTAGACATATGCTTTCTTTCAATATTTACTTTTCTATATCATTTTTCTTCGCATGGCGTCTAGTAATTGATCCTTTTTCTTTCTAGTGCTTCAGAAGTTATGTATGAGACAACTTTGCATGCGCTATAGATCCTCTATTGTTAATATTATGGAACCAAGTTCTCATTCACATTTACTTTTTCCTTGTGCAGACTGTACCTGCTTGTCAAAATCTATATAAAAATTCCTTTACTTATCACTGCCTTCAAGATGACGAACGTTTGCAGTTTGACAATGCCATCCAATTCTTAGGTGACTATCATCACTTGTGAACTTTATACATCTATGCTTACTTTTTGAGGAATGGTATAATATAAAATATAAATACATCTAAGGTTCTTTTGACAGTTTTTTGACCTTTCGGGTTTGAGAGTTTTTTTAGTCTGACATAGGATTGCAGATTGTTTCTTTTTTAAATACTAGTTTTGTTGGATATCCAGAAACTATAGAATTTGGAACAATAGAAAACACGTAAAGTTACTACCATCCTATACAATGGCTTTTGAACATCTTTTCAAAGAGTTCTGGAAGTGTCTTTTGAGATTCTCTTTTTAAGTCTCCTAACAAGTATTTTGTGGTTGAATGACTTTTTCTCCTGAAGGAAAGTTCTTACCCAGCACATAATTAATGCTGGCTATTTTCGTTAAATGTACAAATGTTGCCTATCAAAAGAGCTCTGTAGAATTCAAAACCCGAAAACCATAAATAAAAACCCTTTAATACCTATAAATGAAACCTCTATATTATATCATAGCTATATTCCCAATATAACACGCGTTATGTACTAACTGTAATATAAAAAGAGACTAATCTTATTCAAACTAAAAATTTGAAAATTTTAAAAATAATTGAAGTTTTAAAATAGCATGGGATAAAAAAAATTATTGAGAAAATTTGGAATATAATAATAAAGAGAAAAAATAGGCAAAAATTTAAAAGGAAAAAAGAACTTATTAAAAAAGAGGATAAAAGGGATAATAATTAGAAGTATGTGGTTGTTGTGAAAGTAAACTTGGTTTAATCTTAGTTTTATTCATAACAAAGAAGATTGTCTTTCTGGAAAACTTATATTGGCCAAACGTGACAGAGGAAGAAAATCTCCAGTTTAATTGATACTTGCACAATAATATTTCTAAGATTTCTATTTTGTTATATACAACTTGTATGGGGAATTTTTCCCATTTCACCAATAAACTGTTACTTCATCAAAAAATAAACTATTCTTCACCATAGGATCACATGATGATTTTTTTAACTGAGACAACTCTTCAACCGTGATGTCAGCTTTTTTATCTGTAGATGGGTTTAAATAATTCTTTGATTGGAGTTGCTCTCCTGTAAGTTAATTGCTTATCAACCTATTCAGTTACAATATGCTCCATTATTTTCCTTGTTCCTTTTCCTAATAATCACCTAGTTTCAAATGTTGAATCTTTAGCCTCTTGCTTTCACTGTGACTAGGCATCTTTCCTCCTAGTTGACTTCTTTATAGAGAGCTTTATTTTATGTGCTTTACTTCTACCCTCAATCTGTTTGTCTTTGATTCCTCTCTGCGACGGACAAATCTAGTGTGTTAAACTTCTCTTGTGGTTTTAACTACCGGGACTTCAGCTGCAAGCTCTTCACAGAATCCAATACTTCATTCTTTCACGCATCTAAGGTGGTAGCTTTTTCCAGTTGAATGTTGACCCGTCTACTGCCTTCTTGTGTATAGATTTGTCTCCAACAGGACCTTGTTTTGTACTTCTCGAGTAAAGTTGGAAGAGAAGTTTGCACTCTGCTTTTCCTTTTTCAAATGTTTGGTTATATGTTGGATATGCATAACTTGAAGATTTTAACTTGAACTTTATCTACAATCTACACCTGTTGAGTAGAAAATATTAGTACTAAATAAGATATCATGCAATTCAACTGCTATAGTTTCAACTTTTTTTTAGAGCAATATTTGTATGCTTTGTGGGATGCATTCTGCTGGCTAAACTGATCCTGATGGTATTTTTCTTCTGCAGAACAATGTGAAAAGGATAGGGCTCGTGTTCTTGTACATTGTATGTCAGGGAAAAGCAAGTAAGGAGTTTGATTTGTCTAATATTGCATGCATAAATTTTTCGTGGTTTACTGTTTTTTTCATTTTGGTTTTGTGCTGCATCCTTTCCTCTTTTCTCTTCGTTTTCCTCTCGGGTTTCCGTGAAATAAAGGTGTATAGGTCAAAGCTTGTATTATTTGTTTCAGGTTCTACTTAGTAGTCTTATTATTCTGATGCTGTAACATAGATATCTTGATTGAGAATGAGAAATGTAGTAAACTATTCCAAAAGTATTTTCAATTGATTGTTCTTGTGAAGACCACCATTTTGGTTTACAGATGTAATTATTATTAGAACTTAAAGTTAAGCTTTTTTGACAGGTCACCCGCCATTGTAATTGCTTACCTGATGAAAAGTCGAGGATGGAAACTTGCGCAGAGCTATCAGTGGGTGAAAGAGCGGAGACCTTCCGTCGAACTTAATCAAGGTTTAAATATACCCTTTTAAGCATTTGTTCGTTTTGCCTTTTTAAAAATGAACAGCTATGATACCCAACTAGTTGTTTTACTTGAGAAACACTCGCACATATCTAGTTTAAAGGTAACGTCCTAGGTTTTTCATATGCCACTTATATGATTCTCTTTTTTCTTTTTTTCTTTTTGTGGGGGATGGGCGAGATAATGCTACTTTTAAATTGAATTAGAAATGAAAAGATTCTGCCTGTGAAAGGTCTCAGTGGATTTATTCAAGTATGAAACAAATAGAGCTTGGTCATTCTAAGTGCAAGCTGAGTTACACAGTACCTTTTGAAGAAGCTTAGGGCAAATACACTTAGTGTGCATGAACTGCAAGCTCTGTGTATACCCGTTCTTCCTTTCTTTGCCGTTGAAATCTCTGTTAAATTTCGTTTCTGGGACTGCTGATCTTCCATATCCAATTATATTACTTGGTTGTCTACTATTTTAAATTGATTTAAGAATAAAAAGGTTTTGTTAGAGCTCTAAATGTCAGTGTAACCTTTTTTCTTCCTTTTGTAATACAGGGGTTCACCAACAACTACAGGAGTATGAGCAGAAGATCTTTGGTTCGCTGGAGAACCCGCTTACCTCTGCCGTGCCAGTCTTCTCTTCTCCTGTGCCAACCTTCAGCTTTAACTACCCAAAGCCTAGTGATTCAGTTCAAGTTCCAGCCTTCAACAATTCTGGCACTACATCAATTTTTGCTCGTCCTGTTTTTAACATTCCTCCACAGGAATTCACCTTTGGAGCTGCTCATAATCAGCTGAATGCCTCAGGAAGCCATTTGAATTCAAACCAAAATCCAAATAGTGGCGACATTGCTATGGATGGTTCGTAATACTATCTGCCCTTTTGCCTTTGTGGAATCCTCGAATTGACCGAGTTCTTCAGAAGTTTGGATGTAAAGTGGGAGGAAATGCTTTATACTATACTCACTAGTTTTAAAATATGACATGTCAGTACAGTATGGTGCCTTCAATGGACTGGTTATTCTGGAAATCCAAGTGACTTGTGCTCTAATTCAATACAAGCTTCTAAGGATTATGTTTGATTAATTTTACAAACAATGGAATTTTCTTTTTACAGAAGTTTTGCAGAAGCATTTTTGTTCTTGTTTAGGTGGATAATAACAACAAACCCAGTGTAATCCCCACTTGTGGGCTGGGGAGGGTAATATGTAATGCAGATCTTACCCCTATTTTGAGAAGGTAGAGATATTTTGAGAAGGTAGAGATGTTGTTTCCGATAGGCCCTTGACTTTTTAGGTGGATATGACTAAGAGCATGTTTAGATTGACTTACAAGTGTTTGTAAGCCATTTTGTAACATTTGGATAAAGTAAAAAAGTGCTTTTAAACATTTTGTTTTTAAGAAAAAAGCCAAAAGCTTTTTAGCTAGAATTTCTAACTTATGATTTATGCTTAAAAGTCACTTAAAATAAGTCTATCCACATGGGCTACAACAAAAACTATTCATCCGGGATATTTTGTTAAATTTTCAAATGCACTAAACTAATGATTTTGTGGCAGTCCAAGTATCGATTACCATATAACCTTTGTTCATTTGTAGGCCATACTTGGGAATGCTCCTATGGTAAATCGTATGGTAGATTGCTGCTTTCTTTTGAAACACAAGAGGGGAGGGTTGAATTGTGCTAACTTAAAAAATTAGTTGACCAACTGTGATATTAGTTGACTCTTTTTCCCGCGGACACTGGGTTAGAGCAGAATAACAAAGACAGAATAAATGAGAGACGGAGTTTTATACTGGTTCTTGTACTGGTGTGGTACCTACATCCAGCTTCTTTGAGCCACAAGGATTCTCTTAGATTTTCAAAGATGATTTGTTACAATGGTCGCAGTTTTCCATCATTTACCACCAACGGTGTACATTTGAATGTTTTTCAAGCTTTTGACACAACCTCTTGGGTTGTTTTCTATTTTTTTTTCTATCTTTTGTGATACTAGTAAACTGAAGAATACAATGTTTTAACTAAGAACTAGAAAGATGTAGAAAGTTTGTATGTGAAGTTGCACACCGCTCTCTTCTTCTTCGAGTTCTTCATATATGTGGTGAATGTGATTGATGTCTTGAGTTATTTCAGTCACCAAGATCTTTATTGATTGTGAGCGAGATTGAGATATTCTTTGATTGACACAAGTAATTTTCTAAGAGATTGACCCAAGGGATGCCTTTGAATCCAGTCAATAGATGTGGATTGGATTCATATAATAAATTGCGCTTTCCTTGCGTTTGTCATATCCTTCTAAGTGATTCTTAGACAGTTATGTTGATTGAGAGTTGATATCTTTTTCTTTCCTTTTAGGCAACAGATGAGATCTTCCAGTTTGCTGAGTTATCTGATTGATGCTTCTTTGATTTTCCTACGATCTCCGATATTTGTACTTCAATTAGTTCTTCCTCTTCTCTTGAATATGGACAGATCACTTGTATCACTTGCATTTTTTTTTCTTTCGCATTTATCTCTTCTTTCCCTTCCATTAATCTATTTTCCTGTTAATATTGGAGTGAGATGAGTATTACTATTACTAAATATGTCATCATTAAAACTTAAAGTGTAACATCTTTCAGCTAGAATGCGAAAGATGAAATTCATTTCCTTTCCTTTTTAGTGTAGCAAATAGCAAGGGATAGATCCTCCGTCCCACTCTATATGATGATATTCACACAAAGCTATAAGTTACTAGTAATATGTAATATTAGTAATAGTGAAAATTGTTAAAATAATTATCTCTTTTTCATTGATTAAAGTAATAGTTGAAAAAATTTAAAAGAGGTGATATCACGAGACTTTTATAGAATTTTTTTAGTTATTCAAAGGATGGCAAATTAAGGATTAACAAAAGCTACGAGGTCCACATGAATCCATATGTAGCCAAAGGCAAATTTAGGATTAACAAAAAAATATTGAGTTCACGGAATCCATGTATTACAAGATCCCTCTGAAAGTAGAAGTTCAAGTGTCCAACAAATTATGTCACGACCCAAAACCTTTATTAGGCCGCAATGGCGCCTAACGCCGCCATTAGACAAGCCCACACGTGAACCTCCAATTTTATTATCCCAATTTAACTTTTAAAAACAAAAGTTTCTTTTAAAACACCGAAATAAGTAAGACCTCATGCAACCGTATATGTTTCTTTCTCAAACTATCAAGTATGAGTAATACATAAACCATGATGATAGTAATAATAAGTACAAGTACAACAGTACATAAATGCTAGAAGCCCCTAAAACCCAGTGCCACAAGTGCATGAGCAATCTAGAGAATATACAAAATTAATGCAACTACTGTCTGAAGTATAATAGACAGAAACAGTAAACAAGGTAGAGGGAGACTCCGATGCTGCAGATCGAGGCAAGGCAGGCAACTCACCACTAAGTCTCCTTGGAAGTGCGGCTACGCGCCCGTGTGACCACGAGAAGTACTTGTCTCAGTACCTGCACATTCAGTATAGAAGTGTAGTGTGAGTACGTAAAACAACGCGTACCTAGTAAGTATCTAGTCTAACCTCGAAGAAGTGATGACGAGGGGTCGACTTAACACTAGTGGTCAAAAAATAATAAAAATACATAAAATAGATATGGAGGATGTACAACAAGTAGCAATGAAACAGACAAATCATTAATAAAAAATCTCCAGACCTATATCAAATCACTAAAATATTATAACAGGTCTCGAAGGCTCTAACTCAACTGTTATCATAACCAATTCCAATCTCAAGTATTAACCACGAATATGCCGAGGCGAACGGCCCGATCCTATAGAAATAGCAATACCTAGTACTGTTGAGGCGAACGACCCGATTTCATAAGAATAGTATTACCATACCGTCGAGGCAACGCCTCCATCCTATAAGAGTAATTTACAACACTATTGAGGTAAACGGCCCGATCCCATAAGAATACAGAAATTACCTCGCTCGCAGAAGTACATGCGAGTCGAGAGGACACAGATCGGTTTATCAAATATTTTGCAATTTTCTGAAGTAGGAGGCTAAATCATTATTTTTATTTTAATCCTCAATCTCAGTCATAATTAAGGAATCAATACACAGGATAAATATAAATAGCACAATTAGGGCATGATGTGAATCTAAGTCTACCTGGACACAACATGAATATAGCTACGTACAGACTCTCATCACCTCGTGCGTACGTAGCTCTCCACAAGAACTAGCACACAACAATTAATACACCTAAGGGGATAAATTTCATCTTACAAGGTAAGGAAAGAGACTTACCTCATTTTTAAGTCCTCAATCTGACTCTTCAACCTCACTAGAACTCCTCAAACGACGTCAAGCAACCCGAAACTAATCAAAAGTCGTATAAACTAATCAACATATGCTTAAAAGTTCATAATTTAACTATTAAACTAATTTTTCAACCAAACCCGGAAAGTCCATAAAAATCACCCCGAGCCTACGTGTTTGAATTTCAAAATTTTTTAAAGATAAATGTTACTCATGACCTCGCGAACTCAAATATGTAATTTATTTCCAATTCCATAATCAATTTCGTGGTCAAATCTCATTTTTTACAAACCCTAGATTCCAACAAAAATCTCACAAATTCCCTCCTAATTGCATATTAAATCTACCCATAATCCATGTATTTTAACTCAAGAATATGATAGGGATCACTTACCTCGTGATGTTGATCAAAATCCTCCACAGAATGCTCTCAAAATTCGTCCAAGATCAAGTGAAAAATGAGAGAAAAGAGACTAAGTCCCATAATAAATTCAAGTCTGCCCATTGATTCCTTTTTCGCGATCGCGAAGGCTAAGTTCTACCACTGCCCAAAATACACTTCGCGTTCGCTAGGGCTGGGCATATATCGGGTATAACCGATAGACTGAATCGATAAAATGCTATTGGATTATTGATATGAGGTTATTGGATAAATAGCTCGGCAATAATTTAATGTTATTTGACTATTGAATTATCGGTTCGGGTCTCAATTTGCCCAATTTTATTAACGGTTTAATCGATAACCCAATAAGCTTTATCAAAATTATAATTTTTACCCGCTAAATATATAAAGCAACCTTATGGCTGCATTCTCTCATTTTCTCAGCAGTTACTCTTCATCTTCAAACCTTAATCCTTAGAGTAAGTTTTAACCTTTTTTGAATTTCTCATCTTAGTTCTTCGGTTAAGATTTTTAGTTTAAAACTTTAAAGAATTAATTATTTAGATTTTTAGTTTTTTCTATTTGTTTCTTTTTGCACTTATCCTTTAGCATTTACAAGATTATGATTTTATTATTTTCCTATGAATTATGCTCGTCCGTAGTGAAATAAAGATTAAATTGTTGAATGCCTTATTCCTTACTCCTACTAATTTATAACTTTGAAAATTGAGATCATTCACTGGAATTTTTAAATGCAACGAAAGTTTTCTTTTCTAAAGTTCAAAGTTTAATCCTTTCTTAAGAACAAAAATTCAGTTCCTTTCTCCTAATAGTATGATCACGATTTCTATAATAAAGAATTTTCGTATTTGAAAAAGATTTCCCTAGGAATCTCTGAAGTAGATGGCGGTTGATAAAGAACTCTTTAAAAATATGAAATTCTTGGACATTTTGATTCTTATCGGTTTAACCGATAACCGAACCGATAAAGATCGATAACCAACTAACCAATACCCGACAACTGATATTTTATCGGTTCGGTTATTGATTTAGCATATTAATAAATCGATAACCGATATGCCAAACCGATACTATTCACAATCGAACCGAACAGACTTATGCCCATCCCAAGCGTTCGCGATGAATCACTTCCCAGTCTTCCGCGTTCGTTATCACAAGGTCGAATTTGCGAAGGCCAAAAGCCTTCCTGCCCAGCTTCGCCCTTTTTCTTCTTCGCGATCGCAGCTGGGCCTCCGCGTTCGCGAAGCACTACCAGGTCCTCCTTCGCATTCGCGGAACCTTATTTGCGTACGCGAAGGGAAATCAACTGCTCGTCCAAAATTCCTTCTTCGCGTACGCGAAGGGAAATCAGCTGCTTCTCCAAAATCCTTTCTTCATGATCAAGGGACTATCTTCGGAATCGCGAAGCACACCAACACACCAACAGTTTTCAGCCAAGCTCAAACATGCTCCGGGCGGTCCAAAACACACTCGAGCCACTCGGGACCCCGTCCAAATTCACCACCAAGTGTATAAATATATTGCGGACTTACTCGAAGCCTCAAAACGTATAAAATAACACCGAAATCAAGAATCGCGCCTCAAAACCTCATTAATCAACTTCTAAGATTCAAACTCATTTCATCCAACTCCGAAATGCGTCGAAACATACTTAGACAACTCGGAATGACGCTAAATTTTACACAAAAGTCATAAATCACAATACGAACATATTTCAAGGTTCGGAATCCCAAACGAACATAGATAACACTAAAATCCACTTCAAGTCAAACTTAGAAAATTCTAAAATCTTCAAAATGCCAACATTCAACAATAAGCGCTGAAATGCTCCCGATCAACCCGAAACGTAAACTGAACATACGCGCACGTCCAAAATCATCATATAAACCTATTGGAACTTTCAAATCCCTATTCCGAGGTCGTTTACTAAAAGTGTTGATTCAAGCCAAACTGTTGGAAAAATTGGATGATTATGGAGAATAAAAGGTTTAGCTTAAGGCGTGTCAAAGACACTGTCCTTAAGGATATTTCGCCCACACCGAGATGAATAATATTAGGCGTATCCCCCAGAATTCAACAAACTCTTCTAGTATAACTAGGAGCAGAAACAACAAAGGTTTATGGGAAGAAAACCCAGCACTAAAGAAAAGGGAAGAAAGGTTTTAAAGCATTTTTACTCTACTTAGAAGATGAAAACACATAAATATATATAGTCGAAAACAAATGGACTATCTGATGGTAATGTCCAAATCTGATGGTAACGTACAAATAATGGAAAAAAAAAACGTTACCATCATCCATTATGGCTATATAAAAATTTGATTTTTTCAAAACTAATATAAAAAATCTCATAAGAGTTATTTAATGGTCAGTTTTAATTTGTAGAAATTGAAATCA
Source organism: Nicotiana tabacum (assembly GCF_000715075.1). NCBI lineage: Eukaryota > Viridiplantae > Streptophyta > Magnoliopsida > Solanales > Solanaceae > Nicotiana > Nicotiana tabacum. Next base: position 153,035,639 of record NC_134089.1, on the reverse strand, counting down.
AACTTGATAGTTATCAGTTACAAACATTAACAAACTATATTCAAAATATTTAACGTAATAAAGACCCTATTAATAGAATGAATCTAGACATGATTTTGAATATTTCCTTTTAAGTTATCAAATTATTTTTCTAACAATCCCCCACATAACTCAAAAATAATATAAGCATTAAAGTAAAATAAAAGGTTTCACTTGGTTTTCACAAATGAGTATAATGCATCGAATCTGATGTCTGTTGGACTATGAACCAGACCTAGATAAAATAAGATTAAACTTACAGAACAATTGGTGAAATTCAAAACTTTTATGAACCAAGAATTTTTTTGTAAGTTTAGTGTCTTATCTATCATATTATACTCGCACACACATTGCTGTTTATCGCGATTTTGCGCTAATAGGCCATGCGCGCGCCTGGTTTTTATGAGTGCTCTAGAAACTTTTTGCCATAAATTTCATAGGAGCGGCCCCACTCCGCACTCATATAGTTCCATCCATCAAGTGTATTCTGCAGTGCAATACACCACCTATAAAAGGCTATGGATTATTCGATTAAGAGTTAAATAACTCAGCCTCATATTCCTTGCAGTCTTGCACTATATACACACACACCATAGGAAGAGACATAATTTAATAGTGCACAGTTGATCATCTAATGACTTGTTATTATCCATATGAACCTACTTCATGGGATCTCCAATCACATAGGTCGGGTTACCATCATTGTTGATACATCTCAAATTGGCAAAAGCCTCAACCCCTCGATGTTTCACTTATAAGTCAAAGGATCGGCCACATCCTCTTTTGACTACACATAATATGTATAAAAATTCTCATATCTAAGCAATTGCTTTATGATATTATATCTTAAAAAAATGTGTCCACTTTTCCCATTGACAAATTTATTTTCTTACAATGGATATTGCACCTTGGCAATCCCAATTCATCGACACAAATATTGTCGGTTTAATTCCTAGTAGAATACACGCTAATAGGTTGCTTAATCAGCTTCACTGCCAGGCAATTTTAATAACATAACACCCCACCAAAGGTGATACTCAACAACTAGCTAGTTTTTTCTCATCTGAATCAGAGATTCAATATCATCACTGCATCTTTCTAATACAATGGAAAATTCACATACAAAATACTAACTTATAGTATTCCTCAAATAAAGCATAAAGTCATCTCAAATGAAATAAAATTTAACTTCTGTACAAGTGCCTTTTGAAACATCTTTCAACACATAAGAATTTAGTTTCTTTTTGTATCTTCCGTAGTCAAGTACCAAAGAAAATTTTCTAAATATAGAAGAAACTTTAATTTCTATAGAAATATCTCAAATCAATAGAAAGCGGATCATAATTCAATGATTTCTTCATCACCCAGATGACTAAGAAATCCGTAATGAAATAACTTTTCAGAGCAAAAAATATAACATACTTTTGATCTTCCAATATAAAGTTTTTCCACAAAAAATCTCATTTTTGTAAGGCTTCAATGTTATAATTTTAAAAAACATTTTTTCTATTTTTTTTTCTCTTCTAAGGATCAAGCTATATAACTCAGGACACCATGATCCCCCACATTTTCGAAAATTTTAAGTTAAGAAGATAATATTTTCACAACTCATAAAGCATTTCACCATTTTATAAATAACAAGCTAATGATATAGCTTCACCAAATAAGTCACAAGAACACGGAAATCTTATCTTATCTATTATTTCTATCATACTAATACGGAGGAGTTTTATAAAATTAACACATTAATCATCATCTTCCCTTTCATAAAAAGATCTATCAAATTCTTTTTGACATGAATGATTATCATGTATAGTAAATTATTCACTTTTTTATTCTCATAGAATTAACAAAGAACTTATACGACTTGGGTATGAAATCAATCGTGCTTTTATTTGTAACACCAAATTCAAAACTCGAATTTATTGAAACTGAAGAATAAATTTAAACCCACTATCTTAGAGCTTTTAAGATTTTAAAAAATAGATAACAATAAAAGTCTACATTTTTGTAGGCTTAGACGCATTTAAATACTATAAAAAGTGGACCTTAATTTTGTGGTACAATTTACCCTCCATAATGCGATAATGCACAAAATTGAAATAGGCATTTCGTTGCTCACAAAAATAATTTCAATAAAGAGTGGTATTCTCCATAAGACCATTGTGCAAACTTGAAGTATAGGTTTCATTTTCAGATTTAGAACAATAACTTGGACATCATCAAATTCTATTCTCCATAAAAAAATGTGGAAATATCCTCAAGATTGTTGGAAAAATTAGATGATTATTGAGAATAAAAGGTTTAGCTTGAGGCGTGTCAAAGATACTGTCCTTAAGGATATTTCGCCCACAACGAGATGAATAATATTAGGCGTATCTCTCAGGATTCAACAAGCTCTTCTAGTATAACTAGGAGCAGAAACAACAAAGGTTTATGGGAAGAAAACCCAGCACTAAAGAAAAGGAAAGAAAAGTTTTTAACCCTTTTCACTCTACTTAGAAGATGAAAACACATAAATATATATAGTCGAAAACAAATGGACTATCTGATGGTAATGTCCAAATCTGATGGTCAAGTCCAAATAATGAAAAAAAAAAAACGTTACCAGCATCCATTATGGCTATATAAAAATTTGACCTCTTCAAAATTAATATAAACAATCTCATAATAGTTATTTAATGGTCAGTTTTAATATGTAGAAATTGAAATCAAACTTGATAGTTATCAGTTACAAACATTAAAAAAATATATTCAAAATATTCAATGTAATAAAGGCCCCATTAAAAGAATGAATCTAGACATGATTTTGAATATTTCTTTTTGAGTTATCATATTATTTTCCTAACAACCCCCCACATAACTCAAAGAGAATATAAACATTAAAGTAAATAAAAGGTTTCACTGTGTTTTCACAAATGAGCATAATGCATCGAATCTGGTGTCTCTTGGACTATGAACCAGACCTAGATAAAATAAGATTAAACTTGCAGAGCAATTGGTGAAGTTCAAAACTTATACGAACCAAGAATTCGTTTGTAAGTTTAGTGTCTTATCTATCACATTATACCCGCACACACTTTGCTGTTTATCGCGGTTTTGCGCTAATAGGCCATGCGCGTGCCTGGTTTTCATGAGTGCTCTAGAAACTTTTTGCCATAAATTTTATAGAAGCGGCCCCACTCCACACTCATATAGGTCCATCCATCAAGTGTATTCTGCAGCACAATACACCACCTATAAAAGGCTATGGATTATTGGATTAAGAGTTTAATAACTCAGCCTCATATTCCTTGCAGTCTTGCACTATATACACACACCATAGAAAGAGACATAATTTAATAGTGCACAATTGATCAACCAATGACTTGTTTATTACCCATATGAACCTACTTCATGGGATCTCCAATCACATAGGTTGGATTACTATCATTGTTGATACATCTCAAATTGGCAAAAGCCTCAACCCCTCGATGTTTCACTTATAAGTCAAAGGATCGGCCAAATCCTCTTTTGACTAAATATAATATGTATAAAAAATTCTCATCTCTAAGCAATTACTTTATGACATTATATCTTAAAAAAATGTGTCTGCTTTTCCCATTGAAAGATTTATTTTCTTACAATGGCTATTGCACCTTGGCAATCCCAATTCATCGACAAATATTGTCGGTTTAATTCCTAGTAGAATACACGCCAATAGGTTGCTTAATTAGCTTCACTACCAGGCAATTTTAATAACATAACACCCACCAAAGGTGATCGCACAACAACTAGCTAGTTTTTTCTCATCTGAATCAGAGATTCAATATCATCATTGCATCTTTCTAATACAGTGGAAAATTCACATATAAAATACTAACTTATAGTATTTCTCAAATAAAGCATAAAGTCATCTCAAATGAAATAAAACTTAACTTCTGTACAAGTGCCTTTTGAAACATCTTTCAACACAAAAGAATTTAGTTTCTTTTTGTATCTTCCGTAGTCAAGTACCAAAGAAATTTTTTTAAATACAGAATCAACTTTAATTTCTACAGAAATATCTCAAATCACTAGAAAGCGGATCATAATTCAATGATTTCTTCATCACCCAAATGACTAAGAAATCCGTAATGCAATAACTTTTCAGAGCCAAAAATACAACATACTTTTGATCTTCCAATATAATATTTTTCCACAAAAAATCTCATTTTTGTAAGGCTTCAATGTTATAATTTTAATAAACAGTTTTTCTAATTTTTTTTCTCGTCTAAGGATCAAGCTATATAACTCAGGACACCATGATCTCCCACATTTTCGAAAATTATAATTTAAGGAGATAATATTTTCACAACTCATAAAGAGTTCCACCATTTTATAAATAACAAACTAATGATATAGCTTCACCAAATAAGTCACAAGAACGCGGAGATCTTATTTTATCTATTATTTCTATCATGCTAATACGGAGGAGTTTTATAAAATTAACACATTAATCATCATCTTCCCTTTCATAAAAAAGATCTATCGAATTCTTTTTTACATGAATGATTATCATGTATAGTAAATTATTCACTCTTTTATTCTCATAGAATTAACAAAGAACTTATACGACTTGGGTATAGAAATCAATCGTGATTTTATTTGTAATACCAAATTCAAAACTCGAATTTATTGAAATTAAAGAATAAATTTAAACCCACTATCTTAGTGCTTTCAAGATTTTAAAAAATAGATAACAATAAAAGTCTACATTTTTGTAGGCTTAGACGCATTTAAATACTATAAAAAGCGGACCTTAATTTTGTGGTGCAATTTACCCTCCATAATGCGATAATGCACAAAATTGAAATAGCAACTTGATTAACATTTCGTTGCTCACAAAAATAATTTCAATAAAGAGTGGTATTCTCCATAAGACCATTGTGCTAACTTGAAGTGTAGGTTCAATTTTCAGAATTAGAATAATAACTTGGACAATATCAAATTCTATTTTCCATAAAAAATGTGGAAATATCCTTAATATTGTTGGAAAAATTGGATGATTATGGAGAATAAAAAGTTTAGCTTGAGGCGTGTCAAATACACTCTCCTTAAGGATATTTCGCCCACAACAAGATAAATAATATTAGGCGTATCTCCCAGGATTCAACAAGCTCTTCTAGTATAACTAGGAGCAGAAATAACAAAGGTTTATGGGAAGAAAACCCAGTACTAAAGAATAGGGAAGAAAAGTTTTTAAGCTTTTTTACTCTACTTAGAAGATGAAAACACATAAATATATATAGTCGAAAACAAATGGACTATCTGATGGTAATGTCCAAATCTGATGGTAACGTCCAAATAATGAAAAAAAAACGTTACCATCATCCATTATGGCTATATAAAAATTTGACTTTTTCAAAACTAATATAAAGAATCTCATAATAGCTATTTAATGGTTAGTTTTAATTTGTAGAAACTGAAATCAAACTTGATAGTAATCAGTTACAAACATTAACGAAATATATTCAAAATATTTAACGTAATAAAGACCCTATTAATAGAATGAATCTAGACATGATTTTGAATATTTCCTTTTAAGTTATCAAATTATTTTTCTAACAATCCCTCACATAACTCAAAAAGAATATAAGCATTAAAGTAAAATAAAAGGTTTCACTGGGTTTTCACAAATGAGCATAATGCATCGAATCTGGTGTCTCTTGGACTATGAACCAGACCTAGATAAAATAAGATTAAACTTTCAGAACAATTGGTGAAGTTCAAAACTTTTATAAACCAAGAATTCTTTTGTAAGTTTAGTGTCTTATCTATCACATTACACCCGCACACACTTTGCTGTTTATCGCGATTTTGCGCTAATAGGCCATGCGCTCGCTTGGTTTTCATGAGTGCTCTAGAAACTTTTTGCCATAAATTTCATAAGAGCGGCCCTACTCCACACTCATATTGGTCCATCCATCAAGCATATTCTGCAGCGCAATACACCACCTATAAAAGGCTATGGATTATTGGATTAAGAGTTTAATAACTCTGCCTCATATTCCTTGCAGTCTTGCACTATATACACACACCATAGGAAGAGACATAATTTAATAGTGCACAATTGATCAACTAATGACTTGTTATTACCCATATGAACCTACTTCATGGGATCTCCAATCACATAAGTTGGGTTACCATCATTGTTGATACATCTCAAATTGGCAAAAGTCTCAACCCCTAGATATTTCACTTATAAGTCAAAGGATCGGTCACATCCTCTTTTGACTACACATAATATGTATAAAATATTCTCATCTCTAAGCAACTGCTTTATAACATTATATCTTAAAAAAATGTGTCTACTTTTCCCATTGAAAGATTTATTTTCTTACAATGGCTATTGCACCTTGGCAATCCCAATTCATCGACACAAATATTGTCGGTTTAATTCCTAGTGGAATACACGCCAATAGGTTGCTTAATCAGCTTCACTGCCACACAATTTTAATAACATAACACCCACCAAAGGTGATCACACAACATCTAGCTAGTTTTCTCTCATCTGAGTCAGAGATTCAATATCGTCATTGTATCTTTCTAATACAGTGGAAAATTCACATACAAAATACTAACTTATAGTATTTCTCAAATAAAGCATAAAGTCATCTCAAATGAAAAACTTAACTTCTGTACAAGTGCCTTTTGAAACATCTTTCAACACATAAGAATTTAGTTTCTTTTTGTATCTTCCGTAGTCAAGTACCAAAGAAAATTTTCTCTAAATACAGAAGCAACTTTAATTTCTACAGAAATATCTCAAATCAATAGAAAGCCGATCATAATTCAATGATTTCTTCATCACCCAAATGACTAAGAAATCCGTAATGAAATAACTTTTCAGAGCCAAAAATACAACATACTTTTGATCTTCCAATATAAATTTTTTCCACAAAAATCTCATTTTTGTAAGGCTTCAATGTTATAATTTTAATAAACAGTTTTTCTATTTTTTTCTCTTCTTAGGATCAAGCTAGATAACTCAGGACACCATGGTCCCCCACATTTTCGAAAATTTCAAGTTAAATAGATAATATTTTCACAACTCATAAAGAGTTCCACCATTTTATAAATAACAAGCTAATGATATAGCTTCACCAAATAAGTCACAAGAACACAGAGATCTTATCTTATCTATTATTTCTATCATACTAATACGGAGGAGTTTTATAAAATTAACACATTAATCATCATCTTTCCTTTCATAAAAAAGATCTTTCAAATTCTTTTTGACATCGAATGATTATCATGTATAGTAAATTATTCACTCTTTTATTCTCATAGAATTAACAAAGAACTTATACGACTTGGGTATGGAAATCAATCGTGCTTTTATTTGTAACACCAAATTCAAAACTCGAATTTATTGAAATTGAAGAATAAATTTAAACCCACTATCTTAGAGATTTCAAGATTTTAAAAAATAGATAACAATAAAAGTCTACATTTTTGTAGGCTTAGACGCATTTAAATACTATAAAAAGCGTACCTTAATTTTGTGGTGCAATTTACCCTCCATAATGCGATAATGCACAAAATTGAAATAGCAACTTGATTAACATTTCGTTGCTCACAAAAATAATTTCAATAAAGCGTGGTATTCTCCATAAGACCATTGTGCAAACTTGAAGTGTAGGTTCCATTTTCAGAATTAAAACAATAACTTGGACAACATCAAATTCTATTCTCCATAAAAAAATGTGGAAATATCTTTAAGATTGTTGAAAAAATTGGATGATTATGGAGAATAAAAGATTTAGCTTGAGGCGTGTCAAAGACACTGTCCTTAAGGATATTTCGCGCACACCGAGATGAATAATATTAGGCGTATCCCCCAGGATTCAACAAACTCTTCTAGTATAACTAGGAGCAGAAACAATAAGGTTTATGGGAAGAAAACCCAGCACCAAAGAAAAGGGAAGAAAAGTTTTTAACCTTTTTCACTCTACTTAGAAAATGAAAACACATAAATATATAATGTCCAAATCTATGGCTATATAAAAATTTGACTTTTTCAAAACTAATATAAAGAATCCCATAATAGCTATTTAATGGTCAGTTTTAATTTGTAGAAACTGAAATCAAACTTGATAGTTATAAGTTACAAACATTAAAGAAATATATTCAAAATATTAATATAATAAAGACCTCATTAAAAGAATGAATCTAGACATGATTTAAAATATTTCTTTTTGAGTTATCAAATTATTTTTCTAACACAAACTTGGCTGCCTTATGCCACTATTATGGAACTAAGTGCTTCAAATTCGACCAGAATTCTTCTAAAACCAAACCAACCATCCCTACAAGTTATAAAACAGTAAAAGCGCATACGAGAAGTGTTAAATAGGGAATGGGGATCTATCAAGCAAAACGATTGATCGAATCGTTACAAATCAAGCTGCCAAAATATAAAGTCCTCTTTTGGATATTGAATGCAAGATTAATTAAATGCAAGAAGCACTTTTTTTTTAACAACTTGCTGTTAAATTCTTTTCATTTCTTCACTTCACTTGTTTCCGGTAAGAATTTTCCTACACAAAAATTCCTAAACAATGAAAAGGAGTGAAGACATAACTCCTCTTTGAATCAACCAAGAAGAAAATCAAAATCAAAATGATGAAAATGAAAACCTATAGAAATTGAAGTAAAATGACAAACAATGAGAGACAAATCTCAGAAAATATTGAGAATCTCATTAATGGAACGGTTACAAAGCGGACACAAGCCTCTGTTCAACCACACCTCTCTGGAGCAAACCCTACAGTAGGTATGTCCGCAGGGAATAAACGCCGCGCCTTTATTCCTCTCCATGCACACGCAGCACATCTCATCAACTCCACCTCCTTCTTTACTGGACAACTTAAGACTCCTCTTCTCATCTCCTCCGTCTGTTTCCTCAAACAACCTCATCAACGTCTTCAGTTTCGCCGTGGCACCCACGCTCCGGAATCGACGCTCTGCCGCCAGAGCTGTAGCAAGGTTCACGCTCCCTTGATGGGCCACGATCATGGGCTCTTCTTCACCAAATAATTGGGCCTGTATTTGGGCCTCCTCTGCTTCTTCTTCTTCTCTTATCGTCATGTCCGATATTCTCAGGTTCCAAGTGGACCCACAGCAGGCTAGCCCAGTGAATCCCAACCGTTCTTTCAAGTTTCTCCACATTGTCCTCGGCCTATCTTCACCGTCCATTATTCTTACTTCTGATTCTTGAAATCACCACCTCTGTCCTGCAAATTAGTAGTGTTTTTACACTGATTATAATGCGATTTTCTTCTTTTTATCGGCTTGCTTCTCTTGTGTGTGTGTGTGTTATGAGATAGAGGAATAAGAAGACAAAATAAAGAAGGAAAAGACGGTGTTTTTTGTCGAGGAACGTAACAGAAAAAAGAAAGGAAGAAAAATGTGGAAATAAAAAGAAGTATTATATGAAATGATCATATGAAGAGGAGCAAGATGATAAAAGAGTGAGTTGACAACTAAGGCTGTGGTATACAGTTCAAAATTTGGAAACATTATGCGGTTAGTTAAAGGCTTACAGCTCATGATTGAAATTCTGAAAATGTCAATTTTGGCAAAAGATTCACTTAAAACATCTTAGAATTAACTTAAATAGTCGTCTAAGTCATCCGCCTAAACTAAAATTAGTCAGCGAATGTGCAATATAAATACTCACTTCGTTTCATATTATATGAGGTAGTTTGACTCGGCACGAATTTAAGAAAAAAGAAGAAGACTTTTGAAACTTGTGGTCTTAAAAGCTTAAGGGATAAAAAGTTTGTGAGGCCATGACATTTGTGTGGCTATAAAAACTTCTCATTAAGGATACATGTATAAATGAAAGAGTTTAAAGTTGAATTATTTCTAAATTTAGAAATGTGTCATTTATTTTGGAACAAACTAAAAAGGAAAGTACCTCATTTAATATGAAACGGAGGGAGTATAATTTATGTATAATACATGTATAACTCTCTATAACCAATGTATATATACTGGCTAGAAAAATTAAACAATGGATGTGTATGGTTATTTGTATAAAGATTTTGATGTGTGACTATAATTTTATAGTTTCGTACATTATTTGCCTTGCATTTTATATGCTTTAAAATAAATTACATTTTATTTGCGCGTAATGGAGTCTATTTTGTGTGTATGTGAATTGAAGATGAAAGTAGAGTAAAAGAGATATTTAAACGTTGAAAGTGTGCTCGAGAAAGCTGGTGTTAGGCTGGCGTGGCCAGGCAAAGGCCAGGCTTGAAGCTGGCGACGTCACGCTTGGGGCGAGATCCAGTCCGAGTTTTGAAGATTTATTTCGTCTCCTGGTTTGACTATGACTTGACCTACACGTTTAGGTCTTTTCCTACACATATAAATAGACCTAAAAACGCCACTTTTAAGGGAGATTGGAGAGATCGGACAGAGAGACCGACATTAGAGAGGAGATTCGACCTAAGGAGGCAAGAACACACTAGGAGCAAGGCGGAGAATTCTTCTACGAGTTTTTCACTTCCTTCTTCCTATTTCTTTTATTGGTTATGAATTCTAGTATTGTAATTATGCATACTATTATGAATATCTAATTTGTTATCTAGAGTTTTGATGGAACCTATTGGAGGATGATTTTTCTGTTACGTTAATATAGATTTGCTATAGTATTTTCTCTATTTGTTCAACTACATTATTATTGTGGTTGGTTGAAGAACTCTCAATCAATTATGCCTATTTAGTATGTATTACTCGGGAGAGAGTGCATATTTAGGTAGTTATTGAACAACATCACTCCTAACGTATATGAGTGATCAATATGAAAGGTTTAAAGGTGGGATTAGGGATAACGAAACCTTGATGTCATCAGAGTGAGCCGTACATAATGCCAACTAGTATAATTCGAGAGAATATGTCTAGTAAATTGTCGTAATTACTCGGGAGAGAGTTACAACAGTCAGAGTGCTCATAATCAGTAGAGAAGACTTATGCAAATTTATAGATAACGTAGCGGAAAAGATTCCGACAATAGGGAAAATCATAACTCTAGACCTCTGTAATCTTGTCTCCAACCCTTATCCTTGTAAATTGATAGTTTTACTGCTTTCTAGTATTTGTTAGTTAATTAGTTAGAAATAAATATTATAATCTTTATAATTAGTAAATTGTTTGCACTTGTATTTCTTAGCAACATTGAACAACTGTAACTAAGCCTTAGTTTTCTGTGGAATTCGATTCCGGACTTGTAAACCGGATTATATTTGCAACGACCACTTAGCCTTTTTATAAGACATAGTTGGGCGTGATCAAATTTTGGCGCCATTATCGGGGAATTAACGGTATAGTTGTAGGTGTACATATTGCTAGGTTTCAAGTTTGAACTTTTATTTTATTTTTATATTTGATTTTTTAAATTTTTTTTTGTTTTACTTGTTGATTTGAGAACATGACATCTTGAAATTATGAGAGTTTTGATTTTGGTAATTCTACTTTTGATCCTCCTTATGCATATTACGGAGGAAACCACCCATTGCAAAATTGTCAAAATATTCCCGAGAACGAGTTATGTGCACAAACTCAATCTTATGTGTGAAATGTGTGTGATATGTGTGGTGGTCAAGATGATCACTTTTATGGTTGTGATTATTTGTCTTATCCTCCCCCAACCCCTTATTATGATGGTTCTACTTTTTCTTGTGAGGATAACAGCAACAAAGAACCTAGGGAAGCTGACCTAAAGGAGATCAAAGATATGTTAAAGTGCCACGTGGAACAATACGATGAGAAACCACGACAGATACAAAGGCAAGAGGCAACTACTCACTACTTGGAAGCTCAAGCGAATAAACTAATTGAACCTTGTAAAGCGCACCAAGCTTACATTGTGGATAGTAACCAAGAAGAGCATGAATTGGCTGTAGAAATTGCCATTATATTGGAGGCTTTAAAATAATACGAGGAGGTGCTAGTGGAGAAGGCTAGAGTAGAATACCAATAATCAATCGAACTAGATTTTGAGGATGCCGATATTGTAGAAGAGATACTAGAGTCGACCAAGGACATTGATGATACGTATTTAGTTGACTCTAGTCATTAGTGTTGACGATGTTGACAATCCCAATGTTTATGTAGTTGAGCGCATTGGTCCACACTCCAAGTATTTTTCCACATTGTGTTTTGATGATGATACAGAAATAGAGCCATCCGAGCCACTTGAGGAGTTAAGAGATGAGGAACAAGATGCCTACATTCTGAAATTCTTCTTGCCAGAAAGTCGGGAATACATATTGTAAGCACGTGATTTTTGCTTCACGAGCAATCACTCCCAAGGGAAAACAAAAGAAAAATAGTAACAAATGGCTTCGCTGTACAATTTTTTTCCTTTTTCGTGACATGTGTTATTAGTCGTTTGTAGGTCTGTCCATTTTGCATCTAGACATTATCAAACAAAAATACAAAAATTCCTGTCGTTAAAAGAAAATTCAAAAAAATATATATGTATATGCGCATCGTTCGTTCTAGGCTTTTAGTTCACTTACTTAAATATTTTGTGATAATTGTGTTAAAATGTTGCATTGTTGTTTAGTTTTAATTTCGTTATTTTATTTATTTTTGTTATTTTTATTTTTATTTTGTTTTGTTTTAAAAGAAAAATGAAATTAGAAAACAAAGAGGGAAGGAAATCGGTTGGGCCCAAAAGAAATGAAACGAAAACAGGCCCAACCAGCACTGATCCAGTCCAAAACCGGCTGCCTAAGCAGCAATTCAAACGACGCCGTATGAGGGCGTTCGATCTGAGCCATCCGTCCAGGCCAATCCAACGGCTCAGGACCTCTATCAGTAACCCGTTTCAAAACCCGACCCAAATAACCAGCCTGACCCAACCCCTCATTTAAACCAAACGACCTCGTTTCACTACCAAACGACCCCGTCTCATTTCTCACCCTCGGATCCAAGCCGTTGAGATCATATGATCTAACGGCTCAGATCCAATCCCATAGACCATATATAAACCTTCCTTTACACCCACGCCCCCTATACCAACACCCCACCCCTTCGTCCCCAAGCTCAAACCCGGACCTCCCATTAGAAACCCTAGCCGCCCCCATCTCCCTCGCCATTAAAGCCGGCGGCATGGACGCCGGTGGCCACCTCCTGAACACCCTAGGACCACCTCACTGTCCTAAACACGAATCCACTAACCACGAACCTCGAATCATCTCCTATCGTCTCGAATTTGGATTTGAAGATTCGAGGCAAAACTCGATCTACACCAAACCTCACCATCTTTGTATCAGCCACTCCCCTGACCTTCCTCGTGACCAAACCAAGCTTGGTTTGGTCCGAATCTACCCACAACTCCTTAAAAATCAGATCTGGAAATCCAGACTTTAGAACACATGCACCTGGGGAATCCGGCCGGTCTTGAAAGGGGTTTTGAGGTTCAATGGATCTTAACCAAGGTGTTCTCATGTGAGAACACCCTGGTTAAAATTTGTTCGGCCTCAAATGGGCAGAGTTGAGTCGGATTTGGGTCTGTTTGATTTAAACATTTTTCGGTAAGTTTTCTTTCCCTTTTCGTTTATATTAATTGCTGATTAAGTCATTAGCATTGCTGTGTGGTAATTGTTTTTTTTATTTTTTGATAGTTTCTTAATTTCTTTCCTCTCAGTAAAGACCTGTTATTTGGTCAATTGTTTCTTTGTATGATTTAAATGTATCCTATGATGAGCATGTCCGATTAGTATAGTCGTCGCATGAATAACTTATATAGGCCCCAGTAATTGAGCACAAAATTGTCTGATGCCCTTTAGGTCCCTGAACGTATTGTTTATATGAGCGACTGATTATTACCTGCTATAATTAGTATAGTCGACTCGATAAATGTCGTTGATTAGTTTCTATAACTAATGAATCAAACGAGCTAATAATGTCGCATGACTAATTGAACGTTGCCACTAACTGAATGCCCCAACATTGTTAAAATGGTTTGTTTGCATTATAAAAATGATTGAAAAGGTTCAGCCCAGGCAGCCTTGAATTTGAACTTTCATCAGTTCAAAACTGCCCTGATGCTGCAATAGGCAGGGCAGTAATAATCAAGGTTAAGCAGGGGTATTCTGGGGTGTCAAAAGGACAGAAAGATTAGTTTAAATGAAGCTGACAAGTAGGGTACTAATTAAGATTAAACTAATACTAATGGGGAACAAGACACAAGGGTATGGGGCTTAAAATGAATACTAAAATAAGCCCATAACCCTGGATTAAAGAAAAAACCAGGCGTGGGGAACCAAAGGGGCTGGGCACAAAAGATGCTTAGGCATGGCTTTAACAGAGTATGGGCAGGCTGCAAAGTTGCAGCACGAGGGCAGCCTAGCTGCACTGAGTCATTTGGCTTATAAATAAGCCATTTGAGAACTTAGAAAGGGGCTGGACATTTCTTAGTCTTCAGAAAAGAAAAACAAGAAACATAAAGTCTCAGATATTGTAACCAAACACTGTCTGAAAATTACATAAGAGTTTATGTTGGTTTAGCTGTCTTGGCCAATTACTGTTGGTTGCCTGTTTGAGCTGCTTGTGGTTGTTGAATTGATGGGGTGTTTACATTGAATACTCTACTGTCTCTGCTGGTTCCTACTCTGTTTCTGGGATTTGTTGTTTGTTGCTCGACTACTCGGGAGCTTCATCTTTGTTGGTTGATTTTGTTGCTGTGTTGTTGCTGTGTGTCTGCTGCTGCTGTATTCGTTGCATACTACTCAACTGATCACTCTCTTTCTTCCTTTCCTTCCTATACCAGGTACACACCCAATACACTGTCAGATGTAGCTGGAAATTTGAGCATGAATGTAAATGAAAGACCTGAAGAATTTTGTTTATATACATAGTTTGCCCTTTTAAATATCATGTAATGTAGGAAATTTTATGCCTGTTTTGGATGCTGGAGATAGCCTTCAGGCCTGATAACTATCAACGAATGTTAGTTGAATGTTAGATTGTGTATATAGGATGGTGATAAGAGTATGCCTAAGGCAACAGGTTGTATCTCAGATTTAGTGCAATAGTGTAGTATAAGCATGTAATGTATGCCAAGCATAAAATTCGTACACTAAATAAGTTCTTTCCTTTCCAATAAATTGCTATATATAACTCTTAAAACCATGTCTTAAGATCAGGAACACAAATTCAGGGCCTCAACCTCACAAGGGTCGAGTTCAGGCCAAAACAGGCCAAGTCGGCCTGCTTCGAACAAGCAGTGGCCCAGGTCTGGCCAATCACGCTGGGCTGGATTTGGGCCCGTGATTACTTGTTCGGACAGCCTCGTTTCTGATTGTAGGCATTTCTGAATGTTGTTACAAACAACTTGCAAGCATGTAATTAATTAGGACTATCTACTGTTTTCAATTGATAAGGACAAACGCGATAAGAAACGTAGTTGCTATAGGATATCCTTTTAAAATAAGAACGAGATGAGCCTCGATGAAAATAAACAAAACGTGCAAATGCGGGGCCCTTGTTTAGATGTATATTATCGAAGCATTTAGGTTCCAGGACAGGTTGTTTAGCAAATCTCACAACCCTCCTAAAATAACAATACGATAGACTCTTTAGGACGCGCCTTAATAAATCTTACCTTCTTAAACTAGGGTGCGCATTTATGCGACCCAAATCCAATTCTCAACGGAGTCGAAATGTGTTTCTAATCACGGGTACATTGACTGTGACGTGGTTCGAGATGCATGTCCATGACGTTGCAAATTCATTAAAAATAAAGAACGAGATGAGCCTCGCCAAATAAAACATACAAATTGCGGGGCCCTCAGTCAATATTTGCTTTAAAAATTATTTGGACTTCGGGATGGACCGTTAGTAAAATTCCACGGTCTTACCCAAAATAAATACGCTAGTCGCTTAGGGCGCATCTTTAATAATTTAATTTCTTTAAACTCGGGTGCGCATTGATGTGACCCAAATCCAAATCTCAACGGAGTCAAAGTATGTCGACGACCACGGGTACATTGATTGTAACGCGGTTCGAGATACATTTTCACAACGTTGCAATTCCTGATAAAAACAGTAAAGTGATAAAAGTGGTTTAAAGATAAAATTTGCACACAAGTTCATATTGCATTTAAAATCAGATAAATAAGCAAAATATAACAGTTGAGCGACCGTGCTAGAACCACGGAACTCGGGAATGCCTAACACCTTCTCCCGGGTTAACAGAATTCCTTATCCGGATTTCTGGTACGCAGACTGTAATATAGAGTCATTTTTTTCCTCGATTCGGGATTAAAACTGGTGACTTGGGACACCCTAAATCTCCCAAGTGGCGACTCTGAAATAAATAAACCAATCCCGTTTCGATTGTCCTTTAATTGAAAAAAAAACTCCCTTGCGCCCCCGCGGGTGCGGAAAAAGGAGGTGTGACAGCTCTGGCGACTCTGCTGGGGATCTTTAACCCAGAACCACTGGTTCAGGGTTAAGAATTCGAGCTGGAAATAATTGTTATTATTTGGTTTTATTTATTATCTGGTTTTTTACGTGTTTGAGCCTAATGTGCTAAATGCTGCTTTTACTGCTTTGATATTATTTGGACTGTATATATAAACTGTGCCGAAACCTTTCTCTTCTCTCTTGAGGAGCGCACGCTGGTCGTGGCTTCTTTCTGTTAGTGTCATATGCCAAAATAGAACGAGGATTCGGAGGAGTTGCAAAATCGGATGGCCTTTTGGTTACCGGTACACAGCTCCTATCCTTGGCTCGAGTTGTCCGCTCGGGTAAGCCAGGTCTAGAACAAACACCCAGGTTCTGAACGTAGTATAACAAAGCCACATGCTAGGATCCCTAGTAGGAACGTTTATTTGCATCATGTGCATTTGACTTAGGGGACTCAACACAGGGGTTGGGTCCGTCTAGGACTAGCAACCTGATATGAAAAGACCATCCTGCTGCATCCTGCTTGCTTTATGCATTTACTTGTTTCAAGGCTTGCATGCTGACCGGTTTCGGAATAACGGATAAGGAGATAATTATTTTTGAGAGGACTCTGCCGGAATTTTGAAAAAAAACAAAAAAAACAAATAGTGTGTCTTATTAATTTGTTTTAGCAAGGGTCTTTGATTCATCTCTAAGAGAAAAATAGTGTGTCTCCAAATTTCGGCTTATGCCTGAACTACGCCAGTTCAATCCTCGCAGGGTGCAAGATACATAGGCAACCCCCATCGGGCTCAACTCGTTTTTCAAAACATAGGTACAAACCAAATAACGAAAGTTTTAAGGTAACATCGTACTTTTCAGAAACAACCAAAATTTCGTTTTTCTAGAAAAATAGTGTGTCAATTTGTGTATTTGAGTCCAATGAGTCTGGATCTTTGCTTAATCACCCCAATAAACATGCAGAATGAGCATGAATCCAAGTTTGCCGGTAACAGTTAGAAGCAAAATCCCCCTGGAAGTGCGATTATGGTGGGAGGATTTGGAAAAGTCAGAGCAAGACAAGGTCAAACTGCACCTGGGAGGTTTGGTTGATTTGTTAAAAGTCAGGCCTCGGTGCGACATCATAAAGGCTTTGGTTACATTTTGGGATCCGGCCCACAACGTGTTCCGTTTCTCAGATTTTGAACTCACCCCAACCTTAGAAGAAATGGCGGGTTACATGGACGTCACTGAAGGTCTAAGACACAAATACCTGATCGCTCCAAGGGCTGTGAATTCACACAAATTCATGGATCTGTTGAAGATAAGCAAAGGAGTCCCATACGCTGAACTGGATAGAGGTTTTTCTACCCTACAATTCATATACCAGAGGTACGGGAGCAAGGGAGGATTTAATGATCCAGAAAGTGGTATTTGTAGCAGGGGAAATCTGGTAAAATGGAATGAGCATAGGCGGTTCGCTTTTATGGTGGCATTTTTGGGCCTTGTGGTGTTTCCCCGAAAAGATAGAAATATCGATCTAAAGGTGGCTGGAATCGTCAAAATCCTGATTACCAACGATAAAAGCATCCTTGCTCCCATGATAATGTCAGAAATATACCGAGCCCTCACAGCTTGTAAAGCTGGAGCAGACTTCTTCGAAGGGTGCAACTTGTTGTTACAGATGTGGATGATCGAACACTTGTGTCACCATCCTCAGTATATGCACTACATGTCTACAAATGGGGGCTGCATCGAGGGTTATAGCCTAAGGGTTTCAGGTTTTCGATCGCCGGGAGGGTTTGAAGAATGGATATCCTATCTCCGGATCATCACCGCAGACCAAGTAAACTGGACTTTGGGTTGGCTTTCTGTGGAAGAAATCATATACATGCCCGCCGCTGGTCCTCACTTCCTCTTGATGGGACTCAGGGGTATTCAACCTTATGCCCCTTACAGGGTAATGAGACAGTTGGGAAGATGTCAAGTACCACACCCGGACGAAGATCTCAGCACTTATGCAGTCGAGGTCAGCAGTGACGGCCAATTTCCTGAAAAGACAGTTCGTTGCATATGGAGTGAATGCCAGTACTTGACGGCAAATACCCGGGTAAAAGATATGTCTAGGGGTGAAGTCTCGCCGGCCTATCTCACTTGGCAGAACAAGAAGAACATCGTGAAACGGCCAACCAAACGGCCTCACCTCCGAAATTTTGTTGAGTCATCGCAAGGACAATGGGACTGGCTCGCAAAAGAGGAGGGTTACCTGGTTGAAATTAGGAAGCTGAAGCGACAAGTTGAAAGGATTGTATTCGAAAACAACGTGCAAGTCGCCCAAGAGCAGGCTGAAAAAGATAAGCTAGCCCAAGAGAACCAAACCCTGAGGGCCCGCCTTCGTCAAGCCAGTAAGAATAACATCGACCGACAGAAGCGCTGCTCCGACGAAAGATTGATAGCCAGTTTGAGAAATCAGGTCATCCAGAGCCAAGAAGAATTAGACCAATCAGAGGCTTGCATAGCAAGGATGAGGGCCAAATGGGCAGAAGGTACAATGGCCCGGAGGAAGCGCCTACAGCAAGTCATGAGGAATTGTGAACTGAGCGTCAAAACAGCAAAGGAAACAAATGCTGCTCTGCAAGAGCGGATCTTCAAGCAAACACAAGATGCCCAAGCCGACCGAAGACGCTATTACAATGCAATGACAAGGATGGAAAGGCAAATGGATATGTTCCAGGATCAGCTCGCCACCAATGCACAAACGCTAGGATTAAAGAGCCGACAGATAAGGCAGTTGTTCGCAGAAAGGGACAATATTCGAGCAAGAATTGACGAAATCGGGCATTACATCTACCTAAAATGTTTGGCATGCGAGCAAACACCTCGGGAAACCCTCATTGCTTCCATCATGGGCTGCGTCCACCGGATTATGAACGAGTTGAAGAGCTTGCAAAGAGGCCTTACACCTAGGGCCGCGAAAGGGCCGAAAGATGCCTCGTGGGTCCCTAAGTTGGAAAATTAGTTGACCAAGTCCTGGTCGTTTTGTTTGTTGTTTCCCCATATGTTGTTTTCTTTTCCTCAAACCAAGTTTAAAACCGAGGAGTCTGTACTGTTGCTATTTTGTTTGAAGTAATGTGTAATAGCAAATTTTGATAATGAAATTAAGTGACTCCGGAAGAATTTCTATGTGTCTTTACTTTGAGACAGAACTACGCCTGGTCTGATTCACGCGGGGACGTGATACGTAGGCAATCCCCATAAGATTCAACCGCTTTTAATAAATAAAGAAAAGAAAATGTAAATAAAATAAAACACAGGGTTTCGCAAAATACTCTAAAAGAGACGAATGAACAAACCGGGATGACGCATGTGGTTTGAAGCAAAGCATGTAGAAACGGTTAACTGCCTAGGTGCATTGCATCCTCTATGTGTTATGATCAAATCTGTTAAGCTCTAACACTAACAAAGTTTGTTGTTGTCTGATACCAGACAGAGTTGTTAAAGAATTCTGGCAACACATTCATACCAAACCAGATCCAAAGGACCGATAGCAACAAGCATGACAACTTCAGAGAATAGTAATGAGGAAGAAAGGCCGATGAGCCAGGTGCTAAAAGAAGCAATGGAAAAGATTGAAAGGATGGGACTAGAGATGCATGCAATGCAGCTAGCCCTGGCCAAAACACAAAAGAACCCTGAGACACTGGGACACATGCCGGAATACCCTCACTCTGGCCCTTCCACAAGCCGCCCAAATCCCCTCTATCATCAAGAAAGAAGCCCTCACGATTCCCAAGCTCCACCACCCCATCAACCTCTCCCAACACCCAACATTCCCATTTTCGTGGGACCTACCTCAACCCCTTTGCAGCGAACGACTAGTGAGCCATTGTTTCAGGCTCACGATACCCAATACTATCCCCCTGAGCCTACATTCCATGCACCCGAACCACAGGCTTACAATCCCCATTTGGAAGTACCGGCAGAAATTGAGAAGCCGGTTAAGGCCCCTGAACAGGATGAAGTGTTGAGAAAGTTCAAAAGCCTGGAGCAATCCTTCAGGAACTTGCACGGGCTGGGCAATCAAGTCAGCGTGGCATACAAAGATCTGTGCCCTTTCCCAGATGTCCAACTCCCGGCTGGGTTCAAGATGCCCAAGTTTGATTTATATGAAGGGCACGGTGATCCCATGGCACATTTGCGAGGATTCTGTAGCAAAATGAGAGGGGCAGGAGGCAAGGATGAGCTTTTGATAGCTTATTTCGGCCAAAGTCTGAGCGGATCTGCACTGGAATGGTATACCAGGCAGGATTCCAGCAGGTGGTACACGTGGGATGATCTGGCGCAGGCTTTTGCAGGTCATTTCCAGTACAATCTAGAGATAGTCCCTGACCGTCTCACGTTATTGAGAACTGGGAAGAAACCCAGGGAAAGTTTTCGCGAGTTCGGGTTCCGCTGGAGAGAACAAGCAGCTAGAGTCGATCATCCCATGAGAGAGGGAGAGATGGTGGACTATTTTTTGCAGACATTGGATCCAACCTACTTTGGTCACTTGGTGACGACGGTTGGAAAATCTTTCAACGAGGTGGTCAAAATTGGGGTCATGATAGTAGAAGGTTTGAGGTCGGACAAGATCTTGACCTATTCGGCGCTTAAGGCCACAATCCAGGCTATTCAAAGCGGCACGGGAGGTGCGCTGAGAAGAAAGAAAGAAGAGGTTGCCACGATCGAGGCAGACAGTTGGTCCAGGGCTGGCAGGCCGCACTACAACCAACCCAGGGCTCACAGGTCAAATTACCCATACAACCCACCACAAAATTTCTATCCACCTCGAGAACCACATTGTTCCGTACACCAAGCCCAGGTATACACTCAGCCTCCGGTTCGCCCACAATGGCGCGCACCGGCTCCCCAGAACATATATGCACCACCACAAAACACCTACCCTCCACCAAGGGCATATAGAAACCCTTCAGGGGCAGGTTTCCGGGGAAATCCAGATGCTAGGAATGACAGGTTGCGGAAGCAAAGAACCTTCACCGAACTGGGAGAAACCTACACCGCTGTGTTCCACAAGCTGCGGCAATTGGGTTTGGTTAGTCCTGTCCACACTCGGGAACCAAATCCCCCGCCTCAGAATTTGGATCGTTCAATCAGTTGTGAATACTGTTCAGGGATGCTCGGGCACGATACCGAGAAGTGATGGAAGTTAAGGCATGCCATACAGGATCTTATTGACACCAATAAGATCGAGGTCCAGACACCGGAGGCTCCTAACATCAACCAAAACCCACTGCCAGCGCACCACGAAACTCACATGATTGAGTTGGTGTGTGAGGGAGGAGAATTAAGAAAACCCTCACAAACAGTGATGATGATCCAAGTCGCCCCGAGAGAAGTCTTAACCAGTGAAGGAACTAGTATACAGCCGCAGGGTGAAGGCGTCAAGCCAGTAGTAATGTTGGGGAAGAGCCCGTCCGTCATAGCAAGTAAACCCGAGCCAAGCAAGTTGGTAATACCAGGGATCCTGCCCACACCGGCAGTCATGTTGAAATGGGTATGTAGAGAACGGGTGACCATAAAGCCGGTGGTCCAACTGCCGATGATTGACAGCAGGGCTGTGCCCTGGAAATATGAAAAGGCAGTGGTGACGTATCAAGGAAAACAGGTGGAAGAAGTCAGTTGTGAAGCGCAAGGGCTGACTCGATCAGGTCGATGTTTTGCTCCGGTGGAGTTAAGAAAAACCAACCCAGTGGCAACCAAGAAGCCAGTGTCTGAAGAAGAGGCTGAAGAATTCCTGAGGAAGATGAAGGTACAAGACTATTCTGTGGTTGAGCAGCTGAGAAAAACACCGGCCCAGATCTCACTATTGTCGTTACTCCTCCATTCTGAGGAACATCGTCGGGCCCTGTTGAAGATATTGAACGAGGCTCATGTACCCAGTGAAATTTCTGTAAACCACCTGGAAACCATTGCCAGCAAGATTTTCGAGGTGAACAGGGTGACATTCTCATATGATGACCTGCCGGTGGAAGGAACAGAGCACAATAAAGCTCTATACCTAGCCGTCAAATGTGAAGACTCGGTGGTAACCCGAGTATTGGTGGATAACGGCTCAAGCGCCAATATTTGTCCATTATCCACCCTGGACCAGTTAAAGATTGACCGTGGAAGAATCCGGGAGAATAGCATCTGTGTCCGGGGGTTTGACGGAAACGGAACAGCCACTGTGGGGGATGTTGTACTTGAACTGACCATTGGTCCGGTCCTGTTTACCATGGAATTCCAGGTATTGGACGCCACGGTATCTTACAACTTGCTGTTAGGACGACCTTGGATTCATGCAGCTAAAGCGGTGCCTTCCACCCTACATCAGACAGTGAAGTTCGAGTGGGAAAGACAAGAGGTCGTGTTGCACGGCGAGGATACAACATGCACCATGAGCGGAACCATTGTGCCTTTCATAGAGACCACTGATGACAAAGGTCCTGGGGTCTACCAGATTTTCAATACAGGGTCGGCCAACAAAATTCCTGAAGGAGAAATCATCCCGCGCCCTAGGGTAGCTGCCGCAACAGTCATGATGGTATCAGAAATGCTGGGTAATGGATTTGTGCCGGGAAAAGGCCTGGGAGTTGAACTTCAAGGGATAGTCCAACCTGTTTCCCTTCCTAAGAATCTGGAAACCTTCGGGTTGGGGTTCAAAACAACCGCAACAGACAGGAAGGAGGCGCGAAGAATGAAGAAGAGGGTCTGGTTTCTGCCTAAACCAGTGCCACGCCTCTCAAGGTCTTTTGTTAAAGCAAGTGCCAAGGGGTCAGTGATCCCAAAGATTCGAGGACCTTTGATCGGTATAAATGAAGACCTGAATCAGAGTTTTGAGAGGCTGTTCGCGGATGTCAGTATGGTGGAAGCTGGAGAAGGTTCCAGCAGAGCAGAGATACAATTTGTGGGGCCTGAGGCCAAGACCAACAATTGGACGGTTACTCCTCTTCCTGTCCGAGGGGAGTCTTGGTAGTAGGCTTTGATTAATGTTTTGTTTGTTTGTTTGTTTGATCGGATTATTCAAGGGTGTAATCCAAATTTTTACTTTCGTTTTTGTAAAAGTGTGAACCCTTTTATCCCGCAAATTTAATAAAGTTCTCCTCTTTTTCTCATTTTAATTTTTGTCTTGTTCTTTTTCTTTCTGAACAGTTCTCTTTTTACTGGTTCTAATAACATGGCATACACAGCAGATCTGCGACCTAGTCTAATAAATCAATCTGAAACCGACTCAATGATGCAAAAGGTCGTTTGTGACGATGAATCTGAATGTGACGAAGGTGAAGCCTTCGAAGAAATAAACAGAGAACTGTGCCAATTTGAAGAGAAACCCAAGCCTAACCTAAATGACACCGAGGCTGTGAATCTAGGAGACGCTGATAACGTCCAAGAGACCAAAATTAGCATCCACATTGAGCCGAATGTCAGAGCAGAATTGATCAAAACTCTCAGGGAATTCAAAGACGTTTTTGCCTGGTCATATGATGATATGCCTGGATTAAGCACCAATTTAGTGGTTCACAAATTACCCACTGACCCGGCATACCCTCCGGTCAAGCAAAAACTAAGGAAATTTAAAACAGAAATGAGTGTAAAGATCAAGGAAGAAGTGATTAAGCAGTTACAAGCGAAGGTCATTCGGGTCACTCGGTATCCCGAGTGGTTGGCCAATGTGGTACCAGTCCCAAAGAAGGACGGAAAAATCAGGGTGTGCGTTGACTACCGCAACCTCAACAAAGCAAGTCCCAAAGACAATTTTCCGCTACCCAACATTCATATCTTGATCGACAATTGCGCAGGGCGCGAGATCGGATCCTTTGTGGATTGCTATGCAGGTTATCATCAGATCCTAATGGATGAGGAGGATGCTGAGAAGACAGCGTTTATTACGCCATGGGGAACCTACTGCTATCGGGTAATGCCGTTCGGGTTAAAGAACGCTGGGGCAACATACATGCGAGCAATGACTGCGGTGTTTCATGACATGATACACAAGGAAATTGAGGTGTACGTCGATGATGTGATTATCAAATCTTGGCGTCAGGAGGACCATGTAGCAGACCTAAGGAGATTTTTCCAAAGACTCCGGAGGTATGATATCAAGCTTAACCCGGCCAAATGCGCATTCGGGGTTCCATCAGGAAAGTTGCTAGGATTCATCGTCAGTCGACGGGGGATTGAGTTAGACCCATCCAAAATTGAATCCATCCGAGATTTGCCACCGCCAAGGAACAAAACAGAGGTAATGAGTTTGCTGGGTAGACTCAATTACATCAGCAGGTTCATCGCTCAACTCACAGCAACTTGTGAGCCCATATTTCGGCTGCTGAGAAAGGATGCTGCGGTAGGTTGGACGGCAGAGTGTCAGGAGGCTTTCGACCAAATCAAAGGGTATCTGTCTAATCCACCCGTATTGGTCCCACCTAAGCCCGGGAAACCCCTAATCCTTTACCTGACGGTCTTGGAAAATTCATTTGGTTGTGTACTGGGGCAATATGACGACACAGGGAGGAAGGAGCAAGCCATCTACTATCTTAGCAAGAAATTCACAGTGCATGAGGTCAAGTACACTCAACTCGAGAAAACGTGCTGCGCCCTAACTTGGGTAGCTCAGAAGTTGAAGCACTACCTGTCTTCATATGCTACTTATCTCATATCCCGCTTGGACCCATTGAAGTATATCTTTCAGAAACCTATGCCTACGGGAAGGTTGGCAAAGTGGCAAATTCTGCTCACAGAGTTTGATATCATCTACGTAACGAGGACGGCCATGAAAGCCCAGGCACTGGCAGACTATTTGGCAGAGAATCCCGTTGATGAAAAATACGAGCCTTTAAGAACGTATTTTCCTGACGAAGAGGTGATGCATACGAATGAGTTGGAATTACCTGAAGAACCGGGTTGGAAGCTTTTCTTCGATGGAGCTGCAAACGCAAAAGGGGTTGGAATAGGAGCAGTACTCATTTCTGAAACAGGACGGCAGTATCCTGTTACGGCTCAACTACGCTTCTATTGCACCAACAATATGGCCGAGTATGAGGCTTGCATTCTGGGTCTGCGCTTGGCTGCTGACATGGATGTCCAAGACGTCTTGGTCTTGGGAGACTCGGACCTCTTGGTACATCAAATTCAGGGTGAATGGGAAACCCGAGATCTAAAGCTCATACTATACCGACAATGCTTGCATGATCTGAGCAAGCAATTTCGATCGGTGAAGTTCAAACATATCCCGAGAGTTCACAATGAGGTTGCGGATGCCTTAGCCACCTTAGCATCAATGCTGCACCACCCTGACAAAATGTATGTTGATCCTCTACACATCCAGGTCCGTGATCAGCACGCCTACTGCAATGCCATAGAAGAAGAAGCAGATGGCGAACCCTGGTTTCATGATATCAAGGAATACCTCAGGATGGGGATATATCCAGAACATGCCTCTGGAGACCAAAAAAGAGCCCTTCGGCGTTTGTCGAATGGTTTCTTCCTCAGTGGAGGAGTATTGTACAAAAGAACCCCGGATTTGGGATTGTTGAGATGCATAGATGCCAGGCAGGCAACGTCGGTTATGGCAGAAGTACATGCCGGAGTTTGTGGGCCGCACATGAGCGGATATGTATTGGCAAGAAAGATCCTTCGAACAGGATGTTATTGGCTAACCATGGAACACGACTGTATCACTTTCGTGAGGAAATGCCATCAGTGCCAGATACATGGAGATTTGATTCATTCTCCGCCAACAGAGTTGCATACGATGTCAGCACCCTGGCCGTTTGTAGCATGGGGCATGGATGTCATTGGGCCCATCGAGCCAGCAACGTCCAACGGTCATAGGTTCATTCTAGTGACCATTGATTACTTCACCAAATGGGTTGAGGCTAAAACCTTCAAATCAGTAACCAAGAAGGCAGTGGTGGACTTTGTTCACTCCTATATCATCTGCAGGTTTGGGATCCCAAAAGTGATCATCACGGATAATGGTGCAAATCTTAATAGCAGCTTGATGAGAGAGGTATGCCAACAATTCAAGATCACACACCGCAATTCCACCCCATATCGCCCCAAGGCGAATGGAGCAGTCGAAGCAGCCAATAAGAATATCAAGAAGATACTGCGAAAGATGGTGGAAGGTTCCAGACAATGGCACGAGAGATTACCCTTTGCTTTGTTGGGTTACCGCACCATCGTCCGAACTTCCATAGGCACAACTCCTTATTTATTGGTGTACAGAACTGAGGCCGTAATACCAGCGGAAGTCGAAATTCCGTCCCTCCGAATTGTCGCTGAAGCCGGGATTAATGATGATGAATGGGTCAAAGCTCGATTGGAACAGTTGAGCCTGATAGATGAGAAAAGATTGGCAGCAGTGTGCCATGGTCAGCTGTACCAGAAGAGAATGGCAAGAGCGTATAATAAAAAGGTGCGCCCCAGGAAGTTTGAAGTAGGGCAGCAGGTATTAAAGAAGATCCTCCCACATCAGGTCGAGGCAAAAGGCAAATTCGCCCCAAATTGGCAAGGGCCTTATATCGTGACCAGAGTATTGGCCAATGGTGCTTTGTGTTTGACAGATGTCGAAGGTAGATGTGTCGACATGGCTATCAATTCAGATGCAGTCAAGAGATATTATGCGTAATTTCTTTAATTATGGCAATTTTTGGTTTATTTGTTTGTATTTGGCATTTGTTGAATAATGAGATGACGGAGGCAATTCTTTCTTCTATCCAAACACTTTTAACCCTCGCTTCCCCCTTTGAGCCTTAAGCAATTCTTTCAATACCCCTCTTTTGGAATCACTAATGGGAAAGATATAAAAAAAAAGAGAGAGAAGAAAAGAAAGGAAAAGAAAAGGAAAAGAAAAAGAAAAGGAAAAGAAAATGAAAAGAAAGAAAAGAAAAATCAAGGAATATAAAACCGTGGGAACTACGTTTGACCTGATTCCTCAAAGAGGATACGTAGGCGCCTCACGGCTCGGTCATAGTATGCGTCATAGCAAATATAGGATGCATAATGTACATAGTGTGCGCAATATAGCACAATGTGCGTAACGCACGTAGCTCAACATAAGCATAAAAGATAAATTCCCCAAGCAAGAAAACTGGGGCAGAGGTTATGTCAAGTTCCAACAAAGGTTTGATTCCAAAAGTTGTAGCACATCACCCCTCAAATTGTTTTCATTTTTATAGCCTTTCTTCAATCCCACACCAAAACCAACATCAACATCCAAAAGACCTCCCGATCAATGTTCGAGAGATGCCAAATCCGGCAAATAAGGCCAAGAATAATACACTGATCCCCAGCAAAGAAGAGGATCGTAAGACTGGAAATGAGTTGATGGTCAAGGGAATCTCCAGAAAGGAGGGACGTATCTACAACACCCCGATTTCCCGAAAGAAATAAAATGAGAGAGTCTTATCGGTGAAGACCTTCACAGGCACCGAGAGGCGATGTAAGATGAGGGATATGAAATGAGAGAGTCTTATTGGTGAAAACCTTCACAGGCACCATAAGGCGCCGGGAGATGAGAGAAAAGAGAGAGTCTCATTAGTGAAAACCCCTCGAAGGGCACTATGAGGCGACAAGACAGATCAGCAAAGCTACCACATTCGAAACGAAATGAACACTCCTTTATCATCCCCAGCAAGTCAAACCATCGAGCAGATCAATTGATACAAATAGACTGGGTCGGAATCTATGGTGCACGCCATGATCACGGGGACCAGTTGTGTCCTCCAGATAAGTTCTTTTGATTGTCTCCTCCCACAAAATATTGGTTCAGAAAGATTTTCTCCTTTCCATATCTTTATTTCTTTTCCTAAAAAGTGTCTTTAAAGGATTTTTCAAAGCTTACTCCCAGAAACCGAAGGGGAATTCATCCCAATGCAGGATAATACAAACAGTCTTAAGGGCCGGTCCCAGGCAATGCAATGATTGTGCCCGGAAATTTTGGAAGAAGTAAGCTCCAAAAGGGAGTGGTTTCGGGAGTTAGAAGCAGACTCCCACATCATGTGTTTAAAGAGAAAGCAGAAAAGGGGATAAGTTGAAAACCAATCCCCAGCAGGCTAGAGACCCCCAACAGGCAACTTTGCCCGCCAACCAATTATGGGGACAAAGAGCAAGAAAGGGGGAAGAGAGAAAAATGGCTCGCCAGAAAGGCACCCTCTACCGCCACGATTAAAACTGACTAAATCCTTTTGTCTGTTGCAGGAGAGCAAAGAATTGATGATGGCAGCAAGATGCAACGCCATGGAAGTCACCAAAAACCGGGGCAGAAAATTTTCTGCCGATTGTCGAAAATTTTCTCGAAAAAACGGGGAAGCAATTTCAATACATTTTAAGTTCTAGGTCGCCCACCAGTATAATGCGGGAATACTTTTAAGTTCTAGGTCGCCCACCAGTATAATGCGGGAATACATTTAAGTTCTAGGTCGCCCACCAGTATAATGCAGGAATACATTTAAGTTCTAGGTCGCCCACCAGTATAATGCGGGAATACATTTAAGTTCTAGGTCGCCCACCAGTATAATGCGGGAATACTTTTAAGTTCTAGGTCGCCCACCAGTATAATGCGGGAATACATTTAAGTTCTAGGTCACCCACCAGTATAATGCGGGAATACATTTAAGTTCTAGGTCGCCCACCAGTATAATGCGGGAATACATTTAAGTTCTAGGTCGCCCACCAGTATAATGCGGGAATA
Source organism: Nicotiana tabacum (assembly GCF_000715075.1). NCBI lineage: Eukaryota > Viridiplantae > Streptophyta > Magnoliopsida > Solanales > Solanaceae > Nicotiana > Nicotiana tabacum. Next base: position 153,006,460 of record NC_134089.1, on the reverse strand, counting down.
CATTTTAAGTTCTAGGTCGCCCACCAGTATAATGCGGGAATATATTTAAGTTCTAGGTCGCCCACCAGTATAATGCGGGAATACTTTTAAGTTCTAGGTCGCCCACCAGTATAATGCGGGAATACATTTAAGTTCTAGGTCGCCCACCAGTATAATGCGGGAATACTTTTAAGTTCTAGGTCGCCCACCAGTATAATGCGGGAATACATTTAAGTTCTAGGTCGCCCACCAGTATAATGCGGGAATACATTTAAGTTCTAGGTCGCCCACCAGTATAATGCGGGAATACATTTTAAGTTCTAGGTCGCCCACCAGTATAATGCGGGAATACTTTTAAGTTCTAGGTCGCCCACCAGTATAATGCGGGAATACATTTAAGTTCTAGGTCGCCCACCAGTATAATGCGGGAATACTTTTAAGTTCTAGGTCGCCCACCAGTATAATGCGGGAATGCATTTTAAGTTCTAGGTCGCCCACCAGTATAATGCGGGAATACATTTTAGCTCTAAAGTTTGGAATCAGTAGCCCCACCTGAAGACGGAAGGTTACAACAGAGATCCCCAAGCAGGAAACAATAAAATCCCCAGCGCTAAAAAGCAGAAGGCTGCAAAAGCAAGCACACATTCAAAAGGAAGAAGGAACGCGTCTCAGAAGAAGCAGTTCGGAAACATTGTAGCATGCCCAGAATGACAATACTGATGAAGAGCCATACCACTGAAGAAACCAGTGGAAGATTTAAAGAAGAAAGCCATGTTCCCAGCGGACTAGGCGAAGTGATGAAAACTGGCATTCAAATGTCAGCAAGGGACCAACATCCTCTCCCAAAGTCACAAGATAAAGCCATAAGAGGAAAGCGTTAGCCGACAAGAAAGCAAGGCAACAAGAACAAGTGGAAGATGGATAAGATCGCATGATCCTCAGTCTAGCTTAGCTTCTTGTTTTCCTTTTAGAGCAATGTAACAGGGAGATCGGTTGAGCAGTAGCATCCTACATCAGCATACAACAGCGCACAACAGCAGCAAGCAATACAGTCACACGGTAGTCCCAGCTACCAAAATTTCCCGAACTACATTGACCTGATTCCTGTTTCAGCCCAGGATATGTAGGAAACCTCTGAAGCAAAGGTTCGGTCAAATCTTTTTCAAAAAATGCTTCACACGGAGTATTCGGACGGGCAAAATCACTCGCTTTATCTTTGCGCGAAAACCCTTCGTGTCTTCGTGCAAAGAGGGGCAGCTGTAAGCACGTGATTTTTGCTTCACGAGCAATCACTCCCAAGGGAAAACAAAAGAAAAATAGTAACAAATGGCTTCGCTGTACAATTTTTTTTCCCTTTTCGTGACATGTATTATTAGTCGTTTGTAGGTCTGTCCATTTTGCATCTAGACATTATTAACCAAAAATACAAAAATGCCTGTCGTTAAAAGAAAATTCAAAAAAATATATATGTATATGCGCATCGTTCGTTCTAGGCTTTTAGTTCACTTACTTAAATATTTTGTGATAATTGTGTTAAAATGTTGCATTGTTGTTTAGTTTTAATTTCGTTATTTTATTTATTTTTGTTATTTTTATTTTTATTTTTTTTTGTTTTAAAAGAAAAATGAAATTAGAAAACAAAGAGGGAAGGAAATCGGTTGGGCCCAAAAGAAATGAAACGAAAACAGGCCCAACCAGCACTGATCCAGTCCAAAACCGGCTGCCTAAGCAGCAATTCAAACGACGCCGTATGAGGGCGTTCGATCTGAGCCATCCGTCCAACAACGGCTCAGGACCTCTATCAGTAACCCGTTTCAAAACCCGACCCAAATAACCAGCCTGACCCAACCCCTTATTTAAACCAAACGACCTCGTTTCACTACCAAACGACCCCGTCTCATTTCTCACCCTCGGATTCAAGCCGTTGAGATCATATGATCTAACGGCTCAGATCCAATCCCATAGACCATATATAAACCTTCCTTTACACCCACGCCCCCTATACCAACACCCCACCCCTTCGTCCCCAAGCTCAAACCCGGACCTCCCATTAGAAACCCTAGCCGCCCCCATCTCCCTCGCCATTAAAGCCGGCGGCATGGACGCCGGTGGCCACCTCCTGAACACCCTAGGACCACCTCACTGTCCTAAACACGAATCCACTAACCACGAACCTCGAATCATCTCCTATCGTCTCGAATCTGGATTTGAAGATTCGAGGCAAAACTCGATCTACACCAAACCTCACCATCTTTGTATCAGCCACTCCCCTGACCTTCTTCGTGACCAAACCAAGCTTGGTTTGGTCCGAATCTACCCACAACTCCTTAAAAATTAGATCTGGAAATCCAGACTTTAGAACACATGCACCTGGGGAATCCGGCCGGTCTTGAAAGGGGTTTTGAGGTTCAATGGATCTTAACCAAGGTGTTCTCATGTGAGAACACCCTGGTTAAAATTTGTTCGGCCTCAAATGGGCAGAGTTGAGTCGAATTTGGGTCTGTTTGATTTAAACATTTTTCGGTAAGTTTTCTTTCCCTTTTCGTTTATATTAATTGCTGATTAAGTCATTAGCATTGCTGTGTGGTAATTGTTTTTTTATTTTTTGATAGTTTCTTAATTTCTTTCCTCTCAGTAAAGACCTTTTATTTGGTCAATTGTTTCTGTGTATGATTTAAATGTATCCTATGATGAGCATGTCCGATTAGTATAGTCGTCGCATGAATAACTTATATAGGCCCCAGTAATTGAGCACAAAATTGTCTGATGCCCTTTAGGTCCCTGAACGTATTGTTTATATGAGCGACTGATTATTACCTGCTATAATTAGTATAGTCGACTCGATAAATGTCGTTGATTAGTTTCTATAACTAATGAATCAAACGAGCTAATAATGTCGCATGACTAATTGAACGTTGCCACTAACTGAATGCCCCAGCATTGTTAAAATGGTTTGTTTGCATTATAAAAATGATTGAAAAGGTTCAGCCCAGGCAGCCTTGAATTTGAACTTTCATCAGTTCAAAACTGCCCTGATGCTGCAATAGGCAGGGCAGTAATAATCAAGGTTAAGCAGGGGTATTCTGGGGTGTCAAAAGGACAGAAAAATTAGTTTAAATGAAGCTGACAAGTAGGGTACTAATTAAGATTAAACTAATACTAATGGGGAACAAGACACAAGGGTATGGGGCTTAAAATGAATACTAAAATAAGCCCATAACCCTGGATTAAAGAAAAAACCAGGCGTGGGGAACCAAAGGGGCTGGGCACAAAAGATGCTTAGGCATGGCTTTAACAGAGTATGGGCAGGCTGCAAAGTTGCAGCACGAGGGCAGCCTAGCTGCACTGAGTCATTTGGCTTATAAATAGGCCATTTGAGAACTTAGAAAGGGGCTGGACATTTCTTAGTCTTCAGAAAAGAAAAACAAGAAACATAAAGTCTCAGATATTGTAACCAAACACTGTCTGAAAATTACATAAGAGTTTATGTTGGTTTAGCTGTCTTGGCCAATTACTGTTGGTTGCCTGTTTGAGCTGCTTGTGGTTGTTGAATTGCTGGGGTGTTTACATTGAATACTCTGCTGTCTCTGCTGGTTCCTACTCTGTTTCTGGGATTTGTTGTTTGTTGCTCGACTACTCGGGAGCTTCATCTTTGTTGGTTGATTTTGTTGCTGTGTTGTTGCTGTGTGTCTGCTGCTGCTGTATTCGTTGCATACTACTCAACTGATCACTCTCTTTCTTCCTTTCCTTCCTATACCAGGTACACACCCAATACACTGTCAGATGTAGCTGGAAATTTGAGCATGAATGTAAATGAAAGACCTGAAGAATTTTGTTTATATACATAGTTTGCCCTTTTAAATATCATGTAATGTAGGAAATTTTATGCCTGTTTTGGATGCTGGAGATAGCCTTCAGGCCTGATAACTATCAACGAATGTTAGTTGAATGTTAGATTGTGTATATAGGATGGTGATAAGAGTATGCCTAAGGCAACAGGTTGTATCTCAGATTTAGTGCAATAGTGTAGTATAAGCATGTAATGTATGCCAAGCATAAAATTCGTACACTAAATAAGTTCTTTCCTTTCCAATAAATTGCTATATATAACTCTTAAAACCCTGTCTTAAGATCAGGAACACAAATTCAGGGCCTCAACCTCACAAGGGTCGAGTTCAGGCCAAGTCGGCCTGCTTTGAACAAGCAGTGGCCCAGGTCTGGCCAATCACGCTGGGCTGGATTTGGGCCCGTGATTACTTGTTCGGACAGCCTCGTTTCTGATTGTAGGCATTTCTGAATGTTGTTACAAACAACTTGCAAGCATGTAATTAATTAGGACTATCTACTGTTTTCAATTGATAAGGACAAACGCGATAAGAAACGTAGTTGCTATAGGATATCCTTTTAAAATAAGAACGAGATGAGCCTCGATGAAAATAAACAAAACGTGCAAATGCGGGGCCCTTGTTTAAATGTATATTATCGAAGCATTTAGGTTCCAGGACGGGTTGTTTAGCAAATCTCACAACCCTCCTAAAATAACAATACGATAGACTCTTTAGGACGCGCCTTAATAAATCTTACCTTCTTAAACTAGGGTGCGCATTTATGCGACCCAAATCCAATTCTCAACGGAGTCGAAATGTGTTTCTAATCACGGGTACATTGACTGTGACGTGGTTCGAGATGCATGTCCATGACGTTGCAAATTCATTAAAAATAAAGAACGAGATGAGCCTCGCCAAATAAAACATACAAATTGCGGGGCCCTCAGTCAATATTTGCTTTAAAAATTATTTGAACTTCGGGATGGACCGTTAGTAAAATTCCACGGTCTTACCCAAAATAAATACGCTAGTCGCTTAGGGCGCATCTTTAATAATTTAATTTCTTTAAACTCGGGTGCGCATTGATGTGACCCAAATCCAAATCTCAACGGAGTCAAAGTATGTCGACGACCACGGGTACATTGATTGTAACGCGGTTCGAGATACATTTTCACAACGTTGCAATTCCTGATAAAAACAGTAAAGTGATAAAAGCGGTTTAAAGATAAAATTTGCACACAAGTTCATATTGTATTTAAAATCAGATAAATAAGCCAAATATAACAGTTGAGCGACCGTGCTAGAACCACGGAACTCGGGAATGCCTAACACCTTCTCCCGGGTTAACAGAATTCCTTATCCGGATTTCTGGTACGCAGACTGTAATATAGAGTCATTCTTTTCCTCGATTCGGGATTAAAACTGGTGACTTGGGACACCCTAAATCTCCCAAGTGGCGACTCTGAAATAAATAAACCAATCCCGTTTCGATTGTCCTTTAATTGAATAAAAAAAACTCCCTTGCGCCCCCGCGGGTGCGGAAAAATGAGGTGTGACACATATCTCATCTAAAGGCCAAGAAGTGCAGAATACTACATTATTTTATTGGGCTAGTCAGATTCGTTCCACCACCCCAGGAGCATGATCATAGAGCATAATCAAAACTTAGGGTCCAATTCATAAGTTCAAAGTGGAGGCAGAAAGTGATTCGCGTCGTGCAGCGACATTAAATCAAGCGCTTGTTGGGAGGCAATCCAACTTTACCGCTTTTTATTTTTATTTTATTTTTTTAATTGTATTATTTTTGTATTGTCAATTTTTTATTTTCTAGGAGCATGGAAAGAAAAGCTATTGGAAGGATGCAATGACAAACGAGATGGTTGGAACTAAGTGTGAGGTACCCGCACGAAGGACCAAGCCTGGGAGAAGTCTGAGTATCCTATGAGCTGCTAGTGCTTCAGCCTTTGGCCTACCAGGGAGTTTCTTCCACCCTCTTATTAGTATGGTGTGCATTGGGGACAATACACAATTTTAAGTGTGAGGTGAGGAGATTGTATGGGTGACTTAGTATGGTACTTTAGTTGTGTTAGTTTAATTGAATAATGCTTTATTTTTTAAAATGATTGGACTTTGCCCGACGATGGATCTATTAGACAATTTTCTTGAGGGATTTAAGTCTTAACAAAAATTCTTGGTAGGTAGTGTAGTAATTCCTCCTTAGTTTTTCTTTGTGCCGTGATTATTTTCCAAGAGTTTATTTGAATTGGGTGTAGTTAATTTTATTTTTTGGGAGTAGGAGCTAGTGTAAGATGAATTGAATTGAACCAATATCTCTTGACTTTGTTATGCCTTGAGAATAGTGAGTACTTTGGTTGTGACGCTTAGGCTCAGTTTCTGACTCTTGTATAAGTACCTTAAATTGTATATTCTTAACTTTACTCAACTGCTTTGACTAGAATGTCTTGATAATCTAGTCTTGAGTGAGTCATGTGCCATGTGCGTGTGAGGTTTGTTGTATTCTATGCATTGCATTTGATGTCTAGAACTTGCTCCGTGTATTTGCAAAACAAAATAGTAGTTTTGTGCAGTCTTGAAAGTGATATATACTATTTTTTGTTGAGCCATATGTATATTTTACCCACCTAATTGTTATGTATCATAATTAACCCCTTTGAGCTTGTAATCTTATTTTTTTGATAATCACATTACAAACCTTACCCCTTTTTTTGAATTGACCATCTATTTGAACCTTTTCACATCTCATGAGCACTTGAATTGTTATGAACTTTGTAAAAGTTAAAGTGTGGGGTGGTTGGTTCAACTTTTGAGTGGAACTAATGAAATAAAGAGAAATGTACACTGATTTGAAAGAGCAAGAGCCACTTGAATTGAAAAAGGAAAAAAAGAGTTGTATTGTGTGCAAATATTCATTGACAAGTGGTAACTCTTGATGTAATTGTGCTTAAATAATTTGGGAGTTGATGTATATTGATGTGAAGGTGGAGTCATGGTTTTTCATAAGTGTGGGGTTTGAATGTTAAGGTATAAGTATTAAAGTGCTTAGGGAGGTGCAGTGACTCTTATATCCAAATATATCCTACCCGACCCGCAACCTATATTACAATCAATTAAAGTCCTACTTGATCCTAGATTGAATGAGCTCGATTAGTAGAGTAGTACACTAGGGCAAGCCTATGGTACATCTTTTGTAGCATATGAATGTTATTTCTGAGAGTGAGTGAATTCTTTCTATCTTGAGTTCCTAATTGTTCTTAAATTCTATTGTGTGTGGAACTACTCTCTTTTGTTGAGTGAGGGCACGTGATTCATGAAGAAAGGTAATGTCAGTGACGTCTATGTTAGAGTAAGTGGGTGAGTTATGAATAATGGGTGGTACTTGTGAGTCAAATCTTAAGGTGAAGATATTATACCCTTGTGCTTAGTCTATTTTAAAGATTCTTGGTGTGATTAGTTAGGAGAATTGCTTAAAAAGGTCGTGTCTATAAGTGTAGTTTGATTGCTCGAGGACGAACAATATTTAAATGTGGGGTATTAATTTGTGGCTATAATTTCGTAGTTTCGTACATTATTTGCCTTGCATTTTATATGCTTTACTGATAAATTACACTTTATTTGCGTGTAATGGAGTCTATTTTGTGTGTAGGTGAATTGAAGATGAAAGTAGAGCAAAAAGGATACTTTAACGTTGAAAGTGTGCTCGAGAATAGTGAATGAGAAACCCTGGCGACACCATGCTTGAAGCTGGCATTAGGATGGCGAGGCGAGGCCAGGCAAAGGCCAGGTCCACCAGGCGTTAGGCTGGCGACGCCAGGCCTGGGGCGAGATCCAGTCCGAGTTTTGAAGAATTATTTCGTCTCCTAGTTTGACTAGGACGTGACCTACATGTTTAGGTCTCTTCCTACACATATAAATAGATCTAAAAATGCCACTTTTAAGGAGGAGACGAGAGATCGGACAGAGAGACCAATATTAGAGAGGAGATTCGACCTAAGGAGGCAAGAACACACTAGGAGCAAGGCGGAGAATTCTTCTACAAGTTTTTCACTTCCTTCTTCCTATTTCTATTATTGGTTATGAATTCTAGTATTATAGTTATGCATACTATTATGAATAGCTAATTTGTCATCTAGGGTTTTGATGGGACCTATTGGAAGTTGATTTTCCTGTTACGTTAATATAGATTTGCTATAGTATTTTTTCTATTTGTTCAACTACGTTATTATTGTGGTTTGTTGAAGAGCTTTGAATCGACCGTGCTTATTTAGTATGTATTACTCGGGATAGAGTGCATATTTAGGTAGTTGTTGAACAACACCACTCCTAATGTATATGAGGGATCAATACGAATGGTTTAAAGGTGGAATTAGGGATAACGAAACCTTGGGTGCGATCTAAGTAAGCTGTAACTAAGCCCAGCTAGTGTAATTCGGGAGAATATGTCTAGTAAATTGTGGTAATTACTCGAGAGAGAGTTACAACAGTCAGAGTGCTCATGATCGGTCGAGAAGACTTAGGCAAATTTATAAATAACGTAGCGGAAAGGATTCCAACAATAGGGGACACCATAACTCTAGACCTCCGTAATCTTGTCTCCAATCCTTATCCTTGTTAATGGATAGTTTTACTGCTTTCTAGTATTTGTTAGTTAATTAGTTAGAAATAAATATTATAATCTTTATAATTAGTAAATTGCTTGCACTTGTGTTTTTTTAGCAATATTGAACAACAGTAACTAAGCCTTAGTTCTCTGTGGAATTCGATTCCGGACTTGTAAATCAGATTATATTTGCAACAACCGCTTAGTCCTTTTTATAAGGCATAGTTGGGCGTAATCAGATTCCAATTAATACTAAAAAATGCAGCCCGACATTCCGCGATCATGCAGAGTTCGAAGAAGGATCGCATCTCAAGAAGGTCTGATGTAAGTAGTCTATCCAGATGCAAATATCAAGACTTATTTCACAGCTCAAACCTGTAACCTATAGATGACACATAGACAAACATTGTTTCAAGGTTCCCTTAATAAAAATTAGATATTATCTGCAGATATATAAGGAATAATAAAGAGATACCCATGCGAACGCAATGTGGAAATTTGCTTTTGTTAATCTATTTAAGAGGGTTAGCGTATCATGAATGAGGACAAAAGTTGTAAAAGCGAGCAAAAAAAGATGAGCCCGTTTGCCATGTAAATATTTTCACTTTTTTCCGAATTCTTTTACTTTTTCCGAAGTCAATATTTGGCCATAAAAATTTTAAATTTTACTTGAAGATAAATTTTGAAATTTGAAAAACTCTAAAAAGCTATTTTTTAAAATTTGCAGTCAAATCATTTTTCCAAAAACAATCTAAAAATATATTTATATCCAAGCACAACTTTAATTTTCAAATATTATTTTCACTTTTCATTTTTTCCGGAAATTTACCATTCTTGTGTCCAAACGCCCACTAGGTTAAGCATGTGCGAGAAGAAGCATGATGATTATGATTGGATTTCAACTAATAAAGATCCCCTCAATAATCAAATTTCCTAATCAAATGCCTTTTTGTCATTATGCAAAGGCTGAATTTTCTGACTAATTTGAAATCAAACAAACATAATGGACCCCAGGGTTCAGCACTTTATTAAAGTTAACAATTAATCTGGTCTAATAGCTGTTCGAAATTATCTCACCTTTTAAAAAAAAAGATTCAGAAGTTGAAATGAATGGAAAAACCAAAAAAAGATAAACATATAAATTTAGTGTTATGAAAAAGATGGAACCTTAAGATTTAATATCTATTGCCCTTCCTCTCTTTATATCCATGGGCGGATTTAGCACCCAAAATATGATGTACGTGAACTCATAATTTTTTATCAAACTAAATATTTTATGTATATGTGTTTACCTAAAAAATATGAGTAACAATTAAATTTAATTTGTGGTTGTGAAGTATATATGAAGGAAATAAGCAAGACTAAACCAGCAGATAAGTTAGTAGGCAATAGCGACCTCGAGTTTAGTGACCTCGAGGTGAACCAAGAACAATAAAGCAAGAGCAATAAAACTAAAAGACAATTCTCATGAACAATGGGCAAAAAGTAAGATAGTATATTCTTTGCCAATGATTAGATGATGTTTACAAATGTTTGAGGTCCACTTTATATACGAGTGACTCTTAAATAAGGTACATTTCCATTTACAGTAAAGAATCTTATTGGGACAGTTGTATAACCGGCTGGTATGGATTCATACAAATCAATTCCTGAATTTACACTATGATCTTGGGGACGTGACGAGAATCTTGTCCTTATGTAACAAACTCATAACGACACTATCTCGGAGTTGGTCATACTTGGCTCCGATGTTCTTTGAACACTTAAGTCTTCGGGTCTCTTATTCTGCCTTCGAGCCCGAGCTTGGTTTTTATCGAACTCCAGCCCTCGGTGCGAAGTCTCGAGCCTGCTAAATCGGTGGCACCTGGTTTCGACCGTATACAATGTATTTCCTAAAATTGATCTAATGGTATCTGTTGGCTCATATGTTCCAAAAAGATTGAATGATGCACTTAGTTAAATATTAAATTATTTACCTAAAGGAATAGATATCAATTTTTAATTACAACTTTCTTTTTCGAAGATTCAAGTCAAATAGACGTCTATCTAATTTCTTAAACTAAAAATAGCCGGTAGATGTCTATTATTCCATAATTCATATATAATATATGTATAATTATATATAATTAATGTATAATCTATGTATATCAACTAAAAAATATAAATATTGAATCTGGCCGGCTATTTGTGTAACATTCTTTTTTTCTATTTTTTTTAGTGGTGCACTTATGTTTTAGAAATTGTAGGTGAGTTGCATGTATTCACTTTTCTAAAGCATTAGTATAAAAAGCTTTCTGTCATTTCTGACTTCTTTGAATGCTTTACTACTAGTTTGAAAATATTTCTCAGATAGTACAAGTTTGCATTTATAGCTTCTTTCCTAATTCCTATGCAACCTAAAAAGCGAATTATAGGAGTCAATGTTTTTACCTATAAGGCTAGTTGTAATTTGGTTTGAGCTGTCTTTAACTTAGTATAGGTTATCAGTTAACATGATAATAATTAAAGAGGACACTCCTCGCTACATTTCCTATCTCTGGATGAAATATCGTAATAATCGAGTTCGCCAATGATTTTGTCCCCCTCAAGTCTAGGCCTTCACGGCTTTAAGACGTGTCACAAAGTTTTAAGGCTTGTTAACTTATTAGTTCAGTATCTCTTTTGTACTTTTACCAATATACAGTGCATGAGATTCGCCTAGACTCAGCACTCCGATTTTCCCCTCCTAACCGGGATTTACTATTTGTAATAAACTACCCCGTTAGTGATATTGCCCGCTTAGGGTCTAGGCCCTCACGAATTTAAAACGCGTCACTAAAATTTAAGGCTTGTTAACTTATATACCAAACATCTCTTATATTTTTATCGATGTGAGACTCTATTAAAGTCTGAAATATTACAAATACCATAAGAGCAATAAGAAAGACATAGTATTTTACAAGAAAACTTGTATCATAGCGAATTAGCAATCAAAACAAAGGCACTTATTATCAGGATGTATGGCTCATGTATTAATGGTTTGTACTTGGTGCATGTTGATTTTACTAGATTATACATAATTTGGAGTCCTTGTACAAAAGAATCAAAGACTTTGCCTCTTGCTACCAACCACAAATAAGTGGAGACTACACGACAGCTCTTATGGTTTTGGTTATGACTCATGAACAAATGAGATGTGAAGGTAACACACTTTATATTTAACGATTTGAGAGACACCCAAGTCCAGTTCTACTCTTTAAAAACTGATTCTTGGAAGGAAAATATGTTTACTGCTTCACCCTGATCAAAATTCACGAACTGCGTCTCCCAATCCGCATTGAATAACATTAAATCTTAAGTACCAAATTGTCACCCTTGCTTGAAAAAGCTAAAATCCTAAGTTTTAACTCTAACAGGGGACAAGACCCCACCAAAGGAGCAATAGTTCCAAACGGGGAATCAAAGGGGAGGGGAATAAAAAAAAGAACTCTAACAGGAGCAAGAAGCAGAATCTAAAATTAGATTGCAATCTGAGCAAACTCGACCTAAATCAATTAAATTGGCTCCTATAAGATTGTTCTTTAATTTGCGTATATCTTGTTTGGATTGGGTCAAATGACTCAAATCTAATGTACTACTATTAAACTTAGGAAATCTCACAGCCCAAGCCAAGTTTACCAATTGGACCCCGCTATTTTCCATTAAATCGGGAATAGCTTAAAGAACTTGTTGGAACAAATAACAGAACGTTATTCTTGAAGATTCTACTTGTAATAAGATTGTAATCAACATTTTTAATTAATGAAATAAGAAAACAGTTTTCTAATTGAGGTTGACTTTAGAGGTTTAAACATAATTGAGGGAAATCATTCTCTCGTATAAATATTCAAACCGTTTGTCATTTGGATATTTTAACAACGAGTTATAGGCGTTTTAACAGAAGATGTACAGTAGGGAAAATGGTAAGAGGATGTACAACCTGCACAACGCAAGGTACACCTCGATAAAGCCTGGGCAGAATGTTTTTAAGTCCTCTTGTCCACGATTTAGGTCCATTTTTCAGCCATAGTTGATCATTTTGAGAGCTTTTTGAAGGAGATTGAAGAGGGATTCAAGGAGAAACGTTTGGAGGTAAGAATTTTGGACCTAAAACTCATTTATATTGTGAAATCTACCTAGAAAATCATTGAATTCTTGCTAAAAATGGAAGAAATAGGGCTTGAGATTTTGAGATTTTGAGATTTTGATTGGGGATTTGGAGGACCATTTGGGGTCGGATTTGAGAACTTTTGGTATGTATGAACTCGTGGGGAGATAAGGAACCCGTTGATGTAAAAATTTCTGAATTTCGAGAAGTGGGCCCGGGGCTCGGGTTTTGCCAATTTCGAGAATTTTGATATTTTTTGATTGTTTTCGATTGGGTATTGTTTCTTTAGCATAATGTGACATGTTCGTTGTGACTTTGGTCAGATTCGACGCGCAAGGAGGCCAATTTGAGAGGCAAGGGCATAGCGAGCTAGAGCTTTGGCTAGTTTGAAGTGAGTAATAATTTTAAATGATGTCCTGAGGGTTTGAAACCCCGGATTTTGCACAACGTAGTGCTATACTGAGATGAGACACACGCTGCGTGATGAGCGTGGGGTTCATTGCTACTGGGGATTGTGACTTGGTCCATCCCAATTGATATTTTCACTACATTTTGACTAAGACTTATGCATTGTCATCCTGACTTGGGCTAGTTGCCATGTTTGAGGCCTTGTGCCGACCTGTAGAACCCTTATGGGATTTTTGACTAATTTTGCTCACTTATTTGCTAAAAATCATATCCTCAGTCATGTTTCTAATTGTTTAAAAATGATATGAACCGGGTTATGAAATGTTAACCATAAATGAGAGAAATATGTGGGCTGAGATCCCTACCTTATATTATTGTGCCCGAGAGGCTGTGATTATAATGACTGAGAGGGGTTGAGGACCCAATAGTGAGGATATTATATATGATATTGGATCGGGCTGCACGCCACAACAAATACATATATTGGATCGGGATGCACGCCGCAACAAATACTTATATGGACCGGGCTGCGCGCCGCAACAAATATGCAAATACATATATTGAATCGGGCTGTACGCCGTAGAAAATACTTATATGGACCAGGCTGTGTGCCGTGACAAATATGTAAATATTTATATGGATCGGGCTGCAGCCCGCAGCAATATGACGCTTGGGCTGTAGGAGCCCCTCCGGAGTCTGCACACCCCCAGTGAGCGCAATTGACTATTATTATTATGGATTGGGCTGTGCGCCACAACGATATATGGATCGGGCTGTACGCCGCAGCGGTATATATATATGATTTGATTTCGGTTATTGTGAGAAGTATATGAATTGAGTATTGAGGGTAAGAAATAAGTAAATGAACAGAAATGCTCGAAGAGCGAATTTATACTGGATTAATGCCTTTCAAATTACCTAATTTCACTTGGTTCAAAGAGTTTCATTCAATTTTCTTTACTGCTTGCTCTTTAAATGGTTTTACTACTTTGATATAGAACTGCTTAGTGCCTTTACGTGATTTCATACCGTCATCCATTATTTATTGTTATTACTCACTTGGTCGGAGTACTCACATTACTCCCTGCACCGTGCGTGCAGGTACAGGTGTCCCTGAGGTGTAGAGCGAGCTTTCCTGCCGTTCAGTTTTTCATCGAAGTTATCGAGGTAGCTGCATGGCGTCCGCATACCCGATTTCTCCCTCTATCTTTCTTTACTATTCTGCATTTTAGACATATTTCTGCATTAGGCTGTTGAAACCTTGTATTAGAGGCTCAGACTTGTGACACCAGATCATTGGGCATTTGTAGAGATTTCATTATGGCCTTCCATATATTTCATCTTTTATTTCAGACTTCTACTTATATTAAATTGGTATCTATTTCTGAAAATTGGTAATGAATTCTAATAAGAAGGGATTGTAAGTGGTAATTGGTCCGACTTGCCTAGCATCGTGTTGGGCGCCATCACAACCGGGATTGGGGTCGTGACAAGTTGGTATCAGAGCCTAGGTTACATAGGTCTCGTGAGTCATGAGCTGGTTTAGTAGAGTCTCGCGGATCGGTACAGAGACGTCTGTATTTATCCTCGAGAGGCTGCAGAACCTTTAGGAAAAACTTCATATTCTTGAAATTCTTGTCGTGCAACTTTGGTTGATCCGAGAACTAAACTTCTGTTATCCTATTCTCTTGCAGATGGCGAGGACTCGTGCTACTGGACAAGGTGGACGACCACCAGTGCCACCCACTAAGGCCACCAGAAGCCGTGGACGCGGTCGTAGTCGTGGCAGAGGTAGGGTAGCGAGGGCAGCACCTATTGATCCACCAGCTGCCCCAGTTCCAGTCCAGGCACCGGTAGTGCCTATTGGGATTCCGGGTCTACAGGAGACCTTGGCTCAGATCCTGACCGTTTGCACTGGCCTAGCTCAGGCAGTTTCAGCTACTACAGTAGCGGCTACTTCACAGGCCGGGGGAGGCAACCAGACCCCCACCGCTCGCACACCTGAGCAGGTGGTACAGGGATTGCAGACCCCGGAGGCACCTCCAGCTCAGCCGATTGCACCAGCTCAGGGGTTTGTAGTACCAGTTTTGGCAGATGATGAGCAACGCTGTCTTGCGAGGTTTGGCAGGCTCCAGCCTCCGTCATTCAGTGGTGCTGAGGGCGAGGATGCCCAGGTTTTTCTTGACAAGTGTCAGCGGATGATCCGTACAGCAGGGATACTTGAGACTAGTGGTGTGGCATTTACTACTTTTCAATTTACTGGGGCTGCCTTCACTTGGTGGGAGGCATATGAGAGGCGTAGGCCAGTTGGTGCAGCGCCCCTTACTTGGCAGGAGTTATCCACTCTCTTCTTGGAGAGGTATGTACCGCAGTCCTGCAGGGAGGAGCTGTGTAGGAGTTTGAGTGGCTAAAGCAGGGAGATATGACTGTGTCTTAGTATGAGGCAAGGTTTTCTGAGTTGGCTCGTCATGCTAGTTGGATGGTTCCGACCGATCGTGAGTGGATCAGGAGATTTGTTGATGGCCTTAATTACCATCTCCGTATCTTGATGACTAGAGAGAGAGTTTTGGGTGTTTCATTTGAGGAGGTGGTTGATATTTCTCGGGAGATTGAGACGGCTCACTGGCAGGATAGAGAGGAGAGGGAGGCCAAGAGGCCTCGAGGTTCTGGTAGTTTCAGTGGTGCTCCGTCTAGGGGCCAGTTCCATAATGGTAAAGGCCGTTCTTTCAGGCCCGTTCAGTCGGCCCGTCCAGAGTATCACGGGGGATCTTCAGGTCGTGGTTATTATGGTTCTCAGCAGGGTCAACCTTCACTAAGTGCCCTCCCAGCTCAGAGTTCATCTCGTGCTCCATCAGTACAGGGTTCTTCCATCGCAGGTCATTCTACTGGTCCTTCTAGTGCCAGAGGTTACGAGTGCGGAGAGTTTGGGCATATAAGGAGACAGTGTCCTAGACTTTATGATGTTCAGTATCAACAGAGGTGTCAGCCCTCTACTTCCGCTCCAGTTATTTCACCACCCGCCTAGCCAGCTAGGGGTGGAGGTCAGGCAGTCAGGGGTCGCCCCAGAGGGAGAGGTCGATCAGGCGGTGTCCAGGCCCGTTTCTATGCTATTCCAGGCCGGACAGATGCCATTGCTTCAGATGCTATCATCACAGGTATTATCTCAGTCTGCCACAGAGATGCTGCTGTATTATTTGATCCCGGTTCCACCTATTCTTATGTGTCCACATATTTTGCTCATTATTTGGGTACGCCCCGGGAGTTTCTTTCTTTACCTGTTCACGTATCTACCCCGGTGGGCGATACTGTTGTTGTGGACCGTGTGTACCAGTCATGTGTTATGACTATTGGGGGTCTGGAGACCCGAGTTGATCTATTGCTATTGAGCATGGTGGACTTTGATGTTATTTTGGGCATAGATTGGTTATCTTCGTGTCATGCTATTCTAGACTGTCATGCTACGATAGTTACTTTGGCTATGCCGGGTGTACCGCGGATCGAGTGGCGTGGTGTGATTGATTATGTTCCTAGCAGAGTGATTTCTTTCTTGAAAGCCCAGCGTATGGTTGGGAAGGGTTGTCTGTCATATCTAGATTTTGTGCGAGATGTTGGAGATAAGACTCCTAGTATTGATTCTGTCCCAGTTGTGAGGGATTTTCCTGATGTATTTCCTGCAGGCCTGTCGGGCATGCCGCCGGATAGGGATATTGATTTTGGTATTGACCTGGTGCCGGGCACTCAACCCCTTTCCATTCCGCCATATCGTATGGCACCAGCAGAACTGAAAGAGTTGAAGGAGCAGCTTCAGTAACTCCTATATAAGGGGTTCATTTGGCCTAGTGTGTCACCTTGGGGTGCGCCAGTTTTATTTGTGAAAAAGAAAGATGGTACAATGAGAATGTGCATTGATTACAGGCAATTGAATAAAGTAATAGTGAAGAACAAGTATAATTTGCCTCGCATTAATGACTTATTTGATCAGCTTCAGGGAGCGAGTGTGTTCTCCAAGATTGATCTCTGTTCGGGCTATCACCAGTTGAAGATCAGGGATTCAGATATTCCTAAGACTGCTTTCAGGACTAGATATGGTCACTATGAGTTTCTTGTCATGTCTTTCGGGCTGACCAATGACCTAACAACGTTCATGCATTTGATGAACAGTGTATTTCAGCCTTATTTGGATTCATTCGTCATTGTATTCATTGATGATATTCTGGTGTACTCGAGTAGTCAGGAGGAGCACGCAGAGCATTTGCGTGTAGTGTTACAAAGATTGAGGGAGGAGAAACTTTATGTGAAGTTCTCCAAGTGTGAGTTCTAGCTCGGTTCAGTGGCATTCTTGGGACATATAGTGTCCAGCGAGGGTATCCATGTTGATCCAAAGAAGATAGAGGCGGTTCAGAGTTGGCCTAGACCATCCTCAAGCACAGAGATTCGTAGCTTTCTTAGGTTAGCAGGCTATTATCGCCAGTTTATTCAGGGATTTTCATCCATTGCATCGCCCTTGACCAAGTTGACTCAGAAGGGTGCACCATTTGTATGGTCGGGCGAGTGTGAGGAGAGCTTTCAGAAGCTCAAGACAGCTTTGACCACAACTCCGGTGTTGGTTTTGCCATCAGCTTCAGGTTCATACACCGTATATTGTGATGCTTCGAGAGTTGGGATTGGCTGTGTATTGATGCAAGAGGGTAGAGTGATTGCTTATGCTTCTCGTCAGTTGAAACCCTATGAGAAGAACTACCCTGTTCATGATTTAGAGTTGGTTTCCATAGTTCATGCATTGAAAATTTGGAGGCACTATTTGTATGGCGTATCTTGTGAAGTATTCACGGATCATCGCAGTCTTCAGCATTTGTTCAAGCAGAAGGATCTTAATTTGAGGCAGCGGAGATGGCTAGAGTTGCTTAAGGATTATGATATTACTATTCTGTATCATCCGGGAAAGGCCAATGTAGTGGCCGATGCTTTGAGCTGAAAGGTAGTAAGTATGGGGAGTTTGGCGTACATTCCAGTTGGGGAGAGACCCTTTGCAATTGATGTTCAGGATTTGGCCAATCGGTTTGTGAGACAAGATATTTCGGAGCCCCGTCGGGTGTTGGCTTGCGTGGTTTCTCGGTCTTCCTTATATGATCGCATCAGAGAGCGCCAGTATGATAATCCGCACTTGCTTGTCCTTAAGGACAGAGTTCAACATGATGATGCCAGAGATGTAACCATCGGTGATGATGGTGTGTTGAAGATGCAGGGCCAGATTTGTGTGCCCAATATGGATGGGCTTAGAGAATTGATTCTGGAGGAGGCCCACAGCTCGCGGTATTCTATTCATCCAGATGCCGCGAAGATGTATCAAGATTTGAGGCAACACTATTGGTAGAGAAGAATGAAGAAAGATATTGTGGGATTTGTAGCTCGGTGTCTCAATTGTCAGCAGGTGAAATATGAGCATCAGAGACCGGGTGGCTTACTTCAGCAGATGGTTATTCCCGAGTGGAAGTGAGATATGATCACTATGGACTTTGTTGTTGGACTTCCATGGACTTCGAAGAAATTTGATGCTATTTGGGTGATTGTGGATCGGCTGACCAAGTCCGCGCACTTCATTCCTGTATGTACTACCTATTCTTCAGAGCGGTTGGCAGGGATTTATATCCGGGAGATTGTTCGGTTGCATGGTGTTCCAGTTTCCATCATCTAAGATAGAGGTACTCAGTTTACTTCATAGTTTTGGAGAGCCGTTCAGAGAGAGTTGGGTACTCAGGTGGAGTTGAGCACAACGTTTCATCCTCAGACGGATGGACAGTCCGAGCGTACTATTCAGATATTGGAGGACATGTTGCGTGCTTGTGTCATCAATTTTGGAGGTTCATGGGATAAGTTTTTGACGCTTGTAGAGTTTGCCTACAACAACAGCTACCAGTCGAGTATTCAGATGGCTCCATATGAGGCTTTGTATGGGAGGCGGAGTGGATCTCCAGTTGGTTGGTTCGAGCCCGGCGAGGCTAGGCTACTGGGGACAGATTTGGTTCAGGATGCCTTAGAGAAGGTGAAGGTGATTCAGGAAAGGCTTCGTACAGCACAGTCGTGCCAGAAGAGTTATGCAAACCGAAAGGTTCGAGATGTATCCTACATGGTTGGTGAGAAGGTCTTGCTGAAGGTTTCGCCCATGAAGGGTGTTATGAGATTTGGAAAGAAAGGAAAGTTGAGTCCACGATTCATTGGACCTTTTGAGGTACTTAGGAGGATTGGGGAGGTGGCTTATATGCTTGCTTTGCCACCCAGCTTGTCGAGTGTGCATCCGGTATTTCATGTTTCTATGCTCCAGAAGTATATTGGGGATCCCTCTCATGTTTTGGACTTTAGCACGGTTCAGTTGGATGATGATTTGACCTTCGATGTGGAGCCAGTAGCTATTTTGGGTCGCCAGGTTTGGAAGTTGAGGTCAAAGGATATAACTTCAGTAAAAGTGCAGTGGAGAGGTCGGCCCGTGGAGGAGGCTACCTAGGAGACCGAGTGAGAGATACGGAGCAGATATCCTTATCTATTTGAGGCTTCAGGTATGTTTCTTGACTCGTTCGAGGACGAACGTTTGTTTAAGTTAGGGAGGATGTGACTACCCGGCCAGTCGTCTCATGAGTTGCCACTCCGTTTCCCCCATTTCAGCTTCTTTACGCTTCATTATCCATATTTTATGTGATCGAGTTGATTAGTTCGAGTTTGGAGATGATTTGGTAAGAAATGAGACACTTAGTCTCTTTTAAGAAGGCTTAAGTTGGAAAAGTCAACCGGGTGTTGACTTATACGTTAGAAGGCTCGGAAGTGAGTTTCGATTAGCTTCGGGAGGTGATTTGTGACCTAAGAGCGCGATCGGAATGGGTTTTGAAGTTGTAGAGAAGATTTAAGCTTGAATTGACGAAATTGATATTTCGGAAAATTCCGGTTGATAGGCGAGATTTTGATATTGGGGTCGGAATAGAATTCCGAGAGTTGTAGTAGCTTCATTTTGTCATTTAGGATGTGTGTGCGAAATTTCAGGCCATTCGGACGAGATTTGATAGACCTTTTGATCGAAAGCATAATTTAAGAGTTCTTGGAGTTCTTAGGCTTGAATCCTATGTTAAATTGGTGATTTGATGTTGTTGTGAGCATTCTGAAGTTTTGAGCAAGTTTGAACGATGTCATGGGATGTGTTGGTGCAATTAGTTCGAGGTTTTGGGAGTTCTGGATAGGTTCCGGGATGTTTTAGTGCAAAAATCATAGCTGTAGCAGGTCTAAAGGGGTTGCAGGCCCCGGAACTCACTCACGCGGTCCGCACAAAAATAAGTGTGCCCGCGTTGAGTGCTGTGCGGACCACACAAAAGCGGGCACGGCCGTGGCCGCGGTAGGCGTCGCACGGACCGCACAAAAGTGGGCGCGGCCGCGGTAGCTGAAACCTGAGGGGTACCTATAAATACGAGGTCTTGGGTTTTATTTAATATTTTAACCTGGAGAGCTCGGAGTTTGGCAATTTTTCGAAGGTTTTTCAAGAAATTCATCGGGTTAAGAGATTTTAACTCAGATTTGGCTAGAATACATGAATCTATCACTGAATTCATCATTTAATTCGTGATTTGAGATGGAATTTGGGAAGAAAATTGTGAAACTTTTCAAAAATGTAAAATGATGATTTGAAGGACCAAATGGTATCGGAATTGGATAATTTTGGTATGCTTAGACTCATGAGGGTATGAGGATTCTGAAAATGTAAATTTTACCCGATTCCGAGATGTGGGCCCGGGGCTCGAGTTTTATTAATTTCGTGATTTTTGATATTTTTTGAATGTTTTCGCTTGGGCCTTGTTCCCTTCACATATTATGACGTATTTGTTCTGATTTTGGATAGATTCAACGCGCGTGAAGGCCAATTCGAGGGCAAAGGCGTTGCGAGCTAGAGAATTAGCCAGTTCGAGGTGAGTAATGGTTGTAAATGATGTCCTGAGGGTTTGAAACCCCGGATTGCACATCGTAGTGCTATATTGAGGCAAGATACCCGTTGGATGATGAGCGTGGGGTCTTTCACTACTGGGGATTGTGACTTGGTCCATCCCTATTGATTATTTTACCGAATATTTGACTGAAATTCATTTGTCATCATCATGATTTGGGCTGATTGCCATATTTGGGCTTCGTGCCAACTATTTGAGCCCTTAGGGGATTTTTATCACTGTTTCCTCACTACTTGACTTATTATTTGAACTCAGTCCCGTTGATATCTAATGTTTTACAAACTCAGCCACTTTTACTCAGTTTTGAAACTAAAATGATATTTCTACATCAAGTTTTGGGCTGAGGACTACTGTTTTACTAATGCCCAAGGGGCTTATGATGATTTCCGGACTGAGTGAGGCCGATGGCCATAATTGAGGATATGCTGAGTGATATGAGGCCGAGGGCTTGAGTTACTATTTATGCCATGCGGTGTCTTGAGTGATGTGAGGCCGAGTGATATGAGGTCGATGGCCTGAGATACTTTATATGCCACGCGGTGGCTTGAGTGATGCGAGGATATGCTGAGTGATGATGCCACGAGGTGGCTTGATATAGCTCTTGGGCCGTAAAGGGCCCCCGGAGTCTGCACACCCAAAGTGAGCGCGGGTACCCATTGTTCTGAGTGATTGATGCTATGCCCGAGGGGCCGATATGAGTGATTGTGAGGTAGGCTGATACTATTCCGAGAGTGAGCCCGAGGGGCTGATACTATGCTGAGTGATTGATACTGTGCCCGGGGGGCGGATTTTTACTTGTTATTTACCTGTTAAATTACCTGTTTTACTTGTTTTAAAAAGGAATATCATTTGATTCTTCATTGATTTACTGCTTTAAGTGATTTTACTGCTTAATATGGAATTGCTTTGTGTCTTTACGTGTTTTCATACTTTCAGCCATTATTTATAATTGTTACTCACTGAGTCGGAGTACTCACCTTTCTCTCTGCACCATGTGTGCAGATTCAGGCATCGCAGAGTCCGCTCCTGAGTGCTGATTTCTCCCAGTGCAGGCAGTGATTTGGAGACTACGAGGTAGCTGTTGGCATTCGCAGCCCCATGCCTCCCTTATCCTATCATTTCCATGTTTTTTTTCCTAAACTATTATATCGGATTTTGTGTTCAATAGACTTGTATCCGGACTTCTTAGTTGCTCATGACTTGTCACGACCCAATCCCCGAACCCGATCGTGATGGCGCCTCTCGTGAAGACAAGGCCAGCCAGACCAAAACAGAACACCTCTTTTAAATAGTTAATCATCATAAACAGTAATAACATATAATATAATGCTCATAAATTGCGGAATTTAACGATAATAACAGCAGGAACCATCCCTTCACGAGATGAGCCATCACGACCGGGTTCGGGGATTTTGTCGTGACAAGTCATGAGCAACTAAGAAGTCCGGATACAAGTCTACTGAACACAAAATCCGATACAATAGTTTAGAAGCTCAAAACTGTCTTGACCACAGCTCTAGTGTTGGTTTTGCCATCAGTTTCAGGTTCATATACTGTGTATTGTGATGCTTTGAGAGTTAGGATTGGTTGTGTGTTGATGTAGGAGGGTAGAGTTAATGCTTATGCTTCTGGTCAGTTGAAGCCCCATGAGAAGAACTACACCGTTCATGATTTGGAGTTGGCTTCCATAGTTCATGCATTGAAGATTTGGAGGCATTACTTGTATGGCGTATCTTGTGAGGTGTTCACTGATCATCGCAGTCTTCATTTGTTCAAGCAAAAAGATCTTAATTTGAGGCAGAGGAGATGGTTGGAGTTCCTTAAGGATTATTATATCACTATTCTGTACCATCCGGGAAAGGCCAACGTGGTGGCCGATGCATTGAGCCGAAAGGCAGTGAGTATGGGGAGTTTGGCATATATTCTAGTTGGGGAGAGACCCCTTGCAGTTGATGTTCAGGCCTTGGCCAATCGGTTCGTGAGATTGGATATTTCGGAGCCTAGTCGGGTGTTGGCAAGTTGAGTCCTTGGTTTATTGGGACTTTTGAGGTGCTTCGGAGGATTAGGGAGGTGACTTATGAGCTTGCTTTGCCACCTAGCTTGTCGAGTGTGCATCCGGTATTTCATGTTTCTATGCTCCGGAAGTATATTGGGATCCGTCTCATGTTTTGGACTTCAGCACGGTTCAGTTGGATGATGATTTGACCTTTGATGTGGAGCCATTGGCTATTTTGGGTCGCCAGGTTCGAAAGTTGAGGTCAAATGATATAACTTTAGTGAAAGTGCAGTGGAGAGGTCGGCCCGTGGAGGAGGTTACCTGGGAGACCGAGTGGGAGATACAGAGCAGATATCCTCATCTGTTTAAGGCTTCAGGTATGTTTCTTGACTCGTTCGAGGACGAACGTTTGTTTAAGTTGGGGAGAATGTGATGACCCGACCAGTCGTCTCATGAGTTGCCGCTCCGTTTCCCCCATTTTAGCTTCTTTACGCTTCGTTATCCGTGTTTTATGTGACCGAGTTGATTAGTTCGAGTTCGGACAGGATTTGGTAAGAAATGATACACTTAGTCTCTTTTAAGAAGGCTTAAGTTGGAAAAGTCAACTAGGTGTTGACTTATATGTTAAAAGGCTCGGAAGTGAGTTCCGATGGTTCAATTAGCTTTGAGAGGTGATTTGTGACCTATGAGCGCGATCAAAATGGGTTTTGGAGTTGTAGAGAAGATTTAGGCTTGAATTGACGAAATTGATATTTCGGCAAATTCTGGTTGATAGGAGATTTTGATATTGGGGTCGGAATAGAATTCTGAGAGTTGTAGTAGCTTCATTTTGTCATTGGGGATGTGTGTGAAAAATTTCAGGCCATTCGGACTAGATTTGATAGACCTTTTGATCGAAAGCATAATTTAAGAGTTCTTGGAGTTCTTAGGCTTGAATCCTATGTTAAATTGGCGATTTGATGTTGTTGTGAGCATTCTGAAGTTTTGAGCAAGTTTGAACGATGTCATGGGATATGTTGGTGCAATTGGTTTGAGGTTTTGGGAGTTCCGGGTAGGTTCCGAGATGTTTTAGTGCAAAAATCATAGATATAGCAGGTCTACAGGGGTTGCAGGCCCCAGAACTCACTCACGCGGTCCGCACAAAAATAAGTGTGCCCGCGTTGAGTGCTGTGCAGACTACACAAAAGCGGGCACGACCGCGGTAGGCGTCGTACGGACCACACAAAAGCGTCCGCGGCCGCGGTAGGCGTCGCGCGGACCGCACAAAAGTGGGCCCGGCCACGGTAGCTGAAACCTGAGGGGTACCTATAAATACGAGGTCTTGGGTTTTATTTAATATTTTAACCTGGAGAGCTCGGATTTTGGCGATTTTTCGAAGGTTTTTCATGAAATTCATCAGGGTAAGAGATTTTAACTCAGATTTGGCTAGAATACATGAATCTATCATTGAATTCATCATTTAATTCGTGATTTGAGATGGAATTTGGGAAGAAAATTGTGAAACCTTTCAAAAATGTAAAATGATGATTTCTAGGACCAAATTGTATCGAAATTGGATAATTTTGGTATGGTTAGACTCGTGAGGGTATGAGGATTCTGAAAATGTAAATTTTACCCGATTTCGAGATGTGGGCCCGATGCTCCGGTTTTGCTAATTTCGTGATTTTTGATATTTTTCGAATGTTTTCGCTTGGGCCTTGTTCCCTTAGCATATTGTGACATATTCGTTCTGATTTTGGATAGATTCGATGCGCGTGGAGGCCAATTCGAGGGGCAAAGGCATCGCAAGCTAGAGAATTAGCCAGTTCGAGGTGAGTAATGGTTGTAAATGATGTCCTGAGGGTTTGAAACCCCGGATTGCACATCGTAGTGCTATATTGAGGCAAGATACGCGCTGGATGATGAGTGTGGGGTCTTTCACTATTGGGGATTGTGACTTGGTCCATTCCGATTGATGATTTTACCGAATATTTGACTGAAATTCATTTGTTATCATCATGATTTGGGCTGATTGCCATATTTGGGCTTCGTGCCAACTATTTGAACCCTTCGGGAATTTTTATCACTGTTTCCTCACTACTTGACTTATTATTTGAACTCAGTCCTGTTGATATCTACTGTTTTACAAACTCAGCCACTTTTACTCAGTTTTGAAACTAAAATGATATTTCTACATCATGTTTTGGGCTGAGGACTACTGTTTTACTAATGCCCAAGGGGCTTATGATGATTTCCGGATTGAGTGAGGCGAGGGCCATAAGTGAGGATATGCTGAGTGATATGAGGCCGAGGGCCTGAGTTACTATTTATGCCACGCGGTGGCTTGCGTGATGTGAGGCCGAGTGATATGAGGCCGATGGCCTGAGATACTTTATATGCCACGCGGTGGCTTGAGTGATGTGAGGATATGCTGAGTGATGATGCCACGAGGTGGCTTGATATAGCGCTTGGGCCGTAAGGGGCCCCTCCGGAGTATGCACACCCATAGTGAGCGCGAGTACCTATTGTTCTGAGTGATTGATTCTATGCCCAAGGGGTTGATGTGAGTGATTGTGAGGTAGCCCGAGGGGCTGATACTATTCCAAGAGTGAGCCCGAGGGGCTGATACTGTACTGAGAGTGAGCCTGAGGGGCTGATACTATGCTGACCGATTGATACTGTGCCCAAGGGGCGGATTTCTACTTGTTATTTACTTATTAAATTACCTGTTTTACTTGTTTTAAAAAGGAATATCATTTGATTCTTCACTGATTTACCGCTTTAAGTGATTTTACTGCTTAATATGGAATTACTTTGTGTCTTTACGTGTTTTCATACTTTCAGCCATTATTTATAATTGTTACTCACTGAGTCGGAGTACTCACATTACTCCCTACACCATGTATGCAGATTCAGGCATCGCAGAGTCTGCTCCTGAGTGCTGATTTCTCCCAGTCCAGGCAGTGATTTGGAGACTACGAGGTAGCTGTTGGCGTTCGCAGCCCTGTGCCTCCCTTATCCTATCATTTCCATCTTTTTTTTGAACTATTGTATCGGATTTTATGTTCAGTAGACTTGTATCCGGACTTCTTAGTTGCTCATGACTTGTGACACCTCGGTTTGGGCTGTGTCGGGATGGTTCTTGCTGTTGTTAACGTTAAAATTCCGCAATTTATGAGTATTATATTATATGTTATTATGTTTATGATGATTAACTGTTTAAAAGAGGTGTTCTGTTTTGGTCTGGCTGGCCTTGTCTTCACGAGAGGTGCCATCACGACCGGGTTCAGGGATTGGGTCGTGACATATATAGATCGTAACTAATAAAATCTACATTGTTCAAAAAAACAAAAAATAATATAAAATCCCGCAGAACATGATGCAAGTATAATTTACTGGACCTTTCTAAATTAATATCTAAAGCTGAGATACTTCCAGCTTATTATACTAGAAATATCTCATAAAATAGTTTTACAGTTCTAGATTCCAAAAATAAACAAAACACAAGTATAATACGCCAGTGCTTTTTGTATTAATCTGCAAAACTCCAATGTATTACACTGGAAGTACTTTCATCCAAACTACTAACAAAAATTATAAATAAAATGGTATAGAACAAAACACCAGTATAGAATACTGGACGTTTATTAATTTAATATGTAAAACTTAGACACTTCCAGTATATTATACTGGAAGTATGTGTGACTCCAGTAACCCCGGTATAATAAGCTGGAATTTGCTTAATTAATATGAATATCTCAAATAATTCCAGCTTATTATACTAGAGTTATATTTTTAAATAGTGTAACTTCTAAATATCTAATTATTTGGGTTCATTAAATACAGGATGCATACAAATTTCTTGCTTGTCGCATTCGATGGCAAATGGACAGCAGATTACAAGTACTTAGATCGTAAAACGAAGCTTCTCCTTATAAATTATGGTACTTCATTTGAAGAATTCATGAGTAAAATGTTTCAAGTTATAGAGTTCGACAACAACAAGTTTGAAGCAAAAGTATGACTTAATATCAACCTAGGTACTATTAAGGGAATACAAGTGACAAAAGATGAAGATCTCACCTTGTGTATGATGCTTTTAAAAAACGATCCATACCATAAAGGTTCCAAATATTGTTGAAATATCAGAAATACAAAATCAACAACCAGAAGGCAATGCAATAATGGAAATTGACAATCAATAATTATTGCACAGAACCACATTGTAACGACCCGGTCGGTCTTTTTAAATATTATAGTCCATTTTACCCCATTTACTGCTAAATTCATGCTTTACAGTTGTTATATAACTTGTCGGGGTAATTGGTTCGGGTCCAGTGAGGTTTTGAAATGAATTGAGACACTTAGTCTTCAAGAAGAAAGCTTAAGTTGAATAAATTGACCGGAAGGTGAAATATATGTAAATGACTCCGGAATAGATTTTTGATGATTCCAATAGCTCCGTATGGTGATTTCGGGTTTAGGAGTGTGTCCGGATATTTATTACGAGGTCAGTAGCTAAAATAGGCTTGAAATGGTGAAAATAAGAAATTTAAGTTTGGAAGTTTGATCGGGGGTTGACTTTTTGATATCATGGTCGAAATCCAGTTCTGAAAATTTTCATAGCTTCGTTATGTCATATATGACTTGTGTGCAAAATTTAAAATCAAACGGACTTGATTTGATAGGTTTTTGCATCGAATATAGAAGTTGGACGTTCTTAGTTTCATTAGGCTTGGATTGGGGTGTGATTCATGGTTTTAGCGTAATTTGATGCAATTTGAGGTTTCGACTAAGTTCGTATCAAGTTTTAGGACAGGTTGATGCATTTGTCGAAGTCCCGAGGGCCTTGGGTGGATTTCGGAAGGTTAACGAATATAAAAAGGCTGCTGAATTTTCTCTTTGGACAACTGTTGATTTTTTAAAGCATGTGAACAGTACCCATAAACAGTACCCGTGAATAGTACCCCGTGAATAGTACCCCCGTGAACAGTACCCGAAATTTTCTGGACAGATTTAATTCCAGTAGTCCGGCTTTTGGGTCATTTTTTTGACTTTAAAGATCGGATTTTGGCAATTTTGAGCGAGAAATCACGGGAATTCTTGAGGTAAGTCCCTTGTGATCATTGTTAGTCAATATTATTGAATTATTATTGAATATCCCGGCTAGATTACGTGTTTTTGAAGTGTAAATCGCTAATTTGGGTCTAGGGATTTGAAAATGAGATTTAATGATTTGGAGGCTGAATTGTTGTCGGATTTTGGTAAAATTTGTATGGTTGGACTCGTGGTTGGATGAGGGTTAATATCCGTGGTTTTTGTTGGGTTCCGAGACGTGGGCCCCATGGACGAATTTTTAGTACAGTTTCGGATTTTTAATTGAAAATGCAGAATTCTATGTGGAATTAATTCCTATATTTTTTATTGACTGAATCGAATTATTGTGGCTAGATTCGAGGCATTCAGTGGTCGATTTGAGAGGCAAAGGCATTTCAGAGTAGGATTTTACTCGGATTGTGGTAAGCAACGGTAATAAATCTGGTCATGAGGGTATGAAACTCCAGTCATTTTGTTGTATGACTATTTTTGAGGTGACACACATGCTAGGTGACGGGCGTGTGGGTGTACAACGTAGGGAGTGTGACTTGGTCCGTCCCATGAGACTGTGGAATCAATTAGCCTATTGTTTAATACATGTTCCCTCTGTTTTCATGGAAATGGATTGTACTTCACGTTAGAAACCATGTCTAGGCCTTATGTGATCACTGTTGAGACCTGCGAGGCTGTGTACTTGCTGAATTAGCTGCTAGTTGCTATTTTGTACTCAGTCATAGCTTTTTCTTGCTTATTATGCCTCAGTCTCTTGCTATTCATTGTTGATACATGAAATTACTTCTGTTTGGGTTGTTTATATTATTTTTGAGAGCCCGAGTAACTGGAGAGGATTATGACTGAGTGAGGTCGAGGGCCTGCTTTTGTGAGGATATTTATGGGATCGGGCTGCACGCTGCAACATGTTGTTACTGATTCATGATTGTTATGAGACCGAGGGCCTGATTTATTTATGCCACGAGGTGGCTTGTTATAGCGCTTGGGCTGTAGGAGCCCCTCCGGAGTCTGTACACCCCCAGTGAGCGCAGGTACCTACTGAGTGCTGAGTACGAGTGCCAAGTGCCGAGCGATTGGGAGGAATGAGTGATTGTGAGGAATGAGTGAATGTGAGGTTGGAGTGAACGGGAGGACAAATTGACTGTTATTTTGAGAGAAAGCATTGGCTACATTATTGTTGCCTCGTAGCTGCCATATATCACTGTTTTGAAAATTATTGAAGAATATTATTTATTGCTCAGTCAAATTTGATATGAAATTACTATTTGGGCCTAAATTACTGCAATTGAAAGTATGCCTAATCCTATTTGAAAGTTATTGAGATAACTCTATTGTATAGCCCGCCACTACTTCTCAGTTCCTTATTTATTTATGTTACTTACTGAGTTGGTATACTCACGTTACCTCTATACCTTGTGTACAAATCCAAGCACTTCTGGTCACGGTGGTTGTTGATTGAGGAGTTAAGACTCAGGAGACTATTGAGGTAGCTGCATAGCATTCGTTGACCTTGACTCTCCTTTCCTTTCATATTGTACTGTTCTATATTTCAGACAGTGTTTTATCAGTCGGATGTTGTTATCATTCAGATGCTCATGCACCCAGTGACACCGGGTTTTGGGGATGGATTATTTAGTACTTTTGGAATTATATTCTGTTCTAAAAGGTTTTATTTAATATTAACTGCTTCCGCTTTTATTTAAAATTTCTACTATGTTGAGATATTGAGTTGAGGCTTGCCTAGTACCACGATAGGCGCCATCACAATAGGTGAGATTTTGGGTCATGAGAAGTTGGTATCAGAGCCTAGGTTACATAGGTCTCACGAGTCATGAGCAGGTTTAGTAGAGTCTTGCGGATCGGTACGGAGACATTTGTACTTATCTTCGAGAGGCTACAGAACCCTTAGGAATATTTCACTTTCTTGTATTCTGTCATGCAAACTTGTTGATTCCGGAAACTATTTTTTTATTATTATTCCATTCTCTCATAGATGGTGTGGACATGTACTTTTGGATCAAACGGCCAACCACCAGTACCACCAGTTAGGGTCGCGAGATGCCGGGGCCATGGTAGAGGTCGAGGTGTGGCTCGTTCAGCAGTTGGAGCAGCACCTGTAGTACCACCAGTTGCTCCACCTCAGGAGCAAATTTCAGATATGGCTAAGCCGACAGAGCCAGCTTAGGCACTAGCTGTACCTATTGTGATTCCAGGCCTTCAAGAGACTTTGGCCCAGATACTGAATGTTTGCACTGGTCTTGCCCAGGTGGTTTTGGCTAAGGCCACTCCTGCCACTTTTCAGGCCGGGGGAGGTACTTATACCCCTGTTGCCCGTACTCCAGATCAGGTGGTGCAGGGACTGCAGTCACCGGGGTTACCACAAGCCTAGTTGGTTCCAGTTTTCAAGACTATGTGGTTCCTGCCATGCCTGATGACGAGCAACATAGATTGGAGAGGTTTGGTAGACTTCAGCCTCCGACTTTCAGCGGTGTAGAGGGCAAGGATGCCCAGGGTTTCTTGGATAAGTGTTAGGGGATTCTTCGTACAACAGGTATTTTGGAGACCAGTGGGGTCTCGTTCACTACTTTCCAGTTCTCTGGAGCTGCCTTCACTTGGTGGGAGGCTTATGAGAGGCGTAGGCCAATTGGTGCAGCGCCCCTTACATGGAAGCAATTCTCCGTTATCTTCCTGTAAAAGTATGTACCGCAGTCCTACAGAGAGGATCTACGCAGACAATTCGAGCAGTTGCATCAGGATAATATGACTGTGATGTAGAGATGAGATTTTCTGAGTTAGCCCGTCATGCTGTTTGGTTGGTTCCCATAGATAGAGAGAGGATTAGGAGGTTCGTTGATGGCCTCACATATCATCTGCGAATTCTTATGACTAGAGAGAGGGTGACTGACGCTTCTTTTGAGGAGGTTGTTGACATTGCTCGGGATATAGAGTCGGTCCGTCACCAGGAGCGAGTAGAGAGGGAGGCCAAGAGGCCTCATGGATCCAATAGTTTTGGTGATGTTCCTTCTAGAGGTCAGTCTCACCACAGCAGGGGTCGTCATTTTAGACATGCTCAGATGGCTCGTCCAGCTCACCGTGGTGCATCATCTGGCCATGGTTTTCATACTTATCAGCAGGGTCACTCGTCTCTCAGTGCTCTTCCAACTTAGAGTCTGTCACATGCTCCATCGGTTCAAGGCTTATCTATGGTAGGTTTTTCTGCTAGTTATTCCAGTACTCAGGGTTATCCTTAGTCCCCACTACCAATATAGGGGAGTTGCTTTGAGTGCAGAGAGTTTGGACATATGTGGAGGCAGTGTCCTCGGCGCCAGGGAGGTCCAGTGCAGCAGATGAGTTAGACTTTGACTCCAACACCAGTTGCTTCACCACCCGCCCAGCCAGCTCGGGGTGGAGCCCAGTTAGCTAGAGGTCGCTCTAGAGGGGGAGGCCGATTAGGTGGCGGTCAAGCCCGATTCTATGCCCTTCCTGCCAGACCAGATGCCATTGCTTCAGATGCAGTGATCATAGGTATTGTCTCAGTGTACCACATGGAAGCTTCTATATTATTTTACCCTTGTTCCACATACTCATATATTTCATCATATTTTGCTCGTTATCTGGATATGCCCCGTGAGTCCTTAACTTTATCTGTTCGTGTATCTACACCGGTGGACAATACTATTATTGTGGACCGTGTGTATCGGTCGTGTGTGGTAACTATTGGGGAACTGGAGACCAGAGTTGATCTCCTATTGCTCAGTATGGTTTTCGATGTGATTTTGGGTATGGATTGGTTGTCTCCATGTCATGCTATCCTGGACTGTCACGCAAAAAACTGTGACGCCGGATATGCCAGGATTTCCCAAGGTCGAGTGGAAAGGTTCTCTAGAATATGTTCCCAGTAGAGTAATTTCTTACTTAAAGGCCCATCGAATGGTTGAGAAGGAGTGTCTATCATATTTGGCCTTTGTAAGAGATGTTGATGCAGACACTCCTACTATTGATTCTGTACCGATAGTGCGAGACTTCCTGGATATGTTTCCTACAGATTTGCTGGGTATGCCACCAGACAGAGATATTGATTTGGTACCGGGCACTAAGCCTATTTCTATTCTACCATATCGGATGACCCCAGCAGAATTAAAAGAATTAAAGGAGCAGTTGCAAGAGCTGCTTGTCAAAGGCTTCATTCGGCCTAGTGTATCACCGTGGGGTGCTCCAGTCTTGTTTGTGAAGAAGAAAGATGGATTCATGCACATGTGTATTGATTATCGACAGTTGAAGAAGGTTACAGTGAAGAACAGGTAACCATTGCCTCGTATTGATGACCTATTTGATCAGCTACAGGGTGCCAAGGTATTTTCAAAAATTGATTTGCGGTCTGGCTATCACCAGTTGAAAATTCGGGATTCGGATATTCTAAAGACGACATTCAGGACCCGTTATGGTCACTATGAATTTCTTGTAATGTCTTTTGGGTTGACTAACGCCCCAACAACATTTATGCACTTAATGAATAGTTTATTTTAGCCGTATCTTGATTCATTTGTCATAGTATTTATTGATGATATCCCGGTGTACTCACACAGCCATCAGGAACATGTACAACACTTGGGTATTGTATTACAGAGGCTAAGGGAGGAGAAACTTTATGTCAAATTCTCTAAGTGTGAGTTATGGCTTAGTTCTATGGCATTCTTGGGACACCTAGTGTCTAGTGAAGGAATCAAGGTGGATCCAAAGAAGATAGAGGCAGTTCAGAGTTGGCCTAGGCCATCCTCAGCTATAGAGATTTGGAGTTTTCTCGGCTTGGTAGGGTATTATTGCTAATTTGTACAGGTTTCTCTTTTATTGCTGCACCTATGACCAGATTGACCCAGAAGGGTGCTCCGTTTAGATGGTCCGAGGATTGTGAGGAGAGCTTCCAAAAGCTCAAGACAGCTTTGACTACTGCTCTAGTGTTGGTTTTGCCTATAGGTACCGGTTCTTATACCGTGTATTATGATGCATCACGTACTGGTCTCCGAGCGGTGTTGATGCAAGACGGTAGGGTGATTGCCTATGCGTCCAGACAACTGAAAGTACATGAGAATAATTATCCTGTTCACGACCTTGAATTAGCAGCTATTGTTCATGCCTTGAAGATTTGGCGGCATTATTTGTACGGTGTCCATTGTGAGGTCTATACTGACCATCGGAGTCTACAACATCTGTTCGGAAGGATCTTAATTTACGATAGCAAAGGTGGTTAGAATTACTTTAGGATAATGATATCACTATTTTGTGTCATCCGGGAAAGACCAATGTCGTTGCCGATGCATTGAGTCGAAAGGTAGAGAGTTTGGACAGTTTAGCATATCTATAGGCAGCAGAAAGGCCATTAGCATTGGAGGTTCAGGCCTTGGCCAATCAGTTCGTGAGATTAGATATTTTGGAGCTCAGTCGGGTTCTAGCTTGTATGGTTTCTCAATCTTCCTTATATGACCGCATCAAAGAGAGCCAGTGCGATGATCCCTATTTACTTGTCTTGAAGGACATAGTTTAGCACGGCGATGCCAAGGATGTTACTATCGGAGATGATGGTGTGTTGAGGATGCATGGTCGAATTTGTGTTCCAAATGTAGATGGGTTACGTAAATTGATTCTTGAAGAATCCCACAGTTCGCGGTACTCTATTCATCTGGGTGCCACAAAGATGTATCAGGATTTGAGGCAGCACTATTGGTGGAGAAAAATGAAGAAAGACATAGTTGGGTTTGTAGCTTCGTGTTTAAATTGTCAGTAGGTAAAGTATGAGCATCAAATACCAAGCGGATTACTTCAGAGACTTGATATTCCGTAGTGGAAGTGGGAGCGTATTAGCATAGACTTTGTAGTGGGGCTTCCACGGACTTCAAGGAAATTTGATGCCATTTGGGTGATTGTGGATAGGTTGACCAAGTCCGCACATTTTATTCCAGTTGGCACTACTTATTCTTCGGAGCAGTTAGCAGGGATCTATATCCGCGAGATTGTTCGCCTTCATTGGGTGCCAGTGTCCATTATTTCAGATAGGGGCACACAGTTTACATCACAGTTTTGGAGGGTAGTGCAACGAGAGTTAGGTACACAAGTACAATTGAGTACAACATTTCACCCTCAGACGGACGGACAGTCCGAGCGCACTATTCAGATATTGCAGGACATGTTACACGCGTGTGATGGAGTTTGGAGGTTCTTGGGATCAGTTCCTACCACTAGCGGAGTTTGCTTATAATAATAGCTACCAGTCAAGCATTCAGATGGCTCTATATGAGGCTTTATATGGGAGACGTTGTCGGTCTCCTGTTGTCACGACCCGGATTTCCCACCCTCGGGAGTCGTGATGGCGCCTACTAATGCGAGCTACACAAGCCAATTTTTGAACCATCTACCTTTTTACCAATCTTATTCTCTCTAACAATTACGAAGAAATAACATTTAAACGACGGAATATAACATAAGCGGAAGAAAACAATAAGCCATCTGAACATGAATATCTATTACAACTATATGAGTCTCGACTACCCAGAACTGGTGTCACAGTTTCACAGACGGTCTAAGAATTCTACAAATAAAGGTCTAAAAGAATTAAATACAATACTGTCTCTAGAAATATATGTAGAAACAAGAAAGTAGATAGAAGGAGACGCCAAGGCCTACGAATGCCTGCAGGGCTGCCTCGGGTCGCCTGATGAACAAGATTCAGCAATCTCACTGCGGTCCGAAGTCTACAACACTGGGGTCTGCACAAAAGAGTGCAGAGTGTAGTATCAGCACAACCGACCCCATATGCTGGTAAGTTGCCAGCCTAACCTCGGCGAAGTAGTGACGAGGTTAGGACCAGACTACCAAATAAACCTATGCAATTTAACTATATACAACGGAAAAAGAAGTACAAAAAGAAACAGTCATATACAGCCAAGTATGGGAGAGGGAAAACATGCTGGGGGGAAATATCGAATAGTAACAGAAGAGCAACAAATAAGTATGAGGTTCACCACAGTTCAATTGAAAATAGGAAGGGGAAATCATGCTGCGGGGTTCAATAAGTATCAAAATGAAACCAGCAATTTAGTGTAGAGAAAACGTAACATAGTTATCAATAAAAATTAGGAAATCAAAGACAAGTGCACGACATCACCCTTCGTACTTTTACTCTCTCTCACCAAAACAATACACAACATCACCTTTCGTGCTTTAACACTCTCTCACCAAAATAATGCATGGTATCACCCTTCGTGCTTTACGCTCTTCCTTACCCAAACAACAATCACAAGGCAAATAGGGTAAGGGAATCTATAACCTCGAAATAAAATCAAGTAACAATAGAAAATCAGTAAATAAACGTAAAGGATAACCTAACTCAATTATTAGCAAGAATTAGGGAAAATCAAGGGCAAGTGCACAACATCACCCTTCGTGCTTTTTCTCTCGTCCTCACCATAAGAATCAATACAATAGGCATGGAATGGTACATCGTGCGGCACGTCATCACCCTTCGTGCTTTACACTCTTTCCTCATCATGAAATCAATATAATAGGCACGGAATGGTACATCGTGCGATATGACATCACTCTTCGTGCTTTACACTCTTTTCTCACTAAACAAACAATGCACAACATCACCCTTCGTGCTTTAACTCTTTTCCTCACCCAAACAACAATCACAGATAATAGGAAAAAAAATAAAGGAAATTTCAATAAGAATCCCGGCAAGGGTGAAACAAGTCAACAATTAAATCCCGGCAAGGGAACAACATCAATAACATCAATATCCCGGCAAGGAAGATAATAATTA
Organism: Nicotiana tabacum; assembly: GCF_000715075.1. NCBI lineage: Eukaryota > Viridiplantae > Streptophyta > Magnoliopsida > Solanales > Solanaceae > Nicotiana > Nicotiana tabacum. The sequence continues at coordinate 152,970,620 of NC_134089.1, read as the reverse complement.
AATAAACAATATCCCAGCAAGGGTGACAACATAATGATCTCTTCTCTTTCTCATTTGTTTTACTTCACAATTCACTTCACAACTCGAGCCAATGCTCTAGAGGTTCAATTATCACTTATACCTTCACAACTCATTTCATAACTCGAGCCAATGCTTTAAAAGTTCAATTGTCACTTATACTTTCACAATTCGTTATACAACTTGAGCCAACGCTCCTCAATGTTCATAGGTCACAATTCTTTCCACAAACTCAACAATTACCACATAGCAAATAGGACTCAACTCCTAATCCCTCAATCTAAGGATAGACCAAACACTTACCTCGAACTTCCACGGCCAACTCAATCCTCAAACACCGCCTTTCCTCTCACAAATCAATTGTATCTAGACATAATCGACTTAATAACATCAATAAATGCTAAACAATCCAATCCCAATACTTAATTATAGCTTTCTAATCATTCTTCCCAAAAATCCAAAAATCGACCCTAGGCCCGCTTGGTCAAAACACGAGATTCGGACCAAAACCCGATCACCCATTCACCCACAAGCCCAAATATATAATTTGTTTTCAAATCCGACCCCAAAACGAGGTCAAATTCCTAAATAATCAAAAGCCCTAACTTTACCCAAATCCCTAATTTTCTACCTTTAATCACATGTTTTAGGACTATAAATCTAGTGGGTGTTGATAAAAATGGATGAAAACAAGTCAAATATTACTTACCCAGGAGGTTATAGTGAAGAAGTTCTTCAAAAATTGCCCAAGAGGTGTGGAGAAGATGAAGTTTATGAAAAATTGTGGAAATCCCGTAATGTGTTCTATTTTTTTGAAACTTAAAATAACTAGGCGAAAATGGTCTTCGCGTTCACGACGAGTCAGGCCTGAGAGACCTTCGCGTTCACATAAGTAGGCTCGCATTCGCGGAGAAGTAACTCCTCGACCCTTCGCGTTCGTGTCCAGGTGGTCGCGTAGGGCATAGTACTCCTCCCTCTGCCCAGGCTATAAGCCTTCGCGTTAGCAATACCAGGATCTCGTTCGCGAAGGGAAGACCCTCCAATGCTTCGCGTTCGCGACCTGGGTTACGCGTTCGCGTTGAAGGAATTTTCCTTCAGCACAAATAACACATCGCGTTCGCGAGGGTCTTCCTGCGAACGCGAAGAAGAAAGTATTAGCACACCAGAAACTGGAAAAACCTGCAATGTTTGAGTTCTAAAAATCTTCCGAAACCCATCCGAAACACACCTGAGCCCTCGAGTCTCAAAACCAAATATACGAACTAACTCAATAATATCATACGAACTTATCCGTGCGATAAAATCGCCAAAATAACCTCAATAACAGCGAATTAAACCTCAAAATCAATGAAATATTTCAAAACTTCTTAAAGCATCAAGCTTTGCATTTATGGTCCGAATCACGTCAAACGGATTCCATTTCTTACCAAACATCACAGAGTTATCTTAAGCCACATATAAGACCAGTACCGGGCGCTGGAACCAATATATGGGTCCGATACCAACATGTTCTAATCAAAATTCATTTTAAAATTCTTTAAACAATTTCAGAAAATAATTTTCTTTAAAAATTCATTTCTCGGGCTTGGGACCTCGGAATTCGATTACGGGCATACGCCCAAGTCCCATATTTTCCTACGGACCCTTCGGGACTGTCAAATCTTGAGTTCGGGTCCGTTTACCTAAAACATTGTCCAAAGTCAAATTAATTCATTTTACAGTCAAAACTTATCATTTTTCACAAATTTTCCCATTTAGGCTTTCCGGCTACACGCTCGGGCTACGTACACAAATCGAGGTGATGCTAAATGAGGTTTTCAAGGCCTTGGAACATAGAATTCAATTTAAAAGTAAGTGATGACCTTTTGGGTCGTCACATTCTCCATCTCTAAAACAATCGTTCGTCCTCGAACAGACAGAAGAAGGAAGTAGCTAAGTCAGGGAAAAGATGGGGATAATGGCTCCGCATATCGGACTCAGACTCCAGGTCGATACCTCATAAGGCTGACCTCTCCACTGAACACGAACAGAAGGAAAACTCTTCGATCTCAACTGACGAACCTGTCGGTCTAGAATAGCTACCGGCTCCTCCTCATAAGACAAGTCCTTCTCCAACTGGACAATACTGCAATCTAACACGTGGGATGGATTGCCGTGATACTTTCAAAGCATGGACACATGAAACGCTGGATGCACGGCTGATAAGCTTGGCGGCAATGCAAGTCCATAAGCCACCTCTCCCACTCGATCAAGAATATCAAACGGGCCAATGAACCTAGGGCTAAGCTTGCCCTTCTTCCCAAGTCTCATCACACCCTTCATAGGCGACACTCGAAGCAATACCCGCTCACCGACCGTGAAAGCCAAACTCGAACCTTGCGGTCAGCATAACTCTTTTGCCTGGATTGAGCTGTACGAAGCCTATCCTAAATAATCCTGACCTTGTCCAAGGCCTCCTGAACCAGATCCGTACCCAACAACCAAGCCTCTCCCGACTCAAACCATCCAACCAGAGACCGACACTGCCTACTATAGAAAGACTCATAAGGAGCTATCTGGATACTCGACTGGTAGCTGTTGTTGTAGGCAAACTATATTAAAGGCAAAAACTGATCCCAAGAGCCTCCAAAGTCAATGACACACGCTCGGAGCATATCCTCCAAAAGCTGAATAGTCCGCTTGGACTGCCCATCCGTCTGAGGATGAAATACTGTGCCCAACTCAACCCGTGTGCCCAACTCTCGTTGAACTACCCTCCAAAAATGCGAGGTAAACTGCGTAGCTCGGTTCGAAATAATAGACTCGGGCACACAATGAAAACGAACAATCTCCCGGATATAGATCTCAGCTAACCTCTAGGAAGAATAAGAGATTGCCACAGGAATGAAATACATTGACTTGGTCAGCCTATCAACAATAACCCACATTGCATCGAACTTCCTCTGGGTCCGTGGGAGACCAACAACAAAGTCCATAGTGATACGCTCCCTTTTCCACTCAGGAATCTCAATCTTTTGAAATGAACCACCATGCCTCTGATCCTCGTACTTAACCTGCTGACAATTCAAATACCAAGCCACATATGCAACGATATCCTTCTTCATTCTCCGCCACCAATAATGCTGCCGCAAATCCTGATACATCTTCGCGGCACCCGGATGAATAGAGTACCGGGAACTATGGGCCTCCTCTAAAATCAACTCTCGAAGCCCATCCATATTAGGCACACAAACTCGACCTTGCAGTCTTAAAACTCCATCATCACCTAAGGTAACCTGCTTGGCACTTCCGTGCTGCACCGTGTCTCTAAGGACACACAAATGGGGATCATCATACTACCGATCTCGGATACGCTCCAATAATGAAGAGCGAGCTACTGTGCAAGCTAACATACGGCTGGGCTCAGAAACATCCTACCTCACGAACTGATTGGCCAAAGACTGAACATCCAAAGCAAGCGGTCTCTCACCGACCAGAATATAAGCAAGAGTGCCCATACTGGCTGACTTCCTACTCAAAGCATCGACCACCACATTGGCCTTTCCTGGGTGATATAAGATAGTGATATCATAATCTTTCAACAACTCCAACCACCTCCTCTGCCTCAAATTCAACTCCTTTTGCTTGAACAAATGCTGAAGCCTCTTCTGATCCGTGAACACCTCATATGCCATGCCATACAGATAATGCCTCCAAATCTTCAACGCGTGAACAATATATGCCAACTATAAATTATGAACCGGATAGTTCTTCTCATGAATTTCAACTGCCGCAAAGCATAGGCAATGACCTTGCCATCCTGCATCAACACTACACCAAGTCCAATACGAGATGCATCACAATAGACTATATAAGACCCTGAACCTATGGGTAATACCAATAACGGTGCTGTAGTCAGAGCTGTATTGAGCTTCTGAAAACTTGCCTCACACTCATCCGACCATCTAAACTAGGCACCCTTCTGGGTCAACCTGGTCATCAGGGCTGCGATAGATGAAAACCCCTCCACGAACCAACGATAATAGCCTGCCAATCCCAAGAAACTCCGAATCTCTGTAGCTGATGCTGGTCTAGGCCAGTTCTTGACTGCCTTAATCTTCTTCGGATCAACCTGAATACCCTCCGCTGATACAACATGACCCAGGAATGCAACTGAACTCAACCAGAACTCACATTTCGAGAACTTAACATATAACTGACTATCCCTCAAGGTTTGAAGAACCACTCTAAGATGCTGCTCGTGCTCCTCCCGGCTGCGAGAATAAATCAAAATATCATCAATGAAGACTATCACGAACGAAACCAAATAAGGCCTAAACACTCTGTTCATCAAATCCATAAAAGCTGTTGGGGTATTTGTCAACCCGAATGACATCACCAAGAACTCATAATGCCCATACTGAGTGCGGAAAGCTGTCTTAAGGACATCGGATGCCCTAATCCTCAACTGATGGTAGCCAGATCTCAAGTCAATCTTCGAAAATACCTTGGCACCTTGAAGCTGATCAAACAAATCATCAATCCTTGGCAATGGATACTTATTCTTGATTGTAAGCTTGTTTAACTGCCGGTAATCAATACACATTCTCATCGATCCGTCCTTCTTCTTAACAAACAACACTGACGCACCCCAAGTGAAACACTCGGCCTAATGAAACCCTTCTCAAGCAAGTCTTGCAACTGTTCTTTCAACTCTTTCAACTCTGGCGGGGCCATACGATATAGCAGAATAAAAATGGGCCGAGTGCCCGGAGCCAAATCAATGCAAAAGTCAATATCCTTGTCAGGTGGCATACCCGACAGGTCTGAAGGAAAAACCTCAGGAAACTCACGAACAACGAGAACTGAATCAATAGAAGGAATCTTTGCCCTAGAATCACGTACATATGCCAAATAGTCCAAACACCCCTTCTCGACCATACGCTGAGTCTTCACATAAGAGATAACACTACGAGTAGAATGACTAGGAGTTCCTCTCCACTCTAAACGAGGCAAACCCGGTAAAGCTAAGGTCACAGTCTTGGCATGGCAGTCCAAGATAGCGTGGTAAGGTGATAACCAGTCCATCACCAATATAACATCAAAATCGACCATGTCTAGAAGCAACAAATCTACACGAGTATCAAGACCCCTAATCATAACTATACAAGAGCGATGGACTCGACCTACCACAATAGAATCACCCACCGGTGTAGACACATAAACAGGAGCACTCAATAAATCACTAGGCATGACCAGTTATGATGCAAAATAAAAACGAAGCTTCCCTACCACAAACCAGAACAATACCTACACCTCCACCTCTAATACCTTTACCTCCACCTCTAGCATCTCTACCTCCACCTCTAATACCTCTACCTCCACCTCTAGCTAACTGAGCAGGTTGGACGAGTCCCTTAATGAACCTCCTCACTCTCTCTCATAGTGGGAAATATGATAAGAGCATGATGGTCCAAGTCGAAGAATCTGATCTCGTACTAAGTAACAGTCATAGAACCCTGCTGGAGATGCTCAAACTGCCTCCGATAGACCTCTCTCTGAGTGATGTAAAGAAACTCCTCCAGAAATAGCTGCGTGAACTATTCTCATGTCAAAGATGATGACCTAACTGGTATAGCCAATCAATAATCCCTCCAACAGGTCTTGGCGGATCCAGACAAGCGAAAAGTAGCAAAGTTCGACCCCATTGTCTCCACGATCCCCATGTTCCTGAGAACCTCATGATAGCTGCCTAGATAATCTTGGGGATCCTCAAAAGATGCATTGTTGAAAGTAGTGAAGATCTTGGTGAAACTTATCCAAACTCAACAAAACCTTCAAAGACGTAGTGGATCTATCACTAGTCTGTGCTGCTGCTCGGCTGAAGAAGCGATACATGACCTCGCCATTCGTGAAAGGACACGAGTAGAGGTTTCAATTTAGCATTGAGATATCAAAATCACACGACAGGAAAGAATAGATGCGAAGTTTTTCCTAACCCTGTAGCCTCTGGGGATAAATACAGACGTCTCTGTATCGATCCCTCAGACTCTACTAAGCTTGTCTGTGAGCTATGAGACCCATGTAACCTAGAGCTCTGATACCAACTTGTCAAGACCCGGATTTCCCACTCTCGGGAGTCGTGATGGCGCCTACTAATGCGAGCTAGGCAAGCCAATTTTTGAACCATCTACCTTTTTACCAATCTTATTCTCTCTAACAATTACGAAAAAATAACATTTAAACGACGGAATATAACATAAGCAGAAGAAAACAATAAGCCATCTAAACATGAATATCTATTACAACTGTTTGAGTCTCGACTACCCAGAACTGGTGTCACAGTTTCACAAACGGTCTAGAATTCTATAAATAAAGGTCTGAAAGAATTAAATACAACACTGTCTCTGGAAATACATGTAGAAACAGGAAAGTAGATAGAAGGAGACGCCAAGGCCTACGAATGCCTGCAGGGCTGCCTCGGGTCGCCTGATGAACAAGATTCAGCAATCTCACTGCGGTCCGAAGTCTACAACACTAGGGTCTGCACAAAAGAGTGTAGAGTGCAGTATCAGCACAACCGACCTCATGTGCTGGTAAGTGCCCAGCCTAACATCGACGAAGAAGTGACGAGGCTAGGACAAGACTACCAAATAAACCTGTGCAATTTAACTATATACAACGGAAAAAGAAGTACATAAAGAAACAGTCATATACAGTCAAGTATGGGAGGGGGGAAAACATGCTGCTGGGAAATATCGAATAGTAACAGAATAGAAACAAATAAGTATGAGGTTCACCACAGTTCAATTGAAAATAGGAAGGGGAAATCATGCTGCGGGGTACAACAAGTATCAACAGGAAACCATCAATTTAGTGTAGAGAAAACGTAACACAGTTATCAATAAAAATTAGGAAATCAAAGACAAGTGCACGACATCACCCTTTGTGCTTTTACTCTCTCTCACCAAAACAATACATGGCATCACCCTTCGTGCTTTAACACTCTCTCACCAAAATAATGCACGGTATCACCCTTCGTGCTTTACGCTCTTCCTCACCCAAATAACAATCACAAGGCAAATAGGGTAAGAGAATCTATAACCTCGAAATAAAATAAAGTAACAATAGAAAATCAGTAAATAAATATAAAGGATAACCTAACTCAATTATTAGCAAGAATTAGGGAAAATCAAGGACAAGTGCACAGCATCACCCTTCGTGCTTTTTCTCTCGTCCTCACCATAAGCATCAATACAATAGGCACGGAATGGTACATCGTGCGACACGTCATCACCCTTCGTGCTTTACACTCTTTCCTCACCATGAAATCAATATAATAGGCACGGAATGGTACATCATACGTCACGACATCACTCTTCGTGCTTTACACTCTTTCCTCACAAAACAAACAATGCACGGCATCACCCTTCGTGCTTTAACTCTTTTCCTCACCCAAACAACAATCACAGACTATAGGGAAAAGAAATAAAGGAAATTGTAATAAGAATCCCGGCAAGGGTGCAACAAGTTAACAATTAAATCCCGACAAGGGAACAATATCAATAACATCAATATCCCGGCAAGGAAGATAATAATTAAATCAACAATAGCCCGACAAGGGTGACAACATAATGATCTCTTCTATTTCTCATTTCTTTTACTCCACGATTCACTTCACAACTCGAGCCAATGCTCTAGAGGTTCAATTATCACTTATACCTTCACAACTCATTTCATAACTCGAGCCGATGCTCTAAAAGTTCAATTGTCACTTATATTTTCACAATTGTTATACAACTCGAGCCAACGCTCCTCAAATGTTCATAGGTCACAATTCTTTCCACAAACTTTATACAACAAATAGAAACCATCACCAAGGCATGAAATATATAGCGAAGTCATGATAATCACAATATAAAGACTCACAGGCATGCTAGACACCAACGTATAGATACTCATCACCATGCCTATACGTCGTACTCAACAATTATCACATAGCAAATAGGACTCAACTCCTAATCCCTGAAGCTAAGGTTAGATCAAACACTTACCTCGAACTTCCACGACCAACTCAATCCTCAAAAATTGCCTTTCCACTCGAATACGGCTCCAAATCAATTGTATCTAGACATAATCGACCTAATAACATCAATAAATGCTAAACAATCCAATCCTAATACTTAATTATAGCTTTCTAATCATTCTTCCCAAAAATCCAAAAATCGACCCTGGGCTCGCTTGGTCAAAACATGAGGTTCAGACCAAAACCCGATCACCCATTCACCACGAGCCCGAATATATAATATGTTTTCAAATCCGACCCCAAAACGAGGTCAAATTCCCATATAATGAAAATCCTTAACTCTACCCAAATCCCTAATTTTCTACCCTTAATCACATGTTTTAGGCCTAGAAATCTAGTGGGTGTTGATAAAAATGGAAGAAAACAAGTCAAAGATTACTTACCCAAGAGGTTATGGTGAAGAAGTTCCTCAAAAATCGCCCAAGAGGTGTGGAGAAGATGAAGTTTATGAAAAATTGTGGAAATCCCGTAGTGAGTTCTATTTTTTTGAAACTTAAAATAATTGGGCGAAAATGGTCTTCACGTTCGCGACAGGCTCATCGCGTTCGCGATGAGACAGGCCTGAAAGACCTTCGCGTTCGTGTAAGTGGGCTCGCGTTCACGGAGAAGTAACTCCTCGAGCCTTCGCGTTTGCGTCCAGGTGGTTGCGTTCGCATAGGGTATAGTACCCCTCCCCCTGCCCAGGCTATAAGCCTTCGCGTTCGCGAAGGGAAGACCCCCCAAGGCTTTGCATTCGCGACCTGGGTTACGCATTCGCGTAGAAGGAATTTTCCTTTAGCATAAATAACACATCACGTTCGTGAGGTTCCTTCCGCGAACGCGAAGAAGAAAGTATCAGCACACTAGAAACTGGAAAAACCTGCAACTTTTGAGTTCCAAAAACCTTCCGAAACCCATCCGAAACAAACCTGAGCTCTCAGGGCTCAAACCAAACTTATGAACTAACTCAATAACATCATACAAACTTATTCGTGCGATCAAATCACCAAAATAACCTCAATAACAACGAATTAAACCTTAAAATCAATGAAATATTTCAAAACTTCTTAAAGCATCAAGCTTTGCATTTATGGTCCGAATCACGTCAAACGGAATTGGTTTCTTACCAAACTTCACAGAGTTATCTTAAGCCACATATAAGACCTGTACCGGGCACTGGAACCAATATACGGGTCCGATACCAACATGTTCTAATCAAAATTCATTTCAAAATTCTTTAAACAATTTCAGAAAATAATTTTCTTTAAAAATTCATTTCTCGGGCTTGGGACCTCAGAATTCAATTCCGGGCATACGCCCAAGTCCCATATTTTCCTACGTACCCTGACCGTCATATCACGGGTCCGGGTCCGTTTACCCAAAACATTGACCAAAGTCAAATTAATTTATTTTACAGTCAAAACTTATCATTTTTCACAAATTTTCACATTTATGCTTTCCGGCTACACGCTCGGGCTATGCATGCAAATCTAGGTGACACTAAATGAGGTTTTCAAGGCCTTGGAACATAGAATTCAATTTAAAAGCAAGTGATAACCTTTTGGGTCGTCACACCTCTGGGTTGATTTGAGCCGGGTGAGGCTAGGCTATTGGGTACTGACTTGGTTCAGGATGCCTTGGACAAGGGTAAATTGATACAGGAGCAGCTTCACATGGCGCAGTCTGGACAGAAGAGTTATGGCGACAGGAAGGCCCGCGATGTATCTTTCATGGTTGGGGAGAAGGTTCTGCTAAAGGTTTCGCCTATGAAGGGCGTTATGAGATTCGGGAAGAAGGGCAAGTTGAGTTCTAGGTATATTGGACCTTTTGAAATACTTAAAAGGATTGGAGAGGTGGCCTATGAACTTGCTTTTCCACCTAGCCTATCAGGTGTTCATCTAGTGTTTCATGTATCTATGCTCCAGAAGTATATTGGGGATCCGTCCCATGTTTTGGATTTCAGTACAGTTCAGTTGGGTGGTGATTTGACTTATGATATAGAGCAAGTGGCAATTTTAGATCGACAGGTTTGAAAGTTGAGGTCAAAGAACGTAGCTTCAGTGAAAATGCAGTGGAGAGACCAGCCAGTCGGAGAAGCTACTTGGGAGACTGAATAGAAGATGCGGACAAAATATCCACACCTATTTGAGACCCCAGGTATTTTTCTAAACCCGTTCGAGGACGAACGTTTGTTTAAGAGGGGGAAGATGTAACGACCCGACCTATCGTTTTAAATATTACAGTCCATTTTCCCCTATTTACTGCTAAATTCATGCTTTACAGCTGTTATATAACTTGCCGGGGTAATTGGTTCGGTCCGGTGAGGTTTTGAAATGAATTGAGACACTTAGTCTTCAAGAAGAAAGCTTAAGTTGAATAAATTGACCGGAAGGTGAAATATGTTTAAATGACCCCAGAATGGATTTTTGATGATTCCAAATGGTGATTTCGGGCTTAGGAGTGTGTTCGAATTTTTTTACGAGGTCCTTAGCTAAAATAGGCTTGAAATGGCAAAAATAAGAAATTTAAGTTTGGAAGTTTGACCGGGGGGTTGACTCTTTGATATCGTAATCGGAATCCAGTTCTGAAAATTTTCATAGCTTCGCTATGTCATTTATGACTTGTGTGCAAAATTTGAAGTCAATCGGACTTGATTTGATAGGTTTTTGCATGAAATATAGAAGTTGGACGTTCTTAGTTTTATTAGGCTTGAATTGGGGTGTGATTCACGGTTTTAGCATTATTTGATGCGATTTAAGGTTTCTACTAAGTTCGTATCATGTTTTAGGACTGGTTGATGCATTTTGTTGAAGTCCCTAGGGCCTCGGATGGATTTTGGAAAGTTAACAGATATAAAAAGGCTGCTGAATTTTCTCTTTGGACAGCTACTGATTTTTTACAGCATGTGAATAGTACCCACAAACAGTACCCGTGAATAGTACCTGTGAACAGTATCCCGTTAACAGTACCCGAAATTTTCTGGACAGATTTAATTCTAGCAGTCCGGGTTTTGGGTCATTTTTTTGACTTCAAAGCTCGGATTTTGGCAATTTTGATAGAGAAATCACGGGAATTCTTGAGGTAAGTCCCTTGTTATCATTGTTAGTCAATATTATTGAATATCCCGGCTAGATTACATGTTTTTGAGGTGTAAATCGGGAATTTGGGCCTAGGAATTTAAAAATGAGATTTAATGATTTGGAGGCCGAATTGTTGTCGGATTTTGGTAAAATGATTGGACTCGTGGTTGGAAGGGGGTTTCATATTTAGTGGTTTTTGTCGGGTTCCGAGACGTGGGCCCCACGGGCGAATTTTTAGTGCAATTTCGGATTTTTAATGAAAAATGTAGAATTGCATGTAGAATTAATTCCTATATTTTTTATTGACTGAATCGAATTATTGTGGCTAGATTCGAGGCATTCAGAGGTCGACTTGAGAGGCAAAGGCATTTTAGAGTAGGATTTTGCTCGGATTGAGGTAAGTAACGATTATAAATCTGGTCCTGAGGGTATGAAACCTCAGACATTTTGTCGTATGACTATATTTTAGGTGACACACATGCTAGGTGACGGGCGTGTGGGTGTGCACCGTAGGGATCATGACTTGGTCCGTCCCGTGAGACTGTGGAATCAATTGGCCTATTGTTTAATACATGTTCCCTCTGTTTTCATTGAAATGGACTGTACTTCACGTTAGAAACCATGTTTAGGCCTTATGTGATCATTGTTGAGACCTACGAGGTCGTGTACTTGCTGAATTAGCTGCTAATTGCTGTTTTGTACTCAGTTATAGCTTTTCTTGCTTATTATGCCTCAGACTCTTGTTGTTCATTGTTGATACATGACATTACTTCTGTTTGGGCTGTTTATATGATTTTTGAGAGCCCGAGTAACTGGAGAGGTTTATGACTGAGTGAGGCCGAGGGCCTGCTTTTGTGAGGATATTTATAGGATCGGGCTGGACGCCGCAGCATGTTGTTACTGATTCATGATTGTTATGAGGCCGAGGGCCTGATTTATTTATGCCACGAGGTGGCTTGTTATAGCGCTTGGGCTGTAGGAGCCCCTCGGGAGTCTATACACCCCTAGTGAGCGCATGTACCTACTGAGTGCGAGTGCTGAATGAGAGTGCCGAGCGATTGGGAGGAATGAGTGATTGTGAGGAATGCGTGAATGTGAGATTGGAGTGAATGGGAGGACAGAGTGACTGTTATTCTGAGAGAAAGCATTGGCTACATTATTGTTGCATCGTAACTGCCATATATCACTGTTTTGAAAATTATTGAAAGATATTATTTACTACTCAGTTAAATTTGATATGAAATTACTGTTTCGGCCTAAATTACTGCAATTGAAAGTATGCCTAATCCTATTTTAAAGTTATTGAGATAACTCTATTGTATAGCCCGTCACTACTTCTTAGTTCCTTATTTATTTTTGTTACTTACTGAGTTGGTATACTCACGTTATCCCCTATACCTCGTGTACAGATCCAGGCACTTCTAGTCACGGTGGTTGTTGATTGAGGAGTCAGACTCAAGAGACTATTGAGGTAGCTGCACAACATTCGTTGACCTTAACTCTCCTTTCCTTTCATGTTGTACTGTTTAATATTTCAGGCACTGTTTTATCAGTCAGATGTTGTTATCATTTAGATGCTCATGCACTCAGTGACACCAGAGTTTGGGGATGGATTGTTTAGTAATTTTGGAATTATATTCTGTTCTAAAAGGTTTTATTTAATATTAACTGCGTTCGCCTTTATTTAAAATTTCTACTGTGTTGAGATATTGAGTTGAGGCTTTCCTAGTACCATGATAGGCGCCATCACGACAGGTGAGATTTTGGATCGTGAGACACATATGTTCCGGAAGAGCTAGTGATGCCGATATCTCAAATAGCAGAAGAGTAGGAGATGCCAATTTATGACATTACAATGGAAAATAAAATTATAATTCTTGTGGAAGATCAACACATTAAATCACTAGACACTATTGAAGGAAGAAAAAGGAAAGCAAAAGGAAAGGTAAAAGAATCCCCATCAATAATACTAAAGGAAAATGCATCATTGGATGATGTAAAACTCAGATATGTTTTTCAAGACAAAAATGCTATGATTATATGTTTTTGCTTAGCAGCTATAAAGGAGCACTTTGAGTTCTATGATGAGAGGTCAAGGAACACGAGATACTCTTTGGTATACTGATGAAAAGTGTGGTTGGATTGTTCGAGGTTTAAGAATTAAGGAATCAACACTTTTTAAAATAGTTAAATTTCAGAGAACACATGAGTGCTCGGTTGTTATTAGAAAGTCACATTAAAGACAAGCAACATCAAATGTGATTAGAGATTACATGATTGACAATTTAAGGGACATAGCTAATGAAGTAAAGCCTAAGTTTATCATTTCAGAAATGAAAAAAGTACATGGAATAGATGTTGGTTATGGAAAAGCATGGCATGCTATTCAAAAAGAGTTATCTTTATTAAGAGGAACAACTGAACAGAATTATGAGCAGCTGCCATCATATTTGTATATGATCGAACAAAAAAATCCTGGAACATATACTAATATTTAGAGAGATGCAGAAAATAGGTAAATTTCTTATGTTTGACTATAATATAGTGGCCTTCATATATAAATATGGTGTAATATTTTTACGGGAAATTTGTCTTTTAAGTATGATTTTTGCTAATATTTTTTGTTCATTGAATTTAGTAATAAATTTTGTCCAGTATATTATACTGAAATCTCGTGTAAATGTAGGTCCTACAGTATGTTATACTGGAAGAATATTATAACATAGTTGAGTTTTGTATGATTCCAGTATATTCTACGGGACGTCTGCCGTGTGCAAGCTTTCTCTCCAGTATAATCTGCAAGCTTTCTCTCCAGTATATTATACTGGATGAGTTCTGTTTAACCTAGAACTTTGTTTTATTTGTCATTACTTTTTTTGAGTGATTATTTGTCTTCTTTTTTATTATGATCTTTAATGCAGTATATAATACTTGAGTTTTGTTTGATTTTAGTATATTTTAATGGAAGTCTGTCGTCTTTAAGCTTGTTGTCCACTATGTTATTAGTATTCTGCTTGTCATATGGTATAACTGAATGTTATTTACTTTTCAATCTAACAGGGTTGTTTACATGTTTTACTCAGCCTATTATTCAAGGGACTTTTGGTTGAAAACATATGAAGGGCAAGTAAATTCTATAGGTGATTCAAAAACATGGGTTATACCAGACAATGTTAAATCAGAAATCACTAAGCCTCCTGATGCAAAAGTAATGCTAGGAAGAAGATAGAATAATCGTGTCACGACCCTAACCCTGAACCCGGTCGTGATGGCGCCTCTCGTGAAGACAAGGCCAGCCAGTTCAACCCAACTCAACTTTTAAAGTAGTTAATCAACATAAAAATAGTCTAAACATGATTTAATGATAATAAGTAGCGGAAACATAGATAACAAAAGAGGAATCCAACCCGATACCGCCCTGACCGGGGTGTCACAAGTCATGAGCAACTAAGGATCCTAACACAAGTCTACTAAATACAATATCTGGCACAACTGTTTGAAGAACATAGAAATAATTAGATAAGGGAGACACGGGGGCTGCAGACACCAACAACTACCTTGGGCTCAAATCTCAGAACAGTGCCAGCCCCTCGGGATCAATCTCACATCACATAGAAATAACCGGCTAAATCTCTAATTCGTGACGCCTTTGCCCCTCGAATCGGCCTCCACGCGCGTCAAATCTATCCAAAATCAGAATGAATACGTCACAATATGCTAAGGGAACAAAGCCCAAGGGAAAACAATCGAATTACCATAAAATATAAATAAGTAAAGTGATTACTCCAACTCAGTGAGTAATAAATATAAATAATGATTGAAAGTAAGAAAACACGTAAAATACAAGGCATTCTATACCAAAGCAGTAAAAATCACTTAAAATTAGTAAACAGTGAAGAATCGAGTAAAATCCCTTTTTAGTAGGTAAAACAAGTAATTAAAAGGTAAATAACAAGTAAAAGTTCGCCCCTCGGGCACAATATCAACAAAACCGCCCCTCGGGCAACATCTCAGAACAGTACGAGCCCCTCGGGCAATCACATGGAACAATACCAGCCCCTCGGGCTCAAATAGAACAATACCAACCTCTCAGGCTCAAATCTTAGAATAGTGCCAGCCCCTCGGGCTCAATCTCACATCACAATGGGTACCCGCACTCATTGGGGGTGTATAGACTCCGGGAGGGGCCCCTTACAGCCCAAGCACAATATCAAGCTATCTTGTGGTATCAAATCTAGGCCCTCGGCCTCATATCAATCAAGTCACCTCGTTGCGTATATATCTCAGGCCCTCGGCCTCATAAACAATATCAACAAGCCACCCTGTGGCGTATATATCTCAGGCCCTCGGCCTCAAATCAGAATCAGTGTTTCCTCACAACTAGGCCCTCGACCTTATTCAGTCAAAAATACTCACGAGCCCCTCGGGCATTAGTCAAACAGTATTTCTCAGCCCAAAACATCATTTAAAATATCATTTAAGTCTCAAACGGAGTAAAAAATGGCTGAGTAGTAAAACAATGGAAAATAACATGACTGAGATCAATTAATATGTCAAAACAGTGAGGAAATAGTAATAAAAATCTCCGAAGGGTTCAAAGAGTTGGCACGAAGCCCAAATATGGCAATCAGCCCAAATCATGATGATAACATATAAGTTTCAGTCAAATATGCGGTAAAATCATCAGTCGGGACGGACCAAGTCACAATCCCCAATAGTACACGACCCCACGCTCGTCATCAAGCATGTGCCTCACCTCAATATAGCACTACGATGTGCAATCCAGGGTTCAAACCCTCAGAGCATCATTTATGATCATTACTCACCTCGAACCGGCTAAATCTCTAATTCGCGACGCCTTTGCCCCTCGAATCGGCCTCCACGCACGTCGAATCTATCCAAAATCAGAACGAATACGTCACAATATGCTAAGGGAACAAAGCCCAAGCAAAAACAATCGAATTACCATAAAATTCCAGGAATTGGTCAAATCCGACCTCCGGGCTCACATCTCGGAATTTGACAAAAGTCACAAAACTAGAATCCTTATACTCTCGCGAGTCTAACTATACGAAAATTATCTAATTCCGATACCATTTGGTCCTTCAAATCATCATTTTATAGTCTTGAAAGATTTCACAATTTTCTCCCCAAATTCCATCCCAAATCACGAATTAAATGATGAATTCAGTGATAGAATTATGTACTCTAGCCAAATATGAGTTAGAATCACTTACCCCGATGAATTTCTTGAAAAACCTTCGAAAAATCGCCAAAATCCGAGCTCTGTAGGTCAAAATATCAAATAAAACCTAAAACCTCGTATTTTTAGAGTACCCCACAGATTTCCACCTACGCGGACCGCACAACACCGACCGCGGTCCATACAAAGCCAATGCGGTCCGCACAAAAATGATCGCGGCCACACATGCTTTCCTCTGTAGTGACATTCTTTAGTATTTTGGCCATAACTTTCGCTACAGATGTCCAAATTGCGATATCTTTACTTTCTGGAAACTAGACACGAAGGGCTACAACTTTCGTTTTTGAATCATCTCAAAATTCTTTATAGATCAAAAGATATGAGCTTCCGAAGTAGGACCAGTGAAATGTCCCCCACCGCGGCCGCACTATATTTTGTGCGGTCCGCGCAACACCTACTGCGACCGTACTTCATTTTGTGCGGTACGTACAACACATACCGCGGCCGCACTCCTTTTTGTGCGGACTGCATGGGTGGGTTCCGAGGCCTGCAACACTTCTGGACCTGCTACAGCTATGATTTTCGGCCTAAAACATCCCAGAACCTACCCGGATCTCCCAGAACTTTAAACCAATTGTACCAACACATCCCAAATGACACAACAAAGCTACTATCACTCTCGGAATTCCATTCCGACCCCTATATGAAAATCTCGCCTATCAACCGGAACCACCAAAATATCAACTTCGCCAATTTAAGCCTAAATCTTCTCTACAACTCCAAAATCCATTCCGATTGCGCTCCTAAGTCACAAATCGCCTCCTGAAGCTAACCAAACCATCAGAATTCACTTCCGAGCCTTCTAATACATAAGTCAACATCCGATTGACTTTTCCAACTTAAGCCTTCTTAAAAGAGACTAAGTGTCTCAAACTTCACCAAACTCATTCCGGACTCGATCCGACCAACCCGATACTACAAAAACATGGATAACGAGGCATAAAGAAGCTGAAATGGGGGAAATGAAGCGGTAACTCATGAGATGACTGGCCGGGTCGTCACATCCTCCCCAACTTAAAAAAGTGTTCGTCCTCGAACGAGTGAAGAAACATACCTGAAGCCTCGAATAGGTGAGGATATCTGCTCCGCATCTCCCGCTCGGTCTCCCAGGTAGCCTCCTCCATGGGCCAACCTCTCCACTACACTTTCACTGAAGCTATATCCTTTGATCTCAACTTCCAAACCTGACGACCCAAAATAGCTACTGGCTCCACATCAAAGGTCAAATCATCATCCTACTGAATCGTGCTGAAGTCCAAAACATGAGACAGATCCCCGATATACTTCCGGAGCATAGAAACATGAAATACCGGATGCACAATCGACAAGCTGGGTGGAAAAGCGAGCTCATAAGCCATAAGCACCTCAAAAGGCCCAATGAACCAAGGACTCAATTTCCCTTTCTTCCCAAATCTCATAACACCCTTCATGGGTGAAACCTTCAACCAAACCTTCTCGCCAACCATGTAGAACACATTTCGAACCTTCCTATCATCATAAATTGTTTGCCTCGACTGCATTGTACGAAGCCTCTCCTGAATCACCTTCACCTTCTCCAAAGCATCCTGTACCAAATCAGTCCCCAATAGCTTGACCTCACCGGGCTCGAACCAACCAACTGGAGATCTGCACCGCCTCCCATACAAAGCCTCATATGGAGCCATCTGAGTACTCGACTGGTAGTTGTTATTATAAGCAAACTCTGCAAGTGGTAGAAACTCATCCCATGACCCTCCAAAATCAATAACACAAGCACGCAACATGTCCTCCAATATCTGAATAGTACGCTCGGACTGCCCATCCGTCTGAAGATAAAAAGCTGTGCTCAACTCAACTCGAGTACCCAACTCTCTCTGCACGACTCTCCAAAACTGTGAAGTAAACTGAGTACCTATATCTGAAATGATGGAAACCGGAACGCCATGCAAACGAACAATCTCCCGGATATAAATCCCTGCCAACCGCTCTGAAGAATAAGTAGTACACACAGGAAGAAAGTGCGCGGACTTGGTCAGCCGATCCACAATTACCCAAATAACATCGAACTTCCTCAAAGTCCGTGGAAGTCCAACAACAAAGTCCATAGTGATTCTCTCCCGCTTCCACTCAAGAATATCCATCTATTGTAGCAAGCCACCCGGTCTCTGATGCTCATATTTCACCTGTTGACAATTGAGATACCGAGCTACAAATCTCACAATATCTTTCTTCATTACTCTCCACCAATAGTGCTGCTTCAAATCCTGATACATCTTCGCGGCACCCGAATGAATGGAATACCGCGAGCTATGGGCCTCCTCCAGAATCAACTCCCGAAGCCCATCCACATTGGGCATGCAAATCCGGCCCTGCATCCTCAACACCCCATCATCACCGATGGTCACATCTCTAGCATCATCATGCTGAACTCTGTCCTTAAGGACAAGCAAATGCGGATAATCATACTGGCACTCTATGATGCGATCATATAATGAAGACCGAGAAACCACACACGCCAATACCCGATTGGGCTCCGAAATGTCTAATCTCATAAACCGATTGGCCAAGGCCTGAACATCAATTGCAAGAGGTCTCTCCCCAACTAGAATACATACCAAACTCTCCATACTCACTGCCTTTCGGATCAAAGCATCGGCTACCACATTGGCCTTTCCCGGATGGTACAATACAGTGATATCATAATCCTTAAGCAACTCCAACCATCTTCGCTTCCTCAAATTAAGATCCTTTTGCTTGAACAAATGCTGAAGATTGCAATGATCAGTGAACACCTCACAAGATACACCATACAAGTAATGCCCCCAAATCTTCAATGCGTGAACTATGGCAGCCAACTTCAAATCATGAACGGAGTAGTTCTTCTCATGGGGCTTCAACTGACGAGAAGCATAAGCTATAACTCTACCATCCTGCATCAACACACAACCAATCCCAACTCTTTAAGCATCACAATACACGGTATATGAACCTGAAGCTGATGGCAAAATCAACACTGAAGCTGTGGTCAAAGTTGTCTTGAGCTTCTGAAAGCTCTCCTCATACTCGTATGACCATACAAATGTAGCACCCTTCTGAGTCAACTTGGTCAAGGGCGATGCGATAGATGAGGATCCCTGAACAAACCGGCGATAATAGCCTGCCAAACCGAGAGAACTGCGAATCTCTATGGCTGATGACGGTCTGGGCCAACTCTTAACCGCCTTTATCTTCTTCGGATAAACCTGAATACCCTCGCTGAACACCACGTGCCCCAAGAAAGCCACTGAACTGAGCCAAAACTCACACTTGGAGAATTTTGTATAAAGCTTCTCCTCCCTCAATTTGCAACACAACTCTCAAATGCTCCGCGTGCTCCTCCTGACTACGAGAGCACCAGAATATCATCAATGAATACTATAATGAATGAATCAAGATAAGGTCGGAACACGCTGTTCATCAAATGCATGAACGATGCTGGGGCATTGGTTAGCCCGAAAGACATCATAAGGAACTCATAATGACCATATTTGGTCCTGAAAGTAGTCTTAAGAATATCTGAATCCCTGATCTTCAACTGGTGATAGCCCGAACGGAGAACAATCTTGGAGAACACTCTCTCTCCTTGAAGCTGGTCGAATAAATCATCAATGCGAGGCAAAGGATACTTGTTCTTAATTGTTTCCTTGTTCAATTGCCTATAATCAATGCACATTCTCATTGTACCATCCTTCTTCTTCACAAACAGAACCGGGCACCCCAAGGTGACACACTAGGCCGAATAAACCCCTTATCTAGTAGCTCCTGAAGTTGCTCCTTCAATTCCTTCAACTCCACTGGTGCTATACGATACGGTAGAATAGAAATGGGCTGAGTGCCCGGCACTAGGTCAATACCAAAATCAATATCCCTGTCCGGAGGCATGCCCGGCAAGTCTGCAGGAAACACATAAGGAAAATCCCTCACAACTATAACAGAATCAATACTGGGAGTCTCAGCTCCAACATCCCTCACAAACGCTAGGTATGAAAGACAACCCTTCCCAACCATACTCTGGGCTCTCAAGAATGATATCACTCTACTAGGAACATAAAAAATCACACCACGCCACTCGATCTGCAGCACACCCGGCATAGCCAATGTGATTGTCTTAGCATGACAGTCTAGAATAGAACGACACAGAGATAACCAATCCATGCCCAAAATGACATCAAAATCCACCATGATTAATAGTAATATATCCACCCGGATCTCCAAACCCCCAATAGTCACCCAACATGATCGGTACACACAGTCTACAATGACAGTATCGCCCACTGGGGTAGATACATGAAGAGGTAAAGCAAGAAACTCACGGGGCATACCCAAATAACGAGCAAAATATGATGACACATAAGAAAAGTTGGAATTGGGATCAAATAATACAGAGGCATCTCTGTGGCAGACTGAAACAATACATGTGATAACAACATCTGAAGCAATAACATCGGGTTTGCCTGGGAGTGCATAGAAATGAGCCTGGCCATTACCTGATCGACCTCCTCCTCTAGAGCGACCCCTGGCTGCCTGACCTCCACCCCTAGTTGGCTGGGTGGGTGGTGAAGTAACTGGAGCAGAAGTCGAGGACTGACCCCTTTGCTGATACTGACCATCGCGAAGTCGAGGACACTACCTCCACATGTGGCCCATCTCGCCACACTCATAACAACTCCCAGGTGCTGGAGAAGGGGACTGAAGGGAAACCCTCGCACCGGAGTGACTAGCAGATGCACTCGGCATAGAAGAGCCCTGAGCTGATGGGGCATGAGATGAACTCTGAGCTGGAAGGGCACTGAGTGATGACCGGCCCTACTGAGATCCATGACAACCATGACCTAAAGATGCCCCACGATGACCCGGGCTGGCTGACTGAGCAGGCCTGAAAGAACGGCCTCTACCATGCTAAAACTGACCCCTTGAAGGAGCACCACTATAACTGCCCGATCCTCGAGGCCTCTTGTCCTCCCTCTCCTCTTTCTCCTAACGGTGAACCATCTCAATCTCACGGGCGGTATCAACCACCTCCTCGAACGTAGGACCCATCACTCTCTCTTTACTCATAAGAATACAGAGATAATAAGTAAAGCCATCAACAAATCTCCTGATCCTCTAACGATCTGTCGGAACCATCCAGACGGCATGACGAGCCAACTCAAAAAAACTCGACTCATATTATGACACAGTCATAACCCCCTATCACAACCACTCAAACTGTCTATGCAGCTCTTCTCTACAGGACTGCGGCACATACTTCTCCAGGAAGAGAATGGAGAACTGCTGCCAAGTAAGGGGCACTGCACCAATAGGCCTACGCCTCTTATATGCCTCCCACCAAGTAAAGGCAGCTCCTGAAAACTGATAGGTGGTAAAAGCAACCCCGCTCGTCTCCAGAATACCGACAACACGAAGCATCTTCTAACACTTATTCAAAAAGCCCTGGGCATCCTCGCCCTCTGCGCCACTGAAGGTCAGAGGCTGTAATCTACCAAACCTCTCCAATCTACGCTGCTCATCCTCAGGCATGGCATGAACCACATAGTCTTGCGCAGCTGCGACCGGCTAGGCTAGATGCGCCCCCAGCGTCTGAAGTCCCTGCATTACTTGCTCAGGTATGGGAGCGGCGGGAGTCTAATTGCCTCCCCCGGCTTGTGAAGTAGCTGCTGCTGTAGTGGCTGAAACTGCCTGAGCTAGGCCAGTGCAAACTGATAATATCTGTGCCAAGGTTTCATAAAGACCCGGAATCACGATGGGCACAGTTGGTGCCTGAACTGGTGTTGCTGGAGCATCCATAGCTGGAGCCTGATTCTGATCTAGGGCGGTTGGTGGGTCTACAGGTGCTGCCCTTGCTGCTCTGCCTTTTCCATGACCACGACTGCATCCACGGCCTTTAGTGGCCTCCGCTGGTGGCTTTGGTGGTCGTCCACCCCGTCCGGTAGCTCGTGTACTCACCATATGTGAGAGAATAGAATAACGGAAGTTCAGTACTCGGATCAACAAGTTCGCACGATAGGAATTTCAAGAATGTGAAGTTTTCCTAAAGGTTCTACAGCCTCTCGAGGATAAATACAGACGTCTCTGTACCGATCCGCGAGACTCTACTAAACCTTCTCATTACTCATGAGATCTATGTAACCTAGGCTCTGATACCAACTTATCACGACCCTAACCCTTAAGATGGTCGTGATGGTGCCTCTCGTGAAGACAAGGCTAGCCAGTTAAACCCAACTCAACTTTTAAAGCAGTTAATCAACATAAAAATAGTCTAAACATGATTTAATGATAATAAGTAGCGGAAACATAGATAACAAAAGCGAATCCAACCCGACACCACCCTGACCGAGGTGTCACAAGTCATGAGCAACTAAGGATCCTAACACAAGTCTACTACTACAATCTCTGGCACAACTGTTTGAAGAACATAGAAATAATTAGATAAGGGAGACACGGGGGCTGCAGACACCAACAACTACCTCGGGCTCAAATCTCAGAGCAGTGCCAGCCCCTCGGGATCAATCTCACATCACATAGAAATAACCGGCTAAATCTCTAATTCGTGACGCCTTTGCCCCTCGAATCGTCCTCCACGCGCGTCAAATCTATCCAAAATCAGAACGAATACGTCACAATATGCTAAGGGAACAAAGCCCAAGCGAAAATAATTGAATTACCCTAAAATTCCAGAAATTGGTCAAACCCGACCTCCGGGCCCACATCTCGGAATTTGACAAAAATCATAAAACTAGAATCCTTATACTCTCGCGAATATAACTATATGAAAATTATCTAATTCCGATACCATTTGGTCCTTCAAATCATCATTTTATATTTTTGAAAGATTTCACAATTTTCTCCCTAAATTCCATCCTAAAACATGAATTAAATTATGAATTCAGTGATAGAATTATGTACTCTAGCCAAATATGAGTTAGAATCACTTACCCCGATGAATTTCTTGAAAAACCTTCGAAAAATCGCCAAAATCCGAGCTTTGTAGGTCAAAATATCAAATAAAACCTAAAACCTCGTATTTATATAGTACCCCACAGACTTCCACCTCCGCGGACTGCACAACACCGACCGCAGTCCGTACAAAGCCAGTGTGGTTCGCACAAAATTGATCGCGGCCGCACATGCTTTCTTCTGCAGTGACATGCTTTAGTATTTTGGCCATAACTTTCGCTACAGATGTCCAGATTGCGATATCTTTACTTTTTGGAAACTAGACAGAAGGGCTACAACTTTCATTTTTGAATCATCTTAAAATTCCTTGTAGATCAAAAGATATGAGCTTCCGAAGTAGGACCAGTGAAATGTCCCCCACCGCGGCCGCACTACATTTTGTGCGGTCCGCAAAACACCTACTGCGGCCGCACTTCATTTTGTGCGGTCCGCACAGCGTATACCGCGGCCGCATTCATTTTTGTGCGGACCGCGTGGGTGGGTTCCGAGGCCTGCAACACTTCTGGACCTGCTACAACTATGATTTTCGGCCTAAAACATACCCGGATCTCCCAGAACTTTAAACCAATTGTACCAACACATCCCAAATGACACAACAAAGCTACTATCACTCTCGGAATTCCATTCCGACCCCTGTATCAAAATCTCGCCTATGAACCGGAACCGCCAAAATATCAACTTCACCAATTTAAGCCTAAATCTTCTCTACAACTCTAAAACCCATTCCGATCGCGCTCCTAAGTCACAAATCACCTCCCGAAGCTAACCGAACCACCAGAACTCACTTCCGAGCCTTCTAACACATAAGTCAACATCCGGTTGACTTTTCCAACTTAAGCCTTCTTAAAAGAGACTAAGTGTCTCAAACTTCAAACTCATTTCGGACTCGATCCGACCAACCCAATGCCACAAAAACACGGATAACAAAGCATAAAGAAACTGTAATGAGAGAAACAGAGCGGTAACTCATGAGACGACTGGTCGGGTCATCACAAATCGACATGTTTCTGGTATAGAATTCAAGAAGGAACCAAGATGTGGTCGTTGCAAAAAATATGGGCATAACAGAACAAATTGCACAAATTCTGCTGTAGTTCATCCTTATGCAAGAAAATACAGAAAAAATGATTGATTATATACAATAAGGTTGCATTGGCTCATGTGAAAAAGTGATTGTAATCCCGAATAATTTGTTCGGTATTCTTGTTTTTCAAAATATTAGTATTGTCTATTTTTTTTTGTTTCTTGACTTGCTACTAAAAAGAATATGCATTGTACACATTCAGTAGAAAATACGAGAGATTATACTTTCAAGCGATATACCTCCAGAGTAATATGCAGGAAACAAACTTTTAAATTATGTAATTCGAGCAAATTATAGTGGATACAAATTTTTCACCGTCTTACCCATATCCATTATAATATATTGGCCTATATAGCTTAATAACTAGATTTTCCAGCATAATTTACAGGAAGCAACTAAAATAAGAACTCCAACAAGAATTGCATCAGCAAACTTAGGTTAAAAATCTGGATTGTGAACATCCAACATAAAAATACTGGAAATTATAGTTTCACAATATATACCTCCAGCAAAACATACAAGAACAAAATTTTAAATTATTTAATTCCAGTAAGTTGTTCTAGATACCAATTTTGCACTATTTTACACTTCTCTCCATTATAATATACTGGGTTATATAGTTTCCAGTACTATATGCGGGATTGTGTGATTTTTTCACATATCTAACCGTAAAAGTTTAGTCATTATTCAGTTATTTCTTGAATTTCAAGAGGAAAATTTCTAATGTTTTACACATCTCCATAATAATGTACTTGCCTATATGGCTTAATAAGTAGCTTTTCAAGCATAATTTACAGGAAACAAACAAAATAAGAACTCCAACAAGAGTTGCATCAGTAAAAATTATTAAATTTAACATATTATACTTAAAAACACACCATCGAAATTATAATCTTAAATCCTTATAACATTATTTCAATTAATAAATTGGTCAAACTTAGGGTAAAAAATCTGGATTGTGCACATCCAGTACAAAATACGGGACATTATGGTTTCACAATATATACATCCAGCAAAATATACAGGAAACAAAATTTTAAATTATTTAATTCCACTAACTTATTCTAGATACCAATTTTGCACTATTTTAGACTTCTCTCCATTATAATATACTGGGTTATATAGCTTCCAATACTATATGTGAGATTGTTTGATTTTTTCACATATCTAACCGTAAAAGTTTAGTCATTATTCAGCTTTTTCTTGAATTTGAAGATGAATTATTATCAAAAGTAAGGCAGATAAAGACTTAAACAAAAAGATATTATATTAATATAAAATAAAACTACATAGCCATCTTCCAGATTCCAAATACTTCCACAAAACATAGCCTACTTCCAGATACTTCCAGTATAATCTACTAGAGTTTAAAGGTTTATAAAGAATAAAATAAAAAACTAATAATCCATATCATCAGAGTCAAAGGAACTATCGTCTATACTGCCACCATTACCCCCATACCGTACAATCCTCTCCAGCCTATCCAGTTTATCTTTGAGTCTTCTTAAATCCCTTTCATACTTCTCAATGAACTCATCAAACTTGATCTCAAATGCTTTTATAATATCTTCTTTCATTTCATCAATTATGGTTTTAATCGCGACATCCATTTTTCGTTCTTTTTCTGTTTTGTGTATTAAAACTAGATGCGTTTGTGTGAATAAATCGGGAAACGATAGCCTACTTATATAGCGAGAAAAAAATTTCTACACTGTATATAAAAAGACAGAAGGCAAATTGAACGTCAGGGGTAAACATAAAGATTCATGAATCACAATTTAATGAAAAGAGTGAAAATGTAATTATTACTGTAACAAAACTCCCAATGTGAAATATAAATTAATTTTAGTGGTTAAAAATGCATCAAAGACTACACCTAATAAAGTAATTCAATGTAGACAAAATAATGAAATATTATAGGAAACTATATTAGAATTACTTGCATGTTACGTCATAAAATACCATATTTATTACGTAATACAAAGCAACGTGTATGATATTCTAGCAATTTATTATGAATAAAAAATTTCTGAGTTTTCCGTATTTCTTATTATATATATAGAACTCCAATATAAGATACAGAAAAAAAATCAAAATTAGACTCCAGTATAATGGATAAGTATAAATGCTCTATTACTGTCACACCACTCCCAACATATAATATAATTTGTGATTAAAAATGCATAAAAAACTGCACTCAATGGCTAATTAAGGTACTAGAATTCATAGGAAATGATGAAATATTATAGGCAAGTATACTAGAGTCAGTTGTATGTCACGTCATATAATAGCTATTACGTGATAAAATACTTATTGTTGTAGTCTGATTTATATCTCTTCATAATTAGAATTTCGAGGAACCAACCTATGAAATAAAACTTATTATTCATAAATCAATATACTTCCATATGATATAGCTGCAGCATAATATAATTTATGTCACGACCCCGGTTCGCACTCCATGAACCATCGTGACGGCACCTAGTCTCTACGACTAGGTAAACCTAAATTGCGGAAGATAACCAAAACTTGCGGAAGTAAAACAATTTAAAAGCAGAAATAAGGCAATAACAATGTTTAAATATGCTGCTCGGTATGCACCATATATAAATCTCAAAACCAATATCCAAATCCAAGACCCGAAAACCCATGAATCACAAGCTAGAAAAGAAATACTACATAGCTCTAACTCCGGAATTTGTCTAATAAGAACAGAAAGTAAAGAAGGGATAAATAATAAAAGGCAGGAATAGAAAGGGACTCCTCGGTCTGCGGACGCGGCAGATGTACCTCAAAGTCTCTAAATAGTCGCCTCCCTCAAGGATGGTAAGCCTAAGTAGAAATACCTGGATCTGCACATGAAAATCATGCACAGAAGGGGCATGAGTACACCACATCGGTACTCAGTAAGTGCCAAGTCTAAGCTCGGTCGGGTAGTGACGAGGAAGGTTAGGGCCCTACTGAGGTTAAATACAATATAAGGGTTAACAATGTGGAATAAAATAGTATAAATAAGTGCAACAATAAGAAATAACATAGAATTGACGAACAACAACAACTAGAACAGAGACAAACAAGCCACAGAAATAAATACCGCTCCATATAGAGATAACAACCGGGGCACCTTCTAGGATACCGTCCTGTAGTCCCAATTACAACTGTCCAGTGGATCTCCCGGGATACCGTCCCGTAGTCCATCATATAAATGTTCGAAGGATCTCCCGGGACCCCGTCCCGTAGTCCAACTATCAATGCGTGGGGATCTACTAAAATCCCGATCCGTAGTCCCAAATCTAAATACCCAGTACTGGGGGAATCTACTGGGTGCATTCCCGTAGTTCCATATAACTGTGCAGGGTGATCTATCAGGAATCTAACCCGCAGTCCCAAAGTAAATATGCAGGGGGATATATCAGGAATCTAACCCGCAGTCCCAAAGTAAACAGACAAGGGGGAGCTACTGGAATCCCACATCCGTAGTCCCAATGTAAATACACAGCAGCAACAAGAAAATATTCAGAGAAGGGAAATTTTATATTAAGGCAACAAATAATTCTAGCCTAGCATGCTACACAGAGTTCAGGTAAACAGATTGAACAATTAAAGCAATTAAATCACTTAGACATGCTTTCCTAAGCTAATAACGGACTTAATAGTACAAGTAATAAAAGCAGGAGAAGGAACATACTGATAAGTACTTAAAGAAAACCGGATTTCCAATAATTTTCAAAAGTACACACTCATCACCTCACTTACAAGGCATTTCAATTACCAAATATATCAATTCTAAGGGGAAAGTTTTGCACACAAGGTTAGACAAGTCACTTACCTCGAACCACCTCAAAATCAACCCGACACCACGTCTTTGCCATGAGTACTCGACTCCAAATGGCCCAAATCTATTCAATTTATTTGCATAATGTAAATAACACTTTAAGCAACTGATTCTACAATTAAATTCTAAGTTAATACGCGAAATTATGTAAAATGACCAAAATGACCCTCGGGCCCATGTCTCGGAATCGGGTGAAATTTACATTTTCAGAAATCTTGTACTCTCACGAGTCTATACATAACAAGAACACTAAAATCGGAGTCTAAATGACCCCTCAAATCCTCAATTAAAGGTCTCTTAAACTCAAGCCCTAATTACCCATTTTTTTCCAAATTTCACACCACTAATTAGGTCTTTAATCACATAAAAATAATTTATAAAGTCAAAAATGTTACCTCCAAGTGATTCCCCTTGAATCCCTCTTCAACCCTCTTAAACAAACTTCAAAATCGCCTAACAATGGAGGAACCTAGGCTAAAATTCACGAAATAAACCTTTTAAAACATTCTGCCCAGGCATTTAATTCCTTCTTCGCGAATGCGGTTGGCTTTTAGTTGAATTCTGTGTTGCCGAGGCCTTGAAAACCTCATTATTTATCACCTCGATTTGCGTGCGTAGTCTAGGCGCGTAGTCGGAAAGCTTAAATATGAAAATCTGTGAAAAATGCTAAGTTTTGGTTATAAAATGAGTAAATTTGACTTAGGTCAATATTTTGGGTAAACGGACCCAGACCCGTGATTTGACGGTCCCGGAGGGTCCGTAGGAAAATATGGGACTTGGGCGTATGCCCGAAATCGAATTCTGAGGTCCCAAGCCCGAGAAATAAATTTTTGAAGAAAATTGTTTTCTAAAATTGTTTAAGGAAATTTGAAAAGAAATCGGATTAGAGCATGGTGGTATCGGGATTATATATGGCTGAAAATAAAATCTGCTTGACATGATTCAGACCTTAAATGCAAAATTTGATGTATAAAGAAGTTTTGAGAAATTTCATTGATCTTGAGGTTTAATTCGATGTTCATAATGTTATTTTGGTGATTTGAGTACACGAATAAGTCCGTAGGACGTTTTTGAGGTTGTGTGTATATTTGGTTTGGTGCCCCGAGGGCTCGGGTGAGTTTTAGATAGGCCACGGGGTGAAATTTTGGACTTAAGGAATTGCAGGCCTGCAGGCTTCGCATTTCCCAAACATTTTTTCGCAATTCCCAGGCTTGTTCGCATTTCCCAAACCTTTTTGGCAATTCCCAAGTTCGCATTTCCCAAACTTTTTTCGCAATTTCCAAGCCAGCAGAGGTTGGTTCGCAATTGCGAACCCCTGTTCGCAATTCCCATAACTGAGACCTGCAACTTTTATACTTAGCCGATTTTAAACCCATTTTTCACATCCTTTCAAAACATAAACAAACTTAGGTGATTTTCCAAGAATTTCGTTTTCTCCAAATCAATTGTAAGTTGTTTTTAACTGGTTTTCTTCAATCATTAATGCCTTTTAACATGAATTCAACTTAAAATAAAAGATTTTCATGGGGGAAATTGGGACTTTGGGTAGAACCTAGGTTTTTCAAAAAAAAATTGGGGATTTGGACCTTGATTTGAGGTCCGATTTCAAAACAAATTACATATTTGAGTTCGTGGGGGAATGGGTAATCAGATTTTGGTCCGAACCTCGGGCTTTGACCACGTGGGCCCGAGGGCAATTTTGACTTTTTGGGTAAAACTTTGGAAAACTCATTTTCATGCATTCAAGTTGATTTATTTAGCGTTTATTGATGTAATTAAGTAATTTGTGACTAGATACGAGCAAATGGGTGGTGAATCAAGGAGTAAAGCTATAATTGAAACGTGAATTGTGTTCGTGGCATCGAGGTAAGTGTTTGGTCTAACCTTAGCTTGAGGGATTAGGAGTTGTGTCCTATTTGCTATTTGCTTCTTGTTGAGTGCGACGTATAGGCATGGTGACAAGTATCTATACGTTGGTGTCAAGCATGACTGTGGGTCTTATATTGTGATTTCCATGACTTCGTTGTATTATTCACGCTTTGGTGAAGATTTCTATTTGTTGTGTAAAGTTGTGGAAAGAATGGTGACCTATGAACATTGAGGAGCGTTGGCTCCAGTTGTATAACGAATTGTGAAAGTATAAGTGATAATTGAAACTCTCGAGCATTGGTTCGAATTGTGAAGTAAAAGTGAGAAAGAGAAGAGATCATTATGTTGCCCCCTTACCGGGCTCTTATTGAGTTGAGATTCCCTTACATTGTGTTCTTAATTGATCTTACAAATGCTTAGGTTGATGATTCTTTGTGTTAGGTGTTGTAACAAGTTTAGTTATAGCTGAAGTAGTTAGGTGTTGTAACAAGTTTGGTTATAGCTGGGTAGTTAGGTGCTGTAACAAGTTTAGTTATAGCTGAGGTAGTTAGGTGTTATAACAAGTTTGGTTATAGCTGAGGTAGTTAGATGTTGTAACAAATTTGGTTATAGTTGTTTCTTCCTAGTCGGTATATTGTTGAAATATCATTGTTTCCTTACCGGGATGTTTGTTGATATTATTATTCCCTTGCCGGGATTCCTTGTGATTTTTCTTGGCTTGTACATGGGAGTGGGTGGTACGCCTACCACACGATATAACGAAATGGGAGCGGGTGGTATGCCTACCACAAGATATAATGAAATGGGAGCGGGTGGTACGCCTACCACAAGAAATAATGAAATGGGAGCGGGTGGTACACCTACCAAGAGATATAATGAAAGGGGAGCAGGTGATACGCCTACCACGAGATATAATGAAATGGGAGCGGGTGGTACGCCTACCACGAGATATAATAAAATGGGAGCGGGTGGTACGCCTACCACGAGATATAATAAAATTGGAGCGGGTGGTACGCCTACCACAAGATATAATGAAATGGGAGTAGGTGGTACGCCTACCACGAGATATAATGAAATGGGAGCTGGTGGAACGCTTGCCACAAGATACATGAAATGGGATCGGGTTGCATGCGTGCAACAAGATGTGAAAAGAAAGTGAAATCTGCCTTTGTTTTCCTTATTTTGTTAGTGGTTGGATTTTGATTTCTTTATAGTTCTCTTGATATTATGTTTTCACCTGTTATTCCCCAAAGCATGTTTTCCCCTCCCATATTTGCTTGTTTATTCCTGCTTTACTTTCCGCTGTATATTATATAACTGCAGAGGTTTATTTGTTGGTCTAGTCATAGCCTCATCACTACTCCATCGAGGTTAGGCTAGGAACTTACCAGCACATGTGGTCGATTGTCTTGATACTACAATATGCACTCTTTTATGCAGACCCCAGTGTTGTGGACTTCGGGCCGCAGCGAGATTGCTGATTCTTGATCATTAGGCGACCCGAGGTAGTCCTGTAGGCGTCCCACAGGCCTTGGCGTCTCCTTCTATCTACTATTTCTGTTTCTTTCATGCATTTCTAGAGACAACGTTGTATTTATTTCTTCAGACCCTTTATTTGTAGTATTCTTAGACCGTATATGAAACTGTGACACCAGTTCTGGGTAGTCGAGACTCAAACAGTTGTATTAGATATTCATGTTCAGATAGTTTATTGTTTCTTTCTTCTGTTTGTGTTAAATTTCGCTATTTAAATGTTATTATTTTGAAATTGTTAATGAATATAAAATGGGTAAAAAGGTAGACTGTGCAATTAATTGGCTTGCCTAGCTCGTACTAATAGGCGCCATCAAGACTCCCGAGGGTGGGAATCCAGGTCGTGATAAGTTGGTATCAGAGCTCTAGGTTACATGGGTCTCACAGTTCACAGACAAGCTTAGTAGAGTCTAAGAGATCGGTACAGAGACGTTTGTACTTATCCCCAGAGGCTACAGAGTTAGGAAAAGTTTCGTTTCTATTCTTCCCTGTCGTGCGATTTTATTCTCTCAATGCTGAATTGAAACCTCTACTCTTGTCCTTTCACGAATGGCGAGGTCATGTACTGCTTCTTCAGCCGAGCAGCAACACAGACTAGTGATAGATCAGATACGTCTTCGGAGGCTTTATGGAGGTTGGATAGGTTTCACCAAGCTCTTCACTACTTTTAGTGGTGCATCTTTTGAGGATCCCCGACATTATCTAGATAGATGTCATGAGGTTCTCAGGAACATGGGGATCGTGGAGACCAATGGGATTGATTTTGCTACTTTTTGCTTGCCTGGATCCGCCAAGACCTGTTGGAGAGATTATGGATTGGCTATACCAGTCAGGTCATCAGCTTTGACTTGAGAACAGTTCACGCAGCTATTTTTGGAGAAGTTTCTCCCCATCACTCAGAGAGAGGCCTATCGGAGGCAGTTTGAGCGTCTCCAGCAGGGTTTTATGACTATTACTCAGTACGAGATTAGATTCATCGACTTGGCTCGTCATGCTCTTATCATACTTCCCACTATGAGAGAGAGTGAAGAGGTTCATTGAGGGACTCGTCCAGCTCGCTCAGTTAGCTAGAGGTGGAGGTAGAGGTAATAAAGGTGGAGGTAGAGATGCTAGAGGTGGAGGTAAAGGTATTAGAGGTGGAGGTACAGGTATTGTTCTGGTTTGTGGTAGAGAAGCTTTGATTTTATTTTGTGACACATCTGGTCATGCCTAGGTGATTCTATTATGGTGGATCGAGTCCATTGTTCATGTATAGTGGTTATTGGAGGTCTTGAGACTCGTGTAGATTTGCTTCTTTTGGACATGGATGATTTTGGTGTCATATTAGGGATGAACTGGTTATTACCATACCACGCTATCTTGAACTGTCATGCCAAGACTGTGACCTTAGCTTTGCCGGGTTTGCCTTGTTTAGAGTGGAGAGGGACTCCTGGTCATTCTACCCGTAGTGTTATCTCTTTTGTGAAGGCTCGGCGTATGGTCAAGAAGAGGTGTTTGGGCTATTTAGCATATGTTCATGATTCAAGTGCCGAGGTTAGTTCTATTGATTTTGTGCCCGTTGTTCGTGAGTTTCCTGAGGTTTTCTCTTCAGACCTGCCAGGGATGCCACCCGGCAAGGATATTGATTTCTGCATTGATTTGGCTTCGGGCACTCAGCCTATTTCTATCCCGCCGTATTGTATGGCCCTGCCTAAGTTAAAAGAGTTGAAGGAGCAGTTGCAAGACTTGCTTGAGAAGGGTTTTATTAGACCCAGTATTTCGCCTTGCGGTGCACCGGTGTTGTTTGTTAAAACGAAGGACGGACCGATGAGAATGTGTATTGATTACCGGCAGTTGAACAAGGTTACAATCAAGAATAAGTATCCATTGCCGAGGATTTATGATTTGTTCAATCAGCTTCAGGTTGCCAAGGTATTTTCAAAGATTGACTTGAGATCAGGCTACCATCAGTTGAGGATTAGCTCATCCGATGTCCCTAAGACAGCTTTTCGCACTCGGTACGGGCATTATGAGTTCTTGGTTATGTCATTCGGGTTGACAAATGCCCCAAGAACTTTTATGGATTTGATGAACCGAGTGTTCAGGCCTTATTTGGATTTGTTCGTGATAGTCGTCATTGATGATATCTTGATTTATTCTCGCAGTCGGGAGGAGCACGAGTAGCATCTTAGAGTGGTTCTTTAGACCTTGAGAGATAGTCAGTTATATGCCAAGTTCTCGAAGTGTGAGTTCTGGTTAAGTTCAGTTGCATTTATGGGTCATATTGTATCAGCAGAGGGTATTCAGGTTGACCCGAAGCAGATTAAGGCAGTCGAGAACTGGCCTAGACCAGCATCAGCTATAGAGATTTGGAGTTTCATAGGATTGGCAGGCTACTATCATCGGTTCATGGAGGGGTTTTCATCTATTGCAGCCCTGATGACCAGGTTGACCTAGAAGGGTTCCCAGTTCAAATGGTCGGACAAGTGTGAGGCGAGCTTTCAGAAGCTCAAGACAGCTCTAACTACGACACCAGTGTTGGTTTTGCCCACAAGTTTAGGGCCTTATACAGTTTATTGTGATGCATCTCGTATTGGACGTGGTGTAGTGTTGATGCAGGATGACAATGTCATTGCCTATGCTTCACGGCAGTTGAAGATTCATGAGAAGAACTATCTAGTTCATGATTTAGAGTTGGCAGCCATTGTTCACGCATTGAAGATTTGGAGGCATTATCTGTATGGCGTGACATATGAGTCTTCAGTATTTGTTCAAGCAAAAGGAGTTGAATTTGAGGCAGAGGAGGTGGTTGGAGTTGTTGAAAGATTATGATATCACCATCTCATATCATCCGGGAAAGGCCAATGTGGTAGTCGATGCTTTGAGTAGGAAGTCAGCCAGTATGTCAGTCTTGCTTATATTCCGGTCGATAAGAGACCGTTTGCTTTGGATGTTCAGGCTTTGGCCAATCAATTTGTGAGGCTGGATGTTTCTGAGCCCAGTCATGTGTTAGCTTGCATGGTGCAGCACGGAGGTGCTAAGCAGTTTACTTTGGGTGATGATAGAGTTTTGAGATTGTAGGATCGAGTTTGTATGCCTAATGTAGATGGGCTTCGGGAGTTGATTTTAGAGGAGGCCTATAGCTCCCGGTACTCTATTCATCCGAGAACCACGAGGATGTATCAGAATTTGCGGCAGCATTATTGTTGGCAGAGAATGAAGAAGGATATCGTTGCATATGTGGCTCGGTGTTTGAATTGTCATCAGGTTAAGTACTAGCATCAGAGGCCTAGTGGTTTATTTCAGAGGATTGAGCTTCCCGAGTGGAAGTGGGAGCGGATCACTATGGATTTCGTTGTTGGACTCCCGCAGACCCGGAAGAAGTTCGACGCAGTATGGGTCATTATTGATAGGCTGACCAAGTCAGCACATTTCATTCATGTGGAAGTCTCCTATTCTTCTGAGAGGTTAGCTGAGATCTATATTCGGGAGATTGTTTGCCTTCATGGTGTGCCTGTGTCTATCATTTCGGACCGAGGTACACAGTTTATCTCGCGTTTCTGGAGAGCAGTTCAGAGAGAGTTGGGCACTCAGGTTGAGTTGAGCACATCATTTCATCCCCAGACAGATGGACAGTCCGAGCGGACTATTCAGCTATTGGAGGATATGCTCCGAGCTTGTGTCATTGACTTTGGAGGCTCGTGGGATCAGTTTTTGCCTTTAGCAGAGTTTGCCTACAACAACAGCTACCAATCGAGTATCCAGATGGCTCCTTATGAGGCTTTATATGGCAGGCAGTGTTGGTCTCCGGTTGGATGGTTTGAGCCGGGAGAGGCTCGGTTGTTGGGTCAAGATTATTTGGGATAGGCTTCGTACAGTTCAATCAAGGCAAAAGTGTTATGCAGAACGCAAGGTTCGAGATATGGCTTTTATGGTTGGTGAGCGGGTATTGCTCTGAGTGTCGCTTATGAAGGGCGTGATGAGATTTGGGAAGAAGGGCAAGCTTAGCCCTAGGTTCATTGGTCCATTTGAGATTCTTGATAGAGTGGGAGAGGTGTCTTATAGTCATGCATTGCTGCCGAGCTTATCAGTCATGCATCCAGTGTTTCATGTGTCTATGCTTCGTAAATATCACAACGATTCATCCCACGTGTTAGATTTCAGCATTGTCCAGTTGGACATGGACTTGTCTTATGAGGAGGAGCGGGTAACTATTCTAGACCGGTAGGTTCATCAGTTGAGATCCAAGAGTTTTCATTCTGTTCGTGTTCAGTGGAGAGGTCAGCCTCTTGAGGCATTGACCTGGGAGTCCGAGTCTGATATGCGGAGCCGTTATCCCCATCTTTTCCCTGACTCAGGTACTTGCTTCTTCTGTCCGTTCTAGGACGAACGATTGTTTTAGAGGTGGAGAATGTGATGATCCAAAAGGTCATCACTTGCTTTTAGTTGAATTCTGTGTCGCCGAGGCCTTGAAAACCTCATTATTCATCACCTCGATTTGCGTACACAGACAGAGCGTGTAGCCGGAAAGCTTAAATATGAAAATCTGTGAAGAATGCTAAGTTTTGGTTATAAAATGAGTAAATTTAACTTCGGTCAACATTTTAGGTAAACAGACCCAGACCCATGATTTGACAGCCCTGGAGGGTCCGTAGGAAAATATGGGACTTGGGCGTATGCCCGGAATCAAATTCTGAGGTGCCAAGCCCGAGAAATGAATTTTTGAAGAAAATTGTTTTCTAAATTTTTTTAAGGAAAATTGAAAATAAATCTGATTAGAGCATGGTGGTATCGGGGCCATATTTTGGTTCCGGTGCCCGGTACAGGTCTTATATTTGGTTTAAGTCATTGCTGCAAATTTTGGTTGAAAACGGAATCCGTTTGACGTGATTCGGACGTTAAATGCAAAATTTGATGTATAAAGAAGTTTTGAGAAATTTCATTGATCGTGTGGTTTAATTCGCTGTTCATAATGTTATTTTGGTGAATTGAGTACATGAATAAGTCCGTAGGATATTTTTGAGGTTGTGTGTATATTTGGTTTGGAGCCCCGAGGGCTCGGGTGAGTTTTAGATAGGCCACAGGGTGAAATTTTGGATTTAAGGAATTGCAGGTCTGCAGGCTTCGCATTTCCCAAACCTTTTGTCGCAATTCCCAGGTTTGTTCGCATTTCCCAAACTTTTTTCGCAATTCCCAGGTTCGCATTTCCCAAACCTTTTTTGCAATTCCCAAGCCATCAGAGGTTGGTTCGCAATTCCCATAACTGAGACCTGCAACTTTTATACTTAGCCACTTTTAAACCCATTTTTTACATTCTTTCAAAACATAAACACACTTAGGCGATTTCCAAGAATTTCTTCTTCTCCAAATCAATTGTAAGTCATTTTTAACTAGTTTTCTTCAATCATTAATATCTTTTAACATGATTTCAACTTAAAATCAAAGATTTTTATGGGGGAAATTGGGTGTTTTGGGTAGAACCTAGGTTTTGTCAAAAATTAGGGATTTGGACTTTGATTTGAGGTCCGATTTCAAAACAAATCATATATTTGGGTTCATAGGGGAATGGGTAATATGGTTTTGGTTCGAACCTTGGGTTTTGACCATGTGGGCCCGGGGGCGTTTTTTGACTTTTGGGGTAAAACTTTGGAAAACTCATTTTCATACATTGGGGTTGATTCATTTAGCGTTTATTGATGTAATTAAGTAATTTAAGACTAGATACGAGCGAATGGGTGGTGGAATCAAGGAGTAAAGCTATAATTGAAACGTGAATTGTGTTCGTGGCATCGAGGTAAGTGTTTGGTCTAACCTTAGCTTGGGGGATTAGGAGTTGTGTCCTATTTGCTTCTTGTTGAGTACGACGTATAGGTATGGTGACGAGTATCTATACGTTGGTGTCAAGCATGACTGTGGGTCTTATATTGTGATTTCCATGACTTCGTTGTATTATTCACGCTTTGGTGAAGATTTCTATTTGTTGTGGAAAGTTGTGGAAAGAATGGTGACCTGTGAACATTGAGGAGCGTTGGCTCCAGTTGTATAACGAATTGTGAAAGTATAAGTGGTAATTGAAACTCTAGAGCATTGGTTCAAGTTGTGAAGTAAAAGTGAGAAAGAGAAGAGATCATTATGTTTCCCCTTGCCGGGCTATTGTTGAGTTGAGATTCCCTTGCATTGTGTTCTTAATTGATCTTACGGATGCTTAGGTTGATGATTCTTTGTGTTAGGTGTTGTAACAAGTTTATTTATAGCTGAAGTAGTTAGGTGTTGTACAAGTTTGGTTATAGCTGGGTAGTTAGGTGTTGTAACAAGTTTAGTTATAGCTGAGGTAGTTAGGTGTTATAACAAGTTTGGTTATAGCTGAGGTATTTAGATGTTGTAACAAGTTTGGTTATAGCTGTTTCTTCCTTGCCGGGATATTGTTAAAATATCATTGTTTCCTTACCGGGATGTTTGTTGATATTATTGTTCCCTTGCCGTGATTCTTTGTGATTTTTCTTGGCTTGTACATGGGAGCGGGTGGTACGCCTACCACACGATATAATGAAATGGGAGCGGGTGGTACGCCTACCATGAGATATAATGAAATGGGAGCGGGTGGTACGCCTACCACGAGATATAATGAAATGGGAGCGGGTGGTACGCCTAGCACAAGATATAATGAAATGGGAGTGGGTGGTACGCCTACCACGAGATATAATAAAATGGGAGCAGGTGGTACGCCTACCACGAGATATAATGAAATGGGAGCGGGTGGTACGCCTACCACGAGATAAAGTGAAATGTGCCTTTGTTTTCCTTATTCTTGTTAGTGGTTGGATTTCCTTATCCTAGCCTCGTCACTACTTTGTCAAGGTTAGGCTAGACACTTACTAGCACATGGGGTTGGTTGTGCTGATACTATACTCTGCACTCTTTTGTGCAGACCCCAGTGTTGTGGACTTTGAACCGCAGTGAGATTGCTGATTCTTGATCATCAGGCGACCCGAGGTAGTCCTGCAGGCGTCCGCAGGCCTTGGCGTCTCCTTCTATCTACTATTTATATTTCTTTCATGCATTTGTAGAGACAGTGTTATATTTATTTCTTCAGACTCTTTATTTGTAGTATTCTTAGACCGTCTGTGAAACTGTGACACCAGTTCTGGGTAGTCGAGACTCAAACAGTTGTATTAGATATTCATGTTCAGATAGCTTATTGTTTCTTTCTTCCGCTTGTGTTAAATTCCGCTGTTTCAATGTTATTATTTCAAAATTGTTAATAAATATAAAATGGGTAAAAAAGGTAGATTGTGCAATTAATTGGCTTGCCTAGCTCGTACTAGTAGGCGCCATCACGACTCCCGAGGGTAGGAATCCGGGTCGTGATAACGATCAAAGCCTCGCGTTCGCAAAGCACAGAAATGACGTTGACCAAAAGTTCTCTTACGCGAACGAGACAAGGCCCTTGCGAATGCAATGCTTTACCCGTCAAACCTTCGCGAACGCGTTCCTCTCATCGCGAACGTGATGAGTCAATTCTACTGGACAAAATTTCCTCCTTCGCAAACGCGGTTCACAAGTATCCAGCCCTTTGCGAACGCGGCTCTCCCATCGCGAACGCGAATGCTTAATATCTGCCTTCCTCAAATGACTCTTCACGAACGCGAGGTTCCACTCGCAAAAGCGAAGGGTAAAATTTCTCTACAACAGCTGAATAAAATCTGCAACTTTTTAACAACTTAAAATGATCCGTTGAGCATCCGAAATACACTCGAGGCCCCCGGGACCTCAACTAAAGGAACCAACATATCCTAAAACCTTATTCAAACTTGTTCGAATCTTCAAAACACCTCAAACAACATCAACTCAACCAAAACACATCGGATTCAAGCCTAAGCTTTCCAAAATCTTCTGAATCACGCTTTTGATCAAAAACCCAATCAAACCACCTCCGAATGACCTGAAATTTTGAACACATATCCTAAATGATATAATGGAACTACTGCAACTCTCGGAATTTCATTCCGAACCTCGATTTAAAATCTCACTATCGAACCAAAAACTTCAAAAATTCAACTTTTGGCATTTCAAGCCTAAATTAGTTACGGACCTCCAAAACACAATTCGAACATGCTCCTAAGCCCTAAATCACCTAACGGAGCTAACGGAACCATATGATTTCCATTCTAAGGCCGTCTTCACACTATTCCCACTACAGTCAACTTTCCAACACTTAAGCTCTCATTTAGGGACTAAGTGTCCCAAAACTCTCCGAAACTTAAAATCGAACATCCTGACAAATCAAAATAGCAGAAATAAACTTGGGGAAAGCAGTTAATAGGGAATCAGTGCGTTAATTCTTAAGACGACCGGCCGGGTCGTCACATCCTCCTACACTTAAACATTCGTTCGTCCTTGAACGAGCATAGAGACATACCTGAAGTAGTGAAAAGATGAGGGTAACGGCTGCGCATATCCTGCTCGGTCTCCCAAGTTGTCTCATCGACCAGCTGACCCCGCCACTGAACCTTCACTGAGGCAATGTTCTTTGACCTCAACTTTTTGACCTGCCTATCCAATATTGCCACTGGCTCCTCAATATAGGATAGATCCTTGTCCAACAAGACTGAACTGAAATCCAACATGTGTGACGGATCACCGTGGTACCTGTAGAGCATCGAAACATGAAAAAAACCCGGATGAACCCCTGCCAAGCAAGGAGGTAAGGCAAGCTCATAAGCAACCTCCCCAACATGCCTCAATATCTCAAAAGGGCCAATAAACCTCGGACTCAACTTCCATTTCTTCCTAAATCTCATAACGCCCTTCATAGGCGAAACCCGAAGCAAAACCCGTTCTCCAACCATATAGGAAACATCATGAACCTTTCGGTCCGCGTAACACTTTTATCTGGACTGGGCTTTACGGAGTCTATCCTGAATCACCTTAACCTTCTCCAAAGCATCCTGAACTAAGTCTGTACCCAATAGCCTAGCCTTACCCAGCTCAAACCAACCCACCAAAGATCTACACTACCTACCATATAAAGCCTCATACGGTGCCATCTGAATGCTGGACTGATGGCAGGAACTGATCCCATGACCCTCCAAACTCAATCACACACGCACGGAGCATATCCTCAGGAATCTGAATAGTGCGCTCGAACTGTCCGTCTGACTGAGGGTGAAATGTTGTACTAAACTCCACCCATATACCCAACTCATGTTGAACGGCTCTCCAAAATCGTAATGTGAACTGAGAACCTCTATCTGAAATGATGGACACTGGAATACCATGCAGACGAACAATCTCCCGAATATAAATCTCCGCTAACCACTCTGAAGAATAAGTAGTACACACAGGAATGAAACGAGCGGACTTGGTCAGCCGATCCACAATCACCCAAATAGCATCAAACTTCCTCAAAGTTTGTGGGAGCCCAACTACAAAGTCCACGGTGATCTGCTCCCACTTCCACACCGGGATTTCTATCTACTAAAGTAACCCACCCGGTCTCTGGTGCTCATACTTCACCTGTTGACAGTTGAGGCACCGAGCTACGAATCCAACTATATCTTTCTTCATCCGCCTCCACCAATAGTGCTGCCTCAAATCCTGGTACATCTTCGCGGCACCTAGATGGATGGAATACCGCGAACTATGGGCCTCCTCTAGAATCAACTCTCGCAGCCCATCAACATTGGGTACACAAATCTGACCCTGCATCCTCAATACTCCACCATCACCAATAGTCACATCTTTGGCATCACCATGCTAAACCTTGTCCTTGAGGATAAGCAAATGAGTTTCATCATACTGCCGCTCCCTGATACGACCAAAGAAGGAAGACCGAGAAACCACGCAAGCTAGAACCTGACTGGGCTCCGAAAGATCCAATCTCACAAACTGGCTGGCTAAGGCCTGGACATCCATCGCCATAGGCCTCTCCGATGCTGGTAAATAAGCCAAACTCCCCAAAACTCTCTGCCCAGCGACTCAAGGCATCAACCAATACATTGTCCTTGACCGGGTGATTTAAAATAGTGATGTCATAATCCTTCAGCAACTCCAACCATTTCCTCTGACGCAAATTTAGATCCTTTTGCTTGAAAAAATGCTGCAAGCTCCAATGGTAAGTATAAATCTCACAGGGAACCCCGTATAAATAATGGGGCCAAAACTTCAGGGCGTGAACAATGGCAGCTAACTCAAGGCCGTGAACAAGGTAATTCTTCTCATGTATCTTCAACTATCTAGATGCATAGGCAATCACCCTAACGTCTTGCATCAACACCGCTCCAAGGCCAATCCTCGAGGCATCACAATAGACCATATAAGACCCCAAACCTATAGGAAATATCAAAATTAGAGTTGTAGTTAAAGCTGTCTTGAACTTCTGAAAGCTCGCCTCACACTCCTCCGTCCACTGAAATAGAGCACCCTTCTGGGTCAACCTGGTCATAGGGGCTGCAATCGATGAAAACCCCTCCACAAAATGACAGTAGTAGGTCGCTAAGCCAAGGAAACTGCGGATATCTGTAGCTAAGGATGGTCTGGGCCAACTCTGCATGGCCTCTATCTTCTTCGAATCCACCTAAATACCCTCACTCAATACCACGTGGCCTAAAAATGCCTCTGAATCCAACCAAAATTCACATTTTGAGAACTTAGCATATAACTTCTTCTCTCTCAAAGCCTGGAGTACTGTCCTTATGTGCTACTCATGATCTTCCCGACTCCGAGAATACACCAGAATGTCATCAATAAAGACAATGATGAATGAATCAAGATACGGCCGGAACACACTGTGCATCAAAAGCATAAAGGATGTTGGGGCATTGGTCAGCCCAAATGACATGACGAGGAACTCGTAATGACCATACCGAGTCCGGAAAGCACTCTTCCGGATATATGGCTCCCAAATCTTCAACTGATGGTAACCTGAGCGCAAATCAATTTTAGAAAACACCCATGCGCCCTGAAGCTGGTCAAACAAATCATCAATACGAGGCAAAGAATAATGGTTCTTCACTGTAACCTTGTTCAACTGGTGGTAATCAATACACATACGTATAGAGCCATCCTTTTTCTTTACAAACAAAACAGGAGCACCCCAAGGTGATACACTAGGCTGAATAAAACCCATATCAAGCAATTCCTGTAACTGATCCTTCAACTCAGGAGGAGCCATACGATACAGAGGAATAGAAATGGGCTGAGTGCCCAGCAACAGATCAATGCCAAAATCAATATCTCTATCAGGCGGCATGCCTGGAAGGTCAGCTGGAAACACATCGGGAAAATCCTGTACTACTGGAACTAAATCAACTGAAGGGATATCAATACTGACATCTCTCACATAAGCTAAATATGCATCACACCCCTTCCCAACCATACGATGAGCCATAAAGAAAATAAATAAATCTACTGGGAGTGTGATCTAAAGTACCCCACCACTCAACACGCGGTACACCTAGCATAACCAGCATCATGGTTTTGGCGTGAAAATCAAGAATAGCATAATGGGACGACAACTAGTCCATGCCCAAGATAATATCAAAATCAACCATGCTAAGTAATAATAGATCGGCTCTGGTCTCAAAACCACTAAGAGCAACCAAACACGACCGATAAACGCGGTCCACAATAAGAGAATCTCCCACAGGAGTACAAACATAAATAGGGGAACTCAAAGAATCTCGAGATACACCCAAATGCGGAGCAAAATAAGAAGACACATAAGAGTAAGTAGAGCCTGGATCGAATAGAACCGATGCATCTCTATGGCAAACCAATATAATACCTATGATGACAGAATCAGAGGCAACAGCCTCGGTACGGGCAGGAAGGGCATAGTATCTGGTCTGGCCTCCCCCTCCAGGGCGACCTCTACCTCCCCGACCTCTACCTCTAGCTGGCTGAGTAGGTGGGGTAGCAACTGGAGTTGTGATCATAGCCTGAGAACTCTGCGGGGCACGCTGTGGCTGAGAAGTCTATGGAGGTGCACTCCACCCAAGTCTAGGGCAATCCCTAACCACATGGCGTGTATCACCACACTCAAAAC
The DNA here is from genome assembly GCF_000715075.1 of Nicotiana tabacum. Classification (NCBI taxonomy): domain Eukaryota; kingdom Viridiplantae; phylum Streptophyta; class Magnoliopsida; order Solanales; family Solanaceae; genus Nicotiana; species Nicotiana tabacum. The sequence continues at coordinate 152,926,894 of NC_134089.1, read as the reverse complement.
AAGCTCTAGGAGGACGTGACAGTGGGAACTATGCGGTACGGGTACTCCAAGACCCCTGAACACCTGAAATACTGTGTAAAATCTGAGATGCAAACTAAGCTGGCTGACCCACAAAACCTATACCATGCCATACTCTTCCTCTAAAATAAGGACCAGTGGGTCTCTCCAGTCTATAAGGTCTCCTCACTTCCCTATACTCTCTCTGCTGATCTCATCTGTCCTCTCTCTCCTGGACCCACCTGTCCTCTACTCGGTTAGAGGTCCTCACCACCCGCTGAACTAGGACCGCAGGCTGTGTCGCCATGATACTGGGAACTCGTTGCTCTGGAGTGGGGGTGGAGGAAGTCTGGATCCCTTCCCCGATCTGTGAAGTAGTTGGTACAACCTGAATCAACCCCGCCTGAACTAATGTACCAAATATGCTTAGGAACTGTGCTAATGTCTCCTGATGTGCTGGAGTAGTAGTAGCAGTAGACGTATCCGGTGCCTGGTCTCTGGCTGGAACTACTGGTGGCTCCTCAATGGCAGCTCGCGCAGGTGCTCTGGCTGCACCGCGTGTGCGTCCTCGGCTTCTACGCCGACCTCGACCTCTGACGGCTCTCACAAGGGGCGCGGGTGTCTGATCATCTCTTGTAGCACATGTTCTCACCATCTGTGAGAGAATGGAAGACAAAGGTTTAGGATTGTGACGTCAAAATCTCACACGACAGGGAAATCAAAAGAAGTGAAATTTTCCTAACGGTAACATAGTCTCTCGTAAATAAGTACAGATGTCTTCGTACCGATCAGCGAGACTCTAATAAACCGGCTTGTGATTCATGACTCCTATGAACCTAGAGTTCTGATACCAATTTGTCACGACCCCGGTTCGCCCTCCGTGAACGATCGTAATAGCACCAGTCTCTACGACTAGGTAAGCCTAAATTGCGGAAGATAACCAAAACTTGCGGAAGTAAAACAATTTAAAAGAAGAAATAAGGCAATAACAATGTTTAAATGTGCCGCTCAGCATGCACCATATATAAATCTCAAAACCAATATCCAAATCCAATACCTGGAAACCCATGAATCACAATCTAGAAAAACAAATACTACATAGCTCTAACTCAGAAATTTGTCTAATAAGAATAGAAAGTACAGAAGGGCTAAATACTAAAAGGCAGGAATAGAAAGGGACTCCTCGGTCTGCGGACGCGGCAGATGTACCTCGAAGTGTCTAAGTAGTCGCCTCCCTCAAGGATGGTAGCCCTAAGTAGAAGTACCTGGATCTGCACATGAAAAACATGCGCAGAAGGGGCATGAGTACACCACAACGGTACTCAGTAAGTGCCAAGCCTAACCTCAGTCGGGTAGTGACGAGGAAGGTCAGGGCCCTACTGAGGTTAAATATAATATAAGGGTTAACAGTGTGGAATAAAACAGTATAAATAAGTGCAACAGTAAGAAACAACATAGAATTGACAGAACAACAACAACTAGATCATAGACAAACAAGCCACGGAAAGAAATATAGCTCAACACAGAGATAACAATCGGGGCACCTTCCAGGATACTGTCATGTAGTCCCAATTACAACTGTCTAGTGGAGCTCCTGGGATACCGTCTCGTAGTCCATCATATATATGTCCGAAGGATCTCCCGAAATCTTGTCTCGTAGTTCAACTATCAATGCGCGGGGATCTACCGGAATCCCGATTCGTAGTCCCAAATCTAAATACTTAGTACTGGGGGAATCTACCGGGTGCATACCCATAGTTCCATATAACTGTGTAGGGTGATCTATCAGGAATCTAACCCGTAGTCCCAAAGTAAATGTGTAGGGGGATATATCGGGAATATAACCCACAGTCCAAAAGTAAACAGACAAGGGGGAGCTACCGGAATCCCACATCCGTAGTCCCAATGTAAATACACAGTAGCAGCAAGAAAATATTCAGAGAAGGGAAATTTCATATTAAGGTAGCAAATAATTCTAGCCTAGCATGCTGCACAGAGTTCAGGTAAACTGATTGAACAATTAAAGCAATTAAATCACTTAGACATGCTTTCCTAAGATAATAACGGGCTTAATAGTACAAGCAATAAAAGCAGGAGAAGGAAAATACTGATAAATACTTAAAGAAAACTGGATTTCCAACAATTTGCACAAGTACGCACTCATCAGCTCACGTACAAGGCATTTCAATTACCAAATATATAAATCCTAAGGGGAAGGTCCCCCCCCCCCCCACAAGGTTAGACAAGCCACTTACCTCGAACCGGCTCAAAATCAACCCTACACCACGTCTTTGCCACGAGTACTCGACTCTAAATGGCCCAAATCTATTCAATTCATTTGTATAATGTAAATAACACTTCAACTAACTGATTCTACAATTAAATTCTAAGCTAATACGCAAAATTGTGTAAAATGACCAAAATGCCCCTCAGGCCCACATCTCGGAATCGGGTAAAATTTATATTTTCAGAAACCTCGTACTCTCACGAGTCTATACATAATAAGAACACTGAAATCAGAGTCCATATGACCCCTTAAATCCTCATTTAAAGGCCTCTTAAACTCAAGCCCTATTTACCCATTTTTTTTTTCAAATTTCACACCACTAATTAGGTCTTTAATCACATAAAAACGAGTTATGAAGTCAAAAATGTTAACTCCAAGTGATTCCTCTTGAATCCCTCTTCAACCCTCTTCAAAAAGCTTCAAAATTGCCTAACAATGGAGGAACCTAGGCTAAAATTCGCGAAATAAACCTTTTAAAACATTCTGCCCAGGCATTTAATTCCTTCTTCATGAACGCGGTCAAAGCCTCGCGTTCGCGAAGCACAAAAATGACGTTGACCAAGAGTTCTCTTACGCGAACGCGACAAGGCCCTCGCGAACGCAATGCTTTACCCATCTAACCTTCGCGAACGTGATGAGTAAATTCTACTGGGCCAAATTTCCTTCCTCGCGAACGCGAAGCCAGTCACGAACGCGGTTCAAAAGTATCAAGCCTTTAGCGAACGCGGATCTCTCATCGCGAACGTGAGGTTCCACTCGCGAACGTGAAGGGTAAAATTTCACTGCAACAACTGAACAAAATCTGCAACTTTTTAACAACATAAAATGATCCGTTGAGCATCCGAAACACACCTGAGGCCCCCGGGACCTCAACCAAAGGCACCAACATATCCTAAAACCTTATTCAAACTTGTACGAATCTTCAAAACACCTCAAACAACATCAATTCAACCAAAACACATCATATTCAAGCCTAAGTCTTCCAAAATCTTCTGAATCACGCTTTTGATCAAAAACCTAACCAAACCACCTTCGAATGACCTAAAATTTTGCACACACATCCCAAAATGATATAACGGAACTACTGCAACTCTCGGAATTCCATTCTAACCCTCGGATCAAAATCTCACTATCGAACCGGAAACTTCAAAAATTCAACTTTCGGCATTTCAAGCCTAAATTATCTACGGACCTCCAAAACACAATCCGAACATGCCCCTAAGCCCGAAATCACCTAACGAAGCTAACAGAACCATCAGATTTCCATTCCGAGGTCGTCTTCACACTATTCCGACTACAGTCAACTTTCCAACACTTAAGCTCTCATTTAGGGACTAATTCTCCCAAAACTCTCCGAAACTTAAAACGGAACATCCCGAAAAATCAAAATAGTAGAAATAAACTTGGGGAAAGCAGTTAATAGGAAATCGGGGTGTTAATGTGATGACCCAAAAGGTCATTACTTGTGTTAAAACAAAATTCTTTGTTCCGAGGCATTAACAACCTCTTTTAGCATCACCTCGATTTGTGTATGTAGTTCGAGTGCGTAGCCGGAAAGCCTAAATGTGAAGATCTGTAAAAAATAATAAGTTTTGACTATAAAATGAATTAATTTGACTTCAGTCAAAGTTTTAGGTAAACGGACCCGGACCCATAATTTGACAGTCCCAGAGGGTCCGTAGGAAAATATGGGACTTGGACTCTGCCCGAAATCGAATTCTGAGGTCCCAAGCCCGAGAAATGAATTTTCAAAGAAAATTATTTTTTGAAATTGTTTAAAGAAATTTGAAATGAAATTTGATTAAAACATGATGGTATCGAGCCTGTATTTTGGTTCCGGCGCTCGGTACAGGTCTTATATATGATTTAAGATATTTCTATAAAATGTGGTGAAAAACGGATGTCATTTGACGTAGAAAACATGTCTTATATATGATTTAAGATATTTCTACGATTTTGAAGTTTAATTCGTTGTTATTGAGGTTATTTTGGTGATTTTATTACATGAATAAGTTCGTAGGATGTTTTTGAGGTTGTGTGTATATTTGGGTGGGAGCCCCGAGGGTTCGGGTGAGTTTTAGATAGGCCACAAGGTGTATTTGGAACTTGGAAAATTGCAGAAAATTTTGCTAGTATGCCCAGGCTTGCAGGCTTCGCAAATTCGCAAATGCGAAGGCTGGATCGCAAATGCGAAACCAGCCCAGGCCAGCTCCCTCTCGCAAATGCGAGATCCTCTTCGAATTGCGAAGTTTCCCTTTGGGCCAATGGTCGCAAATGCGACCTATGTGTCGCAAATGCGAAGTCGCAAATGCGACATGCCTTTTGCAAATGCGAAGATCTCATTTTCCTGAAGGGTTCACAAATACGAACCCTGTTTCGTATTTCCCTAGTTAGCAGAGGTTGGGGTTCGCAATTGCGAAACCCTGTTCCCATTTCCCATATCTGAGACCTGCAATTTTTATACTTAGCCGATTTTAAAACCCATTTTTCATATTCCCTCAAACATAAACACACTTAGGCGATTTTTCAAGGATTTCTTCTTCTCCAAATCAATTGTAAGTTATTTTTAACTAGTTTTCTTCAATCATTAATGCCTTTTAACATGAATTCAACTTAAAATAAAAGATTTTCATGGGGGAAATTGGGACTTTGGGTAGAACCTAGGTTTTTCAAAAAATTAGGGATTTGGATCTCGATTTGAGGTCCGATTTCAAAACAAATTTCATATTTGAGCTCGTGGGGGAATGGGTAATCGGATTTTGACCACGTGGGCCCGGGGGCGATTTTGACTTTTTAGGTAAAACTTTGGAAAACTCATTTTCATGCATTCAAGTTGATTCATTTAGCGTTTATTAATGTAATTAAGTAACTTATGGCTAGATACGAGCGAACTCGCGGAGGAATCAAGGGGTAAAGCTAAAATTGAAACGTGAGTTGTGTTCTAGGCATCGAGGTAAGTGTTTGGTCTAACCTTAGCTTGAGGGATTAGGAGTTGAGTCCTATTTTCTATGTGGTAATTGTTGAGTATGACGTATAGGCATGGTGACGAGTATCTATACGTTGGTGTCAAGCATGACTGTGAGTCTTATATTGTGATTTTCATGATTTTGTTGTATTATTTATGCCTTGGTGAAGATTTCTAATTGTTGTACAAAGTTTGTGGAAAGAATTGTGAACCATGATCATTGAGGAGCATTGGCTCAAGTTGTATAATGAATTATGAAAGTGTAAGTGACAATTGAACTTTTAGAGCATTGGCTCGAGTTGTGAAGGTATAAGTGATAATTGAACCTCTAGAGCATTGGCTCGAGTTGTGAAGTGAATTGTGAAGTAAAAATGAGAAAGAGAAGAGATCATTATGTTGTCACCCTTGCCGGGCTATCGTTGATTTGTTTGTTATCTCCCTTGCCGGGATGTGGATATTATTGATGTTGTTCCCTTGCCGGGATTTATTTGTTGACTTGTTTATCCCTTGCCGGGATTCTTATTGTAAATTTCCCTTATTTCCTTGCCCTATTGTTTGTGATTGTTGTCACACCTCCTTTTTACCTACACCCTCCGAGAAGGGAGTATATAAGGGAGTTTTTTCCAATTTAAGTGACAATCGAAACGTGATTATTTCTATTCAAATTCAGAGTCGCCACTTGGGATAATTTATGGTGTCCCAAATCACTGGTTAAAATCCCGAATCAAGGAAAAGATTGACTCTGTATTACAGTCCGCGAACATAGAGATCCGGGTAAGGAATTCTGTTAACCCGGGAGAAGGTGTTAGGCATTCCCGGGTTCCGTGGTTTTAGTACGGTTGCTTAACTGTTATTATTGGCCAATTATCTGATTTTAGTATATGTTTTATTCTATGGTGCAATTTTGAACTTTATAGCCGCTTTTATTCAATTATTTTTAAGGAGGAATGCAACGCCATTTAAAATACATCTTGAATCACGTCACATAAATGCACCCGCGACCCTCGACATATTTTATCTAACGTTGTTAAGATTTGGATTTGGGTCGCATGAAATGCACACCCGAGTTTAGGAGGGTAATTTTAAATTATGCGCCTAAAGCAACTACGTATTTTTAACTTTGCGAGGGCCATGAAAAATTCAACTAAATGGCACGCCTCGATTTCTAAGGATATAGATATTCAAGATCAATGACATGAGGACCCTTCGTTCTTTAAAAACTAAATCCCATAACTTATCAAAATTTAAGAAAAAACTACAAATCTAAGGATATTCTCGCAATTCTAAAATCATCAATGTACCCAAACTTGTTTCTTAACACTGTTAACCCATTATAAAAGCTATGAGCTTGCGAAAAAAATTAAAATTAACTATTCATGTTCATCACGAAAGAAATATTTATTAAACTTCTAACATGTATCAAACAAGAACCAGCTTTATACATTAACCAAGAATAACGAATTTCATATTTTCTTCTCCAAATTTAGCAAACCAAACAAACATCCGCATGCATTTTTTGGAAAATTTAAGCAGCGTAATAGTCGGAGGCTTTCAGCTATACCAAACACAATAAAGTATCAGTTAAATCAGTCAAATAAAAGAAAAGGGACCTTTGTATAGATAGATCTCAACTCGAACTACAGTAGCTTGTCGATTTCGGGCCAGAACTTTTGCCGGTGACTACGAACAGAGCCGGCGACCGGAGACCACAACGGCAATTTCGAACTTCATTTTTGTCGCTACTATTTTTCAGTTCATTCTCGGAGCTTTTGAAAAAGGAAGGGCGCTCCCCATTTTATGAATACTAGTCGAATTATCAAAGTGAAAATACAACCACTAATGGCCTTGAACCACCATACAATGGACTCTCTCCTGGACAGTGATTGGGATTGTGAAGTTTCAACTTCAGGTGTTGTTTTTGGTTCAACAACTTAGGTCTCTTAGGTGGTCGCCGTTTTTAGCTTCAGAGGAGACCATGGAAAAGTGGCTGCTTCTTCTTATTGGTAGGGATTTTTTGGTTTGTTCGTTTCTCTTAGGAGAAGACGATGGCAGGGGGCGTGGGGTATTTTGGGATGTCAGCGGCGGATCCTCTTTAGTGTATAGCTCTTGTGAAGATGATGAAGGGAATGGCTGTCTAGGGGTGTTCTCTGCTGAAGCAGATGAAAATATAGGGAGGTCAGTCTATGGTGTATATCGGCGGATCTCAGCAGCCTTAGGGATCTAGGCTTTAGGCGTTACCCTTATTAAAAAACATAATATTATTAATGATACTTTGGTACCACTGAGCTTCAGAAAATCTAGCACGAAACCCATAATTATAAAAATTATATATATATAATTCTTACAATTAATTTATTAAAAAATATGAATAAAAATTATAAAAAAACATAAAATTATTAATGATAGTTTGGTACTACTGGGCTTCAGAAAATCTAGCACGAAACCCATAATTATAAAAATTATATATATATATAATTTTTACAATTAAGTTATTAAAAAATATGAATAAAATTTATTAAAAAAACATAAAATTATTAATGATAGTTTGGTACCACTGGGCCTCAGAAAATCTAGCACGAAACGCATAAGTATATATATAATTTCTACAATTAAGTTGTTAAAAAATATGAATTTAAATTATAAAAAAACACATAATTATTAATGATAGTTATTAAAAATTATGAATTTGCAGTTGACGACATGGATGCACCTATACATCCCGGCCCTCGGACGTCGGAGCTACTACCCCTACAGCCCCAGCATAGATCCGAGCATATATGGGGGGGAGAGTTGCTTACGCAGACTTTTCGGGGCAGGAGAGTGGATTTATTGTGGGAGTTTTTGACTCCTCCCCGCGTTCTACATCCCCGTGTGGTCCATCACCTGGAGGAGATGGGATTATATAGGATCATTAGCATTGGCCGGATACAGCTCGACTATGCTTTGATCACGGCGTTGATTGAGCGGTGGCGACCGGAAATGCACACTTTCCATCTGCCTATCGGCGAAGCCACCATCACACTCCAGGACGTCGAGATTTTATATGGCCTGTCCACTGATGGCTTTCCAGTTTTACTGCCTGGGAATATGAGATATTTTAATCGGGCTTCATATATGGATATGCTGCACAGGCTCACGGGCTTCAGGTCCGAGGACCCAGATGTAGCAATTGGGAGCAGTCGTATGCAGTTGGTCCCCATTAGAGACCACTTGGTGCAGATCCACGATACTATCACCGACGACTCAGCGGAGGTGGATGTGGAGCAATATACGAGGCTGTTGTTGCTCCTTCTATTTGGGGGGGGGGGTCTTGTTCCCGAACACTTCGGGGAACCTAGTGAGCCTCCGTTTTCTGCATCATATTGCGGACTTCGATGATACAGTCAGCTACAGCTGGGGTGGTGCTGTCCTATCATTTTTGTACAGGCAGATGTGCCGGGCATCCATGGGCACACAGAGAGACGTTTCTGGCTTTCTGCCACTTCTACAGGTGACAACTTATTCAAATAATATGTCGTTTAGTTACAATTCTACCTAGTTATAGTTAATCTTTACGTCAACTTTGTATGTTAGGTTTGGGTGTGGGAGCGATTTCTGCAACTTCGGCCATCTCTACCACAGCTACCGGCTAATGTACATATTCCTGATCTCCCTCTAGCTTGTAGGTAGGTATTGCGTCGTAGACTTGCACGAGAGTATCATGGCCATCATAATCTCCCCTTCTGTAGGGATGTGTTGGATTTTCTGGAGGATGCACAGGTGAATATCTAACTAAACTTACCAATTATTGTTTAACTAGGTGTTGCGCATACTAACGGTTTGTGTTATTATTTGATAGTTCATCTGGACGCCGTACAGCGAAGAGCTGATAGGTACCCTGCCAGCATATTGCACGCACGGCCGCCATATTTGGACGGCTTCCGTCCCTCTCACGTGCCTCGATATTGTTGAGCATCATGCCTCAGAGCGAGTATTTCGTCAGTTTGGATTTCCGTAGCCTATACCGACTCGGCCTGCATGGGATCCTTTACATTATGAGAGAGATGATCGGATGAGGGTGGACGACACATTTATTGATTGGCTGACAGCGCAGTTGGGTATTTGGGACAGCCGAGGGGACTTGACCCCAGCTCCGCAACACTTTCCTATCGAAGTTTATATGGCATAGTACCGTACTGTTTCCTGACTTTTTATCGGGAACCCAGTTCATCAGGTAGATGGTCGATACGTCTCATACGCCGGGAGACATGAGGCTCTGGTTTGTTTTCTGTTATTATCAATTACATTAATAGTAATTTCAAGTCAAATACGTATTTTATATTAAAAACTTTTGTGCAGGCGATTGGATTGCATACCGTATATCGTATGGGGCAGCAGATGCAGAGTTATGTCCACGATCCTGTGATCATGCAGGACTATAGTCGTCGCTTAATGGATGTGGCTGCCCAGACACTGTAGCGAGGCCGATCGGATCAGCGTTTGCCATTCCAGCCAGATTATGTTGACCCAGCCACGTACCAGCGAGGTCGTGGTATACCACGAGGTGGTGGCCGACGAGCTGCTGCTGCTCCACGACGACCTGCTGGTGCTGGACGACGTGGTCGTGGGCGGAGAGGAGGTCCCCAGCAAGGGGGCTTTGAGGCTCCTGCTGATGATGTTGCTGCTGATATGGGAGGTGGCATGCATGAGACCGACATGCCGTCTTACAGCCTTGGCATTTATGACACTCCAGGGACGTCGCAGGTGACACCATCGGGTCAATTCTTGATCACGGGCTCGGATTTTCAAGGAGTGGAGTTGGGTAGATATTTCCCTGGCCCGTCTACCACTGATGAGTCTCGACCGATCCGAGATTTTGATAGTGGGCACCGACTGAGTTATGGCAGCTCATTACATGCGCATGTATGAGTTTATTAGTATTAATTTTATTACTGTTTTTACTATAACTTATTTATTTTCTTTAACTTTATTAATTTACTTTTTTAGGCTTCATGCGATGCTGCGATAGATGACTACATTCAGGATCCAGACACGATTATGGTAAGACAATATAAATTTTTGTGAATTGTTATGTAGTTTTCTATACTAAGTTTGATATTATTATGTAGCCTTCTACTGGACCTGACAGCACCATCGATACATGTCATCATGTTCCGCATCCGGCCATAAGGAGACGACTTGATGATGATGATCCTGATAGCGTACCCGGGCGGCAGGGGATGCGCCTCAGGCCAACGGCTACTTTGAGACACACCGGATGCAGGACACATTGATTCGGTCTTCCATTTTTATGTTTTTTTGGTGTAAATAATATTTTTGTATACATTAACAACAATATTTAATCGAATATGACAGTTACCTTTTTTAGTTCTCATTTCGTTTTATAGTATTTGGTATAGTAACACAACAACTTAAACTTAACTTCCACTTAAATTAAAATAAAATTTAGTACAACAAACAAGGAAAACATTACTACAACACAAACACAAACATAACAGGCCAACATAATAAAAATACATGACATATGAAAATGGCACTAAACACATACACGCCAATGCTCCATCCTCAGTTGTCATTTATTCTTCGCTCCAACCACTTAAATAGTTCTTCCATTTGTTCTTTTTCTTCTTCTAACTCTTTCACTCTCGCCTTCACCTCCGCAAGTTCCCGTTTATATTTTTCATTGTGTTCCTTGTATGCTTCACAATTCCATTCTGCTCTCCATTTTTTATCTTCCACCTCCTTCAGTTTCTCCCTCATTTCTATAATAATTCTATCTCCCTCCTTTTGTATTCTATGCTGGTATAACCACATATTATGAAATTCCTGTAATTTATCCCTGTAGCTTTCCTGATAACATGGTTCCTCAGCCCATTCATCAAATTCACAAGTAGGTTCGTCGGGTTGCTTGTACAACGTGTTCATACAGCACCAATAGCGGCGTCCAGCGTTAGCACCTTCCCACCCACAATCCATCATGCATGGTTTTCCACAGAAGCAAATTGGTGGACGACCAGGTTGAGCCATTTGTGAAATATTTGCTTATAATAAAAAACCTTACTTACTTTTAATGAAATATTTCTTGGGGGAAACTTTTAGCACACAAAATAACTACAATGACCCCATTATTTATAGGCGAAACAACACACATATAGCGCCATATCTAATGGCGCTATAATAGATAGCGCCATATCATGATGTTGACAAGACGACTTTATGTCAGCCGGTCAGCTTTTTCAGCTTTTTCAGTTCGACAAGACAAGACACACATAGCGCCATATATAATGGCGCTATATTTTGCGTATTAAATATCGTGATATCGACAAGACAACACACACATAATAAATATACCGATAATTATATTAAATTATTATTTAAATAGGTAAAAAGGGAAAGTACAAATCATAATTAACAAACAAGAAAATATTATTTCATAAATACTTAAATCGTATACATAACAACTAATTATTACAACATGAACTCATGGGTAGTTAGGTACAATAGAAGAACACCCGCCCTGAGCTTGATTATTGTTGCCACCCAAAGGACATTTTCTACGGTCGTGGCCTGTTTGCGAGCATATACCACATTTGCGTGCATATACGATATCACTAACATCCATTTGGTTCCGTATACGCGTTCTCTTCTGCACCTGTCTTTTACGCAAATAGGACTTGTTACACACCATTTTAAATGGTTCTGGGGGCCAGTAATGCTCAGAACCCACTGGCTGCAACTGACCACTATATGTGTTTAGGTATTTGGAAACACTATATTGTTGATCAATATAGTTGGTCTCCACATAACCAACACGTTGTAAACACTTGATGGCATGTGAACAAGGCATGTGGTAGATTGACCATTTCCCACATGAGCATAACCATGTAGATTCATTTACAATATGTACATTTTTACCCCGATTATTATGGATAGCGGTGCGAACTTCAAAAATACCTCGATCTTATAATATTGCAAAAAGGAATGCCAATGTGCTCGCCGTCTGTATTTCTCTAATCTCTTCATAGGCACTGGCATAAATTCAACACCCCTTTCGATCAATTCCGTTGCAGCTGCAGACCGTTGCACAAACCTCTCCGCCATCTGCTTGAACGACATACACACCATGGCTGTGACGGGCAATCCTCTTGCCGACTTTAATAACCCGTTGAAGGATTCTGACACGTTTGTAGTAAGAATTCCCCAGCGTCTGCCACCATCTGCATGCAACGTTCACTTTTCAGGATCATGTCGCATTAACCAACGATATGCTGCCTCGTCTTCTTGCCTGATAGAATCCATATGCCTCCGGAATTTATGTTGTTGGTGGTCTGTTGCTGCCATCCACATCAAATCATGTAGATCCTTTTTGGGATGTGCCTTCTTGAAATTGGCCTTAAAGTGCCTCACACAGTAACGGTGGTATGCATAAGGTTCTTGCCAGGCAGGAAGGTTCTCCATAGAACTTAATATACCCCCGTGCCGATCAGATATTAGACAAATACCTGAACGTTGTTTGACAACGTGCTCTTTCAGGTGGTTCAAAAACATTTTCCACGTCTCTGTGCTTTCATTGGCACAAATAGCAAAGGCTAGAGGAAATATCTGTCCATTAGCATCCACTACCACGACTATCAATAGCTTGATATCGTACTTTCCATAGACATGAGTTCCGTCTATGAATATTACGGGCCGACAATACGGAAAACCATTAATTGCTGGCTTAAACGCCCAGAACACGTAATTGAATATATATTCTGGTTTATCCGGACTCCACTCAAGCTTCCATTCAATAATTGTTCCGGGGTTAAAGTGCTCCAGTGCAGCTATGTACCTAGGCAGATCTGCAAATGACTTATCCCAGTTACCATAGACTATTTCAAACGCTCTTTTACGCCCAAGATATGTCTTTCTTTTAGTAATTGTGTGGCCATATTCCTGGTGGACTGCTGTAATACACTCTTTGATTTTATACCTTATGGACTCTTCGATGTGCGTAATAAGTACAAGAGATATCAAGTCAATATCCAAGTTGAAGTGATTCCCGTTGAAAGTGTCCATTTCGCATGTGTGGGTGGGAATGTATTTACCCACTTTCCACATACCTGTCTTCTTCTTCGACGCACGCAACATCCAATTACATCGCCAAAACCACCTGCGGCAAATAGCCTTGTATACCGTAGGACTTGACTCCGATACCTGCATCTCACGACACTCTTTAACATTGTGCATTTTACAAGCCCTGCTTACGCGTGCTTTATCAGGAAAAAGCATCCCCTTTGCAAGCACCGTTGGTCTAGACTCATCCCACATTGCTGTACGGAATTCATCAAAATCCCTTGTGAGAGCTTCCACATCCGGCATGGCTGGCAAGTTATCAATATAAGGAATCTCCCTTGAATGAAACGACACTTCAAACTCGTACACTTTTCGTCTATGGGGGCCTCTCTTCAAATCGGTTCCTTCCTCCTCGTCCTCTTCATCACCATCCTCACGAGCAAATGGTGTCTCATCTCCCGATTCATCGACATTGTTACCTTAATGACTGTTCTCTTCCTCACTCTGTGCATCTGCCAGATCCTGATGTAATACGTCATTTTCGGGCAATTGAGTGAGTACGGGTAGTTCAACTTGCTCGTTTTCACTGCACATTTCAACAAAAATATAAGCTACTAAATTAATAAATGCTTTATATATGGTTGTAGCTTTTCACTTACAAGTCGTAATGTGATGACATTCCATGATGGACGTCTTTAGTTAGGTGATGACTACCGGATGGGCCACTTGTAAAATTCATATCCGACCGGTACCCCCTATTAAATAAATGAGCGTTAAAATTAATTCAATACGCCAAAAATATACATAATTAACACAAATGAAAATTGAAGTTTACCACTCTTCTTGTGAATTACTGAAAGCAGGGTATAAATTATTTTCTCGCTGCTCATTCGTCGACGGTGATAAATTTAAATCAAGAAAAAATCTTTCATCCGGAACATGTCCGGCAAAAACTGATCCAGAATAACCACCCGATGACTGGGGGTTATCTCTACTACGCAAACCTCATTTTTTGGAATGTCTTCGACCTTCACGTACATCTTCAACATTGTGATTACAAGAAATTCTCGGCATTCGTCCGGAGTCCTCAGGAAATCACTCAAAGTGTCATCATCGTCGATGTTAAACTCTGAGTAAAAAGCAACCCCTTGCGGCGTAACAGAATACGGATAACTTCCGGTTACTTTGAGTATCACTGAACGTTTTCTCACACTCATCTTTTTGCATAACAACGATATCAATGTTTCGTACTCCATTGAAAGTGGCAATTTAACATTACACTTAGCAGGTAAACTGTAGCCCACAGAGTTATTCTCCATCACAACCTCACCCCCAATATAATGGTACTCTTATTCTACGTTCTTCAGACATAATGAAAAAATGCTGGAGAATTTAACAACAATAGAAACCAACAAGAGTTAAAAAAATTTTTGAATGAAGTTGTGGCGATTCTACAATGTTTATATCGGAAATGGCTAGCCGGGGAGTTTTTTTTTGTATATAGAGCCACAAAAAGTGGCTTTATACGCTTTTAAATTATTGAACCCAGAAATTATTGATGGGGTCAGGTAATAAGGGGTATAGTGCCACTATTAATGGCGCTATGTAAGGTGTGTCAGCTTTACTATGTATAGCGCCACAAATAGTGGCGCTATACAGTAACGGTGCAGTTAACGTTACTGTATAGCGCCACTATTTGTGGCATTATATATAGTTTGGTAACTTTTTTTTAACACTTATTTGCGTATTTTGAGTAAAAAAAACCACATTTTGGTTCCGAATTCGATCTCAGCAGCATTAGGGATCTAGGCTTTAAGTGTTACCTTAGGGTATTAGAGTGTAGGGTCTATATTTGTGTATTTTCAGCTATATAGAAAAGTTTTACGTTAAGGGAGTATGGGTTTGGTATTATTGGACCAAAGACTAAAAAAAGAACTACAAAATTTATAAAGACGGGTTAAACCAACCCAACACTAATTATAATATAAAACCAACTAAAAAGAAGAAATATTTTTTTAATTTTTATTTTGTGACGAAATAAAGTAAAAGAGTCAAAATTAGCTGAAATAGCTATATTAGGCCTAAATTAACTATTTACGTGCTAAAATATAAAAAAATCTCGGGGAGGGTCAAAAATCACATGTCTACAGCTTCCCCTCTTTGACTTGAAATACGAAGTATTTTCATACAAAGAACGACTAGACAGGTTTTTTTGACCCGACCTTTATTTAGAGAGACTAAAACTGCGAAAAGGGGAATGTGATCGAGCCCTGATATCTGAGTTGCCTACATATCCTTGGCTATAGAGGAATCAGGCCACGTGTAATTCAGAGGGGAGTGAGGTGATGGAGTATACCGAGGTGGAGAGCCGGTCGAGGTACCGTTCCGCCGAGGTTTCGGTCCGCGGTCCTGATATTACATCAAAAATCAAAATATGAGAAAGACTAGTTAAGCCTATCAACTACGAGTTTCAAGATTCCTATCTATAAGTCTTCTGAAGCTTGATCTTGAGTCTTGAATGGTTCTTCATGCAGACTTTGGATTTGAACCTTGACGCTTGCTAGTTGTAGGTGCTAGCTCGTTCTTCTTCAGCTTTTCGGATCAAAATCGGGCATGCAGTGCTTGTGACCTCAGCCGTGTCTTGAGTAGCCCATATCTTTCATCAACTTCTGCATTTGGATTAACTTCTTGCCATTCTCTCTTTTTCCTTATTGTGACTAACTTCTGTTGATCACCTCAGACTGTTGACTCGCATTCTTGCCACGAGCTTCTTTTGTTGCTGATTTGAATTGTAATATGAGATGCTTTCCCTTTTCTTCTGGTGGATGCCTAATTATTGAACTCGAATTATAATCTGAGATGCTTTCCTTTTCTCCAGGTGGACGCCTAATTACCAATACCTAAATTGTTTCCCTTCCATAAAACTGGTGTTGCTCTCTCTTGCTCTCTAGGTGATCGCCTGATTGCCAAAACTTTATTTGTATTCCCCTGCTTTCCAGGTGGGCGCCTGATTGCCAAGACTTTGACTGTATTCCCGTGCTCTCCAAGGGGCGCCTGATTTCTCAACTTAAACTGTATTCCCGTGCTCTCCAGGTGGGTGCCTGATTGCTGAACTTGACCTGTATTCCCGTACTCTCTACGTGAGCGCCTGACTGCTGAACTTGAACCGTATTCCCATGCTCTCCAGGTGGGCGCCTGACTGCTGAACTTGAACTGTATTCCCGTGCTCTCCAGGTGGGCGCCTGATTGCTGAACTTGAACTGTATTCCCATGCTCTCTAGTGGGCGCCTGATATCTGAACTTGAACTATATTCCCGTGCTCTCTAGGTGGGCGCCTGCTTGCTGAACTTGAACTATATTCCCGTGCTCTCCAGGTGGGCGCCTGATTGCTGAACTTGAACTATATTCCCGTGCTCTCTAGGTGGGCGCCTGATTGCTAAACTTGAACTGTATTCCCGTGCTCTCCAGGTGGGCGTCTAATTGCCAAAACATGAACTATATTCCCGTGCTCTCCAGGTGGGTGCCTGATTGCTGAACTTGATCTGTATTCCCGTGCTCTCTAGGTGGGCGCCTGATTGCCAAAACTTTAACTGTATTCCCGTGCTCTCCAGGTGGGCGCCTGATTGCCAAAATTTGAACTGTATTCCCTTGCTCTCCAGGTGGGCGCCTGATTGCCAAAACTTGAATTGCTCCTCTAAAACTGCTGCCATTGAACCTGATTAAAAACAAACAAAACAAAAGAAATTTTCCTGCCCCAGTTTGGTGCTGGGCGCATCTGTGAGTGTTAATTGAATCTTGTTACCAAATATCTCTATGAATTTGAAAGCTAGAACCTTTTATCCAGGAGAGTCCTGACAACTCCTAGTTAAATGATAGTTTTAAAAGCTGAATTATGTTTTCTAAATGTATGACTTTCGCTAAATCTGGTTATTTAAGAAGGTCTTAAAACTACATCCCATTATCCAGGAGGGTCTTGAAAGTCAAAAATCAAGTATTATCCTGAGAGTGACAATTTTTACGGCTGAATTACACTACCCTACAATAGAGCTTACTCTAAATCTTGTTATCTAATGGAAGTCTTAAAGTTATGTCCCATTATCCAGGAGGGTCCTGAAAACTCTTAATTGAATCCTATCTCAAACATGCCAACTAAAAAGATTTTGCTACTCATGATTGTCATGAATTTTAACATGGGTCCCATTTTCTAGGAGGGTCCTGAAAACTTCTAATCGAATCCTATCTTAAACATGCTAACTTTGAAACCAACTTATGTTCCTTTGGGGTGCATATATGCCAGGTTTTACTACTCATGATTGTTTTCTTTTTAAAACTAGATCTCATTTTTCAGGAGGGTCCTGAGAATTTACGGTCAAACCTGTCTGGTGCTTGCTTTTCCTTACGGAGTGTTTCTCTGAAGCAAACGAAATTTTCTGCCCCTGTTTCACATCAAAGAAAAATCTTGTCAGTTTAAAAATATGGTGGTTGGTTTGTGGCCTTGACTTTGAGGGCGGTTGCTCCTTCACTTCCCATGATAACTTTGATTTCCACTCGAAGACCTTGCTTGTTTATTGACTAACCACTTTCTCTGTCGCCTTTATCACGAACAATTCCTCTTCTCCATTCTGACCCAATACCCTCCATCTGTTACATTGCCCATGAACTGACATTTACCAAACCTTTGTGTCTCACATGAATCTCAAAGCACAACAATTTCCATCCACTCAGTGTGCATGCTGTTCTTTACTGACTTTAAACACTGGCCTTGGCCTTCAGGTCTATTGCTCCTTCACTTGCCATGATAACTTTGATTTCTTCTTAGAAGACTTTGCTTGCACTGGTTAATCACTTTCTTTGTCAATATTATCATAGAAAATACCTTTGATCCGTTCACCCTACACCCTCCATCTGTTGCATTGTTCATGAATTTATATATACCAAACCTTTGTATTTCACATGAACCCCAAAGCATGTTGATTGTTACCAACTCAGTACGCACGTTGTTCTTTCCTGACTCAAAACACTGGCCTTGGCCTTGAGGTCTATTGCTCCTTCACTTGCCATGATAACTTTCATTTCTGCTTGGAAGACCTTGCTTGTCACTAGTTAATCACTTTCTTTGTCAATCTTATCATAGAAAATACCTTTGATCCGTTTACCCTACACCCTCCATCTGTTGCATTGTTCATGAATTGATATATACCAAACCTTTGTACTTCACATGGATCCCAAAGCATGTTGATTGTTACCAACTTAGTGCGTTTGTTGTTATTTCTTGCCTTATGACACTTTGATGTGCTAGCGAGATCTCGTTTTGTCCAATTGGAAAGCTGGTGGCAAATTTTGAAGTCATTTCTCAATTGTTCTGAACAAACAGACTCAAGAAGAAAAAGTAAACAAGACAAAAGAAACAGAGTAAAGGATAATAGAAAGAGATGATTCCTAACAAGAAAACTACAAAGTAGAAACCTATCAGATGTGGATACCAACTCTAATAACCATGACATGCACCTATGGATATTCTGTCAAGCAAGTCTGATGTTCAACTCCTATTATACCCCCAAACCGTGAAACTGGGCTTCAATGCCCCGATTATCCAATCTGATTCACAATCCCTTTTCGACTTGTAGTGCCCGAAGGGTTTTCACCATCAAGTCTCACCTCATTTTGTTCTTTCTCTCAACTTACAATCGCCTTACGATGCCCGCGAGGGTTTTCACCAATAAGACTCTCTCATTTTGATTTCTCTCAGCTCCCATTGCCTTACGGTGCCCGTGAGGGTGTTTACCAATAAGACTCTCTCATTTTTCATGTCCTTGTTTGGACCATAGTGCTGCCCTTGATATGAATTACCTTTACTTGCTCAACTTGACATCTCTCGAAGACTGATCGGAAGGTCTTTCTTTGGACCGTAATGTGGGCTTTTGGATAGGTTTAGAAAGAAAGGGTATCAAAAAGCTCAAAACAATTCACATGGGTTCAAAATTACAACTTTGGGAATCAGATTTCTTACAACAACCACAGCTTCTGCCCTAGTTTCTTGCTTGGGGACTTTTGGATTTTTATTTTGATAGGACCGAACCATGAGGCTGCCTACGTATCTTTTAAAGGAATCATGTCGAACGTAGTTCATGTCATAGAAATTACTTTGTTTTTGTGATTTTTCTTTTCTCTTTCTCTTTTCTTTTCTTTTCTTTCTTCCTTTTCTCTTTTTGTTGTTTTGTTGTTTTTTCTTTCTTCCTTTTTCTCTCTTTTTTTTTCCAATTTTCATCTTTTCTTTTCTCTCTTTTCCTTTACCTATCTTTCATGCTTGCGTTTCTAATCTTTGCTCCTGATTCCAAAAGAGGGGTATGAAAGGAAGTAAATAAGGCTCAAAGGGGGTAACAAAGGATAAAGTGTATAGATAGTTGAACAAAATGCCTTCGTCATTCCAATCTTCAAAGCATGCCATCTGCAAATGGCACAATTAAACAAACCAAAGAAATCACACATAATATCTTTTGACTGCATCAGATTTAGTAGTCATATCCACACACATGCCTTCTACATCTATTAAGTACAAAGCTCCATTGGACAACACTCTAACTCTCATTACCACGAACGACTCCTGTCAATTTGGGCAAACTTGCCTTTAGATTCAATCCAATGCGGCATGATGCATTTCAATAGGGTTTATTTATGTTCTATCTGCCCCAGTTTCACACAATTCGGGCTTGAAGTTATCTCAAAATGCCTTTACTTATTTCCCTCAAATGTCCCTACATCTTCAACATTGTTTCATTACTTCGTGATTAAACTGACTTTTAAAACCAGGCTTAGAATTACGCGTGCATGTCATGTCACTAGAGTCAACAGGAAAAGAACTATAAAAAGAAGAGAGAACTAAACAAAAATGACTAGAAATCATAGAAAATAGAAAATTGCATTAGACAGATGGTGAAAAGGTTTGGACAACAAAACAAACAAACTAAACTGGGATTACAAACCTAGAACAAACCTAGACAACACTAAACGGGCTACTATGACTAAACAAACTAGGCAAAATAAAAGGATAGAAGGGTTTGAGTCACAAGATAATATCCGGATTACAATCCTGAAATAACCCGGACAGTAGAAATGACAAAAAAATAAACCACCAAAACTCCTCCCTGGCTAACCAAGAAAAGAGCGTCTTTACAATCATCAAACTCTACATCTTAGCCACTGACTTCTGCATCAACAATACTAGGACCTTCACAAGTCTCCAGAAGCTTGTTCTAAACACTGGCCTTGGCCTTGAGGTCTATTGCTCCTTCACTTGCCATGATAACTTTGATTTCTGGTTAGAAGACCTTCCTTGCACTGGTTAATCACTTTCTTTGTCAATATTATCACAGAAAATACCTTTGATCCGTTCACCATACACCCTCCATCTGTTGCATTGCTCATGAATTTATATATACCAAACCTTTGTATTTCACATGAACCCCAAAGCATGTTGATTGTTACCAACTCAGTACACACGTTGTTCTTTCCTGACTCAAAACACTAGCCTTGGCCTTGAGGTCTATTGCTCTTTCACTTGCCATGATAACTTTGATTTCTGCTTGGAAGACCTTGCTTGTCACTAGTTAATCACTTTCTTTGTCAATCTTATCATAGAAAATACCTTTGATCCGTTTACCCTACACCATCCATCTGTTGCATTGTTCATGAATTGATATATACCAAACCTTTGTATTTCACATGGATCCCAAAGCATGTTGATTGTTACCAACTTAGTGCGCTTGTTGTTATTTCTTGCCTTATGACACTTTGATGTGCTAGCCAGATCTCGTTTTGTCCAATTGGAAAGCTGGTGGCAAATTTTGAAGTCATTTTTTTACTTGTTCTGACCAAACAGACTCAAGAAGAGGAAGTAAACAAGACAAAAGGAATAGAGTAAATGACAATGGAAAGAGATGATTCCTAACAAAAAAACTACAAAGTAGAAACCTATCAGATGTGGATACCAACTCTAATAACCATGACATGCACCTATGGATATTCTGTTAAGCAAGTCTGATGTTCAACTCCTGTTATATCCCCAAACCGTGAAACTGGGCTTCAATGCTCCGATTATCCAATCTGATTCACAATCCCTATTCGACTTGTAGTGCCCGAAGGGTTTTCACCATCAAGCCTCACCTCATTTTGTTCTTTCTCTCAACTAACAATCGCCTTATGATGCCCGCGAGGGTTTTCACCAATAAGACTCTCTCATTTTGATTTCTCTCAGCTCTCATCGCCTTACGTTGCCCGTGAGGGTTTTTACCAATAAGACTCTCTCATTTTTCATGTCCTTATTTGGACCAGAGTGCTGCCCCTGATATGAATTACCTTTACTTGCTCGACTTGACATCTCTCGAAGACTGATCGGAAAGTCTTTCTTTGGACCGTAATGTGGGCTTTTGGATAGGTTTAGAAAGAAAGGGTATCAAAAAGCTCAAAACAATTCACATGGGTTCAAAATTACAACTTTGGGAATGAGATTTCTTACAACTACCACAACTTCTGCCCTAGTTTCTTGCTTGGGGACTTTTGGATTTTTATTTTGATGGGACCGAACCATGAGGCTGCCTATGTATCCTTTAAAGGAATCATGTCGAACGTAGTTCATGTCATAGAAATTACTTTGTTTTTGTGATTTTTCTTTTCTCTTTCTCTTTTCTTTTCTTTTCTTTCTTCCTTTTCTCTTTTTGTTGTTTTGTTGTTTTTTCTTTCTTCCTTTTTCTCTTTTTTTTCCAATTTGCATCTTTTCTTTTCTCTCTTTTCCTTTACCTATCTTTCACGCTTGCGTTTCTAGTCTTTGCTACTGATTCCAAAAGAGGGCTATGAAAGGAAGTAAATAAGGCTCAAAGGGGGTAACAAAGGATAAAGTGTATAGATAGTTGAACAAAATGCCTTCGTCATTCCAATCTTCAAAGCATGCCATCTGTAAATGGCACAATTAAACAAACCAAAGAAATCACACATAATATCTTTTGACTGCATCAGATTTAATAGTCATATCCACACACATGCCTTCTACATCTATTAAGTACAAAGCTCCATTGGACAACACTCTCACTCTCATTACCACGAACGACTCCTGTCAATTTGGGCAAACTTGCCTTAAGCTTCAATCCGATGCGGCATGATGCATTTCAATAGGGTTTCTTTATGTTCTATCTGCCCCAGTTTCACACAATTCGGGCTTGAAGTTATCTCAAAATGCCTTTACTTATTTACCTCAAATGTCCCTACATCTTCAACATTGTTTCATTACTTCGTGATTAAACTGACTTTTAAAACTAGGCTTAGAATTACGCGTGCATGTCATGTCACTAAAGTCAACAGGAAAAGAACTATAAAAAGAAGAGAGAACTAAACGAAAATGACTAGAAATCATAGAAAACAGAAAATTGCATTAGACAGATGGTGAAAAGGTTTGGACAACAAAACAAACTAACTAAACTGGGGTTACAAACCTAGAACAAACCTAGACAACACTAAACGGGCTACTATGACTAAACAAACTAGGCAAAATAAAAGGACAGAAGGGTTTGAGTCACAAGACAATATCCGGATTACAACCCTGAAATAACCCGGACAGTAGAAATGACAACAAAATAAACCACCAAAACTCCTCCCTGGCTAACCAAGAAAAGAGCGTTTTTCCAATCATCAAACTCTACATCTTAGCCACTGACTTCTGCATCAACAATACTAGGACCTTCACAAGTCTCCAGCAGCTTGTTTTTAACAGATTGCCTTTGGATTCCCATTGCCTGCTCGTTCTTAGGATCAACCTCTGATAGCACTGAAAGCTTCGTAGAACGTGGACCTCCGAGGATCCCAGGAGAATTCTTACATTCCTTTTCAAAATAAATCATACCCACCATATGCGTCTCATTATGCACAGGTGACGGACTTTGGCTAGTGTCTGCTGCATCTGGATTTTGCACGATAGTGTCGCCTGCATCAATAAGCTTTTGAATAGCATTTTTCAGATTCCAACACTTCTCTATGTCCTGCCCTGGTGCATTTGAGCAATATGTGCACCTTTGAGAAAAATCAAACTTCTTTGGAAGAGGGTTTGACATTTTTATCTGGATCGGCTTTAACATGTCCAATTTCCTTAGCCTCTGGAACTGACTGGCATATGACTCTCCCAATGAAGTGAAGGTTTTCTTCTTCCGCAACCTCTCATTCTTAAATGCTTGATTGGACCGGAAACCTGATCCAGGGGGGTTTCGGTAGGCTCGTGGGGGTGGATAGGCATTTTGTGGAACTGGGTACCGGGAAAGTGATGTACGACTTTGGGAATTCTGTGGAGAAATGTAGCATTGGGGAGGGTCATCTGGTGCACAAGGATATCCACGGGAACGATGTCGAGGATGGAAGTGTTGAGCAGGAAGGCCCATCGGATCATCTTTTCTATTTATCTTTCTTCCACCCAAGCTTACTGGGATGTTCTGAATGTCTTTCGAACAATTCATGATTATGCCTGACTTGATTCCCTCTTCTACTAGCTCCCCTATTTTTAACACATCATTGAGAGGCTTTTCCAAGGTTGGGATTAAATGACTGAATTAGGGGGGGCCTGGGCTTGTAGGAAAATCTCAACCATTTCTTCTTCACCAATCGGGGTATAGACTCGAGCAACTTGCTCACTCCATCTGAGCCCAAACTCCCTAAAGCTTTCCTCTAGCTTTTTTTCCATTTTAGATAGGGAGGAGCGGTCTGGGGTAACACCTGATCTGTATTGAAAGTACCAAACAAAATCTTGAGCCATGTCACCCAATGTAGGCCACTTACCAACATCTTGACGATTATGCCATTCCAAAGCTGCCCCAGTCAGGCTCCCACTGAAATACGCCATCAACAAATCATCTTTCTCGCCAACACTTCTCATTTCACTGCAATAATCCCTCAAAATGGGCTACCGGATCTCCACACCCATCATGCAAGTTAAACTTTGGCACTTTAAACCCCGTAGGTAGACGAGCGTCGGGGAACATACACAATTCTTTGTATGACATGTTAACCTGGTCTCCCATCCCTTGCATGTTCTTTAAGGATTGTTCTATGCTTTTTAGCTTCCTGGACATCTTATCTTGCACTTCTTTTCCTGTGATCTTTTCATTTTCAGCATGAGGCTCACCCCGAGGGCTCTGCTTGTATAAGTCAGGAACCTTGTGGGCACCTTCTGCGGGGTAATATTGGGCATCATGAGCTCTGAGTGGGTGTTTATTATTGGGGATAGTGGATAAGACATGAGGGAAATTGTTGGGAAAGGTAATTGGAGGATGAGTGATGGAGCTACTAGGGTGGTTGGGAAAGCTGTGATAAACGAGCTGATCTGGAGAGTATGGGGGATCGTTTGGCATTATGACTGGAGTTTGGGTAAGGGCAGCGTCTAGGAAGCTAAGTGGTGGCGGGGGTGGTGCATTCCCAGTCATCCAAGCACGATACATGTCTGTCATGTGTTGTCTTAACATCCTTACCTCATCAGCCAAACCAGTGTCCCGTTCAACCAACTGCTTTCGGGCACCGGTATCAACCAACCCAATTCTGTTGCTGTCTTCCATTGCCTTTCGACCTTATGTTGTAGAGAAGATTTACCACTTTAAGAACCACATACCAACCACCTTTCTGCTATGAAGATATCAAAAGGAACAAAATAGGGTCATCCCATCATCGTTACGACATTTAACAAAATATAATCTCACATTATGTGCAATGCACCTAGTCACAATTATTGGTTCTAAAATGACTTTGAGGGTACGAAGGTCAATTGGCATCATCCCAATTTGTTCATTTCAATCCTCTCTTTTCTTTGCTTTTCTAGCACTTGCTTGATCATTTTCCTTCCTCCTTTTCTAATTTCTGGAAGAACGAGAATAAAGTAAACAAACTAACAATTGCATCTTTTTTTTTTCTCTCTTTTTCTTTTCCTTTTTTCTCTTTTCTTTTAACAGTAAAAATGATTCGATTGAACCTTATGTAGGTTGCCTACATATCATGACGCCGCATGAATCAGATCTTTGCATAGTTCTGGAAGAACGGGAATAAAGTAAACAAACTAACGTTCTTTTTTCTTTTTTCTTTTTTCTTTTTACCTTAAGGACTATTCTTATAATAAAAGAGGAATAAAAGAAGCAAATCTTTTTTTTTTTGAATTTTCTAGCCTTAATGTTCTATAATCTATTACAAACTCAAGCTTAACGAGCATTTTTTTTCTTTTTGAAACAAATACTCTATTAAGGAAAATCCTAGAAGAGAAAAACCCTTATTTTTATTCTTTTTTTAGGAAAAAAATCTAAAGAATAAACCACAACAAAGTATTTGAATTTTCATTTGATATCCTAACGCAAGATTTCGAAACAAGCAATAAACAAAATAAAACCAAATGTTTTTGGATTTCAATTTTGATTGCCTAAAGAAAAAATTTTAATGGTAAACAAAAGACAAAGTATATTTTTTTATGTACAATATCCTACAGCTCTATTGAAAATAAAAAGAATTTTTTCCCCATTTTTCGCTAGTTTCCCAAAGAAACGCCTCAAAAGAAAATCTTTTTGGATTTTAGAATTAATACCTTAAAAAAAACTTTTAAAGAGGTACTAAAAGAAAATTCTCTTTTTTTTTCTTTTGAATTTTGGTGCCAATGTAGTAAAGGAAATATAAAAATAATTTTTATTTTGATATTAATTTCCTAAAGGAAAAACAATCTCAAAGGAATTTTTTTCATTAGTATTCTAAAGGAAACTTATAACGAAAATATAAAAACGCAAAATTTCTTTCATTTTTTTTTTGGATTTTTGACTTGTAACACATTTCCAAGTGCAAAAACAAAAGACTAGGCAAAGTTAACTAGACAATACAAACTCTAACATCACCTAAAAGACTGAATGCTACTATACAGGACTAGAAAATAAAACAAAAACAATTCACTCAAAAACATAAAATGGCTCCTCGAGCAGCTCCTGAATGCAGTGATCCTGGGGTATCTGTCATGATCAAACTCCGGTAAGCAGATCCACACCTATATGAGTAAACATAAACCAACACTATGTGAGACAATAAAATTCCCTAAGACACATGCAAGACATGATTGAGACTATTTTTGCAAAATGACTTATTTGGCCAAGAGGTGGCTGAAAGTGCAAAATTTGGCTAAGACCCCGTAAAGTCAAGAACCTAAGATTTACTAGGAAGACCGGACCCTATGTGGGTTGCCTACGTATCACGCCCCGAAAGACGAGAATTAGGTTTGCGTAGTTCGGGGAGATTGGATACGGGCGAGAATTAAAAAAAATAACTAATTTAGAGAGTTTTTTTTGTTGTCTTTTTTTTGAAACATGTAAGCTCTTTTTGGATTTTCTTTCCTTTTTTTTTTGATTTTCTGATTTTCGGAAAATGATGAAAAAGTGCAAAATCTTTTTTTTAAAAATTTTCAAGCTTTTTTTTCCTTAACAAAAATGTGAAAGAAAACATATATGGGCCCTACTCGCTTTATCCTCACACTTCACCTCCTCTTTTATTTTTTTTCCTTTTCATTTGCCCTCAGCTATCACTGGTCCGCCAAATGACCTTTTTACCCGTGAAGAAATGCAACATGTAGCATATAGGATGCATCAAGATGGTCTTTTATTTTTGGGTACGCCTGTCCTAGACAGACCCAACCCCTGTGTTGAGTCCCCAATGTCAAATGCATATGATGCAAATAAGCATTCCTACTAGGGATCCGGCATGAGGCTGAGTTATTCTAAGTTCAAAACCTGGGTATGTTGTTTTAGACTTGTGTACCCGAGCGAACAACTCGAGCCGAGGAGGGGGCTACGTACCGGGAACCAAAAGGCCATCCGGCTTAGTAACTTGTCCGAGCCTCTTTCTTATTTCAAGGTATGACACTAACAGAATAAAGAGTCTCGACCAGCGAGCACATCCCCGAAGATGAGAAGAGAAGGGTTTCGTAGCAGTTTATATACAGTTCCAGATAATATCAAAGCAGTAAAAGCAATATTTTGCACATTTAGGCCCAATATATAAAAATCAGATAAAACAAGCCAATTATAACAATTATTCTAAGCTCGAATTCTTGAACCCTGAACCAGAGATTCTGGATTCGATCCCCAGCAGAGTCGTCAGAGCTGTCACACCTCCTTTTTACCTACACCCCCCGAAAAGGGAGTATATAAGGGAGTTTTTTCCAATTTAAGTGACAATCGAAATGGGATTATTTTTATTCAAAATCAGAGTCGCCACTTGGGATAATTTATGGTGTCCCAAGTCACTGGTTCAAATCTCGAATCGAGGAAAAGATTGACTCTGTATTACAGTCCGCGAACACAGATATTCGGGTAAGGAATTCTGTTAACCCGGGAGAAGGTGTTAGGCATTTTCGGGTTCCGTGGTTTTAGCACGGTCGCTTAACTGTTGTTATTGGCCTATTATCTGATTTTAGTACATGTTTTAGCCTATGGTGCAATTTTGAACTTTATAGCCACTTTTATTGAATTATTTTTAAGGAGGAATGCAACGCCATTTAAAATACATCTTGAATCACGTCACATAAATGCACCCGCGACCCTCGACATATTTTATCTAACGTTGTTAAGATTTGGATTTGGGTCGCATGAAATGCACACCCGAGTTTAGGAGGGTAATTTTAAATTATGCGCCTAAAGCAACTTCGTATTTTTAACTTTGCGAGGGCCATGAAAAATTCAACTAAATGGCACGCCTTGATTTCTAAGGATATAGATATTCAAGATCAATGACATGAGGACCCTTCGTTCTTTAAAAACTAAATCCCATAACTTATCAAAATTTAAGAAAAAACTACAAATCTAAGGATATTCTCGCAATTCTGAAATCATCAATGTACCCAAACTTGTTTCTTAACACTGTTAACCCATTATAAAAGCTATGAGCTTG
Organism: Nicotiana tabacum; assembly: GCF_000715075.1. Classification (NCBI taxonomy): domain Eukaryota; kingdom Viridiplantae; phylum Streptophyta; class Magnoliopsida; order Solanales; family Solanaceae; genus Nicotiana; species Nicotiana tabacum. Next base: position 152,898,650 of record NC_134089.1, on the reverse strand, counting down.
CGAAAAAAATTAAAATTAACTATTCATGCTCATCACGAAAGAAATATTTATTAAACTTCAACATGTATCAAACAAGAACCAGCTTTATACATTAACTAAGAATAACGAATTTCATATTTTCTTCTCCAAATTTAGCAAACCAAACAAACATCCGCATGCATTTTTTGGAAAATTTAAGCAGCGTAATAGTCGGAGGCTTTCAGCTATACCAAACACAATAAAGTATCAGTTAAATCAGTCAAATAAAAGAAAAGGGACCTTTGTATAGATAGATCTCAACTCGAACTATAGTAGCTTGTTGATTTCGGGCCGGAACTTTTGCCAGTGACTACGAACAGAGCCGGCGACCGGAGTCCACAACGGCAATTTCGAACTTCATTTTTGTCGCTGCTATTTTTTAGTTCGTTCTCGGAGCTTTTGGAAAAGGAAGGGCGCTCCCCATTTTACGAATACTAGTCAAATTATCAAAGTGAAAATACAACCACTAATGGCCTTGAACCACCATACAATGGACTCTCTCCTGAACAGTGATTGGGATAGTGAAGTTTCAACTTCAGGTGTTGTTTTTGATCCAACAACTTAGGTCTCTTAGGTGGTCGCCGTTTTTAGCTTCAGAGGAGACCATGGAAAAGTGGCTTCTTCTTCTTTTTGGTAGGGATTTTTTGGTTTGTTCGTTTCTCTTTGGAGAAGACGATGGCAGGGGGCGTGGGGTCTTTTAGGATGTCAGCGGCGGATCCTCTTTAGTGTATAGCTCTTGTGAATATGATGAAGGGAATGGCTGTCTAGGGGTGTTCTCTGCTGAAGCAGATGAAAATATAGGGAGGTCAGTCTATGGTGTATATCGGCGGATCTCAGCAGCCTTAGGGATCTAGGCTTTAGGCGTTACCCTAGGGTATTAGAGAGTAGGGTCTATATTTGTGTATTTTCAGCTATATCGAAAGGTTTTAGGTTAAGGGAGTATGAGTTTGGTATTATTGGACCAAAGACTAAAAAAAAAGAACTACAAAATTTATAAAGACGGGATAAACCAACCCGACACTAATTCCTCCTTCTAAAATTATATACAATTATAATATAAAAATATAAAACTAATTTTATGATTAAACTAAACTATATTAAGACATGAATTCTTTTTTGTGTTTTCAAGATTATATAAAAAAAAATAACGTACTATTTTTGTATATTTTTTATGAAAGATATATAAACTAAAAGCAACTAAAAAGAAGAAATATTTTTGTAATTTTCATTTTGTGACGAAATAAAGTAAAAGAGTCAAAATTAACTGAAATATCTATATTAGGCCTAAATTAACTATTTACGTGCTAAAATATAAAAACACTTGGGGAGGGTCAAAAATCACATGTCTACAGCTGTCCCTCTTTGACTTGAAATACGAAGTATTTTAAGACAATGAGCGACTAGACAGGTTTTTTTGACCCGACCCTTATTTGGAGAGACTAAAACTGAGAAAAGGGGAATGTGACCGAGCCATGGTATCTGAGCTGCCTACATATCCTTGGCTATAAATGAATTAGACCACGTGTATTTTAGAGGGGATTGAGGTGATGGAGTATACCGAGGTGGAGAGCCGATCGAGGTGCCGTCCACCGAGGTTCCGGTCCGCGGTCCTGTTATTACATCGAAAATCAAAACATGAACAAGACTAGCTAAGCCTATCAACTACGAGTTACAGGATTCCTATCTATAAGTCTTCTGAAGCTTGATCTTGAGTCTTGAGTGGTTCTTCATGCAGACTTTGGATTTGAACCTTGACGCTTGCTAGTTGCAGGTGCTAGCTCGTTCTTCTTCAGCTTTTCGGATCAAAACCGGGCATGCAGTGCTTGTGACCTCGACTGTGTCTTGAGCAGCCCACATCTTTCATCAACTTCTGCATTTGGATTAACTTCTTGCCATTCTCTCTTTTTCCTTATTGTGACTAACTTCTGTTGATCACCTCGAACTGTTGACTCGCATTCTTGCCACGATCTTCTTTTGTTGCTGACTTGAATTGTAATCTGAGAAACTTTCCCTTTTCTTCAGGTGGACGCTTGATTATTGAACTCGAATTATAATCTGAGATGCTTTCTTTTTCTCCAGGTAGACGCCTGATTACCAACACCTAAATTGTTTCCCTTCCTTAAAACTGGTATTACTCTCCAGGTGATCGACTGATTGCCAAAATTTTATCTATATCCCCCTGCTTTCCAGGTGGGCGCCTAATTGCCAAGACTTTGACTGTATTCCCGTGCTCTCCAGGTGGGCGCCTGATTGCTGAACTTGAACTGTATTCCCATGCTCTCCAAGTGGGCGCCTGAATGCTGAACTTGAACTATATTCCCATGCTCTACAGGTGGGCGCATGACTGCTGAACTTGAATGTTATTACCGTGCTCTCTAGGTGGGCACCTGACTACTGAACTTGAACTGTATTCTTGTGCTCTCCAGGTGAGAGCTTGATTTCTGAACTTGAACTGTATTCCCGTGCTCTCTAGGTGGGCGCCTGATTGGTGAACTTGAACTGTATTCCCGTGCTCTCCAGGTGGGCCCCTGATTGCTGAACTTGGACTGTATACCCGTGCTCTCTAGGTGGGCGCCTGATTGCTGAACTTGAACTATATTCTTGTGCTCTCCAGGTGGGCGCCTGATTGCTGAACTTGAACTGTATTCCCGTGCTCTCCAGGTGGGCACCTGATTGCTGAACTTGAACTGTATTCCCGTGCTCTCCAGGTGGGCGACTGATTGCTGAACTTGAACTATATTCCCGTGTTCTCCAAGTGGGTGCCTGATTGCTGAACTTGAACTATATTCCCGTGCTCTCTAGGTGGGCGCCTGATTGCCAAAACTTGAACTGTATTTCCGTGCTCTCCAGGTGGGCGCCTGATTTCCAAAACTTGAACTGTATTCTCATTCTCTCTAGGTGGGCTCCAGATTGCCAAAACTTTAACTATATTCCCGCGCTCTCCAGGTGGACGCCTGATTACCAAAACTTGAACTGTATTCCCTTGCTCTCCAGGTGGGCGCCTGATTGCCAAAACTTGAACTGCTTCTCTGAAACTGCTACCTTTGAACCTGACTACAACAAAACAAACAAAACAAAAGAAATTTTCCTGTCCCAGTTTGGTGCTGGGCGCATCTGTGAGTGATAATTGAATCTTGTTACCAAATATCTCTATGAATTTGAAAGCTAGATCCTTTTATCCAGGAGGGTCCTCACAACTCCTAGTTAAATGATAGTTTTAAAAGCTGAATAATATTTTCTAAAGGTATGACTTCCGCTAAATCTGGTTATTTATGAAGGCCTTAAAACTACATCCCATTATCCAGGAGGGTCCTGAAAGTCAAAAATCAAGTATTATCCTGAGAGTGACAATTTTTACGGCAGAATTATACTACCCTACAACAGATCTTACACTAAATCTTGTTATCTAATGGAAGTCTTAAAGCTATGTCCCATTATCCAAGAGGGTCCTGAAAACTCCTAATTGAATCTTATCTCAAACATGCCAACTTATATTCCTTCGGGGTACATTTATGCTAGATTTTGCTACTCATGCTTGTTTTGAATTTTAACCTAGGTTCCATTTTCTAGGAGGGTCCTAAAAACTTCTAATCGAATCCTATCTTAAACATGCAAACTTTGAAACCAACTTATGTTCCTTTGGGGTACATTTATGCCAGGTTTTACTACTCATGATTGTTTTGATTTTTAAACTAGGTCCCATTTTTCAGGAGGGTCCTAAGAATTTACGATCAAACCTGTCTAGTGCTTGCTTTTCCTTACGGAGGGTTTCTCCGAAGCAAACGAAAGTTTCTACCCCTGTTTCACATCAAAGAAAAATCTTGTCAGTTTAAAAATATGGTGGTTGGTTTGTGTCCTTGACTTTGAGGGCGGTTGCTCTTTCACTTCCCATGATAACTTTGATTTCCACTCGAAGACCTTGCTTGTTTATTGACTAACCACTTTCTCTGTCGCCCTTATCACGAAAAATACCTCTTCTCCATTTAGACCCGATACCCTCCATCTGTTACAATTCCATGAACTGACATTTACCAAACCTTTGTGTCTCACATGAATATCAAAGCACGAAAATTGCCATCCACTCAGTGCGCATGCATTTATTTCCTGAATTTAAACACTGGCCTTGGCCTTGAGGTCTTTTTCTCCTTCACTTGCCATGATAACTTTGATTTCTGCTTGGAAGACCTTGCTTGTCACTGGTTAATCACTTTCTTTGTCAATCTTAACACAGAAAATACCTTTGATCCATTCACCCTACACCCTCCATCTGTTGCATTGATCATTAATTGATATATACCAAACTGTTGTATTTCACATGAACCCCAAAGCATGTTGATTGTTACCAACTCAGTGCGCACATTGTTCTTTCCTGACTCAAAACACTGGCCTTGGCCTTGAGGTCTATTGCTCCTTCACTTACTATGATAACTTTGATTTCTGCTTGGAAGACCTTGCTTGTCACTGGTTAATCACTTTCTTTGTCAATCTTATCATAGAAAATACCTTTGATCCGTTCACCCTACACCTTCCATTTGTTGCATTGTTCATGAATTGATATATACCAAACTATTGTATTTCACATGAACCCCAAAGCATGTTGATTGTTACCAACTCAGTGCGCACGTTGTTCTTTCCTGACTCAAAACACTAGCCTTGGCCTTGAGGTCTATTGTTCCTTCACTTGCCATGATAACTTTGATTTCTGCTTGGAAGACCTTGCTTGTCACTGGTTAATCACTTTCTTTGTCAATCTTATCACAGAAAATACCTTTGATCCGTTCACCCTACACCCTCCATCTATTGCATTGTTCATGAATTGATATATATACCAAACCTTTGTACTTCAGATGGATCCCAAAGCATGTTGATTGTTACCAACTTAGTGCGCTTGTTGTTATTTCTTGCCTTATGACACTTTGATGTGCTAGCCAGATCTTGATTTGTGCAATTGGAAAGTTGGTGGAAAATTTTGAAGTCATTTCTCACTTGTTCTGACCAAACAGACTCAAGAAGAGGAAGTAAACAAGACAAAAGGAACAGAGTAAATGACAATGGAAAGAGATGATTCCTAACAAGAAAAGTACAAAGTAGAAACCTATCAGATGTGGATACCAACTCTAATAACCATGACATGCACCTATGGATGCTGTCAAGCAAGTCTGATGTTCAACTCCTGTTATACCCCTAAACCGTGAAACTGGGCTTCAATGTTCCGATTATCCAATGTGATTCAAAATCCCTATTCGACATGTAGTGCCCGAAGGGTTTTCACCATCAAGCCTCTCTCATTTTGTTATTTCTCTCAACTTACAGTCGTCTTACGGTGCCTGCGAGGGTTTTTACCAATAAGACTCTCTCATTTTGATTTCTCTCAGCTCCCGTCGCCTTATGGTGCCCGTGAGGGTTTTCACCAATAAGACTCTCATTTTTCATTTCCTTGTTTGAACCGGAGTGTTGTCCCTGATATGAATTACCTTTACTTGCTCGACAAGACATTTCTCGAAGATTGATCGGAAGGTCTTTCTTTGGACTGTAATATGGGCTTTTGGATAGGGTTAGAAAGAAAGGGTATCAAAAGGCATTTCGGAATCAGATTTCTTACAACAGCCACAACTTCTGCCCCATCTTGCTTGGGGACTTTTGGATTTTTATTTTGATGGGACCGAACCATGAGGCTGCCTACGTATCATTTAAAAATATCAGGTCGAACGTAGTTCATGTCATAGGAATTACTTTGTTGTTGTGATTTTTCTTTTCTCTTTTCTTTTCTTTTCTTTCTTCCTTTTCTCTTTTTGTTGTTTTGTTGTTTTTTTTTCTTTTTTTTTCTTTTTTATTCCAATTTTCATCTTTTATTTTCTCTCTTTTCCTTTACTTATCTTTCGCGCTTGCGTTTCTAATCTTTGCTACTGATTCCAAAAGAGGGGTACGAAAGGAAGTAAATAAGGCTCATAGGGGGTAACAAAGGATAAAGTGTGTAGATAGCTGAACAAAATGCCTTCGTCATTCCAATCTTCAAAGCATGCCAGATGCAAATGAAACAATTAAACAAACCAAAGAAATCACATATAATATCTTTTGACTTCATCAGAATTGATAGCCATATCCACACATTTGCCTTCTACATCTGTTAAGTACAAAGCACTATTGGACAACACTCTCACTCCCATTACCACGAACGGCTCCTGTCAATTTGGGCAAACTTGCCTTTAGCTTCAATCCAATGCGGCATGATGCATTTCAATAGGGTTTATTTATGTTCTATCTGCCCCAGTTTCACACAATTCGGGCTTGAAGTTATCTCAAAATGCCTTTACTTATTTCCCTCAAATGTCCCTACATCTTCGACATTGTTTCATTACTTCGTGATTAAACTGACTTTTAAAACCAGGCTTAGAATTACGCGTGCATGTCATGTCACTAGAGTCAACAGGAAAAGAACTATAAAAAGAAGAGAGAACTAAACAAAAATGACTAGAAATCATAGAAAACAGAAAATTGCATTAGACAGATGGTGAAAAGGTTTGGACAACAAAACAAACAAACTAAACTGGGATTACAAACCTAGAACAAACCTAGACAACACTAAACGGGCTACTATGAGTAAACAAACTAGGCAAAATAAAAGGATAGAAGGGTTTGAGTCACAAGATAATATCCGGATTACAACCCTGAAATAACCCGGACAGTAGAAATGACAACAAAATAAACCACCAAAACTCCTCCCTAGCTAACCAAGAAAAGAGCGTCTTTACAATCATCAAACTCTACATCTTAGCCACTGACTTCTGCATCAACAATACTAGGACCTTCACAAGTCTCCAGCAGCTTGTTCTAAATACTGGCCTTGGCCTTGAGGTCTATTGCTCCTTCACTTGCCATGATAACTTTGATTTCTGGTTAGAAGACCTTCCTTGCACTGGTTAATCACTTTCTTTGTCAATATTATCACAGAAAATACCTTTGATCCGTTCACCATACACCCTCCATCTGTTGCATTGCTCATGAATTTATATATACCAAACCTTTGTATTTCACATGAACCCCAAAGCATGTTGATTGTTACCAACTCAGTACACACGTTGTTCTTTCCTGACTCAAAACACTAGCCTTGGCCTTGAGGTCTATTGCTCTTTCACTTGCCATGATAACTTTGATTTCTGCTTGGAAGACCTTGCTTGTCACTAGTTAATCACTTTCTTTGTCAATCTTATCATAGAAAATACCTTTGATCCGTTTACCCTACACCATCCATCTGTTGCATTGTTCATGAATTGATATATACCAAACCTTTGTATTTCACATGGATCCCAAAGCATGTTGATTGTTACCAACTTAGTGCGCTTGTTGTTATTTCTTGCCTTATGACACTTTGATGTGCTAGCCAGATTTCGTTTTGTCCAATTGGAAAGCTGATGGCAAATTTTGAAGTCATTTTTCACTTGTTCTGACCAAACAGACTCAAGAAGAGGAAGTAAACAAGACAAAAGGAATAGAGTAAATGACAATGGAAAGAGATTCCTAACAAAAAAACTACAAAGTAGAAACCTATCAGATGTGGATACGAACTCTAATAACCATGACATGCACCTATGGATATTCTGTCAAGCAAGTCTGATGTTCAACTCCTGTTATATCCCCAAACCGTGAAACTGGGCTTCAATGCTCCGATTATCCAATCTGATTTACAATCCCTATTCGACTTGTAGTGCCCGAAGGGTTTTCACCATCAAGCCTCACCTCATTTTGTTCTTTCTCTCAACTTACAATCGCCTTATGATGCCCGCGAGGGTTTTCACCAATAAGACTCTCTCATTTTGATTTCTCTTAGCTCTCATCGCCTTACGGTGCCCGTGAGATTTTTACCAATAAGACTCTCTCATTTTTCATGTCCTTGTTTGGACCAGAGTGCTGCCCCTGATATGAATTACCTTTACTTGCTCGACTTGACATCTCTCGAAGACTGATCGGAATGTCTTTCTTTGGACCGTAATGTGGGCTTTTGGATAGGTTTAGAAAGAAAGGGTATCAAAAAGCACAAAACAATTCACATGGTTTCAAAATTACAACTTTGGGAATCAGATTTCTTACAACTACCACAACTTCTACCCTAGTTTCTTGCTTGGGGACTTTTGGATTTTTATTTTGATGGGACCGAACCATGATGCTGCCTATGTATCCTTTAAAGGAATCATGTCGAACGTAGTTCATGTCATAGAAATTACTTTGTTTTTGTGATTTTTCTTTTCTCTTTCTCTTTTCTTTTCTTTTCTTTCTTCCTTTTCTCTTTTTGTTGTTTTGTTGTTTCTTCTTTCTTCCTTTTTCTCTTTTTTTTCCAATTTTCATCTTTTCTTTTCTCTCTTTTCCTTTACCTATCTTTCACGCTTGCGTTTCTAATCTTTGCTACTGATTCCAAAAGAGGGGTATGAAAGGAAGTAAATAAGGCTCAAAGGGGGTAATAAAGGATAAAGTGTATAGATAGTTGAACAAAATGCCTTCGTCATTCCAATCTTCAAAGCATGCCATCTGCAAATGGCACAATTAAACAAACCAAAGAAATAACACATAATATCTTTTGACTGCATCAGATTTAATAGTCATATCCACACACATGCCTTCTACATCTATTAAGTACAAAGCTCCATTGGACAACACTCTCACTCTCATTACCACGAACGACTCCTGTCAATTTGGGCAAACTTGCCTTTAGCTTCAATCCGATGCGGCATGATGCATTTCAATAGGGTTTCTTTATGTTCTATCTGCCCCAGTTTCACACAATTCGGGCTTGAAGTTATCTCAAAATGCCTTTACTTATTTACCTCAAATGTCCCTACATCTTCAACATTGTTTCATTACTTCGTGATTAAACTGACTTTTAAAACTAGGCTTAGAATTACGCGTGCATGTCATGTCACTAAAGTCAACAGGAAAAGAACTATAAAAAGAAGAGAGAACTAAACGAAAATGACTAGAAATCATAGAAAACAGAAAATTGCATTAGACAGATGGTGAAAAGGTTTGGACAATAAAACAAACTAACTAAACTGGGGTTACAAACCTAGAACAAACCTAGACAACACTAAACGGGCTACTATGACTAAACAAACTAGGCAAAATAAAAGGACAGAAGGGTTTGAGTCACAAGACAATATCCGGATTACAACCCTGAAATAACCCGGACAGTAGAAATGACAACAAAATAAACCACTAAAACTCCTCCCTGGCTAACCAAGAAAAGAGCGTTTTTCCAATCATCAAACTCTACATCTTAGCCACTGACTTCTGCATCAACAATACTAGGACCTTCACAAGTCTCCAGCAGCTTGTTTTTAACAGATTACCTTTGGATTCCCTTTGCCTGCTCGTTCTTAGGATCAACCTCTGATAGCACTGAAAGCTTCGTAGAACGTGGACCTCCGAGGATCCCAGAAGAATTCTTACATTCCTTTTCAAAATAAATCATACCCACCATATGCGTCTCATTATGCACAGGTGACGGACTTTGGTTAGTGTCTGCTGCATCTGGATTTTGCACGATAGTGTCGCCTGCATCAATAAGCTTTTGAATAGCATTTTTCAGATTCCAACACTTCTCTATGTCCTGCCCCGGTGCATTTGAGCAATATGTGCACCTTTGAGAAAAATCAAACTTCTTTGGAAGAGGGTTTGACATTTTTATCTGGATCGGCTTCAACATGTCCAATTTCCTTAGCCTCTGGAACTGACTGGCATATGACTCTCCCAATGAAGTGATGGTTTTCTTCTTCCGCAACCTCTCATTCTTAAATGCTTGATTGGACCGGAAACCTGATCCAGGGGGGTTTCGGTAGGCTCGTGGGGGTGGATAGGCATTTTGTGGAACTGGGTACTGGGAAAGTGATGTACGTCTTTGGGAATTCTGTGGAGAAAAGTAGCATTGGGGAGGGTCATCTGGTGCACAAGGATATCCACGGGGACGATGTCGAGGATGGAAGTGTATAGCAGGAAGGCCCATCGGATCATCTTTTCTATTTATCTTTCTTCCACCCAAGCTTACTGGGATGTTCTGAATGTCTTTCGAACAATTCATGATTATGCCTGACTTGATTCCCTCTTCTACTAGCTCCCCTATTTTTAACACATCATTGAGAGGCTTTTCCAAGGTTGGGATTAAATGACTGAATTAGGGGGGGCCTGGGCTTGTAGGAAAATCTCAACCATTTCTTCTTCACCAATCGGGGTATAGACTCGAGCAATTTGTTCGTTCCATCTGAGCCAAAAATCCCTAAAACTTTTCTTGGGTTTCTTTTCCATTTGAGATAGGGAGGAGCGGTCTGGGACAACACCTGATCTGTATTGAAAGTACCGAACAAAATCTTGAGCCATGTCACCCAATGTAGGCCACTTACCAACATCTTGACGATTATGCCATTCCAAAGCTGCCCCAGTCAGGCTCTCACTGAAATACGCCATCAACAAATCATCTTTCTCGCCAACACTTCTCATTTCACTGCAATAATCCCTCAAAATGGGCTACCAGATCTCCACACCCATCATGCAAGTTAAACTTTGGCACTTTAAACCCCGCAGGTAGACGAGCGTCGGGGAACATACACAATTCTTTGTATGACATGTTAACCTGGTCTCCCATCCCTTGCATGTTCTTTAAGGATTGTTCTATGCTTTTTAGCTTCTTGGACATCTCATCTTGCACTTCTTTTCTCGTGATCTTTTCATTTCAGCATGAGGCTCACCCCGAGGGCTCTGCTTGTATAAGTCAGGAACCTTGTGGGCACCTTCTGCGGGGTAATATTGGGCATCATGAGCTCTGAGTGGGTGTTTATTATTGGGGATAGTGGATAAGACATGAGGGAAATTGTTGGGAAAGGTAATTGGAGGATGAGTGATGGAGCTACTAGGGTGGTTGGGAAAGCTGTGATAAACGAGCTGATCTGGAGAGTATGGGGGATCATTTGGCACTATGACTGGAGTTTGGGTAAGGGCAGCATCTAGGAAGCTAAGTGGTGGTGGGGGTGGTGCATTCCCATCCATCCAGGCCTGATACATGTTTGTCATGTGTTGTCTTAACATCCTTACCTCATCAGCCAAACCAGTGTCCCGTTCAACCAACTGCTTTTGGGCACCGGTATCAACCAACCCAATTCTATTGCTGTCTTCCATTGCCTTTCGACCTTATGTTGTAGAGAAGATTTACCACTTTAAGAACCACATACCAACCACCTTTCTACTATGAAGATATCAAAAGGAACAAAATAGGGTCATCCCATCATCGTTACGACATTTAACAAAATATAATCTCACATTATGTGCAATGCACCTAGTCACAATTATTGGTTCTAAAATGACTTTGAGGGTACGAAGGTCAATTGGCATCATCCCAATTTGTTCATTTCAATCCTCTCTTTTCTTTGCTTTTCTAGCACTTGCTTGATCATTTTCCTTCCTCCTTTTCTAATTTCTGGAAGAACGAGAATAAAGTAAACAAACTAACGTTCTTTTTTCTTTTTTCTTTTTTCTTTTTACCTTAAGGACTATTCTTATAATAAAAGAGGAATAAAAGAAGCAAATCTTTTTTTTTGAATTTTCTAGCCTTAATGTTCTATAATCTATTGCAAACTCAAGCTTAACGAGCATGTTTTTTTTTCTTTTTGAAACAAATACTCTATTAAGGAAAATCCTAGAAGAGAAAAACCCTTATTTTTATTCTTTTTTTAGGAAAAAAATCTAAAGAATAAACCAGAACAAAGTATTTGAATTTTCATTTGATATCCTGACGCAAGATTTCGAAACAAGCAATAAACAAAATAAAACCAAATGTTTTTGGATTTCAATTTTGATTGCCTAAAGAAAAAATTCTAATGATAAACAAAAGACAAAGTATATTTTTTATGTACAATATCCTACAGTTCTATTGAAAATAAAAAGAATTTTTTTCCCCATTTTTCGCTAGTTTCCCAAAGAAACGCCTCAAAAGAAAATCTTTTTGGATTTTGGAATTAATACCTTAAAAAAAACTTTTAAAGAGGTACTAAAAGAAAATTCTCTTTTTTTTTCTTTTGAATTTTGGTGCCAATGTAGTAAAGGAAATATAAAAATAATTTTTATTTTGATATTAATTTCCTAAAGGAAAAACAATCTCAAAGGAATTTTTTTCATTAGTATTCTAAAGGAAACTTATAACGAAAATATAAAAACGCAAAATTTCTTTCATTTTTTTTTTGGATTTTTGACTTGTAACACATTTCCAAGTGCAAAAACAAAAGACTAGGCAAAGTTAACTAGACAATACAAACTCTAACATCACCTAAAAGACTGAATGCTACTATACAGGACTAGAAAATAAAACAAAAACAATTCACTCAAAAACATAAAATGGCTCCTCGAGCAGCTCCTGAATGCAGTGATCCTGGGGTATCTGTCATGATCAAACTCTGGTAAGCAGATCCACACCTGTATGAGTAAACTTAAACCAACACTATGTGAGACAATAACAATCCCTAAGACACATGCAAGACATGATTGAGGCTATTTTTGCAAAATGACTTATTTGGCCAAGAGGTGGCTGAAAGTGCAAAATTTGGCTAAGACCCCGTAAAGTCAAGAACCTAAGATTTACTAGGAAGACCGGACCCTATGTGGGTTGCCTACGTATCACGCCCCGAAAGACGAGAATTAGGTTTGCGTAGTTCGGGGAGATTGGATACGGGCGAGAATTAAAAAAAATAACTAATTTAGAGAGTTTTTTTTGTTGTCTTTTTTTTGAAACATGTAAGCTCTTTTTGGATTTTCTTTCCTTTTTTTTTTGATTTTCTGATTTTCGGAAAATGATGAAAAAGTGCAAAATCTTTTTTTTAAAAATTTTCAAGCTTTTTTTTCCTTAACAAAAATGTGAAAGAAAACATATATGGGCCCTACTCGCTTTATCCTCACACTTCACCTCCTCTTTTATTTTTTTTCCTTTTCATTTGCCCTCAGCTATCACTGGTCCGCCAAATGACCTTTTTACCCGTGAAGAAATGCAACATGTAGCATATAGGATGCATCAAGATGGTCTTTTATTTTTGGGTACGCCTGTCCTAGACAGACCCAACCCCTGTGTTGAGTCCCCAATGTCAAATGCATATGATGCAAATAAGCATTCCTACTAGGGATCCGGCATGAGGCTGAGTTATTCTAAGTTCAAAACCTGGGTATGTTGTTTTAGACTTGTGTACCCGAGCGGACAACTCGAGCCGAGGAGGAGGCTACGTACCGGGAATCAAAAGGTCGTACGGCTTAGTAACTTGTCCGAGCCTCTTTCTTATTTCAAGGTATGACACTAACAGAATAAAGAGTCTTGACCAGCGAGCACATCCCCGAAGATAAGAAGAGAAGGGTTTCGTAGCAGTTTATATACAGTTCCAGATAATATCAAAGAAGTAAAAGCAATATTTTGCACATTTAGGCCCAATATATAAAAATCAGATAAAACAAGCCAATTATAACAATTATTCTAAGCTCGAATTCTTGAACCCTGAACCAGAGATTCTGGATTCGATCCCCAGCAGAATCGTCAGAGCTGTCACACCACCTTTTTACCCACACCCCCCGAGAAGGGAGTATATAAGGGAGTTTTTTCCAATTTAAGTGACAATCGAAATGGGATTATTTTTATTCAAAATCAGAGTCGCCACTTGGGATAATTTATGGTGTCCCAAGTCACCGGTTCAAATCTCGAATCGAGGAAAAGATTGACTCTGTATTACAGTCCGCGAACACAGAGATTCGGGTAAGGAATTCTGTTAACCCGGGAGAAGGTGTTAGGCATTTTCGGGTTCCGTGGTTTTAGCACGGTCGCTTAACTGTTATTATTGGCCTATTATCTGATTTTAGTACATGTTTTAGCCTATGGTGCAATTTTGAACTTTATAGCCACTTTTATTGAATTATTTTTAAGGAGGAATGCAACGTCATTTAAAATACATCTCGAATCACGTCATAAATGCACCCGCGACCCTCGACATATTTTATCTAACGTTGTTAAGATTTGGATTTGGGTCGCATGAAATGCACACCCGAGTTTAGGAGGGTAATTTTAAATTATGCGCCTAAAGCAACTACGTATTTTTAACTTTGCGAGGGCCATGAAAAATTCAACTAAATGGCACGCCTTGATTTCTAAGGATATAGATATTCAAGATCAATGACATGAGGACCCTTCGTTCTTTAAAAACTAAATCCCATAACTTATCAAAATTTAAGAAAAAATTACAAATCTAAGAATATTCTCGCAATTCTAAAATCATCAATGTACCCAAACTTGTTTCTTAACACTGTTAACCCATTATAAAAGCTATGAGCTTGCGAAAAAAATTAAAATTAACTATTCATGCTCATCACGAAAGAAATATTTATTAAACTTCAACATGTATCAAACAAGAACCAGCTTTATACATTAACTAAGAAAAACGAATTTCATATTTTCTTCTCCAAATTTAGCAAACCAAACAAACATCCGCATGCATTGTTTGGAAAATTTAAGCAGCGTAATAGTCAGAGGATTTTAGCTATACCAAACACAATAAAGTATGAGTTAAATCAGTCAAATAAAAGAAAAGGGACCTTTGTATAGATAGATCTCAACTCGAACTACAGTAGCTTGTCGATTTTGGGCCGGAACTTTTGCCGGTGACTACGAACATCCGGTGACCGGAGACCACAATGGCAATTTCGAACTTCATTTTTGTCGCTGCTATTTTTTAGTTCGTTCTTGGAGCTTTTGAAAAAGGAAGGGCGCTCCCCATTTTACGAATACTAGTCGAATTATCAAAGTGAAAATACAACCACTAATGGCCTTGAACCATCATACAATGGACTCTCTCCTGAACAGTGATTGGGATAGTGAAGTTTCAACTTCAGGTGTTGTTTTTGATCCAACAACTTAGGTCTCTTAGGTGGTCGCCATTTTTAGCTTCAGAGGAGACCATGGAAAAGTGGCTTCTTCTTTTTTTTGGTAGGGATTTTTTGGTTTGTTCGTTTCTCTTTGGAGAAGACGATGGCAGGGGGCGTGGGGTCTTTTGGAATGTCAGCGGCGGATCCTCTTTAGTGTATAGCTCTTGTGAATATGATGAAGGAAATGGCTGTCTAGGGGTGTTCTCTGCTGAAGCAGATGAAAATATAGGGAGGTCAGTCTATGGTGTATATCGACGGATCTCAGCAGCCTTAGGGATCTAGGCTTTAGGCGTTACCCTAGGGTATTAGAGAGTAGGGTCTATATTTGTGTATTTTCAGCTATATCGAAAGGTTTTAGGTTAAGGGAGTATGAGTTTGGTATTATTGGACCAAAGACTAAAAAAAAGAATTACAAAATTTATAAAGACGGGATAAACCAACCCGACACTAATTCCTCCTTCTAAAATTATATACAATTATAATATAAAAATATAAAACTAATATTATGATTAAACTAAACTATATTAAGACATGAATTCTTTTTTGTGTTTTCAAGATTATATAAAAAAACAACGTACTATTTTTGTATATTTTTTATGAAAGATATATAAACTAAAAGCAACTAAAAAGAAGAAATATTTTTGTAATTTTCATTTTGTGACGAAATAAACTAAAAGAGTCAAAATTAACTGAAATATCTATATTAGGCCTAAATTAACTATTTATGTGCTAAAATATAAAAACACTTGGGGAGGGTCAAAAATCACATGTCTACAGCTGCCCCTCTTTGACTTGAAATACGAAGTATTTTCAGACAAAGAGCGACTAGACAGGTTTTTTTGACTCGACCCTTATTTGGAGAGACTAAAACTGAGAAAAGGGGAATGTGGCCGAGCCCTGGTATCTGAGCTGCCTACATATCCTTGGCTATAAATGAATCAGACCACATGTAGTTTAGAGGGGATTGAGGTGATGGAGTATACCGAGGTGGAGAGCCGGTCGAGGTGCCGTTCCACCGAGGTTCCGGTCCGCGGTCCTGTTATTACATCGAAAATCAAAACATGAACAAGACTAGCTAAGCCTATCAACTACGAGTTACAGGATTCCTATCTATAAGTCTTCTGAAGCTTGATCTTGAGTCTTGAGTGGTTCTTCATGCAGACTTTGGATTTGAACCTTGATGCTTGCTAGTTGCAGGTGTTAGCTCGTTCTTCTTCAGCTTTTTGGATCAAAACCGGGCATGCAGTGCTTGTGACCTCGACTGTGTCTTGAGCAGCCCACATCTTTCATCAACTTCTGCATTTGGATTAACTTCTTGCCATTCTCTCTTTTTCCTTATTGTGACTAACTTCTGTTGATCACCTCGAACCGTTGACTCGCATTCTTGCCACGAGCTTCTTTTGTTGCTGACTTGAATTGTAATCTGAGAAACTTTCCCTTTTCTTCAGGTAGACGCTTGATTATTGAACTCGAATTATAATCTGAGATGCTTTCTTTTTCTCCAGGTAGACGCCTGATTACCAACACCTAAATTGTTTCCCTTCCTTAAAACTGGTATTGCTCTCCAGGTGATCGACTGATTGCCAAAATTTTATCTATATTCCCCTGCTTTCCAGGTGGGCGCCTAATTGCCAAGACTTTGATTGTATTCTCGTGCTCTCCAGGTGGGCGCCTGATTGCTGAACTTGAACTGTATTCCCATGCTCTCCAGGTGGGCGCCTGAATGCTGAACTTGAACTATATTCCCATGCTCTACAGGTGGGCGCCTGACAACTGAACTTGAATGTTATTACCGTGCTCTCTAGGTGGGCACCTGACTACTGAACTTGAACTGTATTCTTGTGCTCCCCAGGTGGGAGCCTGATTTCTGAACTTGAACTGTATTCCCGTGCTCTCCAGGTGGGCGCCTGATTGGTGAACTTGAACTGTATTCCCGTGCTCTCCAGGTGGGCCCCTGATTGCTGAACTTGGACTGTATACCCGTGCTCTCTAGGTGGGCGCCTGATTGCTGAACTTGAACTATATTCTTGTGCTCTCCAGGTGGGCGCCTGATTGCTGAACTTGAACTGTATTCCCGTGCTCTCCAGGTGGGCACCTGATTGCTGAACTTGAACTGTATTCCCGTGCACTCCAGGTGGGCGCCTGATTGCTGAACTTGAACTATATTCCCGTGTTCTCCAAGTGGGCGCCTGATTGCTGAACTTGAACTGTATTCCCGTGCTCTCCAGATGGGCGCCTGATTGCCAAAACTTGAACTGTATTCCCATGCTCTCCAGGTGGGCGCCTGAATGCTGAACTTGAACTATATTCCCATGCTCTACAGGTGGGCGCCTGACAACTGAACTTGAATGTTATTACCGTGCTCTCTAGGTGGGCACCTGACTACTGAACTTGAACTGTATTCTTGTGCTCCCCAGGTGGGAGCCTGATTTCTGAACTTGAACTGTATTCCCGTGCTCTCCAGGTGGGCGCCTGATTGGTGAACTTGAACTGTATTCCCGTGCTCTCCAGGTGGGCCCCTGATTGCTGAACTTGGACTGTATACCCGTGCTCTCTAGGTGGGCGCCTGATTGCTGAACTTGAACTATATTCTTGTGCTCTCCAGGTGGGCGCCTGATTGGTGAACTTGAACTGTATTCCCGTGCTCTCCAGGTGGGCACCTGATTGCTGAACTTGAACTGTATTCCCGTGCACTCCAGGTGGGCGCCTGATTGCTGAACTTGAACTATATTCCCGTGTTCTCCAAGTGGGCGCCTGATTGCTGAACTTGAACTGTATTCCCGTGCTCTCCAGATGGGCGCCTGACAACTGAACTTGAATGTTATTACCGTGCTCTCTAGGTGGGCACCTGACTACTGAACTTGAACTGTATTCTTGTGCTCCCCAGGTGGGAGCCTGATTTCTGAACTTGAACTGTATTCCCGTGCTCTCCAGGTGGGCGCCTGATTGGTGAACTTGAACTGTATTCCCGTGCTCTCCAGGTGGGCCCCTGATTGCTGAACTTGGACTGTATACCCGTGCTCTCTAGGTGGGCGCCTGATTGCTGAACTTGAACTATATTCTTGTGCTCTCCAGGTGGGCGCCTGATTGCTGAACTTGAACTGTATTCCCGTGCTCTCCAGGTGGGCACCTGATTGCTGAACTTGAACTGTATTCCCGTGCACTCCAGGTGGGCGCCTGATTGCTGAACTTGAACTATATTCCCGTGTTCTCCAAGTGGGCGCCTGATTGCTGAACTTGAACTGTATTCCCGTGCTCTCCAGATGGGCGCCTGATTGCCAAAACTTGAACTGTATTCCCATGCTCTCCAGGTGGGCGCCTGAATGCTGAACTTGAATTATATTCCCATGCTCTACAGGTGGGCGCCTGACAACTGAACTTGAATGTTATTACCGTGCTCTCTAGGTGGGCACCTGACTACTGAACTTGAACTGTATTCTTGTGCTCCCCAGGTGGGAGCCTGATTTCTGAACTTGAACTGTATTCCCGTGCTCTCCAGGTGGGCGCCTGATTGGTGAACTTGAACTGTATTCCCGTGCTCTCCAGGTGGGCCCCTGATTGCTGAACTTGGACTGTATACCCGTGCTCTCTAGGTGGGCGCCTGATTGCTGAACTTGAACTATATTCTTGTGCTCTCCAGGTGGGCGCCTGATTGGTGAACTTGAACTGTATTCCCGTGCTCTCCAGGTGGGCACCTGATTGCTGAACTTGAACTGTATTCCCGTGCACTCCAGGTGGGCGCCTGATTGCTGAACTTGAACTATATTCCCGTGTTCTCCAAGTGGGCGCCTGATTGCTGAACTTGAACTGTATTCCCGTGCTCTCCAGATGGGCGCCTGATTGCCAAAACTTGAACTGTATTTCCGTGCTCTCCAGGTGGGCGACTGATTTCCAAAACTTGAACTGTATTCTCATGCTCTCTAGGTGGTCGCCAGATTGCCAAAACTTTAACTACATTCCCGCGCTCTCCAGGTAGACGCCTGATTGCCAAAACTTGAACTGTATTCCCTTGCTCTCCAGGTGGGCGCCTGACTGCCAAAACTTGAACTGCTCCTCTGAAACTGCTACCTTTGAACCTGACTACAACAAAACAAACAAAACAAAAGAAATTTTCCTGTCCCAGTTTGGTGTTGGGCGCATCTGTGAGTGATAATTGAATCTTGTTACCAAATATCTCTATGAATTTGAAAGCTAGATCCTTTTATCCAGGAGGGTCCTCACAACTCCTAGTTAAATGATAGTTTTAAAAGCTGAATAATATTTTCTAAAGGTATGACTTCCGCTAAATCTGGTTATTTAAGATGGACTTAAAACTACATCCCATTATCCAGGAGGGTCCTGAAAGTCAAAAATCAAGTATTATCCTGAGAGTGACAATTTTTACGGCAGAATTATACTACCCTACAACAGATCTTACACTAAATCTTGTTATCTAATGGAAGTCTTAAAGCTATGTCCCATTATCCAAGAGGGTCCTGAAAACTCCTAATTGAATCTTATCTCAAACATGCCAACTTATATTCCTTCGGGGTACATTTATGCTAGATTTTGCTACTCATGCTTGTTTTGAATTTTAACCTAGGTTCCATTTTCTAGGAGGGTCCTAAAAACTTCTAATCGAATCCTATCTTAAACATGCAAACTTTGAAACCAACTTATGTTCCTTTGGGGTACATTTATGCCAGGTTTTACTACTCATGATTGTTTTGATTTTTAAACTAGGTCCCATTTTTCAGGAGGGTCTTAAGAATTTACGATCAAACCTGTCTAGTGCTTGATTTTCCTTACGGAGGGTTTCTCCGAAGCAAACGAAAGTTTCTACCCCTGTTTCACATCAAAGAAAAATCTTGTCAGTTTAAAAATATGGTGGTTGGTTTGTGTCCTTGACTTTGAGGGCGGTTGCTCTTTCACTTCCCATGATAACTTTGATTTCCACTCGAAGACCTTGCTTGTTTATTGACTAACCACTTTCTCTGTCGCCCTTATCACGGAAAATACCTCTTCTCCATTTAGACCCGATACCCTCCATCTATTACAATTCCATGAACTGACATTTACCAAACCTTTGTGTCTCACATGAATATCAAAGCACGAAAATTGCCATCCACTTAGTGCGCATGCTATTCTTTCCTGAATTTAAACACTGGACTTGGCCTTGAGGTCTTTTTCTCCTTTACTTGCCATGATAACTTTGATTTCTGCTTGGAAAACCTTGCTTGTCACTGGTTAATCACTTTCTTTGTCAATCTTATCACAGAAAATACCTTTGATCCGTTCACCCTACACCCTCCATCTGTTGCATTGTTCATTAATTGATATATACCAAACTGTTGTATTTCACATGAACCCCAAAGCATGTTGATTGTTACCAACTCAGTGCGCACATTGTTCTTTCCTGACTCAAAACACTGGCCTTGACCTTGAGGTCTATTGCTCCTTCACTTACCATGATAACTTTGATTTCTGCTTGGAAGACCTTGCTTGTCACTGGTTAATCACTTTCTTTGTCAATCTTATCATAGAAAATACCTTTGATCCGTTCACCCTACACCTTCCATTTGTTGCATTGTTCATGAATTGATATGTACCAAACTATTGTATTTCACATGAACTCCAAAGCATGTTGATTGTTACCAACTCAGTGCGCACGTTGTTCTTTCCTGACTCAAAACACTGGCCTTGGCCTTGAGGTCTATTGTTCCTTCACATGCCATGATAACTTTGATTTCTGCTTGGAAGACCTTGTTTGTCACTGGTTAATCACTTTCTTTGTCAATCTTATCACAGAAAATACCTTTGATCCGTTCACCCTACACCCTCCATCTATTGCATTGTTCATGAATTGATTTATACCAAACCTTTGTATTTCAGATGGATCCCAAAGCATGTTGATTGTTACCAACTTAGTGCGCTTGTTGTTATTTCTTGCCTTATGACACTTTGATGTGCTAGCCAGATCTTGATTTGTGCAATTGGAAAGTTGGTGGAAAATTTTGAAGTCATTTCTCACTTGTTCTGACCAAACAGACTCAAGAAGAGGAAGTAAACAAGACAAAAGGAACAGAGTAAATGACAATGGAAAGAGATGATTCCTAACAAGAAAAGTACAAAGTAGAAACCTATCAGATGTGGATACCAACTCTAATAACCATGACATGCACATATGGATGCTGTCAAGCAAATCTGATGTTCAACTCCTGTTATACCCCTAAACCGTGAAACTGGGCTTCAATGTTCCGATTATCCAATGTGATTCACAATCCCTATTCGACATGTAGTGCCCGAAGGGTTTTCACCATTAAGCCTCTCTCATTTTGTTATTTCTCTCAACTTACAGTCGTCTTACGGTGCCCTCGAGGGTTTTCACCAATAAGACTCTCTCATTTTGATTTCTCTCAGCTCCCGTCGCCTTATGGTGCCCGTGAGGGTTTTCACCAATAAGACTCTTATTTTTCATTTCCTTGTTTGGACCGGAGTGTTGTCCCTGATATGAATTACCTTTACTTGCTCGACAAGGCATTTCTCGAAGACTGATCGGAAGGTCTTTCTTTGGACTGTAATATGGGCTTTTGGATAGGGTTAGAAACAAAGGGTATCAAAAGGCATTTCGGAATCAGATTTCTTACAACAGCCACAACTTCTGCCCCATCTTGCTTGGGGACTTTTGGATTTTTATTTTGATGGGACCGAACCATGAGGCTGCCTACGTATCATTTAAAGAAATCAGGTCGAACGTAGTTCATGTCATAGGAATTACTTTGTTGTTGTGATTTTTCTTTTCTCTTTCTCTTTTCTTTTCTTTTCTTTCTTCCTTTTCTCTTTTTGTTTTTTTGTTGTTTTTTTTTCTTTTTTTTTTCTTTTTTATTCCAATTTTCATCTTTTATTTTCTTTCTTTTCCTTTACTTATCTTTCGCGCTTGCGTTTCTAATCTTTGCTACTGATTCCAAAAGAGGGGTACGAAAGGAAGTAAATAAGGTTCATAGGGGGTAACAAAGGATAAAGTGTGTAGATAGCTGAACAAAATGCCTTCGTCATTCCAATCTTCAAAGCATGCCAGATGCAAATGAAACAATTAAACAAACCAAAGAAATCACATATAATATCTTTTGACTTCATCAGAATTGATAGCCATATCCACACATTTGCCTTCTACATCTGTTAAGTACAAAGCACCATTGGACAACACTCTCACTCCCATTACCACGAACGGCTCCTGTCAATTTGGGCAAACTTGCCTTTAGCTTCAATCCAATGCGGCATGATGCATTTCAATAGGGTTTCTTTATGTTCTATCTTCCCTAGTTTCACACAATTCGGGCTTGAAGTGATCTCAAAATGTCTTTACTTATTTCCCTCAAATGCCCCTACATCTTCAACATTGTTTCATTGCTTTGTGATTAGACTGACTTTTAAAACCAGGCTGATAATTACGCGTGCATGTTATGTCACCAGAGTCAACAGGAAAAGAACTATAAAAAGAAGAGAGAACTAAATGAAAATGACTAGAAATCACAGAAAACAGAAAATTGCATTAGACAGATGGTGAAAGGGTTTGGACAACAAAACAAATAAACTAAATTGAAGTTACAAACCTAGAAAAAACCTAGGCAACACTAAACGGGCTACTATTACTAAACAAACTAGGCAAAATAAAAGGATAGAAGGGTTTGAGTCATAAGACAATATCCGGATTACAACCCTAAAATAACCCGGACAACAAAAATGACAACAAAATAAACCACCAAAACTCCTCCCTGGATAACCAAGAAAAGTGCGTCTTTCCAATCATCAAACTCAACATCTTAGCCACTGACTTCTGCATCAAAATTCCTAGGACCTTCACAAGTCTCCAACACCTTGTTCTTAATAGATTGCCTTTGGGTTCCCCTTGCCTACTCGTTCTTAGGATCAACCTCTGATAGCACTGAAAGCTTCGTAGAACGTGGACCTCCGAGGATCCCAAAAGAATTCTCAAACTCCTTTTCAAAATAAATCATACCCACCATATGCGTCTCATTATGCACATGTGACAGAATTTGGCTAGTGTCTGCTGCATCTGGATTTTACACGATAATGTCGCCTACATCAATAAGATTCTGAATCGCGTTATTCAGATTCCAACACTTCTCTATGTCATGCCCCGGGGCATCTGAGCAATATGCGCACCTTTGAGAAAAATCAAACTTCTTTGGAAGAGGGTTTGACATTTTTATCAGGATCAGCTTCAACATGTCCAATTTCCTTAGCCTCTGGAACAGACTGGCATATGACTCTCCCAATGGAGTGAAGGTTTTCTTCTTCCACAACCTCTCATTCTTAAATGCTTGATTGGGCCGGAAACCTGATCTAGGAGGTTTCGATAGGCTCGTGGAGATGGATAGGCATTTTGTGGAGCTGGGTACTGGGAAAGTGATGTACGACTTTGGGAGTTATATTGAGAGAAGTAGCATTGGGGAAGGTCATCTGGTGCACAAGGATATCCACGGGGACAATGTTGAGGATGGAAGTGTTGAGCAGGAAGGCCCATCAGATCATCTTTTCTGTTTCTCTTTCTTCCACCCAAGCTTACTTGGATGTTCTGAATGTCTTTCGAACAATTCATGTTTTGCCTGACTTGATTCCCTCTTCGACTAGCTCCCCTATTTTTAACACATCATTGAAAGGCTTTCCTGAGGCCGGGATTAAATGACTTAATTAGATGGGCCCCTAGGCTCGTAGGAAAAGCTCAACCATTTCTTCTTCACCAATCGGGGTATTGACTCAAGGAGCTTGCCCCTCCATCTGAGCCCAAACTCCCTAAAGCTTTCCTCCGACTTCTTTTCCATTTTAGATAGGGAGGAGCGGTCTCGGGTAACACCTGATCTGTATTGAAAGCACCGAACAAAATCTTGAGCCATGTCACCCAATGTAGGCCACTTACCAACATCTTGACGATTATGCCATTCCAAAGCTGCCCCAGTCAGGCTCTCACTGAAATACACCATCAACAAATCATCTTTCTCGCCAACACTTCTCATTTCACTGCAATAATACCTCAAATGGGCTACCGAATCTCCACACCCATCATACAAGTTAAACTTTGGCACTTTAAACCACGCAGGCAGACGAGCGTCGGGGAACATACACAATTCTTTATAAGACATGTTAACCTGGTCTCACATCCCTTGCATGTTCTTTAAGGACTGTTCTATGATTTTTAGCTTCCTGGACATCTCTTTTTGCCCTTCTTTTCCTGTGATCTTTTCATTTTCAGCATGAGGCTCACCCCGTGGGCTCTGCTTGTATAAGTCAGGAACCTTGTGGGCACCTTCTGCGGGGTAATATTGGGCATCATGAGCTTTGAGTGGGTATTTATTATTGGGGATAGTGGATAATACATTAGGGCAATTGTTGGGAAAAGTAATTGGATGATGAGTGATGAAGCTACTAGGGTGGTTGGGAAAGCTGTGATAAACGAATTGATCTGCAGAGTATGGGGGATCGTCTGGCACTATGACCGGAGTTTGGGTAAGGGCAACGTCTAGGAAGCTAAGTGGTGGCGGGGTGATGCCTTCCCAATCATCCAGGCCTGATACATGTTCGTCATGTGTTGTCTTAACATCCTTACCTCATCAGCCAAACCAGTGTCCCGTTCAACCAACTGCTTTCGGGCACCGGTATCAACCAACCCAATTCTGTTGTTGTCTGCCATTGCCTTTCGACCTTATGTTGTAGAAAAGAGTGACCACTTTAAGAACCACAAACAAACCACCTTTCTGCTATGAAGATATCAAAAGGAACAAAATGGGGTCATCCCATCAGTGTTAGGGCATTTAACATAATATAATCTCACATTATGTGCAATGC
Organism: Nicotiana tabacum; assembly: GCF_000715075.1. NCBI lineage: Eukaryota > Viridiplantae > Streptophyta > Magnoliopsida > Solanales > Solanaceae > Nicotiana > Nicotiana tabacum. Next base: position 152,873,855 of record NC_134089.1, on the reverse strand, counting down.
ACCTAGTCACAATTATTGGTTCTAAAATGACTTTGAGGGTACGAAGGTCAAATTGCATCATCCCAATTTGTTCATTTCATTCCTCTTTTTTCTTTGCTTTTCTAGCGCTTGCTTGATCATTTTCCTTCCTATTTTTTCTAATTTCACTCTTTTCTTTCCTCTCATTTCTCACATCCCATAATTTCATCTCTTTTTTTTCTCTTTTTTTTCCTTTTCCTTTTTTTTTTCTTTTAACAGTGAAAAAAAATGATTCAATCGAACCCTATGTAGGTTACCTACATATCATGACGCCGCATGAATCAGATCTTTGCGTAGTTCCGGAAGAACGAGAATAAAGTAAACAAACTAACGTTCTTTTTTCTTTTCTCTTTTTTGTACCATAAGGACTATTCTTATAAGAAAAGAGGAATAAAAGAAGCAAATATTTTTTTTGAATTTTCTAGACTTAATGTTCTATAACCTATTGCAAACTCTAGCTTAACGAGCATGTTTTTTTCTTTTCTTTTTTCTTTTTGAAACAAATACTCCATTAAGGAAAATCCTAGAAGAGAAAACCCCTTTTTTTCTATTTTTAGGAAGAAAATCTAAAGAATAAACCACAGCAAAGTATTTGAATTTTCATTTGATATCCTGACGCGAGATTTCGAAACAAGCAATAAACAAAATAAAATCAAATATTTTTGGATTTCAATTTTGATTGCCTACAGAAAAAATTCTAATGATAAACAAAAGACACAGTATGTTTTTTATGTACAATATCCTACAGTTCTAATGAAAATAAGAAGAATTTTTTTTCCCATTTTTCGCTAATTTTCCAAAGAAACACCTCAAAAGAAAATCTTTTTAGATTTTAGAATTAATACCTTAAAGAAAACTTTTAAAGAGGTACTAAAAGAAAATTCTCTTTTTTTTCTTTTGAATTTTGGTCCTAATATAGTAAAGGAAATATAAAAATAATTTTTATTTTGATATTAATTGCGTAAAGGAAAAACAATCTCAAAGGAATTTTTTTTTTATTAGTATTCTAAAGAAAACTTATAACAAAAATATAAAAACACAAAATTTCTTTCTTTTTTTTTGGATTTTTGACTTGTAACACATTTTCAAGTGCAAAAACAAAAGACTAGGCAAAGTTAACTAGACAATACAAACTCTAACATCACCTAAAAGACTGAATACTACTATACAGGACTAGAAAATTAAACAAAAACAATTGACTCAAAAACATAAAATGACTCCTCGAGCAGCTCCTGAATGCAGTGATCCTGGGGTATCTGTCATGCTCAAACTCCGGTAAGCACATCCACACCTGTATGAATAAACTTAAACCAACACTATGTGAGACAAAAACATTTCCAAAGTCACATACAAGACATGATTGAGGCTATTTTTGCAAAATGGCTTATTTGGCCAAGAGGTGGCTAGAAGTGCAAAATTTGGCTAAGACTCCGCAAAGCCAAGAACCTAAGACCGGACCCTATGTGGGTTGCCTACGTATCACGCCTCGAAAGACAAGAATTAGGTTTGCGTAGTTCGGGCAGATTGGATACGGGCGAGAATTAAAAAAATAACTAATCTAGAGAAAACATATTTTTTGTCTTTTTTTTTTGAAAAATGATGTAACATGTAAGCTCTTTTTGGATTTTTTTTTTTTTTTGATTTTCTGATTTTCAGAAAATGATGAAAAAGTGCAAAATCTTTTTTTTTTAAATTTTCAAGCTTTTTTTTTCTTAACAAAAATGTGACAGAAAACATATATGGGCCCTATTCGCTTTATCCTCACACTTCACCCCCTCTTTTCTTTCTTTTTTTTCCATTTCATTTGCCCTTAGCTATCATTGGTCCGCCAAATGACCCTTTTACCCTTGAAAAAATGCAACATGTAGCACATAGGATGCATCAAGATGGCCTTTTATTTCTGGGTATGTCTTTCCTAGACGGACCCATCCCCTGTGTCGAGTCCCCAAAGTCAAATGCATATGATGCAAACAAGCGTTCCTACTAGGGATTCGGCATGAGGCTGAGTTATTCTAAGTTCAAAACCTGGGTATGTTGTTTTAGACTTGTGTACCCGAGCGGACAACTCGAGCCGAAGAGGGGGCTACGTACCGGGAACCAAAAGGCCATCCGGCTTAGTAACTTGTCCGAGCCTCTTTCTTATTTCAAGGTATGACACTAACAAAATAAGGAGTCTCGACCAGCGAGAACATCCCCAAAGATGGGAAGAGAAGAGTTTCGTAGCAGTTTATATACAGTTCCAAATATTATCAAAGCGGTAAAAATAACATTTTGCACATTTAGGCCCAACATGTAAAAATCAGATAAAACAAGCCAATTATAACAATTATTCTAAGTTCGAATTCTTGAACCCTGAACCAGAGATTCTGGGTTCGATCCCCAGCAGAGTCGCCAGAGCTGTCACACCTCCTTTTTACCTACACCCCCCGAGAAGGGAGTATATAAGAGAGTTTTTTCCAATTTAAGTGACAATCGAAATGAGATTATTTTTATTCAAACAGAGTCGCCACTTGGGATAGTTTATGGTGTCCCAAGTCACCGGTTCAAATCCCGAATCGAGGAAAAAATTGACTCTGTATTACAGTCCGCGAACACAGAGATCCAGGTAAGAAATTTTGTTAACCCGGGAGAAGGTGTTAGGCATTCCCGGGTTTTGTGATTTTAGCACGGTCGCTAAACTGTTATTATTGGCCTATTATCTGATTTTAGTACATGTTTTAGCCTATGGTGCAATTTTTAACTTTATAGCCACTTTTATTCAATTATTTTTAAGAAGGAATTCAACGTCATTTAAAATACGTCTTGAACCACGTCACATAAATGCACCCGCGGCCCTCGACATATTTTATCTAACGTTGTTAAGATTTGGATTTGGGTCGCATGAAATGCACACCCGAGTTTAGGAGGGTAATTTTAAATTACGTGCCTAAAGCAACTACGCATTTTTAACTTTGCGAGGGCGATAGAAAATTCGACTAAATGACACGCCTCAATTTCTAAGGATTTAGATATTCAAGATCAATGACATGAGGACCCTTCGTTCTTTAAAAACTAAATCCCATAACTTATCAAAATTTAAGAAAAAACTACAAATCTAAGGATGTTCTCGCAATTCTAAAATCATCATTGTACCCAAACTTGTTTCTTAACACTGTTAACCCATTATAAAAGCTATGAGCTTGCGAAAAGAATTAAAATTAATTATTCATGCTCATCACGAAAGAAATATTTATTAAACTTCAACATGTACCAAACAAGAACCAACTTTATACATTAACCAAGAATAAGGAATTTCATATTTTCTTCTCCAAATTCAGCAAATCAAAAAAATATCTGCATGCATATTTTGAAAAATTTAAGCAGCGTAATAGTCGGAGGCTTTCATCTATACCAATCATAATAAAGTATCAATTAAATCAATAAAATAAAAAGAAAAGGGACCTTTGTATAGATAGATCTCAACTCGAACTACAACAGCTTGTCGATTCCGGGCCGGAACTTTCGCCGGTGACTACGAACAGAATCGGCGACCGGTGACCACAACGGCAATTTTGAACTCCATTTTTGTTGCTGCTGTTTTTCAGTTCGTTCTCGGAGCTTCTGAATAAGGAAGGGCGCTCCCCATTTTATGAAAACTAGTAGAATTATCAAAGTGAAAATACAACCAATAATGGCCTTGAACCACCATACAATGGACTCTCTCCTGGACAGTGATTGGGATTGTGAAGTTTCAACTTCAGGTGTTGTTTTTGGTTCAACAACTTAGGTCTCTTAGGTGGTTGCCATTTTTAGCTTCAGAGGAGACCATGGAAAAGTGGTTGCTTCTTCTTTTTGGTAGGGATTTTTTGGTTTGTTCGTTTCTCTTTGGAGAAGACGATGGCAGGGGGTGTGGGGTATTTTAGGATGTCAGCGGCGGATCCTCTTTACTGTACATATCTTGTGAAGATGATGACGGGAATGGGTGTCTAGGGGTGTTCTCTGCTGAAGCAGATGAAAATATAGGGAGGTCATTCTATGGTGTATATCGACGGATCTCAGTAGCCTTAGGGATCTAGGCTTTAGGTGTTACCCTAGGGTATTAGAGTGTAGGGTCTATATTAGTGTATTTTCAGCTATATAGAAAGGTTTTAGGTTAAGGGTGTATGAGTTTGGTATTATTGGGCCTTGAACTTGGGCCAAAGACTAAAAAAGGATTACAAAATTCATAAAGACGGGATAAACCAACCCGACACTAATTCCTCCTTCTAAAATTATATACAATTATAATATAAAAATATAAAACTAATTTTATGATTAAACTAAACTATATTAAAACATGAAACTATTTTTGTGTTTTCAAGATTATATAAAAATAAAAATAACGTACTATTTTTGTATATTTTTTATGATAGATATATAAACTAAAAGCAACTAAAAAGAAGAAATATTTTTGTAATTTTCATTTTGTGACGAAATAAAGTAAAAGAGTCAAAATTAGCTGAAATAGCTATATTAGGCCTAAATTAACTATTTACATTCTAAACTATAAAAAATCTTGAGGAGGGTAAAAAATCACAAATCTACAATTGTTGCTTGGGTGAGGAAGAGAGTTAAAACACGAAGGGTGATGCCGTGCATTATTTGTTTCTTGAGGAAAGAGTGTAAAGCACGAAGGGTGATGTCGTGCCGCACGATGTACCATTCTGTGCCTATTATATTGATTTCATGGTGAGGAGGAGAGTAAAAACACGAAGGTGCACTTCTCTTTGATTTACCTGATTCTTACTGATAATTTAGTTGTGTTGTCCTTTATGTTTATTTATTGATTTTCTGTTGTTACTTGATTTTATTTCGATGTTATTGATTCCCTTACCCTATTTTCCTTGTGATTGTTGTTTTAGTGAGGAAGAGCGTAAAGCACGAAGGGTGATGCCATGTATTGTTTTGGTGAGAGAGTGTTAAAGCACGAAGGGTGATGCCGTGTATTATTTTGGTGAGAGAGAGTAAAAGCACGAAGGGTGATGCCGTGCACTTGACTGTTTCTCTTCTGTTACTATTCGATGTTTCCCCGCAGCATGTTTTCCCCCTCTCATACTTGACTGTATATGACTGTTTCTTTCTGTACTTCTTTTCTGCTGTATATAGTTAAATTGCACAGGTTTATTTGGTAGTCTGGTCCTAGCCTCGTCACTACTTCGCCGAGGTTAGGCTAGAAACTTACTAGCACATGGGGTTGGTTGTGCTGATACTACACTCTGCACTCTATTGTGCAGACCCCAGTGTTGTGGACTTTGGACCGCAGTGAGATTGCTTATTCTCGTTCATCAAGCGACCCGAGGTAGCCCTGCAGGCATCCGTAGGCCTTGGCGTCTCCTTCTATCTACTTTCCTATTTCTCACACGTATTTTCAGAGACAGTGTTGTATTTAATTCTTTTAGACCTCTATTTGTAGTATTCTTAGTCCGTCTGTGAAGCTATGACACCAGTTCTGGGTAGTCAAAATCCAAACAGTTGTATTAGATATTCATGTTCAGATAGCTTATTGTTTTTCTTCCGCTTATGTTATATTCCGCTGTGTAAATGTTACCTCTTCGCAATTGTTAATGAATATAAATTGGGTTAAAAAGGTAAATTTTTCACATAATTGGCTTGCCTAGCTCACATTAGTAGGCGCCATCACGACTCCTGAGGGTGGGAAATTCAGGTCGTGACAAGTTGGTATCAGAGCTCTAGGTTACATGGGTCTCACAGTTCTATGACGACCCCGCCTGTCGTCACGTGAGTTACTGCCCCGTTTCTCCCATTTTATGCTTCTTCATGTTTCGTTATCGGTATTCGGTGTGTAGAGTTAAATCGTATTGGTTTTGATAGGAAATGAGACACTTAGTCTCTTTAAGAAAGGCTTGTTTTGGAAAAGTTAACCGGATGTTGACTATTGATCTAGAGGGCTTGGATGTGATTTCCGGTGATTCAGTTAGCTTCGGGGGTTGATATGTGGCTTAGGAGTGTGATCGGAATTGATTTTGGAGGTCCGGAGTGGAATTAGACTTGAATTGGCGAAGTTAGTATTTTGGCAAATTCCGGTTGGCAGGTGAAATTTTGATATGGGGGTCGGAATGGAATTCCGAGAGTTAAAGTAGTTTCGTTAGGTGATTTTGGATGTGTGTGCAAAATTTCAGATCATTCGGAGGTGTTTTGGTCGGGTTTTTGATCAAATGCGTATTTCGGAAGTTTTTAAGAAATTTAGGCTTGAATCCGATGTAATTTGATGGTTTTGGTGTTGTTTGTGGTGTTTTGATGATTGTAACAAGTTTGAATGATGTTTTAGGATGGGTTGACACTTTTAGTTGAGGTCTCGGGGGCCTTGGGGTGATTTCGGATGGTCAATCGGACCAATCTTGGTTTTTGAAGTTGCAGCTTTCAGTTGAGTGTTGCAGAACATTTTTGTTCTCTGCGATCGCAGGAGTGCAATTGCGATCGCATAGAAGGTTTGGGGAAGGCCGTTATGATTGCTCAATGCGATCGCGGAAAAGGGTATGCGATAGCATAGGTTAAGGAGGTTGTTCATTGCGATCGCATGAGGAGTAATGCGATCGCGTAGTGTTAAATGGACCTGAGGTTCTGAGGGGTACTTTGTTCAATGCGATCGCGGAGTAGTGTATGCGATCGCGTAGGTTTGATTGGTAAAGCAGTGCGATCGTAGTTAAGGGGTCGCGTTCGCATAGGACATTTTGGAGGCCTGGGAAAGTTGAGCTATGCGATCGTAGAGGCTTGGATGCGATCACATAGAGTAAAATCTGGGCTGACAGAAGGGTTTTAATAAACATTTCACCTGCAAACCAAGTCCCATTTCCTCCATTGTTGAGTAACCTTGGAAGCTTTTGACGAGTATTAAAGAGGGTTTTGACTGAGAATCGATTGGAGGTGAGTCCCATGGCCTAGAAACATCATTTAATTGTAGATTCAACATCTAAATTTATAGAAATTTGATTAAAAGGGGAAGGATTAGGGCTTGACTTTTGAAAAAGAAATTTGGGGGTTTGAGGGAGTATTTGAGCTCAGATTTTGGTAAATTTGATATGTATAGACTCGTGACAAGATAAGGAATACGACGATGTCAATTTTCTGATTTTTTGAGAAGTGGGCCCAGGGCTTGGGTTTTGCCAACTTCGTGATTTTCGATATTTTTCGGGTCTTTTCGATTAGGTTGTATTCCCTTAGCCTATTGTAACGTATTACTTGTGGTTTTGATCAGATTCGACGCTCGAGGAGGTTGATTTGCGAGGCAAGGGAGTAGCAAGCTAGGATTTCTGCCTGCTTGAGGTGAGTAATGAATGTAAATGATGTCCTGAGGGTTTGAAACCCCGGATTTGCACATCGTAGTGCTATATTGAGGTGAGACACGCGCTTGATGATGAGCGCGGGTCGTTTACTATTGGGGATTGTGACTTGGTCTGTCCCGAGTGATGCTTCTACTGCGTATTTGATTAAAGCTTATTTGTTATCATCATTATTTGGACTGATTGTCATATTTGGGCTTCTTGCCAATTCTTTGGACCATCCGGGGAGTTTATTTACTATTTCCTCATTGTTTGACTTACTACTTGAACCCAGTCGTACCGTTTTCTACTGTCTTACAACTCAGCCACTTTTACTCGATTTTTGAAACTAAAAGATATATTAAATGATGTTTTGGGCTGAGAACTACTATTTTACTATTGCCCGAGGAGCTTATATGATTTGTGGACTGAGTACGGCCAAGGGCCAGATGTGAGGATACTATGGGATCGGGCTGCGCGCCGCAGCAGTGTTATACTGATATTGATATGAGCCTGAGGGCCTAGATTTGATGCCACGAGATGGATTGATATTGCGTTTGGGCCGCAAGGGGCCCCTCCCGGAGTCTGCACACCCCCAGTGAGCGTCGTCGACGATAAATAAATGGAGCGGGCTGTACGCCGCAACGGGTACTATAGGGTACCGTTCTATGTGTTGATTTCTCTTTATATGTCTGTCACTTAACTGCTTATTTGTTGTAGTATTTCTACATTTCGCTTCCATTGGTTTATTACTCTCATATTACTTGTTTTTAAACTGTCGCAGTGTAGATTACTCTGTGTTTTCCGTGATTTCTTATTCTCAGTCATTATTTATGCTTATTACTCACTGGGTCGGAGTACTCACATTACTCCCTGCACCTTGCGTGCAGATCCAGGTGCATCTGAGGCTGAGTGAGGATTATTTCAGTTGAGCAGCGCATATCCGGGAGCATCAAGGTAGTTGCATGGCGTCCGCAGCCCTGATCTCTCCTTTCTATCCTTGTTATTAATTAGTATTCCCTAGATGGACATGTATTAGGTTGTTAAACTTGTACTAGAGGCTCGAGACTTGTGACACCAGATCTATATGGGATATGTAGTGGTATTATCATCTGATTTTCCGCATATTTAACTCGTTGTCTTAAACTCTTATTGGAGTAATTTAGCAATTTAACTGTGTTAACTGATAATAATTTTCATAAGAAAACAGAAAGGGTTGTTAGTTGGTCAGGCTTGCCTAGCAGTGTGTTGGGCGCCATCACGACCGGGATTGGGGTCGTGACAAGTTGGTATCAGAGCCTAGGTTACTAGGTCTCACGAGTCTGGAGCCGGTTTAGTAGAGTCTCGCGGATCGGTACGGAGACGTCTATACTTATCCTCGGGAGGCTGTAGAACCTGTTAGGAAAATTCCACATTCTTGAAATTCTTGTCGTGCGAACTTGTTGCTCTGAATACTAAATTTCTCTTTATTCCATTCTCTCACAGATGGTGAGGATTCGAGCTACCCGACGTGCCGGACGACCACCAGTACCACCTACTGAGGCTACTAGAGGTCGTGGATGCGGTCGTGGTCGTGTTAGAGGTAGAGCAGCTGGGGCAGCACCTGTGGATCATTTAGTTTCCCCAGCTTAGGACCAGGCTCCAGCAGCACCAGTGCAGGCACCAGCTGTGCCCATTGTGATACCGGGTCTCCAGGAGACATTAGCCTAGATATTGACAGTTTGTTCGGGCTTGGCTCAGGTGGTTTCAGCCACCACAGTAGTAGCAGCTACTTCGCAGGGAGGGAAAGGCAATCAGACCTCTGCTGCTCGCACACTTGAGCAGGTAGTGCAGGGACTACAGACGCCGGGGGCATCTCTAGCTCAGTCGGTTATACCAGTTCAGGAGTTCGTAGTACCAGCTATGCCAGACGATGAGCAGCGTCGTCTTGAGAGGTTTGGTAGGCTCCAGCCTCCATCGTTTAGTGGTGCTGAGGGCGAGGATGCCCAGGGTTTTCTTGACAAGTGCCAGCGGATGCTCCGCACAACAGGGATTCTTGAGTATAGTGGTGTGGCATTTACCACCTTTCAGTTCTCGGGGGCTGCCTTTACTTGGTGGGAGGATTTTGAGAGGCGTAGGCCGGTTGGTGCAGCACCCCTTTCTTGGCAGCAGTTCTCCGCTCTCTTCTTAGAGAAGTATGTACCGCAGTCCCATAGAGAGGAGCTGCGTAGGAAGTTTGAGTGGTTGACGCAGGGGGTATGTCCGTAACCCAATATGAGATGAGGTTTTCTGAGTTGGCTCGTCATTCCATTTGGATGATTCTGACAGATCGTGAGAGGATCAGGAGATTTGTGGATGGCCTTAACTACCATCTCCGTATTCTGATGACTAGAGAGAGAGATTATTGGGTGCTACGTTCGAGGAGGTGGTTGATATCGCTCATGAGATTAAGACAGTTTGCCGTCGGGAGTGAGAGGAGATGGAGGCCAAGAGGCCTCGAGGATCGGGCAATTACAGTGGTGCTCTTTCGAGAGGCCAATTTCAGCATGGTAGAGGTCGTTCTTTTAGGCCTGCTCAGTCAACTTGACCTGAGTACCGAGGTGGATCTTCTGGTCGTGGTTATCAGGGTTCTCAGCAGAGTCAACCATCTCTCAGCGCTCTTCCAGCACAAAATTCATCTCGTGCCCCATCAGTCCAGGGTTCTTCCGTGGCAGGTCGTTCTTCTGGCCATTTTGGTGCCAGGGATTTCCTTCAGTCCCCATCTCCAGCACCGGGTAGTTGTTACGTGTGCGGAGAGTTTGGGCATATGAGGAGGCAGTGTCCTCGACTTCTCGATGGTCAGTATCAGCAAAGGGGTCAGCCCTCGACTTCTGCTCTAGTTACTTCACCACCCGCCCAGCCAGCTAGGGGTGGAGGTCAGGTAGTCAGGGGTCGCCCTAGAGGGGGAGGTCGATCAGGGGGCGGTCAGGCCCATTTCTATGCACTCCCAGGCAGACGCGATGCCATTGCTTTGGATGCTATCATTACATGTATTGTTTCAGTCTGCCATAGAGATGCCTTTGCATTATTTGATCCCGATTTCGCCTTTTCTTATGTGTCATCATACTTTGCTCATTATTTGGGTACGCCCCGTGAGTTTCTTGCTTTACCTATTCATGTATCTACCCCGGTGGGCAATACTGTTGTTGTAGACCATATGTACCGGTCATGTGTGGTGACTATTGGGGGTCTGGAGACCCGAGTAGATCTATTACTATTGAGCATGGTGGATTTTGATGTCATTTTGGGCATGGATTGGCTATCCCCGTGTCGTGCTATTCTAGACTGTCATGCTAAGATAGTCACTTTAGCTATGTCGGGTGTACTGCGGATCGAGTGGCGTGGTGTGACTGATTATGTTCCTAGTAGAGTGATATCCTTCTTGAAGGCCCAACGTATGGTTGGGAAGGGTTGTCTTTCATATCTAGCTTTTGTCAGGGATGTTGGAGCCGAGACTCCTAGTATTGATTCTGTTCCAGTTGTGAGGGATTTTCCCGATGTTTTTCCTGTAGACCTGTCGGGCATGCCACCAGACAGGGATATTGATTTTGGTATTGACCTGGTGCTGGGCACTCATCCCATTTCTATTCCGCCGTATTGTATGGTGCCAGCAGAGTTGAAGGAATTGAAAGAACAACTTCAGGAACTCCTAGATAAGGGGTTCATTCGGCCTAGTGTGTCACCTTGGGGTGCGGCCGTTCTGTTTGTGAAGAAGAAGGATGACACAATGAGAATGTGCATCGATTATAGGAAATTGAACAAAGTAACAATTAAGAACAAATATCCTTTGCCTCGCATTGATGATTTATTTGATCAGCTTCAGGGAGCGAGAGTGTTCTCCAAGATTGATCTCTGTTCGGGCTATCACCAGTTGAATATCAGGGATTCAGATATTCTTAAGACTGCTTTCAAGACCAGATATGGTCATTATGAGTTTCTTGTTATGTCTTTCGGGCTAACCAATGCCCCAACAGCATTCATGCATTTGATGAACAACATGTTCTGGCCTTATCTTGATTCATTCGTCATAGTCTTCATTGACGATATTCTGGGTATTCGCATAGTCAGGAGGAGCACGCGGATCATTTGAGAGTTGTGTTGCAGAGGTTAAGAGAGGAGAAACTTTATGCAAAATTCTCCAAGTGTGAGTTTTGGCTCAATTCAGTGGTTTTCTTGGGGCACGTGGTGTCCAGCGAGGGTATTCAGGTTGATCCAAAGAAGATATAGGCGGTTCAGAGTTGGCCTAGACCGTCCTCAGCCACAGAGATTCGTAGCTTTCTTGGGTTAGCAGGCTATTATCGCCGGTTTGTTCAGGGATTTTCATCCATTGCATCGCCCTTGACCAAGTTGACTTAGAAGGGTGCTCTATTTGTATGGTCGGACGAGTGTAAGGAGAGCTTTCAGAAGCTTAAGACAGCCTTGACCACAGCTTCAGTGTTGGTTTTGCCATCAGCTTCAGGTTCATATACTGTGTATTGTGATGCTTCAAGAGGTTGGATTGGTTGTGTGTTAATGCAAGAGGGTAGAGTTATTGCTTATGCTTCTCGTCAGTTGAAGCCCCATGAGAAGAACTACCCCGTTCATGATTTGGAGTTGGCTGCCATAGTTCATGCATTAAAGATTTGGAGGCATTACTTGTATGGCGTATCTTGTGAGGTGTTCACTGATCATCGCAGTCTTCAACATTTGTTCAAGCAAAAGGATCTTAATTTGAGGCAGCAAAGATGGTTAGAGTTGCTTAAAGATTATGATATTACCATATTGTATCACCCGATAAAGGCCAACGTGGTGGCCGATGCCTTGAGCCGAAAGGCACTGAGTATGGGAGTTTGGCATATAATCCAGTTGGGGAGAGACCCCTTGCTGTTGATGTTCAGGCCTTGGCCAATCGGTTTGTGAGACTAGATATTTTGGATCCTAGTCGGGTGTTGGCTTGTGTGGTTTCTTGGTCTTCCTTATTTGATCGCATCAGAGAGCGCCAGTATGATGATCCACATTTGCTTGTACTTAAAGACAGAGTTCAACATGATAACGCTAGAGAGGTGACCATCGGTGATGATGGTGTGTTGAAGATGCAGGGCCGGATTTGTGTTCCCAATATGGATGGGCTTAGAGAGTTGATTCTGGATGAGGCCCATAGCTTGCGATATTCCATTCATCTGGGTGCCGCAAAGATGTATCAGGATTTGAGGCAGCACTATTGGTGGAGAAGAATAAAGAAATATATCGTGGGATTTGTAGCTCGGTGTCTCAATTGTCAGCAGGTGAAATATCAGCATCAGAGACCGGGTGGATTGCTTCAGCAGATGGTTATTCCCAGGTGGAAGTGGGAGAAGATTACTATGGACTTTGTTGTTGGTCATTCCTGTGTGTACTACCTATTCTTCAAAGCGGTTGGCAGAGATTTATATCCGATAGATTGTTCGGTTGCATGGTATTCTGGTTTCCATCATCTCAGATAGAGGTACTTAGTTTACTTCGCAGTTTTGGAGGGCCGTGTAGAGGGAGTTGGGTACTCAGGTGGAGTTGAGCACATCATTTCATCCTCAGACGGACGGACAGTCCGAGCGTACTATCCAGATATTGGAGGACATGTTGCGTGCTTGTGTTATTGATTTTGGAGGTTCATGGGATGCGTTTTTGCCACTTGCAGAGTTTGCTTACAACAACAGCTACCAGTCGAGTATTCAAATGGCTCCGTATGAGGCTTTGTATGGGAGTCGGTGTAGATCTCCCGTTGGTTGGTTTGAGCCCAGTGAGGCTAGGCTATTGGGGACAGATTTGGTTCAGGATGCCTTAGAGAAGGTGAAAGTGATTCAGGAGAGGCTTCGTACAGCACAAGCGCGTCAGAAGAGCTATGCGGACCGGAAGGTTCGAGATGTATCCTACATGATTGGTGAGAAGGTCTTGCTGAAGGTTTCACCCATGAAGGGTGTTATGAGGTTTGGGAAGAAAGGTAAGTTGAGTCCGCAGTTCGTTGGGCCTTTTGAGGTGCTTCGGAGGATTGGGGAGGTGGCTTATGAGCTTGCTTTGCCACCCAGCATGTCGAGTATGCACCCGGTATTTCATGTTTCTATGCTCCGGAAGTATATTAGGGATCCGTATCATGTTTTGGACTTAAGCACGGTTCAGTTGGATGATGGTTTGACCTTTGATGTGGAGCCAGTAGCGATTTTGAGTTGCTAGGTTCGGAAGTTGAGGTCAAAGGATATAACTTCAGTGAAAGTGCAGTGGAGAGGTTGGCCCGTGGAGGAGGCTACGTGGGAGAACGAGCAGGAGATACGGAGCAGATATGCTCATCTGTTTGAGGCTCCAGGTATGTTTCTTGACCCGCTCGAGGAGGAGCGTTTGTTTTAGTTGGGGAGGATGTGACGACCCGGCCCATCGTCATGTGAGTTACTACCCTGTTTCCCCCCATTTATTCTTCTTCATGTTTCATTATCGGTATTCGGTGTGTAGAGTTAAATCGGATTGGTTTTGATAGGAAATGAGACACTTAGTCTCTTTAAGGAAGGTTTGTTTTGGAAAAGTCAACAGGATGTTGACTATTGAGTTAGAGGGCTCGGATGTGACTTCCGGTGATTTGGTTAGCTTCGGGGGTTGATATGTAGCTTAGGAGTGTGATCGGAATTGATTTTGGAGGTCCAAAGTGGAATTAGGCTTGAATTGGCGAAGTTAGTATTTTGGCGAATTCCGGTTGGTAGGTGAGATTTTGATACGGGGGTCAGAATGGAATTCCGAGAGTTGCAGTAGCTTCGTTAGGTGATTTTGGATATGTGTGCAAAATTTCAGAGCATTCGGAGGAGTTTTGGTCGGGTTTTTGATCAAATGTGTATTCCGGAAGTTTTTAAGAAATTTAGGTTTGAATCCGATGTAATTTGATTGTTTTGGTATTGTTTGTGGTGTTTTGATGATTGGAACAAGTTTGAATGATGTTTTATGATGGGTTGGCACTTTCGGTTGAGGTCTTGGGGGCCTCGGGAGCCTCGGGGGCCTCGGGGTGATTACTCAGTGTAGATTACTCTGTGTTTTCCGTGATTTCTTATTCTCAGTCATTATTTATGCTTATTAGTCACTGGGTCGGAGTACTCACATTACTCCCTACACCTTGCGTGCAGATCCCTCAGACTCTACTAAGCTTGTCTGTGAACTTGTCACGACCCCAACCTCCGATGTGATGGCGCCCAACACACTGCTAGGCAAGCCTGACCAACACAGAAAACACAGAGTAATCTACAATGCGGCAGTTTAAAAACAAGTAATATGAGAGTAATAAACCAATGGAAGCGAAATATAGAAATACTACAACAAATAAGCAGTTAAGTGACAGACATATAAAGATAAATCAACACATACAACGGTACCCTATAGTACCCGCTGCGGCGTGCAGCCCGCTCCATTTATTTATCGTCGACGGCGCTCACTGGGGGTGTGCAAACTCCGGGAGGGGCCCGTTGCGACCCAAGCGCAATATCAAGCCATCTCGTGGCATCAAATCTGGGCCCTCAGCCTCATATCAATATCAGTATAACACTGTTATGGCGCGCATCCCGATCCCATAGTATCCTCACATCTGGCCCTTGATCGTACTCAGTCCAGATATCATATAAGCTTCTCGGGCAATAGTAAAATAGTAGTTCTCAGCCCAAAACATCAGTTAATATATCTTTTAGTTTCAAAAATCGAGTAAAAGTGGCTGAGTTGTAAGACAGTAGAAAACAGTACGACTAAGTTCAAGTAGTAAGTCAAACAGTGAGGAAATACTAAATAAACTCCCCGGAGGATTCAAAGAATTGGCAAGAAGCCCAAATATGACAATCAGTCCAAATAATGATGGTAAAAAATAAGCTTTAATCAAATACGCAGTAGAAGCATCACTCGGGACGGACCAAGTCACAATCCCCAATAGTAAACGACCCGCGCTCATCATCAAGCGCGTGTCTCACCTCAAATCCGGGGTTTCAAACCCTTAGGACATCATTTATATTCATTACTCACCTCAAGCAGGCTGAAATCCTAGCTCGCTACTCTCTTGCCTCGCAAATCAACCTCCTCGAGCGTCGAATCTGATCAAAACCACAAGTAATACATTACAATAGGCTAAGGGAATACAACCCAATCGAAAAGACTCGAAAAATATCGAAAATCACAAAGTTGGCAAAACCCGAGCCCCGGGCCCACGTCTCGAAAAATCAGAAAATTGACATCGCCGGATTCCTTATATTGCCACGAGTCTATACATATCCAATTTACCGAAATCCGAGCTCAAATACTCCCTCAAACCCCCAAATTTCTATTTCAAAAGTCAAGCCCTAATCCTTCCCTTTTTAATCAAATTTCCATGAATTTAGATGTTGAATCTACAATTAAATGACGTTTCTAGGCCATAGGACTCACCTCCAATCGATTCCCAGTCAAAACCCTCTTTAATACTCGTCAAAATCTCCCAAGGTTACTTAAAAATGGAGGAAATTGGACTTGGTTCGCGGGTGAAATGTTTATTAAAACCCTTCTGTCAGCCCAGATTTTACTCTATGCGATCGCATCCAAGCCTCTGCGATCGCATAACTCAACTTTCCCAGGCCTTCAAAATGTCTTATGCGAATGCGACCCCTTAACTACGATCGCATTGCTTCACCAATCAAACCTACGCGATCGCATACACTACTTCGCGATCGCATTGAACAAAGTACCCCTCAAAACCTCAGGTCCATTTAACACTATGCGATCGCATTACTCCTTATGCGATCGCAATGAACAACCTCCTCAACCTATGTGATCGCATAACCTATTCCGTGATTGCATTTAGTAATTAGAACGGCCTTCTCCAAACCTTCTATGCGATCACAATTGCACTCCTACAATCGTAGAGAACAAAAATGTTCTGGAACACTCAACTGAAATCTGCGACTTCAAAAACCAAGATTGGTCCGATTGACCATCCGAAATCACCCTGAGGCTCCTGGGACCTCAACCAAAAGTGCCAACCCATCCTAAAACATCATTCAAACTTGTTCCAATCATCAAAACACCACAAACAACACTAAAACCATCAAATTACATCGGATTCAAGCCTAAATTTCTTAAAAACTTCCGAAATACGCATTTGATCAAAAACCCGACCAAAACACCTCCGAATGATCTGAAATTTTGCACACACATCCAAAATCACCTAAAGAAGCTATTGCAACTCTAGGAATTCCATTCTGAGTACCGTATCCAAATCTCACCTACTAACCGGAATTCGCCAAAATACTAACTTCGCCAATTCAAGCCTAATTCCACTCTGAACCTCCAAAATCAATTCCGATCACAGTCCTAAGCCATATATCAACCCCCGAAGCTAACCGAATCACCGTAAATCACATTCGAGCCCTCTAACTCAATAGTCAGCATCCGATTGACTTTTCCAGAATAAGTCTTCCTTAAAGAGACTAAGTGTCTCATTTCCTATCAAAACCAATCCCATTTAACTCTAACACACTGAATACCGATAACGAAACATGAAGAAGCATAAAATGGGGGAAACGGGGCAGTAACTCACGTGACGACGGGTCGGGTCGTCACAGTTACTTGATTTTATTTCAATGTTATAGATTCCCTTGCGCTATTTGCCTTGTGATTGTTGTTTGGGTGAGGAAGAGCGTAAAGCACGAAGGGTGATGACGTGTATTGTTTTGGTGAGAGAGTGTTAAAGCACGAAGGGTGATGTCGTGTATTGTTTTGGTGAGAGAGAGTAAAAGCACGAATGGTGATGCCGTGCACTTGTCTTTGATTTCCTATTTTTTATTGATAACTGTGTTATGGTTTCTCTACATTGAATTGTTGATTTCCTGTTGATACTTGTTGTACCACGTAACATGATTTTCCCTTCCTATTTTCAATTGAACTGTGGCGATCATCATATTTATTTATTTCTCTTCTGTTACTATTCGATGTTTCCCCGCAACATGTTTTCCCCCTCCCATACTTGACTGTATATGACTGCTTCTTTCTGTACTTCTTTTCTGATGTATATAGTTAAATTGCACAGGTTTATTTGGTAGTCTGGTCCTAGCCTCGTCACTACTTCGCCGATGTTAGGCTAGGCACTTACCAGCACATGGGGTCGGTTGTGCTGATACTACACTCTACACTCTATTGTGCAGACCCCAGTGTTGTGGACTTTGGACCATAGTGAGATTGCTGATTCTCATTCATCAGGCGACCCGAGGTAGCCCTGTAGGCATCCGTAGGCCTTGGCGTCTCTTTTTATCTTGTTTCCTATTTCTCACACGTATTTTCAGAGACAATGTTGTATTTAATTCTTTCAGACCTCTATTTGTAGTATTCTTAGACCGTCTGTGAAGCTGTTACACCAGTTCTGGGTAGTCGAAATCCAAACAGTTGTATTAGATATTCATGTTCAGATAGCTTATTGTTTTTCTTCCGCTTATGTTATATTCCGCTGTTTAAATGTTACCTCTTCGCAATTGTTAATGAATATAAATTGGGTTAAAAAGGTAAACTGTTCACATAATTTGCTTGCCTAGCTCACATTAGTAGGCGCCGTCACGACTCCCGAGGGTGGAAAATTCGGGTCGTGACAGTTAATTCTTAAGATGACCGGCCGGGTCATCACAATTTATTATACACATTCGGATTTAAAATACCGGAGAAAATACTTGTATTTGATATAGCTGCAGCATAATATACATGAACTAAAATTACACAAACAAATGAAAATTAGACTGCAGTATACTGAATAAGTATAGTCCTGTAAAATTATGATATCCAACTTATTATCGAAAATGTAATTATTAGTTTAACACAACTCCCAACATATAATATAATTTGTGGCTAAAAATGCATAAAAGACTGCACCCAATGGTCATGAAGTACTGACGAAATGATTAAATATTATAGGTAGCTATACTAGAGTAACTTGTATCATACGCCATAAAAATAGCCAAGGGGAGTAACCAAAATTGGTCATAAGTAGCATTTGCACCATATTTTATAATATATTGGCTTATATGCCTTCATAAGTAGCATTTCCAGCATATTTTACAGGGAATAACCAAATTTGGTCGAATTTAAGGTAAAAAATTCTGGATTTTTCACATCAAGTATTAAAAACGGGACATAGTGGTTTAACAATATATAACTCCAGTGTAATACACAGGAATCAAAATATTAAATTATTTAATTCTAGTAAATTGTTCTAGATACCAAGTTTCCACTATTTTCCACTTCTCCATTATAATATACTAGTTTATATCCGTTCATAAGTAGCATTTCCAGCATATTTTATAGGAAGTAATCAAAATTGGACGAATTTAGGATAAAACATTCTGGATTATTCACGTTAAATACTGGACATTATGGTTTAAAAATATATATACCTCCAGTATAATATACAGGAAACAAAACATTAAATCACTTAATTCCAGTAAATTGTTCTAGATACCAAGTTTCCATTATTTTCGACTTTTCCATTATAATATACTGGCTTGTATGGCTTCACAAGTAGCATTTCCAGCATAATTTATAGGGAGTAAACAAAATTCGACGAATTTAGGACAAAATATTTTAGATTATTCACGTCCAGTATTAATTACTGGACATTATGGTTTAAAAATATAGACCTCCAATGTAATATACAGGAAACAAAATATTAAATTATTTAATTCCAGTAAATTATTCTAGATACCAAGTTTTTACTATTTTTCACGTCTCCATTATAACATACTGGTTTATATGCCTTCATAAGTAGCATTTCCAGCATATTTTATAGGGATTAAAAAAATTGAACTAATTTAGGGTAAAATATTCTGAATTTTTCATGTCCAGTATTATATGCTGGACATTATGTTCAACAATATATACCTCCAGTGTAATATATAGGAAACAAAATATTAAATTATTTAATTCTAGTAAATTGTTCTAGATACCATGTTTCCACTATTTTTCACTTATCCATTATAATATACTGGCTTATATCCCTTCAAAAGTAGCATTTCTAGCATATTTTATAGGGAGTAACCAAAATTGGTCGAATTTAGGGTAAACAATTCTGGATTATTACAGCCCAGTATTAAATACTGGACATTATGGTTTAACAATATACTAGTTACGATAAGTCCGGGTTGTGCCGGGGCCCAACAACCATAGTCAAAGGTAAAATTTTTATGTGGCATCCAGTTTTGCTTCACCGGTTAGATTTATGGCCACTTTTTTTAAAAAGTTTAATTGATACACATTGTTTAGATAATTTCAGATGTATATACTTTTCTCTTCTTGTTTACTGCTATTTTCTTCTTCTTAGTTGCAAATGAGTTTTTTAAATATGTTGTCTTTTCGATAATTTGATGATTAGGATTTGTTCTTTATGATATTTGAAAGTTATGTTTCAAATTTGGGCTCATTTGGAGTAGATTTGGGTATTGGATTGTGTATTGAATTGTTGAAAATCAAAGAACAAATTTATATTTTAGAACTTAAGATTCGAAATCTGAAGTTGCATTCAATTGATTGAACTACTGAAGATTCGAATTTCTGAAGTTGCATTTGAACGATAAAAGAACTTCATATTTGATTTCTAAATTTGCATTGAAGAGATTAAACTACTTCATATTCGAAGTTCTGAAGTTGCATTCGAAAGATAGAAGAACATCATATTTGATTTCTGAAGTTGCATTAAAGAGATTGAACTAATTTTGATTCGAGCGGATATACTTTACAAAATTTTGTGCATTGCGGGTATAACTTCAATGGTGATCCCAAAAGTGAGTATATATGAAAATACCCCTAGTCAAACTCCTCTATGTATAACTGAATTATACATATATTATATATCTATTAACTAAATATATAGTTGGGCGGGTGACTATTTGAATTAATTCTTTTAAATATCTTAGATACTCATTACATTCAAGCAAAACTAAAAGAATTTGCTTCTTGCCTTTTTTTAGACAAAAGCTAAATTTTCTTAAGATTTTAATTGACTCAAACTTCAAATAATATTTATTTATATTTTCAAATGTTGCATATATGAAATTCCTATCAATTAATGATACTTCTCTATGCACAACTTTACGAATGAAAGCTCTCAATAATATAATCAAACCTTATCATAAACTCATAAATGTTGCAAATATGTAGCGTGTTCCCTCGTTTTATTGGCTTAAATATGGATTAGGAGGTAAAATAATTTTTTCCTAATACATACTTTGCCCCCTTAACTTATATTCAAATTCTTTGACAAACTGCAGTTTTACATGTAATATTTTTACCAATCCCTTTATATGTATTACTGTTTTATATGCTTTACTTAAATTTTTTATTTGACAAATCTATATGCTTTACCAAATTACTTTGCGCAAAATTTCACTTATTTGATTTAATAAAAGGGCGATCTCTGCTTATTTCCCTCCATCTTATAATTTCTCACATTAATTTAATTGAAGCAAAGCTTACTCCAAATTAAGCATATTTCATATGTGTCCCGCTTGAGTATTTAAAGTTCATACCCACTTGCTGCTATCTATAACATCTGCTCACCATTTCATAACCACGAGCCTTTTGAATGGAACAATTAATTAGCCGACATTAGGCTAGATGATTATATATTTATAATTTTGTTTCTCATGCTTAGATAATTCAATGAATATAATATATTATATTAGTTATAATTAAGTGATGGTTATGTATTCAAATATATGTATTATAGTAACAAATAAATAAAGAGCTCATAATAGATAAAAACTTTGAAGAAAAAGAATTTTTTTCCAATATTCTAATACTAAAGAAAGATAATTATTAGATTAAGAGAAAATAAGAAAATCCCAATGGCAAAAATTTTCTCGACAAAAAGGAAAAAAAATATGTTATAAATGGTTGAAAAATAAAGAGGAAAATGGTTTGTGTGGGCAGGGACGTGATGGCCACGTGAGGGAGTACAATGTCTGTCACATAAATGTCGTATGGAAACATGTGTAGAGTGACGTAAGTGAAGGATAGTTAAGTCAAAGATATTCAAAAAAGTATATTGTAGCTATAGCAGGATTTCATCGTGACCAATCATACTGCCTCTTTCAAATGAAATGACCAAATTACCCCCGATATCCCAAGCAGACATGTTGACCTGGTGCTTGCTTATTCCCTCTTCTATATAGTAGTAATACCTCCAGTGTAATATACAGGAAAAAAAAAATATATTTAATTCCAGTAAATAGTTCTAGATACCAAGTTTCCACTATTTTTCACTTCTCCATTATAATATACATGCTTATATACCTTCATAAGTAGCATTTCCACCCTATTTTACAGGGAGTAACAAAAATTAGTCAAATTTAGCGTAAAAAATTCTGGATTTTTCACATCCAGTATTAAATACGGCACATAGTGGTTTAACAATATATAACTCCAGTGTAATATACATGAAACAAAATATTAAATTATTTAATTCCATTAAATTGATCTAGATACCAAGTTTCCACTATTTTTCACTTCTCCATTATAATATACTGGCTTTGTCACGACCCAAAATCCACTATGGGTCGTGATAGAGCCCAACACCGTTGTCAGGCAAGCCAACGCGGAAGTATTGGTAAATTCTTATTTTACTTACCCAAATCGGTTACAACATTTCTTAATTTACAATTAATACAAGTGATGATAAGCAATATTTAATAATAATTATACAACCCAAAAGAACTGTCTATTAATGTGTGTGCCAAGACTTGGTGTCACAAGTAGAGGGCAACTAGTAGAATGTACAAAAGAATAATACTACCATACTGTATGAGATAGAATAGACAACAAAAGTAAAGAAATACCCCCTCAAGCTTCTGAACGGCACCGGAAGGGAGCAACTCACCGTGGAAGTCTCGGTCTATGAATCTGGAGCGCGCACCAGTCTGATAGTCAGGTATACCTGCCTCAAATCCTGTACAATTAAGTACAGAAGTGTAGTATGAGTACATAAATAATATTTACCCCGTAAGTATCCCATCTAATCTCAAAGAGGTAGAGACGAGAGGTCGACTTGATACTTACTAAGGTCAAAAAATACAATGAAGTGTTACACTAAGCATGAAAATCAAAAATAATCAACAGTTTGTAGCAAGAGGTAATATGTCATGTTCTTAACAATTTTACGATTAGCCATTTACATTTCAAATATTTAGCCGGTCAAGTCATGGATAAGATTTCATATAGATATCATGTGCACGCTATGCCGAGGTCGACGGCCTGATCCAATAGAAAATAAATTGTGCACTGCCAAAGGGTCGAATGGCGTGAACCATAGATGCATCTTTTTATACCGAGGTGATCGGCCCGATCCACAAATATCATAATATAATATCAAGGAAACACACGAAGATGCATTTATATTCAAATAAATTCATACAATGGTTCAACAAGTATATATGCTCACTTATATCCCTTTCCAAGCCTCTAGCATATCCTAAGTGATCACTTTAGCAAGAAAATATAGAGACATTCACAAATATAGCATGATATGGATCCTAGGCTACCCGGACAATTAACATAATAGTAGCTTCGCACGGACTCTCGTCACCTCGTCCGTACGTAGCCCCCGCATTTGGTAGCAAATTACTCAATTATTACACCTATGGGAACAATTCCATCTTACAAGGTTAGAAAGGAGACTTACCTCACTCCAAAGTATACTTCCAATGCCAAGAACGAGCCCAAACCCTCAATTTGGAGCTGAACGATCCAAAACTAGTTAAATGAGGTAGGAACTAATCAATATAAGCTCACAAGATCGTATTCTAACTATTTAAGCAATTTTCCAACCCTAAACACGAATTTTCTAAAATATGACCCCCGGCCCACATGCCCGAATTCCAAAAATTTTCGAAGAAAGTGGTTCTCTATAACCTAAGGATCAATAAAATATGATTTCTAATTCATTTCACAACCAATGTCATGGTAAAATCTAAGTTTTATTAAAATCCTAGGTCTAGCTCTAACCCCATAATTTTACCTTAATCCTAGTGTTTAATCTACCTAAAACACAAGTGTTAAACTAAGAATAGGTGGGGTAAGCTTACCTCAAGATGCCAAGTAGAAGACATCTTCCAAAAGCTCCCAAAATCGCCAATGGAGGAGTGAAAAGTGTCAAAAATGACTTAGAACCCGTATTAAATGAAGCTCACTACTTCTGCGATTTCCGCTTCTGTGGTCATGGGATCGAATCTGCGGTCCCGTAAATGCGAGAAAGGGCCGCATCTGCGAAATGGGCTAAAACGGCTTCTACATTTTGGCCTGGCCTTCCCTGGGCCGCATCTGCGATAGATGGACCGCATATGCGGTCTCACACCTGTGGTCCACCAACCGCAGGTGTGGTTATGACATAACCAACAGCTTCAATACTTCTCAAAAATTTTAATTTCACTCGAGCCTCGTCCGATTGACGCTTGGGGCTCCGAGCCCTGCCCGAACATACCGACAAGTCTGAAATCACTAGACGAACCTACTTGAACCTTCGGAATACCCAAAACAACGCTAACTCTAAGAATCACCCCCTAAAACCAAATGAATCAAACTTATAAACTTCAAGTTCTTAGTTTTCCTCTAATGAGCCAAAATGCCCTAAAACTGCTCGGATTGACACCAAATTTTTCGGATAAGTCTTAAATGATATTTCGGACCTGTATCAGGCTTCGGAACCAACATACGAGCCCGATACCCATGAAATCAATCATTAATTAGTTTCTTTAAATCCTTAGAATTTCAGTTTAATAATTTCTAATAAAAATTTATTTCTCGGGTTAGGGACCTCGGAATTTGATTCCAGGCATACGCCCAGGTCCCATATTTTCCTCTGGACCCTCCGGGACCGTCAAATCACGAATCTGGGTCCGTTTGCTCAAAATGTTGACCAAGCCAAACTTAGTCCTTTTAAGAAAATCCTAAGGAATCAAATGAGCATATTTCACTCTAAACTCTTCCAAATCTCGAACCAACCGTCCCCGCAAGTCGTAAATTAGCTAACACAAGCGCGGGAAGTTTTATTTAAGGGAACGAGGTTCTAAAAGGCAAAACGACCAGTCGGGTCGTTACATTCTCCACCTCTTAAACAAACGTTTGTCCTCGAACAGACATAGAAAAGTACCTGAGCTACTGAATAAATGTGGATATCTGCTCCGCATGTCCTCCTCGGACTCCAAGGTCGCCTTCTCGACTGTTTGGCCCCTCCACTAGACCTTCACCGTAGAAATCCTCTTGGACCTCAACTGGCAATCCTGTCTATCAATAATGGCAACTGGCTCCTCCTCATAACCCAAACTCTCATCCAGCTGAATAGTACTAAAGTCTAACACGTGGGACAGGTCGGCATGATACTTCCAAAGCATCGATACATGAAAAATCGGATGAACTCCCGATAAGCTGGGGGGTAAAGCTAGCTCGTAAGCAACCTCCCCAACTCGCCTCAACACCTCAAATGGGCCAATAAACCTTGGGTTCAGCTTTCCTTTCTTCCCGAATCTCATAACGCCCTTCATGGGCGAGACTTTCAAGAGGACCTTCTCACCAACCATGAATAATACATCATGCGCCTTCTGATCTGCGTAACTCCTCTGTCTGGACTGAGCTGTGCAAAGCCTTTCCTGGATCAACTTTACCTTGTCCAAGGCATCCTGTACCAAATTTGTACCGTATAACTTAGCCTTACCAGGCTCAAACCACCCTATAGGAGAATGACAACGTCGACCATATAAAGCCTCATATGGAGCCATCTCTATCCTGGACTGATAGTTGTTGTTGTACGCAAACTCTGCCAAGGGCAAGAACTGATCCCACTGCCCTCCAAAGTCAATTACACATGCTCTGAGAATGTCCTCCAAAATCTGAACTGTCCACTTCGACTGCCCGTCGGTCTATGGATGAAATACCATGCTATGTGGGTCCCCAACTCACCCTGAATAGCTCTCTAGAAATGCAAAGTGAACTGAGGGCCTCTATCTGATATGATGGAAACAAGCACACCGTGCAATCAGACTATCTCCCAAATGTAGATTTGAGCATACCTCTCTGCTGTATAACTAGTCGCCACTGGAATAAAGTGGGCCAACTTGGTCAACCTGTCAACAATGACCCACACTGAATCAAACTTTCGCAAAGTCCGGGGCAACCCAACTACGAAATCCATGGTAATGCGCTCTCACTTCCACTCTGGTATAGGCATCTGCTGAAGCATGCCACCCGGCCGCTGGTGTTCATACTTGACCTATTGACAATTCAAACACCTAGCTACATACTCCACTTTGTATTTCTTCATCCTCTGCCACCAATAATGCTGCCTCAAGTCACGATACATCCCTCATATGGAATACCGCGAACTGTGTGCCTCCTCTAGAATCCTTTCCCTCAGACCATCAACATTAGGAACACATAGACAACCCTGGAGTCGCAAAACACCATCCTCACCAATAGAAATCTCCTTGGCACCTCCCTGAAGCATCGTCTCTCTAAGAACTGCCAAATGTGGATCATCAAACTATCGGGCCTTGATCTGCCCTAATAATGAAGACTAAGCAACCACACACACAAGAACTCGGCTGGGCTCTGAAATATCCAACCTCACAAGTCTGTTAGCCAAGGACTGGATGTCCAAAGCTAGTGGCCTCTCCTCCGCTGGAATGAATGCCAAGTTACCCATACTCTTTGCCTTCCTACTTAAGGCATCCGCGACCACATTAGCCTTGCCCGGATGATAAAGAATGGTGATGTCATAATCCTTCAGTAACTCAAGCCACCTGCGCTGCCTCAAATTAAGATCCCTCTATTTGAACAAATGTTGTAAGCTGCGATGATCTATATAAACCTTACACGACACACCATACAGATAATGCCTCCATATCTTAAGAGCATGAACGATCGCGACCAACTCTAGATCATGCACAGGATAATTCTTCTCATGAACCTTTAGCTGGCGTGAAGCATAGGCAATAACTCGCCCCTCCTGAATCAATACACATCCCAATCCAACGCGCGAAGCATCGCAATATACCATATACATCCCTGAGCTGAAAGGCAACACAAGAATTGGTGCTGCAGTCAAAGCTGTCTTGAGCTTCTGAAAACTCGCCTCACAATCATCAGACCAATGGAAATGAGCACCCTTCTGGGTCATTCTAGTCAGAGGTGATGCAATATATGAAAAACCCTGCACGAATTGTCTATAATAACCTGCTAACCGCAGGAAAATCCTAATCTCGGTCACCGAAGTAGGATATGGCCAACTCTGAACTGCCTCAATCTTCTTGGCGTCCACCTTAATGCCCTCTCCTGACACAATATGCCCCAAGAATTCCAATGACTCTAGCCATAACTCACACTTGGAGAGCTTAGCATATAGCTTCTGCTCTCGCAAGGTCTGAAGCACTACCCTCAAATGCTGCTCGTGCTCCCCCAGGCTACGGGAGTATATCAAGATGCCGCCAATGAATATGATGACAAATGAATCAATGTAAGGCCTAAGTACCTTGTTCATCAAGTCCATAAATGCTTCTTGGGCATTAGTCAAGCCAAAGAACATCACCAGGAACTCGTAGTGGCCATATCTAGTCCGGAATGTAGTCTTTGGAATATCCGAGTCCCGAATCTTCAACTGATGATACCCTGACCTCAAGTCAATCTTGGAGAACACCCGAGCACCCTGCAATTGGTCGAACAAATCATCGATATGAGGCATTGGATACTTGTTTTTGATGGTGACTTTGTTCAACTGGCGGTAATCAATGCACATCCGCATAGTTCCATCCTTATTCTTCACAAATAACACTGGTGCACCCCAAGGCGATACACTAGGTCTAACAAACCCCTTTTCTAATAACTTCTCAAGATGCTCCTTCAACTCATTCGGAGCCATATTGTACGGTGGGATAGATACCTGCTGGGTGCCTGGAGGCAAATCAATGCAGAAATCAATATCACGATCTAGTGGCATGCCAGGAAGATCAGAAGGAAACACATCGGCGAACTATCAAACTACTAGAACTGAATCAATCGTCGGAGACTCTGCGGTGGTGTCTCGAACATAAGCCAAATAATCCAAACACCCCTTGTCGACCATTTACCGAGCCTTCAGGAAAGAGATAACCCGACTAGATTTATCAACCATGGAACCCTTCCACTCCAACCTCAACAACCCTGGTATCGCTAAAGCAATAGTCTTGGCATAGTAATCTAGGATAGCGTGATATGGGGATAACCAATCCATGCCTAGGATGATCTCAAAGTCGATCATATCAAGCAACAGGAGATCCGCACTAGTCTCAAAACCACAGAATGTGACCACATAGGACCGGTAGATATGATCCAAAACCACAAAATTGCCCACAAGGGTGGACACATGAATAGGAATGCCCAAAGGCTCAGGAGAAATAACCAGGAAACGAGCAAATAGAGATGATGCATATGAATAAGTAGACCCTAGATCAAATAATACCGAAGCATCCCTACCACCAACAGAAATATTACCTGTGATGATGGCATCTGAGGCCAATGCATCTGGCCTAGTCGGAAGGGCATAGAATCTGGCTGGAGCGCCGGCTGGCTGGCCTCCACTGGACTGAGCAGTAGCTGGCT
Source organism: Nicotiana tabacum (assembly GCF_000715075.1). NCBI lineage: Eukaryota > Viridiplantae > Streptophyta > Magnoliopsida > Solanales > Solanaceae > Nicotiana > Nicotiana tabacum. Next base: position 152,845,914 of record NC_134089.1, on the reverse strand, counting down.
GACCTCTCCCTACTGGGCTCCACCACTAGGATGACCCCTACCCGTCTTCCTTCCACCTCTAGGTGGTGGGGCGGCCGATGCTGAAATCATAGGATGCTCACCCTACTGTACTGCCTTTCCCCAAAGCCTGGGGCAGTACCTCCTCATATGGCTAAGATCTCCGCACTCGAAACAACCCTGCGGTGCGGCGGCTTGCTGTCCTGATGGCTGACCCTGATGGCCTGTAGACCCACTAGAAGAAGCCTGAATAGCTGGTGGACGGTATGAACTCTTCGGTATAGCACTGAAATAAGAATTAGAAGATCTATAAGGACCTGAATACCCCCCGGAGGAACCCAGAATAGATGGCGGGCGATACGAGCCCTCTAGCATGGTGATGAAATAAGGACGTGCTGGGGTACCCCGAGCAGGTGGTGGTGCTGAATATAGGGGCCTGCAGGGCTGACCCCTCCCAAACTGACCTCTACCCCTAGCCGGGGCACCTTTGATCTCTCCGGAGAATGTAGCCCTTTTATCCTACTGCATTTGCTCTCTACCCCTTTGGAGATATCCCTCAATCCTGCGAGCAATCTCTACCACTAGCTGATACTCTATACCCATCTCCACCTCTCATGCCGTGCCATATAGAATACCGGGGTATAACCCCGTATCAAATCTGTGGGAAGTATCATGAGTGCATGGCGAGACAACTCAGAAAACCTCGCCTCATAATCGGTCACAGACATCTGACCCTACTCAAGATGCTCAAACTGATATCGTAGCTCTTCCCTCTCAGAGGGTGGAATGTACTTATCAAAGAACAACTATGCGAACTGACCCCAAATGATGGGAGGAGAACCTGCTGGCCTGCCTAGAACATAGGACTGCCACCATCTATGCGCCCTTCCCCCAAGCTGAAAAGTAGTGAAGTCAACTCCGTGCGAATCTAATATCCTCATATTGTGCAGTCTGTACCTGCACCTATCTATGAAGCCCTAGGCATCCTCATGACGCTTGCCCCCGAAGATCGGAGGGTGAAGCCTAGTCCACCTATCCAATAACTTCTACGGATAGCCATCAACAGCTGGTCTGGGTTGGGGTGCCACTACAACAACTGGCGGAGCCCCATCTGCGAGTAGTGCAACAGAAGTCTGATGCGCTGCAGCTGATGTCTAGGAGCCTGAGCAATAGGGGTCTGTGCTCCCCCTCCTGCCTGTGATGTAGCTGGATCTGCTGGAAATAAACCAGCCTGAGTCATAGAATCCATGAACCGCAGTATACGACCCATGACCTCTTGGAATCCCGGTGCTGCCATAAAGTCCATCGGGGTGGGATCAACTACGGTCACCTCACCCTACTCATCGATGATAGGATCTCTTGCGGGATCTACTAGTGGTACTACTGGTATAACTCTGGGATACCCTCGTCCGCTACCTAGGGCCTGTGCCCTCCTCCGGTCTCTACCTCGACCTCTAGCAATGGGGAGCAGCTTCGCCCGGGTCTGGAACATTAGTCGTGCGTGTCCTCACCATCTGTTAGAGAATGGAAGAGGGAAATTTAGCATAACAACTACTGCACGATAGGAATGACTAAAGAGTAGTTTTCCTAACACCCTATAGCCTCTCGAAGATAAATACAGACGTCTCCGTACCGATCTGCAAGACTCTATTAGGTTTGCCCATGACTTGTGAGACCTACGTGAACCTAGTGCTCTGATACCATGTTGTCACGACCCAAAATCCACTAAGGGTCGTGATGGCACCCAACACCATTGTCAGGCAAGCCAATGTGGAAGTATTAGTAAATTCTTATTTTACTTACCCAAATCGGTTACAACATTTTTTAATTTACAATTAAAACAGGTGATGATAAGCAATATTTAATAATAATTATACAACCCAAAAGAACTGTCTGCTAATATGTGTGCGAAGACCTGGTGTCACAAGTAGTGGGCAGCTAGTAGAATATACATAAGAATAATACTATCCTACTGTCCGGGATAGAATAGACAACAAAAGTAAAGAAAGACCCCCTCAAGCTGCTGAACGGCACCGGAAGGGAGCAGCTCACCGTGGAAGTCTCGATCTATGAATCAAAGGCGTGCACCAGTCTGATAGCCAGATATACCTGCCTCAGATCCTGTATAATTAAGTATAGAAGTATAGTATGAGTACATAAACAATACATACCCCGTAAGTATCCCATCTAATCTCAAAGAAGTAGAGACAAGAGGTCGACTTGATACTTACTAAGGTAAAAAAAATACAATAAAGTGTTACACTAAGCATGGAAATCACAAATAATCAATAGTTTGTAGCAAGAGGTAATATGTCATGTTCTTAACAATTTTACTATTAGCCATTTACATTTCAAATATTTAGCCGGTCAAGTCATGGATAAGATTTCACATAGATATCATGCGCACTCTATGCCGAGGTCGATGGCCCGATCCAATAGAAAATAAATTGTGCACTGCCAGAGGGTCGAATAGCACGAACTATAGATGCATCTATTTATACCGAGGCGATCGGCCCGATCCACAAATATTAAATAATATCAAGGAAACACACAAAGGCGCATTTATATTCAAATAAATTCATACAAGGGTTCAACAAGTATATATGCTCACTTATATCTCTTTTCAAGCCTCTAGCATATCCTAAGTGATCACATTAGCAAGAAAAGATAGAGATATTCACAAATATAGCATTATGTTGGTCCTAGGCTACCCGGACAATTAATATAATAGTATCTACACACGGACTCTCGTCACCTCGTGCGTACGTAGCCCCCACATTTAGTAGCAAATTACTCAATTATTACACCTATGGGGACAGTTCCCTCTTACAAGGTTAGAAAGGAGACTTACCTCGCTCCAAATTATACTTCCAATGCCAAGAACGAGCCCAAACCCTCAATTTGGAGCTGAACGATCCAAAACTAGTTAAATGAGGTAGGAACTAATCAATATAAGCTCACAAGATCATATTCTAGCTATTGAAGCAATTTTCCAACCCTTAACACGAGTTTCTTAAAATCCGACCCCGGGTCCACATGCCCGGATTCCGAAATTGTTCGAAGGAAGTGGTTGTCTATAACCTAAGGATCAATAATATATGATTTCTAATTCATTTCACAACCAATTTCGTGGTAAAATCTAAGTTTTATTAAAACCCTAGGTCTACTCTAACCCCATGATTTTACCTTAATCCTAGTGTTTAATCTACCTAAAACATAAGTGTTAAACTAAGAATAGGTGGGTAAGCTTACCTCAAGATGCCAATGTCACGACCCTAAACCTGAACCCGGTTGTGATGGCGCCTCTCGTGAAGACAAGGCTAGCCAATTAAACCCAATTCACTTTTTAAACAGTTAAATATCATAAAAGCAGTCTAAAACATGATATAGCAATACTAAGTAGCGGATAATGTCAAAAAAGTGCGGAAGTACAACCCAACACAACCCTAACCAGTGTGTCACTAGTCATGAGCATCTATAATTCATAATACAAGTCTGCTAAAATCATAAACTAGTGCAATTGTTTGGAAAGAAATAGAAATGATAGAGGAGTAGAGACACGGGGCTGCAGACGTCAACAACTACCTCGTAATCTCCGAAAGCCCGCCTGAAGCTGGAGGTATCTGCACTCGGCAGCGATACCAACAACGCCTGAATCTGCACACAGGGGTGCAAGGAGTAAAGTGAGTACTCCAACTCAGTGAGTAACAAATGTAAATAAAGACTGAAGGCAAGAAATCACGTAAAGCATACCAAGATGATGTATAGAAGCAGTTCAAAAACCAGTAAGAAAGCAGTGAAGTTGTAAAATCTCTTTAAACATCTTAGCTCAGTTTCAACTTCTTTGACAATGGCTTTTTCAACAGTACGCAAATGAATGCAAAACAGCTAGTGCAGATAAACACAGAAATCTGTCCCTCTGGCACAAATAACATAGTTTAACAGGTAAATGACATGTAAATATGAAAGATAAAAACATAAAGGTTCGCCCCTTGGGCTCAATGTCAACAAATCTACCCATCGGGAAAATATCTCAGAACAATACCAGCCCCTCGGGCAATCACATAGAACGGTACCAGCCCTTCTGGCAATCACATAGAACAATACCAGCCCCTCGGGCTATCACATAGAACAATATCAGCCCATCGGGCTCTATCTCACATCACAATGGGTACCCGCGCTCACTGGGGTGTACAGACTCTAGGAGGGGCCCTTATGGCCCAAGCACAATATCAAGTCATCTCGTGGCATCAAATCTGGGCCCTCGGCCTCATATTAGTCAAGCCACCTCGTGGCGTATATATCTCAGGCCCTTGGCCTCATAAACAATATCAACAAGCCACCTCATGGCGTACATATCTCAGGCCCTTGGCCTCAAATTAGTATCAGTGTTTCCTCACAACTAGACCCTCGGCCTTACTCAGTCAAAAGTACTCACAAGCCCCTCGGGAAATAGTAAAACAATATTTATTACCCCAAAACATCATTTCAAAATATCATTTAAGTCTCAAAACTGGGTAAAAATGGCTGAGTAGTAAAACAGTGGAAAATAACATGACTGAATTTAAGTAATAAGTCAAAACAATGAGGAAATAGTAATAAAATCCCTGAAGGGTTCAAATAGTCGGCACGAGGCCCAAATATGGTAAACAACCTAAATCATGATGATAGCAAATACGTTTCAGACAAATACGCGGTAAAATCATCTATCGGGACGGACCAAGTCACAATCCCCTGTAGTGCACGACCCCACGCTCATCATCGAGCATATGTCTCACCTCAATATAGCACTAAGATGTGCAAATCTGGGGTTTTAAACCCTCAGAACATCATTTACAATCATTACTCACCTCGAATCGGCTAAATCTCTAGCTCACGACGCCTTTGCCCCTCAAATCGGCCTCCACACGCATTGAATCTATCCAAAATCATAACGAATATGTCACAATATGCTAAGGGAACAAAGCCCAAGCGAAAAGAATCGAATTACCACAAAATTCTAGAAATTGGTCAAACCCGACTCTCACAAGTCTCGGAATTTGACAAAATTAACAAAACTAAAATCCTTATACTCTCACGAGTCTAACCATATGAAAATTATCCAATTCTGGTACCATTTGGTCCTTCAAATCATCATTTTATATTTTTGGAAGATTCCACAAATTTTCTTCCCAAATTCCATCCCAAATCACGAATTAAATGATGAATTCATTGATAGATTCATGTACTCTAGCCAAATATGAGTTAGAATCACTTACCCCGATGAATTTCTTGAAAAACTTTCGAAAAATCGCCAAAATTCAAACTCTCTAGGTCAAAATATCAAATAAAACCCAAAACCTCGTATTTATAGAGTACCCCACAGATTTCCACCTCCGCGGACCTCACAAAATTGACCGCGGTCCGCACAAAAATGACCGCGGCCGCGCAGGCTTTCCTCTACAGTGATAAGCCTTAGTATTTTGGCCATAAATTTCTCTACGGATATCTAAATTATGATATCTTTATCTTTCTCGAAACTAGACACGAAGGGCTACAACTTTCGTTTTTGAATCATCTCAAAAGTCCTTGTATATCAAACGATATGAGCTTCCGAATTAGGACTAGTGAAACGTTACCCACCGCGGCCGCACAACATTTTGTGCGGTCTGCACAACACCTACCGCGGCTGCACTTAATTTTGTGCGGTTCTCACAGCACATACCGCAGCCACACTTCTTTTTGTGCGGACCGCGCGGGTGGGTTCTGTGGCCTGCAACCCTTCTGGACCTGCTACAGCTGTGATTTTCGGCCTAAAACATCCTGGAACCTACTCGGAACTCCCGAAACTTCAAACCAATTGTACCAACACCTCCCATGACATCGTTCAAACTTGTTCAAAACTTTGGAACGCTCACAACAACATCAAATCACCAATTTAACATAAGATTCAAGCCTAAGAACTTCAAAAACTCTTAAATTATGCTTTCGATAAAAAAGTCTATCAAATCTCGTTCGAATGACCTGAAATTTTGCACACACATCCCAAATGACACAACGAACCTACTGTCACTCTTGGAATTCCATTCCGACCTCTATATCAAAATCTCGCCTATCAACCGAAAAACTCCGAAATCTCAATTTCGCTAATTCAAGCCTAAACCTTCCACGGACTTCCAAAATGCATTTCGATCACGCTCCTAAGTCCCAAATCACCCAACGAAGCAAACCAAATCATAAAATTTCCAATCCGAGATCATATACAACAAGTCAAATCTTGGTTAAACCTTTAAAATTTCAAGCTACAAACTAAGAATTGTTCTTCCAAATTCGTTCCGATTTCTCTGAAAACCTAAACCAACGATTTACATATGTAATATTACACCACATGGGGCAAGTCATACCCGAGAACTGGCGATCGAAGTGCAAAATCTCAAAACAACCGGTCGGGTCATTACAGCCAAGTAGAAGCCCTCTTCCAAAAGCTCCCAAAATCGCCAATGGAGGAGTGAAAAGTGTCAAAAATGACTTAGAACCCGTATTAAATGAAGCTCACTGCTTCTACAATTTCCGCTTCTGTGGTCAGGGGACCGCATCTGCGAGAAAGGACCGCATCTGCAAAATGGTCTAAAAGGGCTGGGACCGCTTCAGTAGTCTTGAGGCCGCGTCTGTGGAGCCACTTCTGCGATAGATAGACCGCATCTGCGGTCTCACACTTGTGGTTCACCAACCGCAGGTGCGGTTATGATAGAAGCAGCAGCTTCAGCACTTCTAAAAAATTTCAACTTCACTCAAGCCTCGTCCGATTGACGCTCAGGGCTCCCGGGCCCTACCCGAACATACCAAAAAGTTTGAAATCATGTGACGGACCTACTCAAACCTTCAGAACTCCTGAAAAACAATGCTAAATCTAAGAATCACCCCCTAAAACCAAATGAATCAAACTTATGAACTTCAAGTTCTTAATTTTCCTGTAACGAGCCAATATGCCCTAAAACTACTCGGATTGATACCAAATTTTGCGGGTAAGTCTTAAATGATATTTCAAACCTGTATCGGGCTTCGGAACCAACATACAAGCCCGATACCCATGAAATCAATCATTAATTAATTAATTTAAATCCTTAGAATTTCAGTTTAACAATTTCTAATAAAAATTTATTTCTCGGGCTAGGGACCTTAGAATTCGATTTCGGGCATACGCCCATGTCCCATATTTTCCTACAAACCATCCAGAACCGTCAAATCACGAATCCGGGTCCGTTTTCTCAAAATATTGACCAAGTCAAACTTAGCCCTTTTAAAAAAAATCCTAAGGAGTCAAATGAGCATATTTCACTCCAAACTCTTCCAAATCCCGAACCTACCGTCCCCGCAAGTCGTAAATTAGATAAATCAAGCACGGGAGATTTTATTTAAGGGAACAGGGTTCTAAAAGGCAAAACGACCAGTCGGGCCGTTACAGGCTTATATCCCTTCATAAGTAGCATTTCGAGCATATTTTATAGGGAGTAACCAAATTTGGACGAATTTAGGATAAACAATTCTAGATTATTCATGTGCAGTATTAAATACTAGATATTATGGTTTAAAAATATATACCTCCAGTGTAATATACATGAAATAAAATATTAAATTATTTAATTCCAGTAAATTGTTGTAGACACCAAGTTTCCACTATTTTGCACTTCTCCAATATAAAATACTAGGTCATATTATATGCCTTCATAAGTAGCATTTCCAGTATAATTTATAGGGAGTAAGCAAAATTGGACGAATTTAGGATAAAAAATTTTGGATTTTTCACGTCCAGTATTAAACTCGGGACATAGTGGTTTAACAATATATAACTCCAGTGTAATATACAGGAAACAAAATATTAAATTATTTAATTCTAGTAAATTATTCTAGATACCAAATTTCCACTATTTTTCACTTCTCCATTACAATATACTGGCTTACATCCCTTCATAATTAGCATTTCTAGCATATCTTATAGGGAGTAACCAAAATTGGACGAATTTAGGATAAAATATTATGGATTATTCACATGCAGTATTAAATACTGGACATTAATGTTTAAAAAGATATACCTCCAGTGTAATATACAGGAACAAAATATTAAATTATTTAATTCCAGTAAATTGTTCTAGATACCAAGTTTCCACTATTTTCAACTTCTTCATTTTAATATACTGGCTTATATCTGTGATGACCCGGCCGGTCGTCTTAAGAATTTATGCCCCGATCCCTTATTAACTGCTTTCCCCAAGTTTATTTCTGCTATTTCTTTTTACCGGGGTGTTCGATTTTGTGTTTCAGAGAGTTTTGGGACACTTAGTTCCTAAATGAGAGCTTAAGTGTTGGAAAGTTGACCGTAGTTGGAACAGTGTGAAGACAACCTCGGAATGGAAATCCTATGGTTCCGTTAGCTCCATTGGGTGATTTCGGGGTTAGGAGTGTGATCAGAATGTGTTTTGGAGGTCCATAGCTAATTTAGGATTGAAATGCCGAAAGTTGAATTTTGGAAGTTTCCGGTTCGATAGTGAGATTTTGATCCAAGGGTCGGAATGGAATTCTGAGAGTTGCAGTAGTTTCATATGTCATTTGAGATGTGTGTGCAGTATTTCAGGTCATTCGGACGTGTTTTGATAGACTTTTTGATTGAAAGCGTATTTTGAGAAAATTTGGAGTTCTTAGGCTTAAATCCATGGTTAATTCGAGGTTTCGATGTTGTTTTAGGTGTTTTAAGGATTAGTATAAGTTTGAATTATGTATTAGGTGATGTTTGTGCTTTTGGTTGAGGTCTCGAGGGCCTCGGGATGATTTCGGATAGTTGACGGAAGGATTTTTGAAGTTAAGAGGTTGCAGGTTCAGCTGGTATCTGTCATAACCGCACCTGCGGTTTGGGTTTCGCAGAAGAGTCATTGTCACCGCATAAGAGGATTTGGTCTCTTCAGCAGGTTCCGCAGATGCAGGCAGTTTTCCGCAGAAGCAGGCAGTTTTCCGTAGAAGTAGAAATTGGGGACTTCTTCAGAACCGCAGAAGCGGTTGTATTTCCGCATAAGCGGTACCGCATCTGTGGATTGGGAGTCCCAGATGCGGAAATTGGCCATTTAAGTGAAATTTGTAGATGCGATGAAGTTTCTGCAGAAGCGGAACCACAGATGCAGTCCCAGGGTCGCAAATGGAAAATCGCTGGGCAAAACATATAAATAGTTGCCTTCGCAAATTTGAGGGATCCTTTCACCATTTTCATCCGGGTTTGAAGCTTTTAAGAGAGATTTTTGAGGAAAACAAAGGGGAATCACTTGGAGGTAACATCATTGACTTCATAACTCGGTTTTATGTGATTAAAGACCTAATTAGTGGTGAGAAATTTGGGAAAAATGGGTAACTAGGGCTTGAGTTTAAGAGGCCTTTAATTGAGGATTTGAGGGGACATTTGGACTCCGATTTTAGTGTTCTTGCTATGTATAGACTCGTGAGAGTATGAGGTTTCTGAAAATGTAAATTTTACCCCATGCCGAGATGTGGGCCCGAGGGGCGTTTTGGTCATTTTACATAATTTCGCGTATTAGCTTAGAATTTAATTGTAGAATCAGTTACTTGAAGTGTTATTTACATTATGCAATTGAATTGAATAGATTTGGGTCATTTGGATTCAAGTACTCGTGGCAAAGTCGTGGTGTTGGGTTGATTTTGAGCCAGTTCGAGGTAAGTGGCTTATCTAACCTTGTGTGGGGGACCTTCCCTTAGGATATGAGATATTTGATAAATGAAATGCCTTTTACGTGAGGTGACAAGTGCGTACTTGAGCTTATTGTTGAAAAAATGGTTTTTCATTAAGTATTCCAATTGAGTTCTTTTTTTTCTTGTTTTATTCTACTTGTGAAGTCAGTTTGTTGCTAGTTTAGAAAAGCATGTTTAGTTGATTTAATTGCTTATTTGCTTAAACTGCCTTAATTGCATTACATGAAGCATGTTAGGCTAGAATTAAATGTTTACTTGGTACGAAATTTTGCATATAATTGAGTATTCTTGTGTTGCTTCTATGTGTTTTAATTTGGGACGGCATCCCGGGAGATCCCCTGTACGTATTTATGATCTGGACTGAGGTGTGGGATACTAAGAGATCCCTGGCACGTATATTGAGGATACCAAGAGATCCCTAGCATATATTGAGGATACCGAGAGATCCTCGGGATACTAAAAGATCCCTAGCATATATCGAGGATACTGAGAGATCCTCGGGATACCAAGAGATCCCTAGCATATATTGAGGATACTGAGAGATCCTCGGGATACCAAGAGATCCCTGATATATATTGAGGGTACTAAGACATCCTCGGGATACTGTGAGATCCCCGGTTACTTTCTTGTGGTTTGCCTTCATCTCTGTTTCTGTTATTGTACTCTTATTATCATCTGTAGATTCTTAATGTAGATTTTCAACTGTACTGCTTATCTTCTACTATCATGTCTCATATTCTCTATATTTATTTAATCTCAGTAGGGCCCTGACCTTCCTCGTCACTACCTAACTGAGGTTATGTCTCGACCCTAACCCCGAACCCGATCGTGATGGCGCCTCTCGTGAAGACAAGGCCAGCCAATTGAACCCATTTCACCTTTTAAAATAGTTAAACAATATAAAAGCAGTCTATACACGATTTAACGTTAATAAGTAGCGGAAATACAATCCGACACAGCCCTAAACGGGGTGTCACAACTCACGAGCATCTACTAAGGTCTAAAATACAAAAATGTCCTGAAATAGGCTAAATACAAACTAATGAATGAAGAGAGAGAAAAATAGTGCTGCAAACGTTGGCAGCTACCATGCTAAACTCCGATAACTCTGCCTCCAATTAGCTAAAACCCACTACCAGAGGTACAAATACCTGAATCTGCACACAAAGTGCAGGAAGTAAAGTGAGTACTCCAACTCAATGAGTAATAATCATAAATAAAGTCTGAATGGTAAGAAATCACGTAAAGCATATCAGGATGTTGTATAGAAGCAGTTCAAAACCAGTAAGAAAGCAGTGAAGCTATAAAATCTCTTTAAACATCTTAGCTCAGTTTAAACTTCTAAAAATGACTTTCTCAATAGTTGCGTAAATGAATGCAAAACAATTAGCGCAGATAAGCACAGAAATCCGCCCCTTGGGCCCAAATACACAATTAAACAAGTACATGACAAGAAAATAATAAAGATAAGCACATAAGGTTTGCCTCTTAGGCAATATCTCAGAACAATACTAGCCCCTCGGGCTATATCTCACATCACAATGGGTACCTGCACTGACTGGGGGTGTGCAGACTCCGGGAGGGGCCCCTTACGGCCCAATTGCAATATCAAGCCACCTCGTGGCATCATAAACAGGTTCTTGGCCTCATATCAATATCAACAAGCCACCTCGTGGCGTACATATCTCAGGCCCTCGGCCTCGTAATCAAATTAGTGTATCTCCGCTGCGGCGTGCAGCCCGACCCAAAAGTATCCTCACAACACAGGCCCTCGGCCTTACTCAGTCAAAAATCACATAAGCCATTCGGGCAATAGTAAAACATGATGCTCGACCCAAAATATGATTTAAAATATCATTTCAAGTGTTAAAACAGAGTAAACATGACTGAGTTTCAAAAACAATGGAAAATAACATGACTGAGTTCTAGCATAAAATCAGAACAGTGAGGAAACATCAACAAAAATCCCCGAAGGGTCAAATAGTTGGCACGAAGCCCAAATATGGCATTTAGCCCAAATAATGATGGTAGAAAATAGATTTCAGTCAAATACGCGGTAAAATCATTAATCGGGAAGGACCAAGTCACAATCCCCAATAGTGCACGACCCCGATAGTCACTAAACAGTGCAAATACCCACAACTCACAACCACAACATAGCATGAATATGAGAACTTCCCATCTCCAAATCCATATGGCACATGAATCAACACACCTGATCCCAATTCCGGTGTCCGAATGCATACCACACCTCAAATACCCAATCATTCCACGAAAGATACTCTAAAATTCCCTTGTGCCATTAAGCAAACTCGAATATCCGCAGTCGATCTAACAAGAAAGTGCCGCAATATTACAAAGTACCATCAACTTAATCTCTTGGACTTTTCTGAAACATATACCTTCGTCAAATCACTCCAATTAGCAATATCATTTCCTTAATCATCTGAAGATCATTCCTCTAATCATCTGAAGATCATTCCTCTAATCATCTGAAACTACTCGTGTTGCCTAAGAATTTTATGACCTTTCTTTCAGAACCGAACCACAACCTCACACATGCAATTCTCAATCATTTACAACATACCGCATGACCCATACCATTCTAGGATAACCATGAGAACTTCATATCCCTTCCGAACCGCAAGCAACTATGCATTTCACTAGCCAAGAACTTCCCATTGATCCCATCTAGAAAAGAACCACTATACATCACATGCTCCTCTTGCCAATAGGAAAATATACATCTCCAACCAAGGTAGGAACCACCAAGAACTCCCTGAATTCCATTTGCACCACCCTAACTCAGCAGGACTGAAACCTTCTAACTCAACCAAGCTACGCATGACTCTAACCCAAAAGAATTGTCGTGAAACACTTGTAGAGACTCATTACCCCATAAGCATCCAAAGAGTTAATCATGTCCTTACCATATCGATCCAAGCCACTACCAAGCTATACCATCTGTCCGAGTTTCCTTCTGATTTACCTTGAACGTGATACTCTTTCTTGCTATAACATCACAATTCCTCAACCCAAACTTACCACACCGGACCTAAGCATAAAGCCACACCGTCTGAGACCCATAAGCCACTGAATACTCTCTTAACTATTCCCAAAGGCACCACATTCAAAATACTTTACTATGAAGAAACTTCCTGCGAATCTAAATCCGTTACCTTTACCTTCCTGATACTGATACATAGAATTCCATAATTAATATAGAAAACACCACAAGTTTTGACATTTTCCGATAAAAACTTAGTCTCTAACCACATATACAACTTTAAAATAACTCATTGTTACATGTAAAATCCTGAACACATTAGAACCATTCCCACGAGTTATTCACTCTACTCAAACTACAATTAGCCTAATCGAACGAACCGAACAACCCGTGCCTTGTTGGCACTCTAACACCGCAGAATGTGACATCATTCTATTACAACCAAGCAACTTCCTGCTCTATGCACCGAGCATCCTTTACCAACAATGACTCAAGACATGCCGAGATTCTCACACACCTATGAAGCATACTATAACCTTTGTTAAGAATTTTCCTTTACTCGAGCCATCCTCGGTCTCAATCTCCATAGGCCATAACTGATTCACCTGAACGCCTCAAACTGGAACCAACCTTGCACATAACCGTGCAATTAACTAATCAATAGCGGACTCCCCCACTTAGCTCAAAGCCATAGATCAACACACACTCAATAACTCATAATGCATATACCCTATTGATGCCATAATACCACAGTGAGATTAAATTCCAATCCTTTCTAAGCTTGTGAAAACATAGATCATATAGTACTTTAAACCTTCTGCAAATCTCGCATTCATCCTCGCAACAGCCAAGCCCACTCTCTTAAGCGGCCCAAATTTAAATCTTCAACACTTATATTTCACTTTGTAAATGAGATCTTCTGGCCGACAACATGAGGATCACACAACCTCAGAACACTCCGCAGGAGATAATCCACCTGCTTGCCTTCAATTAACATTCATGTATACCTTCCACCGTCACAAACATTACACAGTCACCTAGTCTTCCTGAGTCTGCACTCATACCGCAACATGAAAGTTACTTCACTCACAACTGGGAAACATGAAAAGGTTCTTCACACGCCCATAACTCGGGGCTATACCTTGAATCAAGATGGAATCCAAGAACCTAATAGTTCTTCTATCCTCCAGCAGACGCTTCTCGTCGCTTCTAATTTGTACGAATACATCTCGCAGTCATAACATACTCATCACGGAGCCATCCAGCCATAACTCCCATAAATAAGGACACTACCGAACATATAAGATCAAAAACATGTGCCCATACAATCATCACCTCAATGCTCAAGCCATAGGCAAAGATCCGGCCTCAAGTCCTCTAGACTGGCCCAATATCAACACACAAAGATCGCATCTTGCCCCTCGATCGGGGGATCATAAGCCATCAAGGCACATCTAATACTGAGCGCTCATGCGCGCATACGAATGAGTGGAAGGAATTCAAAGAGTTACATTTCAAGCCGAATCAAGGACGCACGACAAGAATTCAAGAGTGTGAAGTTTTCCTAAAGGTTCTGCAACCTCTCGAGGATAAATACAGACGTCTTCATACCAATCCGCGAGACTCTACTAAACTTGCTTATGACTCGTGAGACCTATGTAACCTAGGCTCTGATACCAACTTGTCACAACCCTAACCCCGAACCCGGTGGTGATGGCGCCTCTCGTGAAGACAAGGCTAGCCAATTAAACCCATCTCACTTTTTAAAATAGTTAAACAATATAAAAGCAGTCTATACACGATTTAACATTAATAAGTAGCGGAAATACAACCCGACACAGCCCTAACCGGGGTGTCACAAGTCACGAGCATCTACTAAGGTCTAAAATACAACAATGTCCTGAAATAGGCTAAATACAAACTAATGAATGAAGAGAGAGAAAAGCAGTGCTGCAAACACTGCCAGCTACCATGCTAAACTCCGATAACTCTGCCTCCGATTAGCTAAAACCCACTACCGGGTGTACAAATACCTGAATCTGCACACAAGGTGCATGAAGTAAAGTGAGTACTCCAACTCAATGAGTAATAATCATAATTAAAGTCTGAATGGTAAGAAATCACATAAAGCATATCAGGATGTTGTATTGAAGTAGTTCAAAATCACTAAGAAAGCAGTGAAGCTATAAAATCTCTTTAAACATCTTAGCTCAGTTTAAACTTCTTTGAAAATGACTTTCTCAATAGTTGCGTAAATGAATGCAAAACAATTAGCGCAGATAAGCACAGAAATCCGCCCTTCGGGCCCAAATACACAATTAAACAAGTACATGACAAGCAAATAAGAAAGACAAGCACATAAGATTTGCCCCTTGGGCAATATCTCAGAACAATACTAGCCCCTCGGGTTATATCTCACATCACAATGGGTACCCGCACTCACTAGGGGTGTGCAGACTCCGAGAGGGGCCCCTTACGACCCAAGCGCAATATCAAGCCACCTTGTGGCATCATAAACAGGCTCTCGACCACATATCAATATCAACAAGCCACATTGTGGTGTACATATATCACGCCCTCGGCCTCGTAATCAAATCAGTATATCTCCGATGCGACGTGCAGCCCGACCCAAAAGTATCCTCACAACACAGGTCCTCGGCCTTACTCAGTCAAAAATCACATAAGCCACTCGACCAACAGTAAAACATGATGCTCAACACAATATATGATTTAAAATATCATTTCAAGTGTTAAAACAGAGTAAACATGGCTGATTTTTGAAAACAGTGGAAAATAACATGACTGAGTTCTACTATAAAATTAGAACATTGAGGAAACATCAACAAAAATCCCTGAAGGGTCAAATAGTTGGCACGAAGCCCAAATATGGCATTCAACCCAAATAATGATGGTAGCAAATAGATTTCAGTCAAATACGCGGTAAAATCATCAATCGGGACGGACCAAGTCACAATCCCCAATAGTGCATGACCCTACGCTTGTCATCGAGCGTGTATCTCACCTCAATATAGAACTACGATGTGCAAATCCAGGGTTTCAAACCCTCAGAACATCATTTACAATCATTACACACCTCGAACAGGCTAACTCTCTAGCTCGCGATGCCTTTGCCCCTCGAATCGACCTCCACACGCGTCGAATTTGTCCAAAATCAGAACGAATACATCATAATATGTTAAGGGAACAAAGCCCAAGTGAAAAACAATCGAAAAATACCAAAAATTCTGAAATTAGCAAAACCCGAGCCTTGGGCCCACTTCTCGAAACTCAGAAAATTTCACATCAACGGGTTCCTTATCTCCCCACGAGTTCATACACACTAAAAGTTCTCAAATATGACCCCAAATAGGTCCTCCAAATCCCAAATCAAAAGTCCAATTTCTCAAGCCCTAGTTCTTCAATTTTAGGCTTAGCTTTCATGATTTTCTTGGTGGAATTCACAATATAATCGAGCTTTTAGTCCAAGAATCTTACCTCCAATCGTTTCCCCTTGAATCCCTCTTCAATCTCCTTTAAAAAGCTCTCAAAAGACCAACTATGAAGGAAATGAGCCCCAAAATCGCGGATGAAATGAATTAAAACATGCTGCCCAGGCCTGCTTTTCCTTTATCGCGATCGCAGCACTCCCCATGCGATCGCGAAGAACAAATTTTTAAACTCCCCAAAATAACTCTATGCAATCGCGTCCAAGATCCTACGCGATCGAGGACCACTTCACACGTTCGCGATGCACACTCTCCCCAAACAATGCAACCGCAAGCCAATCTCTGCGAATGCTAAGAGAAACTGAGCCACTTCCTCAATTCCCTCTATGCAATCGTAGGACTCCCCTCGCGATCGCGAAGGGCAAAACCCTGCAACAGCTGAACCTGCAATTTTTCTGCAATTTTCCAACTTCAAATGATCTGAATGACTACCCGAAACTCAGCTAAGGCCCCCGGTACTTCAACCAAAAGCACAAACATGACCCAATACCTTATTCAAACTTGTTCCAATCATCAAATCACCTCAAACAACATAAAATCTACCAAAACACATCGGATTCAAGCATAAGTTTTTAAAATCTTCCAAATTACGCTTTTGATAAAAATCCAACCAAACCACGTCCGAATGACCTGATATTTTGCACACACATCCCAAATGACACAAAGGAACTACTGCAACTTCCAGAATTTCATTCCGACCTCTATATCAAAATCTCACTTATCAACCGGAAAACGCCGAAAACTCAATTTCGCCAATTCAAGCCTAAACCTTCCACGGACTTCCAAAATATATTCCTATCACGCTCCTAAGTCCCAAATCACCTAACGGAGCTAACCATATCATAAAAATCCCGATCCGAGGTCATATACAAACAAGTCAAACCTTGGTCAACCCTTTCAATTTTTTAAGCTTTAAACTGAGAACCGTTCTTCCAAATTCATTCCGATTACCCTGAAAACCAAAACCAATGATTAACATAAGTCATAATACATCACACGGGGCAAGTCATGCCCGAGAACTGGCGATCAAAGTGCAAAAGCTCAAAACGACCGGTCGGGTCATTACATGTTAGGCTTGGCACTTACTGAGTACCGTTGTGGTGTACTCATGCCTCTTCTGCGCATGTTTTTCATGTGCAGATCTAGGTACTTATACTCAGGCCTACAATCCTCTAGGGATGTGACTGCTTAGAGACTTCGAGGTACATCTGTCGCGTCCGCAGACCGAGAAGTCCCTTTCTATTCCTACTTTTAGTATATAGCCCTTCTGTACTTCTGTTCTTATTAGACAAAATTCTAGAGTTAGAGCTATGTAGTATTTCTTTTCATAGCTTGGGATTCATGGGTTTCCGAGTCTTGGATTTGGATATTGGTTTGAGATTTATATATGGTGTATGTCGAGCAGCACATTTAAACACTGTTATTGCCTTGTTTCTGTTTTTAAATTGTTTACTTCTGCAAGTTTTGGTTATCTTCCGCAATTTAGCACCTAGTTGTAGAGACTAGATGCCGTCATGATGGTTCACGGAGGGCGAATATGGGTCGTGGCAATATCCCTCCATAAGTAGCATTTTCAGCATAATTTATAAGGAATAACCAAAATTGGTCAAATTTAGCGTAAAACATTCTGGATTTTTAACATTCAGTATTAAATACGGGACATAGTGGTTTAACAATATATAACTCCAGTGTAATACACAGGAAACAAAATATTAAATTATTTAATTCCAGTAAATTATTCTAGATACCAAGTTTTCACTATTTTCCACTTCTCCATTATAATATACTGGCTTATATCCCTTCATAAGTAGCATTTCCAGCATATTTTATATGGAGTAACCAAAATTGGACGAATTTAGCATAAAACATTCTGGATTATTCACGTCCTGTATTAAAAACTAGACATTATGGTTTAAAAATATATACCTCCAGTGTAATATACAGGAAACAAAATATTAAATTATTTAATTCCACTAAATAGTTCTAGATACTAAGTTTCCACTTTTTTTAACTTTTCCATTATAATATACTGGCTTATATGCCTTCATAACTAGCATTTCCAGCATAATTTATAGGGAGCAATACTGGATAATATGATTTCAAATGATAGATCTGCAGCCAAATATACAGGAAACAAAAATTTTGTAGTCTTTAATTCTAGCATAATATATAGCATATTAATCTGCATTTCAATCAAAAATATGTAGTCAATTACAGCAAAGAAGAAAAACTATTTCTTGGTCTTTATCTTG
Organism: Nicotiana tabacum; assembly: GCF_000715075.1. Lineage (NCBI taxonomy): Eukaryota > Viridiplantae > Streptophyta > Magnoliopsida > Solanales > Solanaceae > Nicotiana > Nicotiana tabacum. The sequence continues at coordinate 152,827,420 of NC_134089.1, read as the reverse complement.
CACCTTTTTGAAACAGAAGGTTTATCTAGTCTTCCTGTGACCTCATCTTCACTAACCAGATATTCCAGCTGCTTCTTCTTATCATAATTGTATAATAATGTTGCATATCTGAATCGAAGACGTGTAGGATCAAAGATGTTCTTGTCAACTGGTATCTTCTTGCCTTCAGTGAAATACTCCGCAAATTCAGAACAATATATACCACAATCACTATAATAAAAACACATATTAAGAAAGAATAAGATAAAATAATAAAGGATTAAAAGCTGAAGTAATGTAAAAAAGTATGAAAACACTTACGCTTTTTTCCTGTTGAGGCAAGTTATCCACTGAAATAACAGCAAATGGATCACTTAGATCCTGTTTTTCCAAATAATGTGGTTTATCCATTGCAATGTCACTTCTTTGCTTATAAAATGTAGTAGTGTTGAGCAACAATGGTATCATTACAGCAAATGAGTTCAAAGCTTTATGAACTACAACATCATGTCTTGAGGATCTTATTGAGTCATATATGTATATGCACCCATCATGCAAAGATAGAACACTCAACACCCAATGTTATGCATCTTTTACATTGATTGGCATAAGAACATAATCCACGAAAATCCAGGAGGTGTTACAAAGAATGTAAAACACAAGCACATACTCTCTTAACGTCTTTGTCAATTCAAAAATCTCATTTTTTACATTTATGCTATTCCATATTTGATTTACCGTACACTTCTTGAATGGCATAACTGAAATAGTTGTTGGTAGTTGTCATCCTTATGTTTCCATATTTTGCTTTCTTCCGGAGGTAATAGAATATCATATCAATATGCTACAAAAAGAAAACAGACATCAATCGAATATACAGAAACATATTTATTCTAAAACAAAACAAAAACAGTAATGTATGTTGACATACCGTTTCATTGATACCTATACCAGAATAATGAAGTTCAAAATACCATATCTTCTTAGCTATAAATTCAATTAAGATCAAACTCTTCCTCCAGTGTATCATCCTTCTTTTCATACCCCTTCTTCTTAAAAACATTTAATAAAGATATAAATAGAATAGTCCAAACTATCATTACAAAGAAACTTTAATCAAAACATATGTTAGATATATGTAAAGTTACCTGCGACTTTGGATTAACTTTGTTTGAACAAACTTACTGAAGTCATATCTAATTGATACAGGAATTTCTTCAGTAATTGATATTTTAAAAAGGGTGATCCCCTTTCACAATAACACGAGGTACAAGAGGTTTTTTCATTCTTGTTCCATCTTCTTCAGTAGAGTCGTCCAAAATCTCATAAGCTTCGACACCTTCAAAACTTGACTGAATGGGCAAGGAAGAAGTGGCAGCATCTTCATGTGTAGAACATTTTGGAATAGTTGTTATTATAGGAGCAACACCTATAGACTCATTAACAAACTCGAAAGTTATTTTATGAATCTGACAATCAATTTGAGTGTCAATCATCTCAATTTTATGATCTAGAATCATCTTAGTTGATGATTTTTTATAAACCTCTGAAGCTGGACCATCTTCATTGAATGACTCTTTAGTCATCTTACCAGACGGAATATCTTCATTTCTTGTTTGCTTACAAAGCTCAGTTGTTAATTTATGAGCCTCTAAATCAGACATTTCTAACCATTTATCTTCTTCTGGAATTCCAACATCAACAACACCAGATGCTACATAAAAAATACATTAATATGTCAGAAAAAATATAAATAATTTTTTTTGAATATATAGCTTTATGTTTCAATACCAGAAATCCCTTCCTTTATCGTTGCTAAATTAAAATCTTTTAATTTTCAATGTTCATTATTGACATCATGTTTTTTGATATAATTTAAATTTTCTGCAGCGCCAAAGCTTTATGCGACTTGGGGGAAAACATTAACTAGATTCCATATTCTGTGTTTAAAATTTTGAGGCTTGGGCAACCAAGGCCAGATCACACGCCAGCCCCCAAACATCTGCTTGTAAGGAAAATATCACGCTTCCGCGAGTGCCCACCTGGCCCCAGCCTTGCACCCTGTGAACCCAAGCATTGCTTTCCTTTTCTGCTTCTATGATCAGTTGGTCGCATCTACGTGCTAACACATGTGACCATTTCCTCACAGGTGCGATTGCACCATATCTGAAACCCCCAATAGTCCCTCAAGTCCAAAACTAAGTCTGATTTGCATCTGAGGCCCCTCGAGAGGCCAATCAGTTACACCAATGCATCCAATAACATAATACAGACTTGCTTGCGCAATTAAAAGACTAAAATGACATGTAGAATCACAAATTGGACATCAAGAAATTGAAGCATTACAAACAGTATATTTTATACTATACCTTGTTTATTTTCATTGACTGCATCCTGCTTCTGATCACTATCACCTTCTACATCTTTTTTTACATCTCCATTGTGGTGATGCTGCAACAAAAAGTTCAAATAAAATGATATTAGATATAAAACAACCAAAAAAAAGAAAGAAAAAAACAAACAATAAGTACTAGTATACTTCTAATGTGCTCTTCTTCATTGAATTAATTGCATTGAACACCTCAACAAATTTCTCAGCAAGATAATATTTTAAAACCACTAGTTCTTCCTTGTATTCCTTCTTCAATGATGATACTTCTTTCTTCAATTCATCTTGGCCTATCTTGCAAATTCTTAAATTGAACATACCACTCACTATCTTTAGTTGGCGTGTCAACAGAGGCTTTACCTATACTTCGATGTTGGTTATGAATATTCTCCACCATCTCTTTCTCCAAATCATTTCCAGTTTCATTTTTGATTTTTGATTTTCCAGATGTAGAATCAACAAGGTCATTATTTGCTGCCGTAACATTAGAATATTTTTTTAATTTTGCAGTTGTAGCACTATTAGAGACATTGTCCATCATCTGCTTCCCTAAATCATTAGCACCGGTAATTTTCATTTTTGATGTTTCATTAGCAGCTTTCCCCTACTTCTTCAAATTATTACCATCTTTCCCCTTCTTCTCCAAAACATTAGAAGGTGTCCGCTTCCTTTTCGCATTCATTTTAACCATCATTTTGCATTGTCTTTTTAAAGTCTCATGTGGATGATCAACAAAATCATCATCTGAACTAACGTGTTTCTGATCAACATTATCCGCAATCTCATTCTCAAGAGACATATTCCTTAAATTCAACTACATAAACATACATTTTACTAAATTTTAGTAACAAAATTATATATAGAAAAAGTATCTCTTAATACATGAGAAAACAGAAAAGAAATTAATTACCTTCTCAGAAGGTAAGCCATATAGCTTATCATTTAACTCTTCAAATTTCAACTGCCATGTAACACTCCATCGAAGAATTGGTGGAGATGTATTTTGACACCGACGAGCAACAGAACTATGCAAATACCCAAAACATTCATAGAACCATATCTGAATGGCATAAGGGAATCCTGAAATTCAATAATACTATCGCTGCTTATCCAAAATACCTGACATTGTTCTCACTGTTTCCTCATATACATCTATTTCCCATGGATACCTATTGTAATCACCCTTGTCAACCAAGTCCAGGTACTTCCTATCAACCAGTTTGGTGTTCTTAATAGAAAATAGGAATGAATTTACAACAAATAGCACTGCTATCTTAATAGCATCTTCATCAGACTCAAATGTTTTTGTAAGAAAATAATCCACAAGGTGTTTTTTAGAAACAGAAGGGTAATTCATAAAGTACTTTGCAATTGAATGATTATTCTTTTGCGTAGCTTCACTACAATGTTGTACATCACCGGTACATTTTAATCCACTCACACAAGCAAACTCTGTCAAGCCAAAACGTAGCTTAACCCCATTGACAAGAAATGCCATTTCGTTCTCTTTCCCCTTTTCAACCTCCTTGGTTAACAAATAATATATTAACCGTGTTTGCAGTTTTATACTAGGCAAATTCAACAAATAGCCAAAACAAGTTGACTTAAAAAGTTCAAGTTGTGTTGTTGACAATTTTGTTTTCAAATTGCTAATAATCTCAGAATTGAAGTTACTGCCAACTATTGGTCTATCACTTGCACTAAGATGCAATGCAATACAGACACATATATAAGTATATTACATGGTATACATTATACAAAGTATCTATCAATCAATAAAGTGTAATATTGTGATGACCCGGTCAGTCGTCTCATGAGTTACCGCTCCATTTCTCCATTTCTTCTTCTTTATGCTTTTTTATCCGTGTTATGTGGTATCGGGTTGGTCGGATTGAATTCAGAATGATTTCGGTAAGGTTTGAGACACTTAGTCTCTTTTAAGGAAGTTTAAGTTGGAAAAGTCTACCGGATGTTGACTTATGTGTTAGAGGGCTCGGACGTGAGTTCCGATGGTTCGGTTAGCTTTGGGAGGTGATTTATGACAGGAGTGCGATCAAAATGAGTTTTGGAGGTTCGGAGTTGATTTAGGCTTGAATTGGCAAAGTTGAGATTTTGGCGATTTCCGGTTGATAGGCAAGATTTTGATATACGGGTCGGAATGCAATTCCGAGAGTTTAAGTAGCTTCGTTGGTTCATTTAGGATGTGTGTGCAAATTTTCAGGTCATTCGGACGTGGTTTGGTTGGGTTTTTGATCAAAAGCATAATTTGGAAGATTTTAGAAACTTAGGCTTGAATCCGATGTGTTTTGGTTGATCTGATGTCATTTGAGGTGTTTTGAAGATTGGAACAAGTTCGAATAAGGTTTTAGGATATGTTGGTGCCTTGGTTTGAGGTCTCGGGGGCCTCGGGTGAGTTTCAGGTGGTCAATCGGATCATTTTGAAGTTGAGAAAATTGTAGAAGTTACAAGTTCAATTGTTGCAGAATTTTGCCCTTCGCGATCGCGTAGGGAGTCTCGCGATCACATAGAAGATTTTAAGGAGGCCGCACAGTTTTTCTTCGCATTCGCGAAGGTTGTCTTGCGATCGCATAGAGTGGAGAGGTTATTCATTGTGAACACGGGAAGGTGGTCGTGTTCGCATAGAGTTAAATGGACCTGGGGTCTTGGCTAGATTTTGTTCATTGCGAACGCGGAGGGATGTCCGCGATTGCGTAGAGTCATCGCCTGGGCATCGCATTCGTGAAGGCGTGATCGCGTTCGCATAAAGGAAATTTTGGGAGCTGAAGATTTGTTCTTCGCGATCGCGAGGGATGTTCTGTGATCGCGATGAAGGAAAATATGCCTGGGCAGAATGTTTTTAAGCTCATCTTGTCCGCGATTTTGGGGCTTATTTCCTCCATAGTTGGTCATTTTGGAAGATATTTGAAGAAGATTGAAGAGGGATTCAAGGGGAATCGTTGGGAGATAAGATTCTCGGACTTAAAACTCAATTATTATGTGAATTCCACCTAGAAAATCATGGAAATTAAGCCAAAAATTGAAGAACTAGGGCATGGAAATTTAGACCTTTAATTGAGATTTGAAGGACCATTTGGGGTCGGATTTGAGAACTTTTGATATGTATGAACTCGTGGGGAGATAAGGAATCTATTGATGCAAAAGTTATTGAATTCTGAGACGTGGGCCGGGGGCAGGTTTTGGTAATTTCAGGATTTGTGTCATTTATTGATTGTTTTTGCTTGGGCTTCGTTCCCTTAGCATATTTTGACATCGTCATTATAATTTTGGATAGATTCGACGCGGGTGGAGGCCGATTAGAGGGGCAAAGTCATCGCGAGCTAGAGATTTAGCCTGTTTGACGTGAGTAATGATTGTAAATGATGTTCTGAGGGTTTGAAACCCCGTATGTAACATCGTAGTGCTATATTGAGGTGAGACACACGCTCGATGACGAGCGTGGGGTCGTGCACTATTGGGGATTGTGACTTGGTTTGTCCCGGTTGATGATTTTTACCACGTATTTGACTGAAACTTATCTGCTACCATCATGATTTGGGCTTCGTGCCAACAATTTGAACCCTTCGGGGCCTTTTTATTGATATTTCCTCACTGATTAACTTTATACTTGAACTCAGTCATGTTATTTTCCATTGTTTACATACTAAGCCATGTTTACTCAGCTTTTAAGACTTAAATGATATTTTAAATGATGTTTGGGCTGAGAAACACTGTTTTACTATTGCCCGAGGGGCTTGTGAGGATTTTGACTGAGTAAGGCTGGGGGCCTATGTTGTGAGGATTTGATATTGATTATGAGGCCGAGGGCCTGATATATGTACGCCACGAGGTGGCTTGACTGATATAAGGCTGAGGGCCTAGTTTTGATGCCACGAGATGGTTTGTTATTGCGCTTGGGCCGTAAGGGGCCCCTCCAGGAGTCTGCACACCCCCAGTGAGCACGGGTACCCATTGTGATATGAGATTGAGCCTGAGGAGTTGGTATTGTTCTATGTGGTTTCCCGAGGGGTTGGTACTCTTCTAAGATGTTTCCCGAGGGGTGGATTCATTGATACTGTGCCCTAGGGGCGAGCCTTTATGTGTTTACTTTTCATAATTGACTGTCAATTACCTGCTTAGGTATTGAAAAAGGCTTTTCGTGAAAACACATTTGAATTTAAAAATTTTACCTGTCTTTCACTGATTCTATCACGACTCGGTCCCCGACCCGATCGTGATAGAGCCTCTCGTGAAGACAAGGCCAGGCAACTAAACCCAATTCACCTTTCAAAACAGTTAAACAACATAGAAACAGTCTAGACATGATTTAATAATAATAAATAGCGAAAATACAACCCGACACAGCCCTAACCAAGGTGTCACAAGTCACGAGCATATACTAGGGTATAAATACAACTAAAGGCCTGAAGTGTACAAATACGGACTACTGAAATGAAGAGAGAAGAGCAATGATGCGAACACCGGCAGCTACCTTGCTAAACTCCGATGACCCTGCCTCCGATAAGCCAAAACCTGCTACCAGGTGTATAAATACTTGAATCTGCATGCAAGGTGCAAAGAGTAAAGTGAGTACTCCAACTCAGTGAGTAACAAATGTAAATAAAGACTGAAGGCAAAAAATCACGTAAAACCTATCAAGATGTTGTATAGAAGCAGTTCAAAAACCAGTAAGAAAGCAGGGAAACTATAAAATCTCTTAAAACCTCTTAGCTCAGTTTAAACTTCTTTGAAAATAAATTTCCAATGGTTACGCAAATGAATGCAAAACAGTTAGTGCAGATAAGCACAAAAATTCGCCCCTCGGGCACAAATTCCATAGTTTAACAGGTAAATTATAAGTAAATATGAAAAATAAACATATGAAGGTTTGCCCCTCAGGCACAATGTCAACAACTCCGCCTCTCGGGCAATATCTCAGAACAATAACAGCCCATCGGGTAATCACATAGAACCGTACTAGCCCCACGGGCAAATCACATAGAACAATACCAGCCCCTCGGGCTATCACATAGAACAATATCAGCCCCTCAGTCTATCACATAGAACAATATTAGCCCATCGGGCTATCACATAGAACAATATCAGCCCCTCGGGCTATATCTCATATCACAATAAGTAACCGCGCTCACTGGGGGTGTATAGACTCCGAGAGGGGACTCTTACGGCCCAAGCGCAATATCAAGCCATCTCATGGCATCAAATCTAGGCCCTCGCCCTCATATCAATCAAGCCACCTCGTGGCGTATAAATCTCAGGCCCTTGGCCTCATAAACAATATCAACAAGCTACCTCGTGGCATACATATCTCAGGCCCTCGTCCTCAAATCAGTATCAGTGTTTCCTCACAACTAGGCCATCGGCCTTACTCAGTCAAAAATACTCACAAGCCCCTAGGGCATTAGTAAAACAATATTTCTCAGCCCAAAACATCATTTAAAATATCATTTAAGTCTCAAAAAGGAGTAAAATGGCTGAGTATTAAAACAGTGGAGAATACATGACCGAGTTCAATTAATAAGTCAAAACAGTGAGGAAATAGTAATAAGAATCCCCGAAGGGTTCAAATTGTTGGTACGAACCCCAAATATGGCAACCAGCTCAAATCATAATGATAACAAATAAGTTCAGTCAAATACGCGGTAAAATCAACAATCGGGATGGACCAAGTCACAATCCCCAATATTACACGACCTCACGCTCGTCATCAAGCGTGTGCCTCACCTCAATATAGCACTACGATGTGCAATCCAGGGTTTCAAACCCTCAGAGCATCATTTACAATCATTGCTCACCTCGAACCAGCTAAATCTCTAGCTCGCGACGCCTTTGCCCCTCAAATCGGCCTCCACGCGCGTCGAATCTATCCAAAATCAGAACGAATACATCAAAATATGCCAAGGGAACAAATCCCAAACGAAAACAATCGAAAAATACCAAAAAACCCGAAATTAGCAAAACCCGAGCCCCGGGCCCACTTCTCGAAATTCAAAAATTTTCACATTATTAGATTTTTTATCTCCCCACAAGTTCATACATATCAAAAGTTCTCAAATCCAACCCTAAATGGTCCTTCAAATCTCAAATCAAAAGTCCAATTTCTCAAACCCTAATTCTTCAATTTTAGGCTTAGTTTTCATGATTTTCTAGGTGGAATTCACATAATAATCGAGTTTTTAGTCCAAGAATCTTACCTGCAGTCGATTTTCGTTGAATCCCTCTTAATCTCCTTCAAGAATCTCCAAAAATGAGCAGTTATGGGTGAAAATAGACCCAAAATCGCGGACAAGACGACTTAAAAACATTCTGCCTAAGCTTGACTTTCCTTCATCGCGATTGCGAAGAACAAATTTTAAACTCCTCAAAATAACCCTATACGATCGCGACATAGCCTACGTGAACGCGATGCTTCTACCTCCAACACCTTCGCAAACGTAGACTCCCTTACACGAACGCGATGAACAATTCACCTTGAACCCTCAGACCCAAACTCCTCTACGTGATCGCGAGTTCCATCTCACGAACGCGATGCCCAACTCCCCATCCTTCTGCGAACGTGAAGGCTTAAATTCTGGCCTTCCTCAAATCCTTCTACGCGATCGTGACACACCCTACGCGATTGCGAAGGGCAATTTCTCTGCAACAGCTGAAACTCAAAATCTGCAATCTTTTAAGGCACAAAATGGTCCGAGTGACCACCCGAAACTCACCCGAGGCCCCCGGGACCTCAACCAAAGGCACCAACATATCCTAAAACCTTATTCAAACTTGTTCCAATCATCAAAACACCTCAAATAACATCAAATCACCAAAAATACATCAGATTCAAGCCAAGCTTTCTAAAATCTTCCGAATTACGCTTTTGATCAAATGACCTAAAACTTTACAAACACATCCCAAATGACACCATGAATCTACTGCAACTCTTAGAATTTCATTCCGACCTCTATATCAAAATCTCACCTATCAACCGAAAAATGCCGAAATCTCAAATTCGCCAATTCAAGCCTAAACCTTCCATGGACTTCCAAAATGCATTCCGATAACGCTCCTAAGTCCCAAATCACCTAACGGATCTAAGCAAATCATAAAAATCCTGATCTGAGATCATATATAAACAAGTCAGACCTTGGTCAAACCTTTCAAAGTTAAGCTTTAAACTAAGAGTTGTTCTTCCAAATTCATTCTGATTACCCTGAAAACCAAAACCAATGATTAACATAAGTCATAATACATCACACGGGACAAGTCATGCCCGAGAACTGGCGATCAAAGTGCAAAAGCTCGAAATGACCGGTCGGGTCATTACAGATTCCTTGATTTTAAATGGTTTTACTGCCTTACTATAGAATGCTTTGTGCCTTACGCGATTTCTTGCTTTCAGTCTTTATTTACATTTGTTACTTACTGAGTTGGAGTACTCACATTACTCCCTACATCCATGTGTGCAGATTTAGGCATTGCTGATCCTGCCATTGCGAATTGAGAGCTCCCGGCGGACATTCAGAGTTCACGAGGTAGCTGCTTGACGTCCGCAGACCCATGTCTCCACTTCTTTGTCACTTTTATCTCTTTTCAGATAGTTGTACTAGTTTATTAACTTAGCGAATTTGTATTATGACTTATAGATGCTCATAATTAGGGTTGTATATGGGTGTTCTTCTGCGTATTTATGTTATCATTGTTATTTCAGATTTATTTTATCATGATTAGACCGTTTTTTCTTAAATGCTTAACTGTTAATAATTGGAAAATGGGAAGTGTCAGCTGGCCTTGTCTTCACGAGAGGCGCCATCACGACGGGTCCGAGTTTGGGTCGTGACAAATATAGTTTACCTTCAAAAATGATTTGGAATGTCTTCTCTTATGAATAGTTGATTCAGAAACCTTCCTCTTTTTTATAGGCTTAATATTATTTTGAGAAACATCAACTTCTGGTTCCTTGACACTTTTAAAACCATTAATTTTGCATTCCTTAGCACTTTGAGAACGCATTATTCTAATACTACTTGACCCATAGTTATTCGAAGATGATCTTGTGATGACCCAACAGGTCATCACTTGTGTTGCAAGTGAATTCAGTGTTTCGAGGCCTAAAAACCTCTTTTTACCTCACCATGATTTACGTGTGTGGTCCGGACCTATATCCGGAAAATCTTCTATGTGAAAATATGAGAAATAGAAATCTTTATAGTTAAAAAATTTGATTATGGTTGACTTTGGTCAACATTTTGAGCAAACAAACCCGGATCCGTGTTCCGATGATCCCCGAAGGTCCGCAGTAAAATATGGGACTTGGGCGTATGCCCGAAAATGAATTCCAAGGTCCTAAGCCTTAGAAATCAATTTTTAAAAGAAATTGTTTTACTGAATTATCTAAGAAATAAAGAAAAGAATTAATATTTGAAACCACTATTATTGGGCTCGTATTTTGGTTATGGAGCCCGGTACAAACTTTTTATAGTATTTGAAAGATAATTGTGAAGTTTGGTGAAAAATAGAGTCTATTTGACGTGAGTTGGACTTCCGGTTGAAGAGTTATGAACTTTGAGAGTTCTTGATGAAAATGTTGAGTTTTGAGGTTTAATTCATGATTTTACGTGTTATTTTGATGATGTGATTACACGAGTAGGTCCATATGATGTTTTTGAGTTAGTACACACATTTGGTTTGGAGTCCCGAGGGCTCGGGTGAGTTTCGGGTAGGTTCCGGGGTGTCTTAGGCTTAAAACATGGCTATTGGAGGTTCAGAGAAGTGCCACTCTCTCAACCTGCTAGTGCGGTCCGCACTGGTGACTGTGCGGCTGCAATTGATTTTGTGCGGTCCGCACACGTTCACTGGTGACTATGCGGCCGCAGTTGATTTTGTGCGGTCCGCACAGGATCACTGGTGACTGTGCGGCCGCAGTTGATTTTGTGCGGTAGTATATTTAGACGGGATTTTCAGTTATTTTTCATTTTGTAAAACCCCAAAAACATAAGAGGCGATTTTTCAAATAACCTTTCTTCTCCAAAACATTGGTAAGTGATTTCTAACTCGTTTCCTTCAATCATTAACATCTTTTCACATGATTTCAACTCAAAATCAATGTTTTTCATGGGGGAAATTGGGTGTTTTGGGTAGAACCTAGGTTTTTCAAAAACTGGGGATTTGGACCTTGATTTGAGGTCTGGTTTCAAAACAAATTATATATTTGAGTTCGTGGGGGAATGGGTAATCGGGTTTTGGTTCGAAACTCGGGTTTTGACCATGTGGCCCCGGGGGCGCTTTTTGACTTTTTGGGTAAAACTTTGGAAAATTCATTTTCATGCATTCAAATTGATTCATTTAGCATTTATTGATGTAATTAAGAAACCTGTGACCAGATACGAGCAAATTGGTGGTGGAATCAAGGGGTAAAGCTATAATTGAAACGTGAATTGTGTTCGTGGCATCGAGGTAAGTGTATGGTCTAACCTTAGCTTGAGGGATTAGGAGTCGAGTCATATTTGCTATGTGGTAATTGTTGAGTACGATGTATTGGTATGATGACGAGTATCTATACGTTAGTGTCTAGCATGCCCGTGAGTCTTTATATTGTGATTATCATGACTTCGTTGTATCTTGCATGCCTTGGTAATGGTTTCTACTTGTTGTGTAAAGTTTGTGGAGGGAATTGTGACCTGTGAACATTGAGGAGCGTTGGCTCAAGTTGTATAACGAATTGTGAAAGTATAAGTGATAATTCAACCTCTAGAGCATTGGCTCGAGTTGTGAGGTGAATTGTGAAGCAAAGTGAGAAAGATAAGAGATCATTATGTTGTCGCCCTTGCCGGGTTATTGTTGATTTATTCGTTATCTCCCTTGACGGGATGTTGAGGTTATTGATGATGTTCCCTTGCTGGGATTTATTTGTTGAATTGTTGTTCCCTTGCCGGGATCTTTATTGCAATTTCTTTTATTCCCTTGCCCTATTGTTTGTGATTGTTGTTTGGGTGAGGAAGAGAGTTAAAGCATGAAGGGTGATCCGTGCATTGTTTGTTTATGAGGAAAGAGTATAAAGCACGAAGGGTGATACCATGTATTATTGTGAGGAAATAGTGTAAAGCATGAAGGGTGATGTCGTGCTGCACAATGTATCATTCTGTGCCAATTTTATATGATTTCTTTGGTGAGGACAAGAATAAAAGTACGAAGGGTCATTCCGTGCCAATTTTATTAATTATATGGTGAGAAAAGAGTGTAAAGCACGAAGGGTGATGCCGTGCACATTTTTATTATATGATTGCTTTGGTGAGGACGAGAGTAAAAGCACGAAGGGTGATGTCGTGCATTTGTTGATTTCTGATTCTTTGTTGATATCCGAGTTATGTTGTTTCTTTCATTTCTTGTTGTTATTTGATTTACTTCGAGGTTATAGATCCCCTTACCCTATTTGCCTGGTTATTTCTGTATTTCTTTTCCGATGTATATATTTGAACTGCATAGGTTTATTTGGTAGTCTGGTCCTAGCCTCGTCACTACTTCGCCAAGGTTAGGCTAGACACTTACCAGCACATGGGGTCGGTTATGCAGATACTACACTCTGCACTCTGTGCAGATCCCGGGGCAGTTTTTGGACCGTAGTGTGGAGGCTACCTTCAGTCCACGCGGAGATCCAAGGTAGACCTGCAGGCGTCCGCAGGCCCTGGCATATCCCTCTATCCCTATTTCATGTTTTATTTTCCTTTTATTCAGAAACAGTGTATTGTTATTTCTTCAAACTTTATATGTAGCAATCTTAGACAGTCTGTGACACTATAACACCAGGTTTTGGGTGGTTAAGGGTTAAGTATTTGTAATAGATATAGTTTTCATATATTTTATTGTTGTCTTCCGCTTAAATTTAAATTTTCGCTGTTATCACGTATCGCCTTATAATTGTTAACCAGAAATAATTGGAAAATGAGTTAAGTAGTTAATGGTTTGGCTTGCCTAGCTCACATTAGTAGGCGCCATCACGACCCCCGAGGGTGGGAAAAATCCAGGCCGTGACAGATCTAGAGGTATTTCGTGCCTTAGCCCTTTGTAAACGAGTCCTTTCTAAACTAACAACTTTTGTTCCACTTATTGATAATGATACACCAACTGCATGCGCACTTGGAGCATCGTTCATATAATATTCTGCCATTGTAAGAGAATAATTTTCGTTATCCATAACAAAATCAGAAAAATCTGATGACACTAAGATTGGATGAATAGGTTTTTTACGCTTGAGAGAGTGCTTTCTACCCATAAAACGTCAACTGTTCGAAATTAAGCTTGACATTTCAAAAATTAAACCTCGAGAACAGCCAATTATACCCTAACAATTGTGTATTTTGAAATTCGAGGTAATATATGGTGCGTCGTTTGGAAATTCAAAGTACGCTTTAGTGAATGGCGTGTCGTTTGTAAAAGCAATATAGACTCCAGTATACTTGATTAGTATAAAGCTGTAAAATATGAAATCCAAATTACTATCCATAAAATATAGAATCATATGAAATGAGTGAAAATGTAAGTATTACTGTGACACAACTCCCAATGTATAATATAATTTGTGGTATAAATGTATAAAAGACTGCACCTAATGGTTATGTAAAGTAATAAAATTATGAAATATTATAGGCAACTATATTAAAGTCATTTATATGTGACGTAATCAAAATAGTTATTACGTCATAATATAAAGTTATGTGTATCATAGAATAAAAAAAATATTACTAGATATAATTTATTATATCAGGATTGTACACTTCTATCACGACGTGGATTTTCTACCCTCGGGAGTCGTGATGGCGCCTACTAACGTGAGCTAGGCAAGCCAATCCTTTAACTATTGTCACGACCCCAACCCCGACCGTGATGCCGCCCAACACAATGCTAGGCAAGCCCGACCAACTAACATCTCACAACCTCTTTCTTTATAATTAAATACCAATTTACGGGATTTAATACCAATTTAATATAAATAGAAGTATGAATTTAACATATGAAATGTGCGGAAACCATAATCACGAAAAATCTCTGTAAAATAGCCCACTGATCCGGTGTCACAAGTCTGAGCCTCTAATACAAGGTTTCAACAATCTAATACAGAAAATGTCCAAAATGCGGAATAATAAGTGGAGATAGAAGGAGAAATCGGGTCTGCGGACGCCATGCAGCTACCTCGATAACTCCGATGAAAACAGAACGGCAGGAAAGCTCGCTCTATGCCTCAGGAATACCTGTACCTACGCACATAGTGCAGGGAGTAATGTGAGTACTCCGACTAAGTGAGTAATAACAATAAATAATGGTTGACAGTATGAAATCACGTAAAGGCACTAAGCAGTTCTTATATCAAAACAGTAAAAAAAATCATTTAAGCAGCAGTGAATGAGGAAATCATGTGAAATTATTTAAACCGGGTAAAAATAGATATAATCAGTATAAATCAGCTCCTCAAGCTTCAGTTCATTTATTCGTTCTTATCCTCAGTTCTCAATTCATATACTTCTCACGATAACCGAATCAATAAATATATATACCGCTGCGGCGTGCAGCCCGATCCGTATATCGTACAACCCGATCCATATTAATAATAGTCGGCTGCGCTCACTGGGGGTGTGCAGACTCCGGAGGGGGCTCCTTCAGCCCAAGCGCTATATAATTGTTGCGGCGTGCAGCCCGATCCATATAAGTAATTGTTGCGGCCTGCAGCCCGATCCATAATATGTATAATATATATATCTGTTGCGGCGCGCAGCCCGATCCATATCATATAAAACATCCTCACTATTGGGTCCTCGACCCCTCTCAGTCATTTAAAAAATCACAGCCTCTCGAGCATAATGTACGGTCGGGATCTCAGCCCTCATATCTCTTCCTATTTATGATTAACATTTCAAAAATCTGCTTCATATCATTCTTAAACAATTGGAGACATGACTGAGGATATAAATTCTTTAACAAAATAAGTGAGGAAAACCAGTCAAAAATCCCCTAAGGGTTCTATAGGTCGGCACAAGGCCCCAAGCATGGCAACAAGCCCAATTCACAACAATAAAGTATATGTCTCAATCAAAAATGTAGTAAAATATCATTCGGGATGGACCAAGTCCAAATCCCCATAGCATTGAACCTCACGCTCATCACACAACATGTATCTCAACTTAGTATAGCACTACATTGTGCAAATCCGGGGTTTCAAACCCTCAGGACATCATTTAAAATCATTACTCACCTCAAGCAGGCCGAAATCCTAGCTCGCTACTCCCTTGCCTCGCAAATCAACCTCCTCGAGCGTCGAATCTGATCAAAACCACAAGTATTACGTTACAATAGGCTAAGGGAATACAACCCAATATAAGACTCGAAAAATATCAAAAATCACGAAGTTGGCAAAACCCGAGCCCCGGGCCCACTTCTCGAAAAATCAGAAAATTGACATCGCCAGATTCCTTATCTCGCCACGAGTCTATACATATCAGCTACCGAAATCCGAGCTCAAATTCTCCCTCAAACCCCCAAATTTCTATTTCAAAAATCAAGCCCTAATCCTTCCCCTTTTAATTAAATTTCCATGAATTTAGATGTTGAATCTACAATTAAATGACGTTTCTAGGCCGTAGGACTCACCTCCAATCGATTCCCAGTCAAAACCCTCTTTAATACTCGTCAAAAGCTCCCAAGGTTACTCAACAATGGAGGAAATGGAACCTTGTTCGCGGGTGAAATGTTTATTAAAACCCTTTTGTCAGCCCAGATTTTACTCTATGCGATCGCATCCAAGCCTCTGCGATCGCATAGCTCAACTTTCCCAGGCCTCCTAAATATCCTATGCGAACGCGACCCCTTAAGTGCGATCTCACTGCTTCACCAATCAAACCTACTCTATCGCATACACTACTCCGCGATCGCATTGAACAAAGTACCCCTCAGAACCTCAGGTCCATTTAACACTACGCGATCACATTACTCCTCATGCGATCGCAATGAAAGACCTCCTCAACCTATGCGATCGCATACCCTATTCCGCGATCGCATTGAGAAATCAAAATGGCCTTCCCCTAACCTTCTATGGGATCGCAATTGAACTCCTGCGATCGCAGAGAACAAAAAAGTTCTGCAACACTCAGCTGAAATCTGCAATTTCAAAAACCAAGATTGGTCTGATTGACCATCCGAAACCACCCCAAGGCCCCCGGGACCTCAACCAAAAGTGCCAACCCATCCTAAAACATCATTCAAACTTATTCCAATCATCAAAACACCACAAACAACACCAAAACCATCAAATTACATCGGATTCAAGCCTAAATTTCTTAAAAACTTCCGAAATACGCATTTGATCAAAAACCCAACCAAAACACCTCCGAATGATCTGAAATTTTGCACACACATCCAAAATCACCTAACGAAGCTACTGGAACTCTCGGAATCCCATTCCGACCACCGTATCAAAATCTCACCTACCTACTGGAATTCGCCAAAATACTAACTTCGCCAATTCAAGCCTAATTCTACTCCGCACCTCCAAAATCAATTCTGATCACACTCCTAAGCCACATATCAACCCCTGAAGCTAACCGAATCACCGGAAATCAAATCCGAGCCCTCTAACTCAATAGTCAACATCCGGTTGACTTTTCCAAAACAAGCCTTCCTTAAAGTGACTAAGTGTCTCATTTCCTATCAAAACCAATCCGATTTAACTCTAACACACCGAATACCGATAACGAAACATGAAGAAGCATAAAATGGGGGAAAGGAGGCAGTAACTCATGTGACGACGGGTCGGGTCATCACATCCTCCCCAACTAAAACAAACGCTCGTCCTCGAGTGGGTCAAGAAACATACCTGGAGCCTCAAACAGATGAGGATATCTTCTCCGTATCTCCCGCTCGGTCTCCCAAGTAGCCTCCTCCACGGGCCGACCTCTCCAAACCACTTTCACTGAAGTTATATCCTTTGACCTCAACTTCTGAACCTGGTGACCCAAAATAGCTACTGGCTCCACATCAAAGGTCAAACCATCATCCAACTGAACCGTGCTGAAGTCCAAAACATGAGACAGATCCCCAATATACTTCCAGAGCATAGAAACATGAAATACCGGATGCACACTCGACAGGCTGGGTGGCAAAGCAAGCTCATAAGCCACCTCCCCAATCCTCCGAAGCACCTCAAAAGGCCCAATAAACCGCGGGCTCAACTTGCCTTTCTTCCCAAACCTCATAACACCCTTCATGGGCAAAACCTTCATCAAGACCTTCTCACCAACCATATAGGACACATCTCGAACCTTCCGGTCCGCATAACTCTCCTGACGTGACTGAGTTGTACGAAGTCTTTCCTGAATCACCTTCACTTTCTCTAAGGCATCCTGAACCAAGTCTGTTCCCAACATCCTAGCCTCGCCAGGCTCGAACCAACCAACTGGAGATCTACACCGTCTTCCATATAAGGCCTCATATGGTGCCATCTAAATGCTGGACTGATAGCTGTTGTTGTAGGCAAACTCTGCAAGCGGCAGAAACTCATCCCAGGAACCTCCGAAATCAATAACACAGGCGCGCAACATGTCCTCCAATATCTGAATAGTGCGCTCAGATTGTTCGTCCGTCTGAGGATGAAATGTTGTGCTCAACTCTACCTGAGTACCCAACTCTCTCTGCATGGCTCTCTAAAACTGCAAAGTAAACTGAGTACCTCTATCTGAGATGATGGAAATCGGAACACCATGCAACCGAACAATCTCCCGGATATAAATCCCTGCCAACCGCTCTGAATAATAGGTAGTACACACAGGAATGAAGTGCGCGGACTTGGTCAGCCGATCCACAATCACCCAAATAGCATCAAACATTTTCAAAGTCCGAGGAAGTCCAACCACAAAGTCCATAGTGATCTTTTCCCACTTCCACTCGGGAATAACCATCTGTTGAAGCAAGCCACCCGGTCTCTGATGCTCATATTTCACCTGCTGACAATTGAGACACCGAGCTACAAATCCCACAATATCTTTCTTCATTCTTCTCCACTAATAGTGCTGCCTCAAATCGTGATACATCTTCGCGGCACCCGGATGGATAGAATACCACGAGCTATGGGCCTCTTCCAGAATCAACGCTCTAAGCCCATCCACATTGGGCACACAAATCCGGCCCTGCATCCTCAACACACCATCATCACAGGTGGTCACATCTCTGGCATCACCATGCTGAACTCTATCCTTAAGGACAAGCAAATGCAGATCATCATACTGGCGCTCTTTAATGCGATCATATAAGGAAGACCGAGAAACCACACAAGCCAACACCCGACTGGGCTCCGAAATATCCAATCTCACAAACCGATTGGCCAAGGCCTGAACATCAACTGCAAGGGGTCTCTCCCTAACTGGAATATATGCCAAACTCCCCATACTCACTACCTTTCGGCTTAAAGCGTCGGCCGCTACATTGGCCTTTCCCGGATGATACAAAATAGTGATATCATAATCCTTAAGCAACTCCAACCATCTCTGTTGCCTCAAATTAAGATCCTTTTGCTTGAACAAATGCTGAAGACTGCGATGATCAGTGAACACCTCAAAAGATACGCCATACAAGTAATGCCTCCAAATCTTCAATGCATGAACTATGGCAGCCAACTCCAAATCATGAACGGGGTAGTTCTTCTCATGGGAATTCAACTGACGAAAAGCATAAGCAATAACTCTACCCTCCTGCATCAACACACAACCAATCCTAACTCTCGAAGCATCACAATACACAGTATATGAACCTGAAGTTGATGGCAAAACCAACACTGGAGCTATGGTCAAGGCTGTCTTGAGCTTCTCAAAGCTCTCCTCATACTCGTCCGACCATACAAATGGAGCACCCTTCTGAGTCAACTTGGTCAAGGGAGATGCAATGGATGAAAATCCCTAAACAAACCGGCGATAATAGCCTGCTAACCCAAGAAAGATACGAATCTCTGTGGCTGAGGACGGTCTAGGCCAACTCTGAACCGCCTCTATCTTCTTTAGGTCAACCTGAATACCCTCGCTGGACACCATATGTCCCAAGAAAGCCATTGTACTGAGCCAAAACTCATACTTGGAGAACTTTGCATAAAGCTTCTCCTCCCTCAATCTCTGCAACACAACTCTCAAATGCTCTGTGTGCTCCTCCTGACTACGCGAGTACACCAGGATACCATCAATAAATACTATAACGAACGAATCAAGATAAGGCCGGAATACGCTGTTCATCAAATGCATGAATGCTGCTGGGGCATTGGTTAGCCCGAAAGACATAACAAGAAACTCATAATGACCATATCTGGTCCTGAAAGCAGTCTTAAGAATATCTGAATCCCTGATCTTCAACTGGTGATAGCCCGAACGGAGATCAATCTTGGAGAACACTCTCGCTCCCTGAAGCTGATCAAATAAATCATCAATGCGAGGCAAAGGATACTTGTTCTTAATTGTTACTTTGTTCAATTGCCTATAATCGATGCACATTCTCATTGTGCCATCCTTCTTCTTCACAAACAGAACGGGCGCACCCCAAGGTGACACACTAGGCCGAATGAACCCCTTATCTAGGAGTTCCTAAAGTTGTTCTTTCAATTCCTTCAACTCTGCTGGTGCCATACGATACAACGGAATAGAAATGGTCTGAGTGCCCGGCACCAGGTCAATACCAAAATCAATATCCTTGTCCGGTGGCATGCCCGGCAGGTCTGCAGGAAAAACATTGGGAAAATCCCTCACAACTGGAGCAGAATCAATACTAGGAGTCTCGGCTCCAATATCCCTCACAAACGCTAGATATGAAAGGCAACTCTTCCCAACCATACGTTGGGCCTTCAAGAAGGATATCACTCTACTAGGAACATAATCAGTCACACCACGCCACTCGATCCGCGATACACCCGGCATAGCCAAAGTGACTGTCTTAGCATGATAGTCTAGAATAGCACGACACGGGGATAGCCAATCCATGCCTAAAATGACATCAAAATCCACCATGCTCAATAGAAATAGATCTACTCGGGTCTCCAGACCCCCAATAGTCACCACACATGACCGGTACACACGGTCTACAACAACAGTATCGCCCACCGGGGTAGATACATGAATAGGTAAAGCAAAAAACTCATGGGGCGTACCCAAATAACGAGCAAAGTATGATGACACATAAGAAAAGGTGGAACCGGGATCAAATAATGCAAAGGCATCTCTGTGGCAGACTGAAACAATACCTGTAATGACAGCATCCGAAGCAATGGTGTCGGGTCTGCCTGGGAGTGCATAGAAACGGGCCTAACCGCCCCCTGATCGACCTCCCCCTTTAAGGCGACCCCTAGCTGCCTGACTTCCACCCCTAGCTGGCTGGGGGGTGGTGAAGTAACTGGAGCAGAAGTCGAGGGCTGACCCCTTTGCTGATACTAACCATCGCGAAGTCGAGGACATTGCCTCCTCATGTGCCCAAACTCTCCGCACTCGTAACAACTACCCGGTGCTGGAGATGGGGACTAAAGGGAACCCCTGGCACCAGAATGGACAGAAGAAGGACCTGCCATGGAAGAACCCTGGACTGATGGGGCACGAGATGAACTCTGAGCTGGAAGGGCGTTGAGTGATGACTGGCCCTGCTGCGACCCATGATAACCACGACCTGAGGATGATTCACGATACTCTGGACGGGCCGACTGAGCGGGCCTAAAAGAACGACCTCTACCCTGCTGGAACTGGCCCCTCGAAGCAGCACCACTAAAACTGCCAGAGCCTCGAGGCCTCTTGGCCTCCCTCTCCTCTATATCCTGACGGTGAACCATCTCAATCTCCCAAGCGATATCAACCACCTCCTCGAATTAGCACCCAATACCCTCTCTTTAGTCATCAAGATACAGAGATGGTAGTTAAGGCCATCCACAAATCTCCTAATCCTCTCCCGATCGGTTGGAACCATCCAAACGGCATGACGAGCCAACTCGGAATACCTCGCCTCATACTGTGACATAGTCATATCTCCCTGCTTTAGCCACTCAAACTGCCTACACAGCTCCTCCCTACGAGATTGCGGTACATACTTCTCCAAGAAGAGAGTGGAGAACTCCTTCCAAGTTAGGAGTGCTGCACCAACTGGCCTACACCTCTCATACGCCTCCCACCAAGTGAAGGCAGCCCCAGTAAACTGAAAGGTGGTAAATTCCACACCACTAGTCTCAAGAATCCCTACTGTACGGAGCATCCGCTGATACTTATCAAGAAAACCATGGGAATCCTCGCCCTTGGCACCACTAAATGGCGGAGACTGGAGTTTGCCAAACCTCTCAAGATGATGTTGCTCATTGTCCGGCATGGCTGGCACAACAAACTCCTGAGCTGGTGCAACCGGCTGAGCTGGAGGTGCCCCTGGTGTTTGTAGTCCCTGCACTACCTGCTCAGGTGTGCGAGCAGCGGGGGTCTGATTACCTCCCCCGGCCTGTGAAGTAGCTGCTGCTGTGGTGGCTGAAACTGCCTGAGCCAGGCCTGTGCAAACTGTCAAGATATGTGCCAAGGCCTCCTGGAGACTCGATATTACAATGGGCACAGCTGGTGCCTGCACTGGTGCTGCTAGTGCCTGGTCTTGAGCTAGGGCAACTAAAGGATCCACAAGTGTTGCCCCTGCTGCTCTACCTCTACCACGACCACGACCGCGTCCACGGCCTCTAGTAGCCTCAGTAGGTGGTACTGGTGGTCGTCCAGAATGTTCGGTAGCTCGAGTCCTCACCATCTGTGAGAGAATGGAATAAAGAGAAATTTATTATTCGTATCCACAAGTTCGCACGACAAGAATTTCAAGAATGTGGAATTTTCCTAACAGGTTCTGCAGCTTCCCGAGGATAAGTACAGCCGTCTCCGTACCGATCCGCGAGACTCTACTAAACCGGCTCAAGACTCGCGAGACCTAGTAATCTGATACTAACTTGTCACGACCCCAACTCCGGTCGTGATGGCGCCCAACACAATGCTAGGAAAGCCCGACCAACTAACATCTCACAACCTCTTTCTTTATAATTTAATACCAATTTTCGGGATTTAATACCAATTTAATATAAATAGAAGGATTAAGAAAGAATTGATTTTTCAGAACTAAAAATTGATTCTTTAAGAGTTAAAAACTAAAAGTGAAGCTTTTCTTTACGGCTGAAAATCAAAATTCTATTACTGCTTCCATGGTTTGCATTTGGTACTACTGATTTTCGGATTGGCTTTCCTGGATTTTCTTTTGGTTTTGGAGTGTTGTTTCGTTTGAATTTCTGGGTTTCTATTTGGTTTTCAAGTTTTCTGTTTGGTAAATGGAATCTGGCTCTTGGGTTTTCTGCCGCTATTTGTTACGGAGCTGTTTTGTGTACTCCTGCGCTGTTGTTGTTGTTGTATTGTTTACTGCTGTGTTTCTGCACTGATGTTCCCTTTTTCTTCTTGTGTTCATACAAGGTACACATTCTGTATAATTCTCGATTATTGGGATGAAATGAAGCAAGTTTTCTGTTGCATAGTTATAGTAGAAATTTCTGTTACACATGTAAAATAAATTTGCTTGTGAAGTATGTATTTGTCCTATGAAATTCATGTATTCTGAGCTCCGATACACTGATGGGCTGTTTATTTAAACTTAAGGGCTAACGTTGGACTGTTATATTAAGATTCTGGAACCAAAATTTTGTTAAGTTAATTAGATGTGTGATTCATGGAAGCACGATAGTTCTATAACTAACAAAATGACTTAACGGGTATTGGTTGATGGAATCTCAATTTGCTTTCATATGTATATTCCACTAAATCATTTTTCTAGGATATAATTGATTTTGAAATCAGCATGATGACCATTTTAAGTTTTATGGTCTGGGATTCTTTGTTATGGTATAAGTATTAATACTGGGTTAATAATTTATGGTCGTAGTTAATCAAATGAAACATGTTGTATTAATAAGATGGCTTTGAATTTCACTCGTGGATATTATTAAAATAAAATAATCAGATCGTTTAGTCAAAATTCGATCCCTATTGGGAATCATCATTAGTTAAACAGTTAGAATAAGCCAAGTTTTAATATGAGATTCAAATGATCAATTGTTTTTTTAGATTGAGTAAATAAACGATTTTTTTTATTTTGTGGAATGCATGTTAAATAATTTCAAGCTGCTCTAGTGATTCTGCGTTCAGTTAGAATTGAAGTCGAAGTCGGTAGCCTACTCAGGACATTTTGAGGCTTCGGTACTCCCGCAAACGGCCCAGGTCTAGATTTGACAGCATGTTCATTTGGACCTGGGCCCAGACCTATAGTTGGTTATTTCTGAATACATATTTAAATAAGGGTTTATTTATATGGACATATATATGAGCTCAATAGACCCAGGTCCTCTAATTAGTTAGTTAGAATCTCTTTCTTTGTTAAAAAGAAATAGAAAAAAAAAATTAGAAAATTATAGTTTGTTTTTAGGATTGCACCTTTAAAATAAATGATAGGATGAGCCTCGCCGAGTAAAAACTATAAATTGTGGGGCCCTCAATAAATATTGTATTTATTTTTAGACTTCGGGATGATCCGTTTAGCGAATTTCACGGCCCTCCCAAAACAACAATACGCTAGTCGCTTTAGGCGCGTCTTTAATAAATTATTTTCTTAAATACGGGTATGCACCCAAATCCAAATCTCAACGGAGTCGAAATGTGTCGATAACCACGGGTGCATTGACTGTGACGTGGTTCGAGATACGTTTTCACAACGTTGCAATTCTCCATAAAATAATAACAATAATAATAAAATTGATAAAAGCAATTCAAAGTTAAAATTTGCATATAAGTTCTTAATTGTTAAAATCAGATAAAATAAGTCAAATATAACAGTTGAGCGACCGTGCTAGAACCACGGAACTCGGGAATGCCTAACACCTTCTCCCGGGTTAACAGAATTCCTTATCCGGATTTCTGGTTCACGGACTGTTCAACAGAGTCAATCTTTTCCTCGATTCGGGATTCAACCGGTGACTTAGGACACCACAAATCTCCCAAGTGGCGACTCTGAATTACATAAACAAATCCCCGTTTCGATTGTCCTCTAATTGGAAAAACTCCCTTATACCCTATGGGGTAGGAAAAAGGAGGTGTGACATCTCTGGATGAGGATGTTGAGGTGGATGTGCGGGCATACAAGGATGGATAAGATTAGGAATGAAGATATTCGAGAGAAGGTGGGTGTGACCCCTATGTAGGACAAGATGCGGGAAGTAAGACTCAGATGGTTCGGGCACATTCAGAGGAGGAGCACTGATGCACCGGTGAGGAGGTGTGAGCGACTGGCTATGGTGGGCACGCGGAGAGGTAGAGGGCGACCTAAGAAGTATTGGGGAGAAGTGATCAGACAGGACATGGCGAGACTTAGGATTACTGAGGACATGGCCCTTGACATGGGATTATGGAGGTCGAGCATTAAGGTTGTAGGTTAGGGGAAAGTTATGAATATTTCTACAGCACAATAGAGTGAGACTAGCTAGTTAGGATTTAGACTAAGAATGTCATTGGTCGTCTATTGATGTAGTACTTTACCTGCTAGTTTTACTATACCAGCCCTATATTTCGTATTTCGTATTTTGTATTCTGTATTTAATATCTCTTATATTGTTGTTATTTTATTATGCATTTTTATGGTACTAATATATCGGCTCCTGTTGCTTTTTTGAGCCGAGAGTCTCCTGGAAACAACCTCTCTACCCTTCGGGGTAGGGGTAAGGTCTGCGTACATATTACCCTCCCCAGACCCCACCTGTGGGATTATACTGGGTCGTTCTTCTTCTTGTTGTTGTTAATATAAATAGAAGTATGAAATTAACAGATGAAATGTGCAGAAACCATAATCACGAAAAAACTCTGTAAAACAGCCCACTGATCCGGTGTCACAAGTCTGAGCCTCTAATACAAGGTTTCAACAATCTAATACAGAAATATGTCTAAAATGCGGAATAATAAGTGTAGATAGAAGGAGAAATCGGGTTTGCGAACGCCATGCAGCTACCTCGATAAATCCGATGAAAACAGAATGGCAGGAAAGCTCGCTCTATGCCTCAGGAATACCTGTACCTGCACACATGGTGCAAGGAGTAATGTGAGTACTCCGACTCAGTAAGTAATAACAATAAATAATGGCTGACAGTATGAAATCACGTAAAGGCACTAAGCAGTTCTTATATCAAAACATTAAAACAAATCATTTAAGCAGCAGTGAATGAGGAAGTCATGTGAAATTCTTTAAACCGGGTAAAAACAGATATAATCAGTATAAATCAGCTCCTCAAGCATTTCAGTTCATTTATTCGTTCTTATCCTAAGTTCTCAATTCATATACTTCTCATGATAACCGAATCAATAAATATATATATACTGTTGCGGCGTACATCCCAATCTGTATATCGTTGTGGCGTACAACCCGATCCATAATAATAATAGTCGACTGCGCTCACTGGAGGTGTGCAGACTTCAGAGGGGCTCCTTCAGCCCAAGCGCTATATAATTGTTGCGGCGTGCAGCCCGATCCATATAAGTAATTGTTGCGGCGCGCAGCCCGATCCATATCATATAAAACATCCTCACTATTGGGTCCTCGACCCCTCTCAGTCATTTAAAAAATCACAGCCTCTCGGGCATAATGTACGGTCGGGATCTCAACCCTCATATCTCTTCCTATTTATGATTAACATTTCAAAAATCTGGTTCATATCATTCTTAAACAATTGGAGACATGACTGATAATATAAATTCTTTAACAAAATAAGTGAGGAAAACCAGTCAAAAATCCCTTAAGGGTTCTACAGGTCGGCACAAGGTCCCAAGCATGGCAACAAGCCCAATTCACAACAATAAAGTATATGTCTCAATCAAAAATGTAGTAAAATATCATTCGGGATGGACCAAGTCCCAATCCCCATGCTCGTCTCACAGCGTGTATCTCAACTTAGTATAGCACTACGTTGTGCAAATCCGGGGTTTCAAACCCTCAGGACATCATTTAAAATCATTACTCACCTCACAATGGGGTTCTCGACCCCTCTCAGTCAATATAGACTTGGCCTCTCGGGCACACTAAGATAAGACGGGGTTCTCAACCCACACATTACTCTCATTAGGAT
The DNA here is from genome assembly GCF_000715075.1 of Nicotiana tabacum. Classification (NCBI taxonomy): domain Eukaryota; kingdom Viridiplantae; phylum Streptophyta; class Magnoliopsida; order Solanales; family Solanaceae; genus Nicotiana; species Nicotiana tabacum. Next base: position 152,800,883 of record NC_134089.1, on the reverse strand, counting down.
TTAATAATTTCTAAAGCTGGTTCATATTATGTTTATCAGTTAAGAACATGACTGAGGGTATGATTTCGACAAGAAAAGTGAGGTCAACCAATACAAATGCCCCCTAAGGGTTCTACATATCGGCACAAGGACCCAAACATGGCAACTAGCCCATAATATAATGATATTAATTAAGTCTCAATCAAAAGTACAGTAAAGTCATCAAACGGGATGGATCGAGTCCAAATCCCCAATAGTAACAGACCCCACGCTCATCATACAGCGTGTGTCTCATCTCAACATAGCACCACGTTGTGCAAATTCGTGGTTTCAAACCTTCAAAACACCATTTATAACCATTACTCACCTCAAGCAGGCCAAAATCCTAGCTCGCTACTCCCCTGACTCGCAAATCAACCTCCTCGAGCGTCGAATCTGATCAAAACCACAAGTATTACGTTACAATAGGCTAAGGGAATACAACCCAATATAAAAGACTCGAAAAATATCAAAAATCACGAAGTTGGCAAAACCCGAGCCCCGAGACCACTTCTCGAAAAATCAGAAAATTGACATCGCCAGATTCCTTATCTCGCCACAAGTCTATACATATCAACTACCGAAATCCGAGCTCAAATGCTCCCTCAAACCCCCAAATTTCTATTTCAAAAGTCAAGCCCTAATCCTTCCCTTTTTAATCAAATTTCCATGAATTTAGATGTTGAATCTACAATTAAATGATGTTTCTAGGCCGTAGGACTCACCTCCAATCGATTCCCAGTCAAAACCCTCTTTAATACTCGTCAAAAGCTCCCAAGGTTACTCAACAATTGAGGAAATGGGACTTGGTTCGCGGGTGAAATGTTTATTAAAACCTTTATGTCAGGCCAGATTTTACTCTATGCGATCGCATCCAAGCCTCTGCGATCGCATAGCTCAACTTTCCCAGGCCTCCAAAATGTCCTACAAGAACGCGACCCCTTAACTGTGATCGCACTGCTTCACCAATCAAACCTACGCGATCGCATACACTACTCCACGATCGCATTGAATAAAGTACCCCTCAGAACCTCAGGTCCATTTAACAATACACGGTCGCATTACTCCTCATGCGATCGCAATGATCAACCTCCTCAACCTATGCGATCACATACCCTATTCCGCGATCGCATTGAGCAATCAAAACGGCCTTCCCCAAACCTTCTATGCGATCACAATTGAACTCCTGCGATCGCAGAGAACAAAAATATTCTGCAACACTCAGCTGAAATCTGCAATTTCAAAAACAAAGATTGGTCCGATTGACCATCCAAAACCACCCCGAGGCCCCTGGGACCTCAACCAAAAGTACCAAACCATCCTAAAACATCATTGAAACTTGTTCCAATCATCAAAACACCACAAACAATACAAAAACCATCAAATTACATCGGATTCAAGCCTAAATTTCTTAAAAACTTCCGAAATACGCATTTGATAAAAAACCCGACCAAAACACCTCCGAATGATATGAAATTTTGCACACACATCCAAAATCACCTAAAGAAGCTATTGCAACTCTCGGAATTCCATTCCGACCACCGTATCAAAATCTCACCTACCAACCGGAATTTGCCAAAATACTAACTTCACCAATTCAAGCCTAATTCTACTCCGGACCTCCAAAATCAATTCTGATCACACTCCTAAGCCACATATCAACCCCTGAAGCTAACCGAATCACCGGAAATCACAATCGAGCCCTCTAACTCAATAGTCAACATCCGGTTGACTTTTCCAAAACAAGCCTTCCTTAAAGAGACTAAGTGTCTCATTTCCTATCAAAACCAATCTGATTTAACTCTAACACACCGAATAACGATAATGAAACATGAAGAAGCATAAAATGGGGGAAACGGGGCAGTAACTCACGTGATGACGGGCCGGGTCGTCACAACTACTTACTTCATTGTCCAATTATTTCTTTTTAACAAATATAAGGCGATAATGTATAAACAGCAGAACTTTAAATTAAAGCGGAAGACATTAATAAAATATCTGAAATCTATGTCTAATACAATTACACAAGCCTTAATCACCCAAAACCTGGTGTCATAGTGTCACAGACGGTCTAAGATTTTCTACATACAAAGTCTAAAGAAAAGATCAATACAATGTTTCTGTAGCAAAAAAGATGAAACGGAAAATAAAAGATAGCGGAGACGCCAGGGCCTGCGAACGCCTGCAGGTCTACCTTGGATATCCGCGTGGACTGAAGGTAGCCTCCAACTACGGTCCAAGAGCTGCTACGGTATCTGCACATAGTGCAGAGTGTAGTATCAGCATAACCGACCCCATGTGCTGGTAAGTGTCTAGCCTAACCTCGGCAAAGTAGTGACGAGGCTAGGACCAGACCAACAAATAAACTTGTGCAGTTATATAATATACAACGGAAAGTAAAGCAGAAATAAACAAGTAAAGATGGGAGGGAAAAACATGTTTCGGGGAATAACAGGTAAAAACAGAATATCAATTGAATAAAGGAATCAAAATCCAACCACTAACAAGAATAAGGAAAACAAAGGCAAATTTCACTTTCTTTTCACATCTTGTTGCAGGCGTGCAACTAGATCCCATTTCCTGTATCTCGTGGCAGGCGTGTCACCCGCTCCCATTTCATGTATCTTGTGGTAGGCATGCCACCCGCTCCCATTTCATTCATCTCATGGTAGGCGTAACACCCGCTCCCATTTCATTATATCTTGTGGTAGGCGTACCACCCGCTCACAGTTACAAGCCAACAATAATCACAAAGAATCCTGGCAAGGGAACAAGAGCAATATAATAACTTCCCGGCAAGGGAACAATGATATTTCAACAACATCCCGGCAAGGGAACAATAATATCAAACAAACATCCCGGCAAGGGAACAATATTATCAAAACAAACATCCCGGCAAGGGAACAATATTATCAAAACAAACATCGCGGCAAGGGATCATTAATATCAAACAAACATCCCCGGCAAGGGAACAATGGTGATAATAACATATGAAGCGCAATAAACCACAACGGAGTCATAAGAATTATAATACAAGACTCACGGGCATGCTTGACACCAACGTATAGATACTCGTCACCATGCCTATACGTCGTACTCCACAATTAACATGTAGCAAATAAGATACAACTCCTAATCCCTCAAGCTAAGGTTAGACCAAACACTTACCTCGATGGCTCGAATACAACTCAACTTTCAAATACAGCTTTTCCTTTTGAATTCGACTCCAAATCAATTGTATCTAGACAGAATCGACTCTAATAACATCAATAAACGCTAAACAATGCAATTCCAATGCTTAATTATAGATTTCCTATCATTCTTCCCAAAAAGTCAAAAATCGACCCTGGGCCCACTTGGTCAAAACACGTGGTTCAGACCAAAACCCGATCACCCATTCACCCATGAGCCCGAATATGTAATTAGTTTTGAAATTCGACCCCAAAACAAAGTCTAAACTCCATTTATACATAAAGCCCTAACTCTACCCGAATCCCTAATTTTCTACCCTTAAGAAACATGATTTAAGCCTAGAAATCTAATGGGTGTTGATAAAAATGGAAGAAAACGAGCTTAGGATTACATTCCTATGAAGCTATTGTGAGGTTTCTCTTCAAAAATCGCCCAAGAGGTGTGGAGAAGAAAAAGTTTGTGAAAAATGGTGAAGTTCCCGTATTACATTCTATTTTTGAACTTAAAAATAACTGGGCGGATTTTGGTCTATGCGATCGCGAAGAAAGGAATGCAATCGCACAGGGTAAGGGAGATTGGTCACTGCGATCGCGTTCAAGGCAGTGCGATCACATAGAAGAAAACGGGTTCCCTTCCCAGGCTTGGTTTAATACATCGCGATCGCGGAAGAAACAATGCGATCACATAGAACAAATTCTGACCTCCCAGAATTTACTTTACGCTATCGCGGAAGGACCTATGTGATAATAGGCTAAATTGTTTAATATAGCCTATGTTTTAGCTCAACTTAAGGATGGTTTACTATTGTAAATGTTCAAATAATGCAAAAATTGGCTCTAATCATGACTTTAATGTTTCACGGGAGTTCAATAAACAAATAAGGATTTATGATGGTAATCAAGTGAAAAATGGAGTCAAATGATGAAAAGTTGAGAAGCAACATCTTAACAAGAGAAAACCCCACTAGCGCAGGTCATGCGCTCCCGGGCTAGTTCAATTGTTTTGGACAGAAAGAAACCCCACTAGCGCGGGTCATGCGCTCCCGCGCTAGTCCAGTCCGGGAAATAAATTATTTGGGGGCAAAATGGGAAATCTGAGGGGATCCACTAAACTTACATAAAGTAAAACTCCATTATTGAGAGGTAAATCAGATTTTGAGGGAAGAAAAAGCCATAGAAGAAGGAGGAGCTTCATCTTGGAGCTAGGAAAGGAGAAGAAGAACATCATTTTGGAGCAAGGATTCAAAGAGTTCTTCTAAACTTTCTTCTATTTGCTTGTTAATATTATGTTTAAAACTTTTATTGTTGATTTTTGTATGATTATGAGTAGCTAAAAACTCTAGTATTCTTGGGTCATGGATGTTAGATAATTATGTTGTTTGAAGCTTAGATTGAAGATATTGAAATTATCGTTATGGGTTGTTTATTTGATTCTACTTTTAATTATTTTACTGCGTAGCTAACAGTGAAATATTATTTACGAATCTTGAATTAAACTTGACAAAGGAAATTCTTGGTTGCATATAGAATCAAATAGAACAAGTTTGAATCTCGGGCATCGGGTGAAGAATTCGCAATTAAGATAGACATATACTTAATTGCCTTGTTTGGTTGAAAAATAGGAGTTGTAAATGCATTCTTGCTAATATTAATACCATAGATATATAGGTATTAGTTTAACTTGAATAGATGCATAAGAACTCGAAAGATTCTTATGAATATTATTAACCCTATAATCAATAACCCGGATAATTCAATAAATCCATTTTAAGCTAAAATAGTAGCATAATTTCTAGCAAGTCCATGACCCGGGAATATATTTATCCAAATTGTTATAAACATATTGTGAAATTGGTGTAGTAATTTTGTGTTGAATTATTGTGCAATTATTAAGTAAGTTGTAATTTTGTTCTTTATATATTTTGTGATAATTTAGCTTGAATTGATAATTGTTTGAGTCTACATCAGTCGATAAGTTGATCACAATTCCTCGTGGGAACGATACTCTACTTACTATTATATTACTTGTCGATCGCGTACACTTGCGTGAGTGTTTTGGTCGCAATAAGTTTTTGGCGCTGTTGCCGGGGAATTGAAATTAGCTACTTGACTGTTTTAAGATTTTATTAGCTGTTAATAAAAACCTAAATTTTCCATCTACTTTGTTTGTGTTGTGCAGGCTCTTCTCTTGAATGCGGAGGAGTAGAAGCACAAACAACCTCTTCCCTTTGGATCCTGAAATTGAACGAACAATTCATAAAACAAGGAAGGAGTGGGAATATAGAAACAGAACAGAAAGAGAGTTGGACATTCAAGTTCAACCACAGCCAACTGTGATGGTAGGTAATCAAGAACGTGCGGTGATAGAAGCAGCAAGGCCAAACCTTGCTAATATGACTCAGGCCATTGGGAAGCTTGAAATCACCGGTCACTTTGAGCTTAAATAGTACATGGTGCAAAAAGAGCCAGCTAATTCAATCCACAATTGAGATGATTTAGCAAAGAAATTCCTAATCAAGTTTTTCCCCACCAAAAAGACAGTTTTTGCGGAGTCAGATTCTTGGGTTTCAACAACGGGATGGTGAAACTCTTCGCCAAGCTTGGAAAAGATACAAGAAACTACTTCGGGATTGTCCTCATCATTGTCAAACTGATGAAGTATTGGGCCATACTTTTGTTGATGGATTAGACAAAACTTCCAAAATGAATCTTGATTCAGCTTGTGGAGGTAGTTGTATGGCAAAACCATACAGTGAAATACAACTTCTGCTGAATAACTTTACTACTAATGATCATAATTGGCAAGGTGAAGGAGAACCAAGGAGATCAATGAAACAGAAAGCAGGGTTACTTGAACTGGATGACATTTCCGCCATGAGAGCAGATTTAGCAAAATTGGCAAATCAAATGACCAGAATGACAATGGGGCCATCACAACCAATGCAGCAGGTTCAACAAATGTCCGTTTGTTGTGAAATGTGTGGTGATAATCACACGAGTGACATGTGCCCCGTGAATCCTGAATCTATTTATTATGTGGGGCAACAAAGCAGAGGTCCGATGAATCAACAAGCCCAATATGGGAACACTTACAACTCAAATTGGAGGAATCATCCTAATTTCTCTTGGGGTGGGAATCAACCCAATCAAAATCAATTTAGACCCCAAGGAAATTTTAATCAACCTCAAAGGCCGCCACAGCAAGCAGAAGAAAGTACAAATGATTTGTTAAAAAAATTGTTGCAAGACAATCAACAACTCAGAACGGACTTTAGAAATCTTGAAAGACAATTGGGACAACTAGCTGCAAATCAAAATACTAGGTCTGCAGGTGCTCTTCCAAGTGATACAGAGAAAAATCCGCAAGTTAGTGCAATTACACTTAGAACTGGAAGGGAATTAGAAGAAGTTCCAAAGAAGAGAAAAGACAAGCCTGTACCTGAGGGTGTATTGATTCCCAAAGCAACACAGGAAGTAAGGAAAGATGATACAATTTCAGCACTTGTGAATGTTCCAAGTCCACCACCACCTTTTCCACAAAGATTGCAGAAAAAGAATGACGATCGCATGTTCAACAAATTTCTCTCTATGTTGAGTCAGATTCAATTGAATATTCCGTTGGTAGATGCGATTCGTGATATTCCAAAATATGTCAAATACATAAAAGACATTATGGCTAAGAAGAGGAGACTAACTGAATTTGAAACAGTTGCACTTACTGAAGAGTGCACTTCAAGGGTCCAAAATAAGCTTCCTCAAAAGCTTAAGGACCCTGGCAGCTTTACTATCCCTGTAAGAATAGGCAATGTTGATGTAGGCCATGCACTTTGTGATTTGGGAGCAAGCATAAATTTGATGTCATTGTCTTTGTACAAACAATTGGGTTTGGGAGCTCCAAAACCCACCACAGTGATGTTGCAACTAGCAGACAGGTCCATAGCTTACCCGGAAGAGGTGATAGAAGATGTGCTACTGAAAATTGGGAAATTTATTTTCTCGGCTGATTTCATTATCTTGGATTTTCAGGCCGATGAAAAAGTTCCTATTATATTGGAAAGACCTCTCTTGGCTACAGGTGATGCTATAATTAAAGTAAGAGAAGGAAAAATGATCATGAGAGTTGACAACGAGGAAGCTATTTTTAATGTATATAAAGCAATTCAACTTCCTCGGCAGTATGAAGAATTGTCTATGATATCTGTCATGGAGATTGATGAACAACTTATTACCCCAAGTGCATATTTGCAGGATTCTTTAGAAAAAGCAATTGTGTTGTTTGAAAGTTTGGAGATTAATGATGAGGTTGAGGAGATGAAACATACTTTGAATGCAACATGTGAATATATAAAAGGTTTTAATCCCTTTGAACCTTTGAACAGGCCAGATGGTCCTCTTCTGAAGCCCTCAGTTGAAAAAGCTCCCAAATTGGAATTAAAGCCTTTACCTTCTCACCTTCATTATGCTTATTTGGGTAGTTTTGAAACGTTACCTGTTATTATTTTTGCTGACTTGTCTGAATTGCAGGAGGAGAAATTGTTAAGAGTACTACGTGAGCATAAAAGAGCAATTGGGTGGACAATGTCTGACATAAGAGGTATTAGTCCAGCTTTTTGCATGCATAAAATTCTCATGGAGGAAGGGCACAAGCCAAGCATAGAACAACAACGCCGCCTAAATCTGAACATGAAAGAGGTGGTAAGAAAAGAAGTGATTAAATGGCTTGATGCAGGTATTGTATTTCCAATACCTGATAGCAAATGGGTAAGTCCAGTCCAATGCGTTCCAAAGAAAGGAGGAATGACCGTAGTGACAAATGAAAATAATGATTTGATTCCCATTAGAACTGTTACTGGGTGGAGGATTTGCATAGATTATAGAAAATTGAATAATGCCACCCGAAAAGATCATTTTCCCCTTCCCTTTATTGACCAAATGCTTGATAGATTACCGGGCAGGAATACTACTGTTTTTTGGATGGCTACTCGGGATATAATCAAATTGTTATAGCCCCAGAAGACCAAGAAAAGATCACATTTACATGTCTGTATAGGACATATGCATTTAAAAGAATGCCATTTGGTCTTTGCAATGCACCTGCGACTTTTCAAAGGTGTATGATGGCTATTTTCACTGATATGGTTGAAAGATTTGTGGAAGTATTTATGGATGATTTTTCTATATTTGGATGTTCTTTTGATGAATGTTTAATGAATCTTGATAAGGTCCTTGCTAGGTGTGAAGAAACAAATTTGGTGCTAAATTGGGAAAAATGTCATTTCATGGTACGAGAAGGCATAGTCTTAGGGCATAAAGTGTCCAAGAATGGATTGCAGGTGGATAAAGCAAAGGTGGAAGTAATTGAAAAATTACCTCCACCAACATCAGTTAGAGGCATTCGCAGTTTCTTAGGCCATTCGGGTTTTTACTGTCGTTTCATCAAGGATTTTTCAAAAATCTCATCTCCTTTGTGCAGGCTTCTTGAGAAAGATACATCTTTCAAGTTTGATGATGCTTATCTGAAAGCATTTGATGAGCTGAAACGAAGATTAGTTACTGCACCGATTATCATTTCTCCAGATTGGAAACTTCCATTTGAATTGATGTGTGATGCAAGTGATATAGCCATTGGAGCTGTTTTGGGGCAGCGGAAAGAGAAAATATTTTGTTCTATTCACTATGCAAGTATAACTCTTAATCCATCTCAAATGAATTACATTGTTACTGAAAAAGAGTTGCTCGCAGTAGTATGGGCATTTGATAAGTTTAGATCATATCTAGTGGGGACAAAAGTCATAGTTTACACAGATCACTCAGCTATAAGGTATTTATTTGCAAAGAAAGATGTCAAGCCAAGGTTAATTCGATGGGTTCTTCTTTTGCAGAAATTTGATTTGGAGATTCGAGATCGAAAGGGAACAGAAAATCAGGTTGTAGATCATTTATCCAGGCTGGAAAATAGAGGCCATGTCACTGAAGGAGAATCAATCAAAGAAACATTCCCTGACGAACATTTGTTGGCCATCACTTCGGATGAAACCCCGTGGTATGTTGATTATGTGAATTTCATTGCAAGTGGGGTGACTCCACCAGAATTCACAACTGACCATAGAAGAAGGTTCTTACATGATGTAAGATTCTACATGTGGGACAAGCCTTTCTATACAAGCAATACGCAGATCAATTGGTAAGAAGGTGTGTCCCTGAGGAGGAGATGAATGCAATATTGCATGACTGTCATTCTTCTCTTTATGGAGGTGATCATGGTGGAGACAGAACTGCACAAAAGGTTTTGCAATCAGGTTTTTACTGGCCAAAATTATTTAAAGATGCACATGCTTTTGTTAAAAATTGTGACAGGTGCCAAAGAACCGGAACAATCACGAAGAAGCACGAGATGCCTTTACAAAATATTTTGGCAGTAGAACTATTTGATGTCTGGGGAATAGATTTCATGGGACCATTTCCGTATTCTAATGGGCACAGATATATTTTGGTTGCAGTGGATTATGTGTCTAAGTGGGTTGAGGCCATTTCTCTTCCTACTAATGATGCGAAGGTAGTGGTAAGTTTTGTTAAGAAACACATTTTCATACGCTTTGGAACTCCAAGGGTGTTGATAAGTGATGGAGTAACACACTTTTGCAACAAATTGTTGAAAAATGTTCTAGCAAAATATGGTGTAAGATACAAGGTTGCTACTGCATATCACCCTAAAACGAGTGGTCAAGTTGAAGTGTCAAACAGGGAGGTAAAACAGATTTTGGAGAAAACTGTGAGCGCAAATAGGAAAGATTGGTCCGGTAAGTTAGAAGATGCATTGTGGGCTTACCGAACTGCATACAAGACTCCACTAGGTACTTCTCCATACAGGTTGGTTTATGGAAAAGCATGTCATTTGCCTGTTGAGATAGAACATAAAGCTTATTGGGCTATCAAAAAGCTAAATATGAATATGGACTTAGCTGGAGAAAAAAGACTGCTCCAACTCAATGAACTTGATGAGTTTCAGTTGCATGCTTATGAAAATGCCAAGTTATATAAAGAAAAGACCAAGAAGTGGCACGACAAACACATCCAACATCGTGAGTTTGAGCCGGGTCAAGAAGTTCTCTTATTCAACTCAAGGCTAAAGCTTTTTCCTGGAAAGCTTAAGTCCCGTTGGGCAGGCCCTTTTGTTGTAGTAAGTGTAACTCCTCATGGAACAATTGAATTGCGAAACATTAATTCAACAGGCACGTTCTTGGTAAATGGGCAACGAATTTAACACTATTGGTGTGGTGACATTCAACGTCACAAAACCTCAGTAGATTTAATTGATGTATAATGCAATATGGCATCTTGCCGCGACATTAAATCAGGCGCTGTGTGGGAGGCAACCCACAAATGTATTGTAAATATAGTTTGTAAATAAGAATTTATAACTCGGCCTTTTTGAGAGGCTATATATATATCGTTAAAAAAAAAGAGAGAAACGTTCAGTGATTAGCGCGGGTACGCATGGCTAGCGCACGACCCGCGCTAATCAGGTTTCCGTCTGCCTCGGAAAAAACTGACTAGCGCGGGAGCGCATGACTAGCGCATGACCCGCGCTAGTCACAGGTAACTTCGTTTTAAAAAGTTTTTTTTCACTTCTTTAACTTAATAATACCCCCCCCCCAAAACCAAAAAACCCTACTCTTTCTCTTCTTCTTCTTCTTCTTCTTCATCAACACCCCACTTCTTCTTCTTCTTCATCAAATCAACCCACCTCTTCATTCACCACATACCCCATCTCCTCTAAGGTATGTCTTCTTCTTATTAGTTAATATTTTTATTTTTTAGATTAATTTCGTTTTTTTTGTGAACATAGTTTTAATTTTCTACTTTTTGTTTGATTTTCAATTTCTTTGCATATATTTAGTATAAGGTCTTCAATTGTTTCCTTGTTTAGTTTTATTATGTAACATTATTATGTGGTTGTCAAGATTGTATATTTTTAGAATAGTTTTTTAAATTTTTTCTTATTTAACATTAGAATGTAGCATTTATAGAAGATTTAAACATATGTTTGATGTTTGATTGGGTTGAGGAAGTGAAAAATTAGGAGTATGGTGGTGTAAAGTAGTAATTGGGTTGGTTGATGGTGCATACATTGTGACATAGGGTTGGAAAAAGCTTGGAACTCAACATGCTCATAATGTGTTTGAAAAAATGCCTCTTTGGAGGAAGTGATGTAACCAACTATGTGGTGAAGTCTAAGTAGCCCGGTTTGGTTACCCAAGTGAATAGGGCTAACTCTAAACTGCTTGCAGGTACCATGGCCCCTCGTAAACACCCAACATCAAGTTCCTCATCCGAACGCCCAGCTACGATAAATGTTGGTGGACGGCCCAGAAAATCAGTTGATACTAGGCCATTCAACAGTCAAAAGTTTGTGTCAGCCAAGGCACAGGACAGATTTAACAAAAAGGAGGAGAAAACAATAGTGCCTGAACAAGCAATGGATGCAAATGCTTTAGCTATTAATTGTCCAAACCTAGCAAACGAGTTAAGGAGGAGTGGGCTTGACATATTTTTCGAGGAGCCAATCACGGCGAATGTAATGCTAGTGAGGGAATATTATGCCAACCTTCCGGAACATGATAACTACAATGTTACAGTCCGAAAGTGACAAGTCAATGCATCTATAGAAACAATTCGGGATGTGTATAGGCTACCCCCAGTGGAGGAAGATTACATAGATATGTTCCAGGCATATAACAGCAAGCTAATACCATGGTCCACGTTCACTGACATAATTTGTCGCCCAGATGCAGATATCCAATGGTATAAATATGGGAACAAGTTCCATGCTAATGCCCTGAAGTTCGAGGCCAAATGTTGGTTGTACTTCATCAACAGCCGTCTCTTGCCTTCCAAGAATTTGACTGAAGTAAACATCCCTCGGGCTTGCTTAATATGGTGTTTCATGAATAAGGCATGGTTTGATGTACCATTGTTGCTACAAAAAGAAATGCTACATAGGGTTAGAATTCAACGCTACGGGTTGTATTACCCATCTCTTGTCACCCTACAATGCCTTCGAGCCAATGTACCAAACAATCTTGCTGCAGATGGACGACTAGCTAAAGTCAATCCTTTCACAGCAAAAATAGTCACCACAGGTAAGGAAGTTGTACATCCAGCTGAATTGGTTGCTGTTGATTCTGATAATAGTGACGATGAGGAAGGAGAGGAGCAACAAGAAGGAGCTGACGATGTGGAGATGGGAGAAGATGCACAACCTGCACAACTACAAACTTTTGATGCAGCAGGACCGTCTAGGGCTGGTCAGGGACAAAGGATAGACCGCATGGAGCAGGAAATCACTAAAATTAAAACATCAGTGACAGTTCTGGGGAGACGTGTTGATGAAATACAAGTTCAGCAGAAGAAAACGGAAAGCCGGCTCTTGGGTCGGCTTCATGCAATTGGTCGGGCATGCAATGTGGATTCAGGTTCTGTCTCCGACCAAGAGTGACTCCTCGGGGAAGTATCTTTGCTTCATCTCTTATTTATAATGAAAGACATAGGGACATGTCTCGCTTTAAGTGTGGGGTGGAGGATTCCCTTAAACATATGTTTAACTGTTCTTAAATGTTTTGGATGGTAGTAATTATTATGGATTTTTAGGTTGTTTCAATTGTTTTGGATTGTTGGAATGTTTTGGTGGTGTGGTACAATATATAATGTTTTGGGATTGCGTGACTATTTCACTTTTGTTTTTAAATATTTTGGTGATTTAGTATTATTGGAGTAATTGTTGTCTGTTCTTAAACATTTTCAGTAGATTTTTTTTAGTAGTTATATTGGCGCGGCCCGATGACGGATTCTTTTAGATAGGAGTTCTTGAGGGACTGAGCCCATAGAAAACAACAAAAAGATTTTTGTTTTTATTTTTTTTGTATTTTTTAGGTAGTATAACAATTCTCCCTTGGTTTTTCTTTAAGCCGTTGTTCTTTTCCAAGGGTTTATCTTGAACGGGCATAGGTAGTTTTTAATTTTTGTTTTTATGTTTTTTTTTTATTTTTTTATTTTGTAGACTAAAATAAGGAGTTATAAGATATAGAAAAGTGAACCCATAGCATTGATACACCTGAACACAATAGACCCTAGAGTGTAACGCTTAGTCCTAATTGTTGAATCTCACTGAAAGTGCCTTAATTTGTATGTTTGTACTGAATTGAATGCTCGTAATGGGTATCTTGATGAGCTGATCTGGAATGAGTCATATGCCAAGTGTGGTGAGTATTTGTGTAGTCCATGTATTGTACTTGTGTGTAGAACTTGCTCGGTATGTGAGTTGAAGCGAAATTTGAGGTGATGCTCGGTTTGAAAATGATGTTAGGCTTTCTTTGACCTTTTTGAGCTTAATTGCTTATTACAAATAAAATTTGTCCCTAGTTAACCCTTTTGAGCCTTCAGACTTTTTGTTTGGCACCCGCATTACAAGCCTATACCCTTTTGTTCTTAATTGACAGTGTTTTGATCCTTTTACCTCTTAAAGAACTTTAATTGTGAGAAGAGCGCTAAAAGAAGTAAGAAGGAAATAAGTGTTGGGTGGATTTTGAGTGGAACAAATAAAAGGATGAAAGGTGCACTTATGTTGTAAACGAATACACCACTAACAGAAATTGAGTGACAAGAAAAATTACATTGTGTTTTGCTCTAGCTAGTGGGAATGAATTAATAGAGTGTTTAAAGAAGAAGGGCGTATTTGTGGGATGATATTGTGTATAAATGAGAAGTGGGTTGAAGAATTTATGCTGAAAATTGCTCATGTGATGTGTTAAAGTGCTTAGGGGTTGATTCACTATTCCTAAATACATCCTACCCGTCCCTTAGCCCACATTACAACCATGAAAAAGTCCTAATTGATTTTGTATTGAGCTAGCCTACATTAGTAGAGATTTACATTAAGGGCAAACTTATGGTACCAATTGCATGCATGTGACCTCTTTTGTGAGAGTGAGTGATTTCCTTGATATATGTGAATATATGAATTGAATGTGGTGGATTGAACTCAGTTTTTGTTGATGTAATTGTGAGGGCATATGAATCGTGACGGAGAAGCAAGTCTTGATTTCTGTGTAGAGTACTTTGAGGAAGTGTAAATATTGCATGGCACTTGAGAGTTGACTTTGAGGCTAGGATTGTTCACTGCTAGGCGTAATATATGTACAATGTTCTAGGTGTAATGCGTGAGGGGAAATGGTTGAGTGAAGAATTCTCTAAAAAGAATATAGTGGATTGCTCGAGGACTAGCAATAAGCTAAGTGTGGGGTGTTGATAATAGGCTAAATTGTTTAATATAGCCTATGTTTTAGCTCAACTTAAGGATGGTTTACTATTGTAAATGTTCAAATAATGCAAAAATTGGCTCTAATCATGACTTTAATGTCTCACAGGAGTTCAAAAAACAAATGAGGATTTATGATGGTAATCAAGTGAAAAATGGAATCAAATGACGAAAAGTTGAGCAGCAACATCTTAACAAGAGAAAACCCCACTAGCGCGGGTCATGCGCTCCCGCGCTAGTTCAATTGTTTTGGACAGAAATAAACCCCACTAGCGCGGGTCATGCGCTGGTCATGCGCTCCCGCGCTAGTCCAGTCCGGGAAATAAATTATTTGGGGGAAAAATGGGAAATCTGAGGGAATCCACTCAACTTACATAAAGTAAAGCTCCATTATTGAGAGGTAGATCAGATTTTGAGGGAAAAAGAAGCCATAGAAGAAGGAGGAGCTTCATCTTGGAGCTAAGAAAGGAGAAGAAGAACATCATTTTGGAGCAAGGAGTCAAAGAGTTCTTCTAAACTTTCTTCTATTTGATTGTTAATATTATGTTTAAAACTTTTATTGTTGATTTTTGTACGATTATGAGTAGCTAAAAACTCTAGTATTCTTGGGTTATGGATGTTAGATAATTATGTTGTTTGAAGCTTAGATTGAAGATATTGAAATTATCGTTATGGGTTGTTTATTTGATTCTACTTTTAATTATTTTACTGCGTAGCTAACAGTGAAATATTATTTACGAATCTTGAATTAAACTTGACAAAGGAAATTCTTGGTTGCATATAGAATCAAATAGAACAAGTTTTGAATCTCGGGCATCGGGTGAAGAATTCGCAATTAAGATAGACATATACTTAATTGCCTTGTTTGGTTGAAAAATAGGAGTTGTAAATGCATTCTTGCTAATATTAATACCATAGACATATAGGTATTAGTTTAACTTGAATAGATGCATAAGAACTCGAAAGATTCTTATGAATATTATTAACCCTATAATCAATAACCCGGATAATTCAATAAATCCATTTTAAGCTAAATAGTAGCATAATTTCTAGCAAGTCCATGACCCGAGAATATATTTATCCAAATTGTTATAAACATATTGTGAAATTGGTGTAGTAATTTTGTGTTGAATTATTGTGCAATTATTAAGTAAGTTTTAAATTGGTTCTTTATATATTTTGTGATAATTTAGCTTGAATTGATAATTGTTTGAGTCTACATCAGTCGATAAGTTGATCACAATTCCTCGTGGGAACGATACTCTACTTACTACTATATTACTTGTCGATCGTGTACACTTGCGTGAGTGTTTTGGTCGCAACACTATGCAATCGCATAGAACAAAATAGGACCCTTGAAGTTTACACTATGCGATCGCGAGCCTTCCTATGCGATCGCATAGTACAAAATAACTGGACACCAGCAACAACAGAAAAAAATGATTTTTCAAAGTCTAAATCACCCCGACAACTATCCAAAACTCACTCGAGTCCTCGGGGCTCCAAACCAAATGTACACACAACCTCAAAATTATCCTATGGACTTATTCGTGTAATCAAATCACCAAAATAACATCATGAACATCGAATTAAACCTCAAAATCAATGAAATTTCTCAAAACTTCTTTAAACATCAAATTTTGCATTTAAGGTCTGAATCACGTCAAATGGATCCCGTTTCTTACCAAACTTTACCGCCAACACATATAAATCATATTGAACCTGTACCGGGCTCCGAAACCATAATACGGGCCCGATACCATAGGTTTCACATAACATTTCACTTTCAAAAACCTTTATATCTTCTAGAAAATAATTTCTTTTAAAAATTCATTTTTCTGATTTGGAACATTGGAATTCGATTCCGGGCATACGCCCAAGTCCCATATTTTTCCACGGACCCTCCAGGACCATTAAATCACGCGTCCGGGTCCGTTTACCCAAAATATTGACCGAAGTCATCTTAAATGCAATTTAAGTCAAAATTTCAACATTTTCACAAATTTTCACATAATAGCTTTCCGACTACGTGCTCGGACTGTGCACGCAAATCGAGGTTATGCTGAAAGAGGTTTTTAAGGCTTCGGAATGTAGAATTCATTTTAAAAATAGATGACATTATGCTTTCAGGTGGTATATCTTCATTAGAATATACAGGAGAAATTCAAGGTACGCTTTAGTGAATGGCGCGTCGTTTTAAAAGCAATATAGACTCTAGTATACTAGATTACTATAAAGCTATAAAATTATGAAATCCAAATTACTATCCATAAAATATAGAATCCTATGAAATGACTGAAAATGTAATTATTACTGTGACACAACTCCCAACGTATAATATAATTTGTGGTTAAAATGCATAAAAGACTGCACCCAATGGTTACTTGTATATGACGTCATCAAAATAGATGTTATATCAGGATTATACATTTCTTATACAATATACATGAGACTATACTTTCAAATGATATATCTTCAGTAGCATATACAGGAGAAATTCGAGGTACGCTTTAGTGAATGGCGCGTCGTTTGGAAAAGCAATATAGACTCTAATATATTGTATTAGTATAAAGCTGTAAAATTATGAAATTCAAATTACTATCCATAAAAAATAGACTCCTATGAAATGAGTGAAAGTGTAATTATTACTGTGACACAATTCCCAACATATAATGTGAGAATCAAAATAAGAACTACATCTAAAGAAAAAAATCTGGATTTACACATCTAGTACCAAATACTCTAGATTATGGTTTCACATTATATATCTCCAGCATAATATACATGAAAAAAAATTAAATTAATTAATTCCACAAAAGAGTTCTAAATACAAATTTTTCACTATTTTACACTTCTCCATTATAATATACTGACTTATAATGCTTCATAAGTAGGATTTTCACAAAAATGATTAAATCGGTAACAAGAATCTGGATTGTGCACATCCAGTATATAATACTGGACATTATGCTTTTGCATGATATTTAATCAGTGTTTAATATACCGGACATTATTTTTTATATAATTTATTTTTTTATTATATAAAAACTGTTGCCTTATTAATTTGAAGTTACATTTCTATTTCTAATTATGACTTGTCATATTTTACTACCTACTTTTCTTGAAATGTGCGAAAAGTTACATTTCTCTGAACCTAAAACATCTAACATACCTGAAAAGTTGTCTTTACATTTATACATATTAAATTTAGTAGGTGCACACTTTGACTATATTAAACAATCAATTCACTAGAAAAATTCTATCATATTTTATTAAATTTATATTCATCAGTAGTCTTTTAGCTTTTTCAAAAAAAATTATGTCTGATGCTAGCGGAAGCAGGAAGCTTACAATGGATGAACGTATGCAGAAGTGGGAGAGTTTAAAATCTGATTGGTATAGAAAAGCACCAATGGATAATATTATGCAAAAGTGGGAGCAAATAAAGGCTGATTGGGAAAGAATAAGACCTCAGTTTTTTGCTGATGAATCATTCCAGAACAGGCTGAACGTAGAACGCAGTTCTGAAGGTTATTAAACCTCGTTCGACAAGGTTGTCCAGAACATTGATTCATTTAAGTATCCCAACATGGACAACTGTGCGAAGCTCGAATATAGATTAAAGAATGTGACGACCTGGTCAGTTATCTCATGAGTTACCGCTCCATTTCCCCCATTTCAGCTTCTTTATGCTTCGTTATCCGTGTTTTATGTGATCGAGTTTATTAGTTCGAGTTCGGAGAGGATTTAGTAAGAAATGAGATACTTAGTCTCTTTTAAGAAGGCTTAAGTTGGAAAAGTCAACCGGATATTTACTTATGTGTTATAAGGCTCGGAAGTGAGTTCTGATGGTTCGGTTAGCTTTGGGAGGTGATTTGTGACTTAGGAGCGCGATCCGAATGGGTTTTGGAGTTGTAGAGAAGATTTAGGCTTGAATTGGCGAAATTGATATTTTGGCAAATTTCGGTTGATAGGCGAGATTTTGATATAGGGGTCGGAATGGAATTTCGAGAGTTGCAATAGCTTCATTGTGTCATTTGGGATGTGTGTGCAAAATTTCACGTCATTCGGACGAGATTTGATAGACCTTTTGATCAAAAGTATAATTTAAGAGTTCTTGGAGTTCTTAGGCCTGAATCCTATGTTAAATTGGTGATATGATGTTGTTGTGATCATTCCGAAGTTTTGAGCAAGTTTGAACGATGTCATGAGATGTGTTGGTACAATTAGTTTGAAGTTCCGAAGTTCCAGGTAGGTTCCGGGATGTTTTAGTGCAAAAATCATAGTTGTAGCAACTCTACAGGGGTTGCAGGCCCCGGAACTCACTCACGCGGTCCGCACAAAAATGAGTGCGCCCGCGCTGAGTGCTGTGCGGACCGCACAAATGTGGGCGCGGCCGCGGTAGGCGTCGCGCGGACCGCAAAAGTGGGCGCGACCGCGATGAAGAACCCTCCCGCTGGTCATACTTCGGATGATCATATCTTTTGATCTACAAGGAATTATTAGGTGATTCAAAAACGAAAGTTGTATCCCTTTGTGTCTCGTTTCCGGAAATGTAAAGATATTGCAATTTGGACATTTGTAGCAAATGTTATGGCCAAAAGACTAAAACCTGTCACTGCAGAGGAAGGCCTGTGTTGCCGCGGTTGCCTTTGCGCGGACCGCACTGGCTTGCGCAGACCGCGGTCGGTTTGGTGCAGCCCGCGGTAGCTGAAACCTGAGGGGTACCTATAAATACGAGATTTTGGGTTTTATTTAATATTTTGATGTAGAGAGCTCGGATTTTGGCGATTTTTTGAAGCTTTTTCAAGAAATTCATCGGGGTAAGTGATTTTAACTCAGATTTGGCTAGAATACATGAATCTATCACTGAATTCATCATTTAATTCGTGATTTGAGATGAAATTTGGGGAGAAAATTGTGAAACCTTTCAAAAATGTAAAATGATGATTTGAAGGACCAAATGGTATCATAATTGGATAATTTTGGTATGGTTAGACTCGTGAGGGTATGAGGATTCTTAAAATGTAAATTTTACCCGATTCCAAGATGTGGGCCCGGGGCTCAGGTTTTGCTAATTTCGGGATTTTTGATATTTTTTCGAATGTTTTCGCTTGGGATTTGTTCCCTTAGTATATTGTGACGTATTCGTTCTGATTTTGGATAGATTCGACGCACGTGGAGACCAATTCGAGGGGCAAAGGGCGTCGCAAGCTACAGAATTAGCAAGTTCGATGTGAGTAATGGTTGTAAATGATTTCCTGAGGGTTTGAAACCCCGGATTGCACATCGTAGTGCTATATTGAGGCAAGGTACGCGCTGGATGATGAGTGTGGGGTCTTTCACTACTGGGGATTGTGACTTGGTCCATCCCGATTGATGACTTTACTGAATATTTGACTGAAATTCATTTGTTATCATCATGGTTTGGGCTAATTGCCATATTTGGGTTTCGTGCCAACTATTTGAACCCTTCGGGAATTTTTATCACTGTTTCCTTACTGCTTGACTTATTATTTGAACTCAGTCCTGTTGATATCTACTATTTTACAAACTCAGCCACTTTTACTCAGATTTGAAACTTAAATAATATTTCTACATCATGTTTTGGGTTGAGAACTACTGTATTACTAATGCCCAAGGGGCTTATGATGATTTCTGGACTGAGTGAGGTCGAGGGCCATATTTGAGGATATGCGGAGTGATAAGAGGCCGAGGGCCTGGGATACTATTTATGCCGTGCGGTGGCTTGAGTGATGTGAGGATATGTTGAGTGATGATGCCACGAGGTGGCTTGATATAACACTTGGGCCGTAAGGGGCCCCTCCGGAGTCTGCACACCCACAGTGAGCGCGGGTACCCATGTGATTTGAAACAGTGGTAACAATGACACTGTATGATGCAATTTGGTCAGGTAACAATGGCTGACCATTATGCTGAGTGATTGTGAGGTAGCCCGAGGGGCTGATACTGTACTGAGAGTGAGCCCGATGGGCTGATACTATGCTGAGCGATTGATACTATGCCCGAGGGGCGGATTTCTACTTGTTAATTACCTGTTAAATTACATGGTTTACTTGGGTTAAAAAGGAATATCATTTGATTTCTTCACTGATTTACAGCTTTAAGTGATTTTACTGCTTGATATGGAATTGCTTTGTGCCTTTACGTGTTTTCATACTTTCAGCCATTATTTGTAATTATTACTCACTGAGTCGGAGTACTCACATTACTCCCTGCACCATGTGTGCAAATTCAGGTATAGCAGAGTCCGCACCTGAGTGCTGATTCCTTCCAGGCTAGGCAGTGATTTGGAGTTACGAGGTAGCTGTTGACGTCCGCAGCCCCTTGTCTCTCTTATCCTTTATCATTTATGTTTTTTTCAGACTGTTGTATCGGATTCCGTACTTTGTTGACCTATAGCAAATTCTGTAGTAGCTCATGACTTGTGACACCCAAATTTGGTTTGTGTCGGGATGGTTCCTACTGTTATTATCGTTAAATTCCGCAATTTATGAATATTATATTATATGTTACTACTGTTTATGATGATTAACTATTTAAAAGAGGTGTTCCATTTTGGTCTGGCTGGCCTTGTCTCCGCGAGAGGCGCCATCACGACCGGGTTCGGGGATTGGGTCGTGACAAGTTGGTATCAAAGAGTAGGTTACTTAGGTCTCACGAGTCATGAGCGGGTTTAATACGTCTGTATTTCATATTCTTGAAACTCTTGTCGTGTGAACTTGTTGGTCCGAGTACTAAACTTCTGATATTCCATTCTCTCACAGATGGTGAGGACGCGAGCTACCGGACGAGGTGGAAAACCACCAGTGCCACCCGTTGAGGCCACCAGAGGCCGTGGATGCGGTCTTGGACGTGGTAGAGACAGAGCAGCGAGGGCAACACCTGTTGATGCATCGGCTGCCCCGGCTCCGGATCAGGTTCCCGCTATGGATGCTCCAGCAACACCAGTTCAGGCACCAATTGTGCCTATCGTGGTTCCGGGACTTCAGGAGGTCTTGGCACAGATCTTATCAGTTTGCACTGGCCTGGCTCTGGCAGTTTCAGCCACTACAACAGCAACTACTTCACAGGCCTGGGGAGGTAATCAGACCCCCGCTGCTTGCACACCTGAGCAAGTAGTACAGGGACTACAAACACCGGGGGTACCTCCAGCTCAGGAGTTTATTGTGCCAGTTATGCCAGATGATGAGCAGCGTCGTCTTGAGAGGTTTGGTAGACTCCAGCCTCTGTCATTCAGTGGTACCGAGGGCGAGGATGCCCAGGGTTTTCTTGATAAGTGTCAGCGGATGCTCCGTACAGTAGGGATTCTTGAGACTAGTGGTGTGGCATTGACCACCTTTCAGTTTACTGGGGCTGCCTTCACATGGTGGGAGGCATATGAGAGGCGTAGGCCGGTTGAAGCAGCGCCCCTTACTTGGCAGCAGTTCTCCACTTTCTTCTTGGAGAAGTATGTGCTGCAGTCCCGCAGAGAGGAGCTGCGTAGACAGTTTGAGTGGTTGCGACAGGGGGATATGACTGTGTTACAGTATGAGTCGAGGTTTTCTGAGTTGGCTCGTCATTCCATTTGGATGGTTCCGACAGATCGTGAGAGGATCAGGAGATTTATTGATGGCCTTAACTATCACCTCCGTATTCTTATGACCCGAGAGAGGGTGTTGGGTGCTACGTTCGAGGAGGTGGTCGATATCTCTCCCGAGATTGAGACGGTTCACCGTCAGGATCGAGAGGAGAGGGAGGACAAGAAGCCTCGAGGATTTGGCATCGATAGTGGTGCTTCTTCTAGGGGCCAGTTTCAGCATGGTAGAGGCCGTTCTTTCAGGCATGCTCATTCAGCCCGCCCAGAGTATCGCGGGGCATCTTCGGGTCATGGTCATCATGGAACTCAGCGGGGCCAGTCATCACTCAGTGCCCTTCCATCCCAGAGTTCATCTCGTGCCCCATCAGCTCAGGGTTCTTCTATGCTGAGTGCATCAGTTGGTCATTCTGGTGTGAGGGGTTCCCTTCAATCCCCTTCTCCAGCACCTGGGAGTTGTTATGAGTGTGTAGAGTTTGGACATGTGTGGAGGTAGTGTCCTTGTCGTATAGCTAGTTCATCTCAGCAGAGGGGTCAGCCCTCGACTACTACTCCAGTTACCTCACCACCCGCCCAACTAGCTAGGGGTGGAGGTCATGCAGCTAGGGGTCGTCCCAGAGGGGGAGGTCGATCAGGGGGCGGTCAGGCCCGTTTCTATGCACTTCCTAGAAGGCCAGATGCTATTGCTTCAGATGCTGTCATTACAGGTATTGTTTCAGTCTGCCACAGAGATGCCTCTGTATTATTTGATCCCGGTTCCACCTTTTCTTACGTGTCATCATACTTTGCTCATTATTTGGGTACGCCCCGTGAGTTTCTTACTTTACATATTTATGTATCTACCCTAATAGGCGATACTGTTATTGTAGACCATGTGTACCGGTCATATGTGGTGACTATTGGGGGTCTGGAGACCCGAGTTGATCTATTGTTATTGAGCATGGTGGATTTTGATATCATTTTGGGCATGGATTGGCTATCTCCGTGTCGTGCTATTCTATGCTGTCATGCTAAGACAGTCACTTTGGTTATGCTGGGTGTACCGCAGATTGAATGGCGTGGTGTGACTGGTTATATCCCTAGTAGAGTGATCTTTTTCTTGAAGGCCCAGTGTATGGTTGGGAAGGGTTGCCTTTCATATCTAGCATTTGTGAGGGATGTTAGAACTGAAACTCCTAGTATTGATTCTGTCCCAGTTGTGAGGGATTTTCCCGATGTTTTTCCTACAGACCTGTCGGGCATGCCACCGGACAAGGATATTGATTTTGGTATTGACCTGGTGCCGGGCACTCAGCCTATTTCTATTCCGCCATATCGTATGGCACCAGCAGAGTTGAAGGAATTGAAAGAACAGCTTCAGGAACTCCTAGATAAGGGGTTCATTTGGCCGAGTGTGTCCCTTTGGGGTGCACCGATTTTGTTTGTGAAGAAGAAGGATGGCACGATGAGAATGTGCATTGATTATAGGGAATTGAACAAAGTAACAATCAAGAACAAGTATTATTTGCCTCGCATTGATGATTTATTTGATCAGCTTCAGGGAGCGAGGGTGTTCTCCAAGATTGATCTCCGTTCGGGTTATCACTAGTTGAAGATCAAGGATGCAGATACTCTTAAGACTGCTTTCAGGACCAGATATGGTCATTATGAGTTTCTTGTTATGTCCTTTGGGCTAACCAATGCCCCAGCAGCATTCATGCATTTGATGAACAGTGTATTTCGGCCTTATCTGGATTTGTTCGTTATTGTATTCATTGATGATATTCTGGTGTACTCGCGTAGTTAGGAGGAGCACGCAGAGCATTTGAGAGTTGTGTTGCAGAAACTGAGGGAGCATAAGATTTATGCAAAATTCTCCAAGTGTGAGTTTTGCCTCAGTTCAGTGGCTTTCTTGGGGCACGTGGTGTCCAGCGAGGGTATATAGGTTAATCCGAAAAAAGATAGAGGCAGTTCAGAGTTGGCCCGACCGTCCTCAGCCACAGAGATTCGTAGCTTTCTTGGGTTAGCAGGTTATTATCGCCGGTTTGTTCAGGGATTTTCATCCATTGCATCGCCCTTGACCAAGTTGACTCAAAAGGGTGCTCCATTCGTATGGTCGGACGAGTGTGAGGAGAGCTTTCAGAAGCTCAAGACAGCCTTGACCACGGCTCCAGTGTTGGTTTTGCCATCAGCTTCAGGTTCATATATTGTGTATTGTGATTCTTCAAGAGTTGGGATTGGTTGTGTGTTGATGCAGAAGGGTAGAGTTATTGCTTATGCTTCTCGGCAGTTGAAGCCCCATGAGAAAAACTACCCCGTTCATAATTTGGAGTTGGCTGCCATAGTTCACGCATTGAAGATTTGGAGGCATTACTTGTATGGCGTATCTTGTGAGGTGTTCATTGATCATCGTAGTCTTCAACATTTGTTCAAGCAAAAGGATCTTAATTTGAGGCAGCGGAGATGGTTGGAGTTGCTTAAGGATTATGATATCACTATATTGTACCATCCGGGAAAGGCCAATGTGGTGGCCGATGCTTTGAGCCGAAAGGCAGTGAGTATGGGGAGTTTGGCATATATTCCAGTTAGGGAGAGACCTCTTGCGGTTGATGTTTAGGCCTTAGCCAATCGGTTCGTGAGGTTGGATATTTCGGAGCCCAGTCGGGTTTTGCCTTGTGTGGTTTCTTGGTCTTCTTTATATGATCGCATCAGAGAGCGCCAGTATGATGATCCACATTTGCTTGTCCTTAAGGACAGAGTCCAGCATGATGATGCCAGAGATGTGACCGTCGGTGATGATGGTGTGTTGAGGATGCAGGGCCGGATTTGTGTGCCCAATGTGGATGGGCTTAGAGAGCTGATTCTGGAGGAGGCCCATAGCTCGCAGTATTCCATTCATCCGGGTGCCGCGAAGATGTATCAGGATTTGAGGCAGCACTATTGGTGGAGAAGAATGAAGAAAGATATTGTGGGATTTATAGCTCGGTGTCTCAATTGTCAGCAGGTGAAGTATGAGCATCAGAGACCGGGTGCCTTGTTTCAGCAGATGGTTATTCCCGAGTGGAAGTGGGAGAGAATCACTATGGACTTTGTGGTTGAACTTCCTCGGACTTTGAAGAAGTTCGATGCTATTTGGGTGATTGTGGATCGGCTGACCAAGTCTGCGCACTTCATTCCTGTGTGTACTACCTATTCTTCATAGCGGTTGGCAGGGATTTATATCCGGGAGATGGTTCAGTTGCATGGTGTTCCTGTTCCCATCATCCCAGATAGAGGTACTCAGTTTACTTTGCAGTTTTGGAGAGTCGTGCAGAGAGAGTTGGGTACTCAGGTAGAGTTGAGCACAGCGTTTCATCCTCAGATGGACGGACAGTCCGAGCATACTATTCAAATATTGGAGGACATGTTGTGTGCTTGTGTTATTGACTTTGGAGGTTCATGGGATAAGTTTCTACCACTTGTATAGTTTGCTTAAAACAACAGCTACCAGTCGAGTATTCAGATGGCTCCATATGAGGCTTTGTACGGGAGGCGGTGTAGATCTCCGGTTGGTTGGTTCGAGCCCGGCGAGGCTAGACTATTGGAGACAGATTTGGTTCAGGATGCCTTAGAGAAGGTGAAGGTGATTCAGGAGAGGCTTCGTACAGCGCAGTCACGTCAGAAGAGTTATGCGGACCGAAAGGTTCGAGATGTGTCCTACATGGTCGGTGAGAAGGTCTTGTTGAAGGTTTCGCCCATGAAGGGTGTTATGAGATTTGGGAAGAAAGGCAAGTTGAGTCCTCGGTTCATTGGGCATTTTGAGGTGCTTCGGAGGATTGGGGAGTTGGCTTATGAGCTTGCTTTTCCACCCAGCATGTCGAGTGTGCATCCGGTATTTCATGTTTCTATGCTCCAGAAGTATAGTGGGGATCTGTCCCATGTTTTGGACTACAACACGGTTCGGTTTGATGATGATTTAACTTTTGATGTGGAGCCAGTAGCTATTTTGGGTCGCCAGGTTCGGAAGTTGATGTCAAAGGATATAGCTTCAGTGAAGGTGCAGTGGAGAGGTTGGCCCGTGGAGGAGGCTACCTGGGAGACCGAGCGGGAGATACGGAGCAGATATCCTCATCTGTTTGAGGCTTCAGGTATGTTTCTTGAATCGTTCGAGGATGAACATTTGTTTAAGTTGGGGAGGATGTGACGACCCGGCCAGTCGTCTCATGAGTTACCGCTCCATTTCTACCATTTCAGCTTCTTTACGCTTCGTTATCCGTGTTTTATGTGATCGAGTTTATTAGTTCGAGTTCGGAGAGGATTTGGTACGAAATGAGACACTTAGTCTCTTTTAAGAAGGCTTAAGTTGAAAAAGTCAATCGGATGTTGACTTATGTGTTAGAAGGCTCGGAAGTGAGTTCCGATGGTTTGGTTGAGGTGATTTGTGACTTAGGAGCTCGATCGGAATGGGTTTTGGAGTTGTAGAGAAGATTTAGGCTTAAATTGGCGAAATTGATATTTTGGCAAATTCCGGTTGATAGGCAAAATTTTGATATAGGGGTCGGAATAGAATTCTGAGAGTTGCAGTAGCTTCATTGTGTCATTTGGGATGTGTGTGCAAATTTTCAGGTCATTCTGACGAGATTTGATAGACCTTTTGATCGAAAGCATAATTTAAGAGTTCTTGGAGTTCTTAGGCCTCAATCCTATTTTAAATTGGTGATTTGATGTTGTTGTGAGAGTTCTGAAGTTTTGATCAAGTTTGAACGATGTCATGAGATGTGTTAGTACAATTGGTTTGAAGTTCCGGGAGTTCCGGGTAGGTTCCGGGATGTTTTAGTGCAAAAATCATAGCTGTAGCAGGTCTACATGGGTTGCAGGCCCCAGAACTCACTCACGCGGTCCGCACAAAAATTAGTGCGCCCGCGTTGAGTGCTTTGCGGACCGCACAAAAGCGGGCGCGGACGCGGTAGGCGTCGCACGGACCGCACAAAGTTGGGCGCGGCCGCGGTGAAGAACCCTCCCGCTGGTCCTACTTCAGAAGCTCATATATTTTGATCTACAAGGAATTTTGAGGCGATTCAAAAATGAAAGTTGTAGCCCATCATGCTTCGTTTCCAGAAAGGTAAAGATATCAAAATTTGGACATCCGTAGAAAAGGTTATGGTCAAAACACTAAAGCCTATCACTGCAGAGGGAGGATTGTGTGGCCGCGGTTGCCTTTGTGCGGACCGCGGTCGTTTTGGTGCGGCCCGAGGTAGCTGAAACCTGAGGGGTACCTATAAATACGAGGTTTTGGGTTTTATTTAATATTTTGACCTAGAGAGCTCGGATTTTGGCGATTTTTCGAAGGTTTTTCAAGAAATTCATCGGGGTAAGTGATTTTAACTCAGATTTGGATAGAATACATGAATCTATCACTGAATTCATCATTTAATTCGTGATTTGAGATGGAATTTGGGAAGAAAATTGTGAAACCTTTCAAAAATGTAAAATGATGATTTAAAGGACTAAATGGTATTGGAATTGGATAATATTGGTATGGTTAGACTCGTGAGGGTATGAAGATTCTGAAAATGTAAATTTTACCCGATTCCGAGACGTGGGCCCGGGGCTCGGTTTTTGCTAATTTCGGGATTTTTGATATTTTTCGAATGTTTTCGCTTGGGCTTTGTTCCCTTAGCATATTGTGACGTATTTGTTCTAATTTTGGATAGATTCGACGCGCATGGAGGCCAATTCCAGGGGCAAAGGGCATCGAGAGCTAGAGAATTAGCCAGTTCGAGGTGAGTAATGGTTGTAAATGATGTCCTGAGAGTTTGAAACCCCGGATTGCACATCATAGTGCTATATTGAGGCATGATACACGCTGGATGATGAGCGTGGGGTCTTTCACTAGTGGGGATTGTGACTTGGTCCATCCCGATTGATGACTTTACTGAATATTTGACTGAAATTCATTTGTTATCATAACGATTTGGGCTGATTGCCATATTTGGGCTTCGTGCCAACTATTTGAACCCTACAGGGATTTTTATCACTATTTCCTTACTGCTTGACTTATTATTTGAACTCAGTCCTGTTGATATCTACTGTTTTACAAACTCAGCCACTTTTACTTAGATTTGAAACTTAAATGATATTTCTACATCATGTTTTGGGTTGAGAACTACTGTATTACTAATGCCCAAGGGGCTTATGATGATTTCTGGACTGAGTGAGGCCGAGGGCCATATGTGAGGATATGCGGAGAGATAAGAGGTCGAGGGCCTGAGATACTATTTATGCCATGCGGTGGCTTGAGTGATGTGAGGATATGCTGAGTGATGATGCCACGAGGTGGTTTGATATAGCGCTTGGGCCGTAAGGGGACCCTCCGGAGTCTGCACACACATAGTGAGCGTGGGTAACCATGTGATTTGAAACAGTGGTAACAATGACACTGTATGATGCAATTTGGTCAGGTAACAATGGCTGACCATTATACTGAGTGATTGTGAGGTAGCTCGAGGGGCTGATACAGTACTGAGAGTGAGCCCGAGAGGCTGATACTATGCTGAGCAATTGATACTGTGCCGGAGGGGCGGATGTCTACCTGTTAATTACCTGTTAAATTACCTATTTTACTTGTGTTAAAAAGGAATATCATTTGATTTCTTCACTGATTTACAGTTTTAAGTGATTTTACTGCTTGATATGGAATTGCTTTGTGCCTTTACGTGTTTTCATACTTTCAGCCATTATTTGTAATTATTACTCACTGAGTCGGAGTACTCACATTACTCCCTGCACCGTGTGTGCAGATTCAGGTATAGCAGAGTCCGCACCTGAGCGCTGATTCCTTCTAGGCTAGGCAGTGATTTGGAGTTATGAGGTAGCTGTTGACGTCCGCAGCCCCTTATCTCTCTTATCCTCTATCATTTATGTTTTCTTCAGACTATTGTATCGGATTCCGTACTTTGTTGACCTATAGCAGATTCTGTAGTAGCTCATGACTTGTGACACCCCGGTTTGGGCTGTGTCGGGATGGTTCATGCTGTTATTATCGTTAAATTCCGCAATTTATGAATATTATATTATATGTTACTACTGTTTATGATGATTAACTGTTTAAAAGAGGTGTTCCGTTTTGGTCTGGCTGGCCTTGTCTCCGCGAGAGGCGCCATCACAACCGGGTTCGGGGATTTGGTCGTGACAAAGAATCTTCTTCATCTTATGGAGAGAATAATAATTGAACAAAATCAGTTGCGTCATGATTTCAACATGTTGAAGAATGATCTCGTGAGACTTTGTGGTATTTTGCCCGGGTATCCTATAATTATCTCTAATTCGGATGATGATGAGATATATCAAGAAATTGAGGAGTATTATTCTGATGAGACACATGATTCTTAGTTTTGCTTAATCCTTTTTTAATGTTTTTGTTCTGTGTTTTTGTTTTTGTTTTCTTTATTTTTGTGTGGCTTTTCCTTTCTTTTGGGTGCTCTTTATCTTCTACTATGTTTATGTGTGATTGTTCTTTGTAATATTTCTTTTATATTTCTGATATTATGGAATATGATCAACATAGTATCAAAATATTTTCCAGAAAATTATACGAAAATGACTACTCCAGCATAAAATGATAAAAAATCATGAAATGCAGCAGATTATACATCTTATGAAATTAATTGTCCAGTATAAAATACAGCATACTATGCTTATATATGATATATCTCCAGCATAATATACAACAAGCAAAAAAATTTATGTCCCTAATTCCAATAATTTATTATGGATACAAATTGTCCATTGTTTGATACTGCTCCATTATAATATCCAGTATAAATTACTAAATATTATGCTTTCAGATGGTATATGTCCAGCATACTATACAGGAAATAAATTTTTTTATTATTTAATTTCACAACATTGTTCTAGAAAAAAATATTTCATTTGTTTACACTTCTCCGTTGTAATATACTGAACTATAAATCTTCATAACTAGTAATTCCAGTATAATTTATAGAAGCAACCAAAATAAATCGCTCAAATTAAGAAAAACAAATCTAGCTTGTGACTATCCAGTATAAAATACTATATATTATGCTTTAACAGTGTATATCTCCAGCAGAATATACAAGAAGCAAAAATTTTCATGTCCCTAATTTCAATAATTTATTATGGGTACAAATTGTCCTTTGTCCCTAATTACTGGATATTATTCTTTCACATGGTATAACTCCACCATACTCTACAGGAAATAAAAAATTTAATTATTTAATTGCACGGCATTGTTTAAATCTGGAACACAAATTTTTAAATTATTTAAATCCAGAAAATTATTCTAGATACAATTTTTTTTACTGTTTTATACTTCTCCGTTATAATATACTGGATTATATCCCTTCATAAGTAGCATTTCCAGCATATTTTATAGGGAGTAATTAAAATTGGTCGAATTTAGGGTAAAAATCTGGATTTTTCACGTCCAGTATTAAATACGGGATATAGTGGTTTAGCAATATATCCCTTCAGTGTAATATATAGGAAACAAAATATTAAATTATTGAATTCCAGTAAATTATTCTAGATACCATGTTCTCACTATTTTTCACTTCTCTATTATAATATACTGGCTTATATCCCTTCATAAGTAGCATTTTCAGCATATTTTATAGAGATTAACCAAAATTGAACTAATTTAGGATAAAAGATTCTGGATTTTTCACGTCTAGTATTAAATACTGGACATTATGTTTGAACAATATATACCTCCAGTGTAATATACAGGGAACAAAATATTAAATTATTTAATTCTAGAAAATTGTTCTAGATACTACATTTCCACTATTTTCCACTTCTCCATTATAATATATTGGCTTATATCCCTTTATAAGTAGCATTTTCAGTATATTTTATAGGGAGTAACCAAAATTGGTCAAATTTAGGGTAAACAATTCCGGATTATTCATGTCCAGTGTTAAATACTGGACATTATGGTTTAACAATATATACCTCCAGTGTAATATACAGGAAACAAATATATTAAATTATTTAATTCCAGTAAATTATTCTAGATACCAAGTTTCCACTATTTTTCACTTCTCCATTGTAATATACTTGCTTAAGTAGCATTTCCAGCATATTTTATAGGGAGTAACCAAAATTGGTCAAATTTAGCGTAAAAAATTCTGTATTTTTCACGTCCAGTATTAAATATGGGACATAGTGGTTTAATAATATATAACTCCAGTGTAATATACAAGAAATAAAATATTAAATTATTTAATTGCAGTAAATTGTTCTAGATACCAAGTTGCATCAGGAAAAATTATGAAATCTAACGTAATATATATTAAAACACACCATAAAAAATATAAACTTGAATGCATTGATATTTCTTTCAACAATAAATAGCTTGAATTCCATTAAATAAAACTGGATAGTTAATATCCAGTATAAATTACTTGATAATATGCTTTCACACAATAGATATCCAGCATAATATACAGAAAGCAAAACAATTTAAAGTAAAGGAAGCAAAAGTAATAGATATCCAGCATAATATACAGAAAGCAAAACTATGTTTATCAAGTTATTTACACTGGAGAATTACCAACTGCTAAAGGATATTTACAAAAGTTATTTCCATTCTCTCCATAATCATCACCAACCATCTCTGGAGGAGTTGAATACCCTGATTTGTGTTTCCAATCTGCATGTCCCCATAGACTAAAACCAAGATACTCACGATAATATTTGATTGTATTGGGCACAAATGTCATAACATCTTGACCCTACATCAACATATTAACATACCTTATAAGAAATGCACCACAACTTTTGTTTCCTATCTGTTTTGGTGATTCTTTCCAACGAACCACAAATGGTTCATACACATACCCAAATGTAGGATGCAAGTCACCAAATCTATAATGCTCCAAAACCACAGGAATGAAATGCTGATAAACAATAAGCTGCTCCTTTATAATATCATACTCATCTCCCTTGTACACCGAATCATATACATCTATGGTCTTCTCATTCAAGTCTAATACTACCAGAAACTAATGAGTGCATGCATCTAATGGAATTTCACCATTCACCAATGTTGCAGGAAGTCGAATTAGATAGAAAACATTTTGAACTGATGACCATGGAATACCACATTTACGATTCTCACCCAATATATATTGACAAAGCCCAAATCCAAATCCAGAATGGTCATTCTAAAAATAAAATTCAGTCCAGCCTTTTGGATGAACATTTCAGTCCTTATATGCAAATTCCAAAGTGTCGTTAAAGTCCACATCTGTTGTTGTTGAAGCAAATGGATACTCATTGATGTGATATATATGCTTCTTCCTCAGATAATACAATAAAACATCTATATGCTATATCTATATATATATATATATATATATATATATATATATATATATATATATATATATATATATATATATATATATATATATATGTATGTGTGTGTGTGTGTGTGTGTGTGTCAAATATAATACAAAATAAAATCATGAGTTAACAAGATAAAAGATATGTACATACCGCATCAGCAAAAGTAAAGTTATCATCTGCAATCTCTTTAAAGAACATTCTTGACTGAATTTTCTCATTGTAAAGTTTATATGTGTCACGACCCGGAATTCTCACCCTCGGAAGTCGTGATGGTGCCTACTCGTAGAAGCTAGGCAAGCCACGAACTCAGAAATCTTTAATTCTTCTGTTTTAATCCTTTTTACAACTTATATTAACAAGTGATGAACATCTAAATGACAGCGGAATACGAGATATAAGCGGAAGTCTTAAATAAATATAAAACCAAAATGTTTCGAAAGTCAATACATGTCTCTACCCAGAAACTGGTGTCACAATATCCACAAGCTACTAAGAGTATTACATACAATAGTTTGAAGGAAAAATAACACTATTTGTCTCGGATACATGAGATAAGAGAACATAATAAAAGATAGAGGAGATGTCAGGCCTGCGGATGCCTACAAGGCTACCTCGGTGTCTCAGTGGACTGAACGCTGGCTCCCCTAATGCTGCTAACCAAGCGTCGCTCTTGTATCTGCACATAAGTGCAGAGTGTAGCATCAGCACAACCGACCCCATGTGCTGGTAAGTGTCTGGTCTAACCCCGGCGAGGTAGTAACGAGGCTAGGACCAGACTCCAGATAAACCTATGCAGTTATATAATATACAGCGGAAATATAAATAGGTAATAACAGTTTAAAAGGGAGGGGGAAACATGCTTCGGGGAAACATATCAATTCTATCATAAACTTAATAAAGTATGAAAGAATACTCGATGTCTACAATCAATACAATGACAATACTATTGCGGTGCGCAACCCGATCCCTTATCATTTAACATTATTGCGGCGTGCAACCCGATCCACATATATAATTGTTGCGGCGTGCAACCCATTCCAAATATACAGTCAACAATAATCATAATTAACCGTCCCGGCAAGGGATCAGCAATAGACTACACTATCCCGGCAAGGTAACTCAACAGTACAAGTATATATGTCCCGGCAAGGGAGAAACAACAATAACCAAACTTGTTACAACACCTAACTAGCTCAACTATAACTCAACTAGTTTCAACATCTAACTACCTCAGCTATAACTAAACTTGTTACAACAACTAACTACTCAGTTATAACCAAACTTGTTACAACACCTAACATGAAGAATCATCAACCTAAGCGTCCGTAATATCAATTAAGAACACAATGCAAGGGAACCTCAACTCAACAATAGCCCGGCAAGGGGCCAACATAATGATCTCTTCTCTTTCTCACTTTTACTTCACAATTCACTTCGCAACTCGATCCAATGCTCTAGAGTTTCGATTATCACTTATACTTTCACAATTCATTATACAACTGGAGCCAATGCTCCTCAATATTCATAGTTCACAATTCTTTCCACAACTTTACACAACAAATAGAAATCTTTGCCAAGGCATGGATAATACAACGAGATCATGAAAATCACAATATAAGACTCACGATCATGCTTGATACCAACGCATAGATACTCGTCACCTTGCCTATATGTCGTACTCAACAAGAAACAAATAGCAAAAAGGACACAACTCTTAATCCCTCAAGCTAAGGTTAGACCAAACACTTACCTCAATGCCACGAACACAACTCAAGGTTCAATTATAGCTTTACCCATTGATTCCACCACCAACTCTCTCGTATCTA
This sequence comes from Nicotiana tabacum, assembly GCF_000715075.1. Taxonomy (NCBI): domain Eukaryota; kingdom Viridiplantae; phylum Streptophyta; class Magnoliopsida; order Solanales; family Solanaceae; genus Nicotiana; species Nicotiana tabacum. Next base: position 152,766,584 of record NC_134089.1, on the reverse strand, counting down.
GTCACAAATTACTTAATTACATCAACAAACGCTAAATGAATCAATTTGAATGCATGAAAATGAGTTTTCCAAAGTTTTACCCAAAATGTCAAAAATCGCCCCCGGACCCACATGGTCAAAACTCGAGGTTCGAACCAAAACCTGATTACCTATTCCCCCACGAATCCAAATATATGATTTTTTTTGAAATCGGACCTCAAATCGAGGTCTAAATCTCCAATTTTTGAAAAACCTAGGTTCTACCCAAAACTACCAATTTCCCCCATGAAAATCTTAGATTTTAAGTTGAAATCATGTTAAAAGATATTAATGATAGAAGGAAACTAGTTATAAATGACATACAATTTATTTGGAGAAGAAAGGTTATTTGAAAAATCGCCTCTTATATTTTTGGGGTTTTGAAAAATGAAAACTAACTAAAAAGTCCGTTTAAATATACTCCTCTCATACCCTTCCGCGGACCGCATAAAAAAGATTACGACCGCGGAGCTCCACCACGGATCGCAAATACTTGAGCGCGACCGCGAAGGCTTGGCCTTGATCATCGCGGACCGCACAAATCCCACCGCGGTTAGGGAGTCCCCACCGCGGCCGCGAAGCTTCCACTGCGGACCGCGAGACCTGGCTTCAGAGACCTGCAACTTCTCTGAATCTGCAACTTTTTCCTAAGTGTAAAAACATCCCGAAAATCACTCGAACCCTCGGGGCACCAAACCAAATGTCATACTAACTCAAAAACATCATATGGACTTACTCGTATAATCAAATCATCAAAATAACCTCATGAACATCAAATTAAATCTCGAGATCAATAAAATTTTCTCAAAACTTCTTTAAACATAAATTTTGCAATTTAAGTTCGAATCACGTCATGTGACATCCTTTTTTCACCAAATTCCACAGAAATGTCTTAAATCATATATAAGACCTGTACCGGGCACCGGAACCAAAATACGAGCCCGATACCATCAGGTTCTAATCAAATTTCTTTAAACAATTCCAGAATACAATTTCCTTTAAAAATTTATTTCTCGGGCTTGGGACCTCGGAATTCGATTTCGGGCATACGCCCGAGTCCCATATTTTCCTACGGACCCTCCGGGACCATCAAATCATGGGTCCATGTCTGGGTCCGTGTCACGACCCCAACCCCGGCCGTGATGGCGTCCAACACAATGCTAGGCAAGCCCGACCAACTAACATCTCACCACCTCTTTCTTTATAATTCAATACCAATTTTCGGGATTTAATACCAATTTAATATAAATAGAAGTATGAATTTAACGGATGAAATGTGCGGAAACCATAATCACGAAAAATCTCTATAAAATAGCCCACTGATCCGGTGTCACAAGTCTGAGCCTCTAATACAAGGTTTCAACAATCTAATATAGAAATATGTCTAAAATGTGGAATAATAAGTGGAGATAGAAAAAGAAATCAGGTCTGCGAACGTCGTGCAGCTACCTCGATAACTCCGATGAAAATAGAATGGCAGGAAAGCTCGCTCTATGCCTCAGGAATACCTGTACCTACACACATGGTGCAGGGAGTAATGTGAGTACTCCGACTCAGTGAGTAATAACAATAAATAACGACTGAGGGAAAGAAAACTTGTAAAAAACTACGCAGTTCTATATTAAAACAGTGAGAATATCAAAAACAACAACTGAATGAAGAAGTCAGTTAAAAGTCCTTTAAGCCAGTATTCATTTCATTTACTCCTCACGATAATCGAATTCATATTTGTACTATTGCGGCGTGCAGCCCGATCTATATAGTATACTGCTGCGGCGCGCAGCCCGATCCATATATATATCCATAAATATACTACTGCGGCATGCAGCCCAATCCAAGAATAGTCGACTGCGCTCACTGGGGGTGTGCAGACTCCGGAGGGGCTCTTTTAGCGCAAGCGCTATACTACTGCGGCGTGCAGTCCGATCAATATAATATACTACTGCGGCATGCAGTCTGATCCGCATAAATATATATACTGTTGCGGCGTGCAGCCCGATCCATAGCATATCAAATACCCTCACAATGGGGTTCTCTACCCCTCTCAGTCAATATAGACTTGGCCTCTCGGGCACACTAAGATAAGACGGGGTTCTCAACCCACACATTACTCTCATTAGGATTTAATATTTTCTAAAGCTGGTTCATATTATGTTTATCAGTTAAGAACATGACTGAGGGTATGATTTCGACAAGAAAAGTGAGGTCAACCAATACAAATGCCCCCTAAGGGTTCTACAGATCGGCACAAGGACCCAAACATGGCAACTAGCCCATAATATAATGATATTAATTAAGTCTCAGTCAAAAGTACAGTAGAGTCATCAAACGGGATGGATGGAGTCCAAATCCCCAATAGTAACAGACCCCACGCTCATCATACAGCGTGTGTCTCATCTCAACATAGCACCACGTTGTGCAAATTCGTGGTTTCAAACCTTCAAAACATCATTTATAACCATTACTCACCTCAAGCAAGCCGAAATCCTAGCTCGCTACTCCCTTGCCTCGCAAATCAACCTCCTCGAGCGTCGAATCTGATCAAAACCACAAGTAATACGTTACAATAGGCTAAGGTAATACAACCCAATCGAAAAGACTTGAAAAAATCGAAAATCACAAAGTTGGCAAAACCCGAGCCCCGGGCCCACTTCTCGAAAAATCAGAAAATTGACATCACCGGATTCCTTATCTCGCCACGAGTCTATACATATCAAATTTACCGAAATACGAGCTCAAATGCTCCCTCAAACCCCCAAATTTCTATTTCAAAAGTCAAGCCCTAATCCTTCCCTTTTAATCAAATTTCCATGAATTTAGATGTTGAATCTACAATTAAATAACGTTTCTAGGCCGTAGGACTCACCTCCAATCGATTCCCAGTCAAAACCCTCTTTAATACTCGTCAAAGCTCCCAAGGTTACTCGACAATGGAGGAAATGGGACTTGGTTCGCGGGTGAAATGTTTATTAAAACCCTTCTGTCAGCCCAGATTTTACTCTATGCGATCGCATCCAAGCCTCTGCGATCGCATAGCTCAACTTTCCCAGGCCTCCAAAATGTGCTATGCGAATGCGACCCCTTAACTACGATCATACTGCTTCACCAATCAAACCTACGCGATCCCATACACTACTCCGCGATCGCATTAACCAAGGTACCCCTCAGAACCTCAGGTCCATTTAACACTACGCAATCGCATTACTCCTCATGCGATCGCAATGAACAATCAGAACGGCCTTCCCCAAACCTTCTATGCGATCGCAATTGGACTCCTGCGATTGCAGAGAACAAAAATGTTCTGCAACACTCAGCTGAAATCTGAAACTTCAAAAACCAAGATTGGTCCGATTGACCATCCGAAATCACCCCGAGGCCCCCGGGACCTCAACCAAAAGTTCCAAACCATCCTAAAACATCATTCAAACTTGTTCCAATCATCAAAAAACCACAAACAACACCAACACCATCAAATTACATCAGATTCAAGCCTAAATTTCTTAAAAACTTCCGAAATACGCATTTGATCAAAAACCTGACCAAGACACCTTCAAATGATCTTAAATTTTGCACACACAACCAAAATCACCTAACGAAGCTACTGCAACTCTCGGAATTCCATTCTGACCCCCGTATCAAAATCTCACCTACCAACTGGAATTCGCCCAAAATACTAACTTCGCCAATTCAAGTCTAATTCTACTCCGGACCTCCAAAATCAATTTCGATCACACTCCTAAGGCACATATCAACCCCCGAAGCTAACCGAATCACCGGAAATCACATCCTAGCCCTCTAACTCAATAGTCAACATCCGGTTGAGTTTTCCAAAACAAGCCTTCCTTAAAGAGACTAAGTGTCCCATTTCATATCAAAACCAATCAGATTTAACTCTAACACACCGAATATCGATAACGAAACATGAAGAAGCATAAAATGGGGGAAACGGGGTAGTAACTCACGTGACGACGCGTCGGGTCGTCACAGTCCGTTTACCCAAAACGTTGACTGGAGTCAAATTAGCTCATTTTATAATCAAAACTTATCGTTTTTCACAGATTATCAGATTTAAGCTTCCCGGCTACTTGCCCGGACTGCGCACACAAATCGAGGGGGCTCTAAATGAGGTTTTCAAGGCCTCAGAACACGGAATTTCATTTTAAAACAAGTGATGACCTTTTGGGTCATCATAATATGGCTTTGCTTTCAGTATAGGATCTTATTTGTAAATACCAGTTACTCCTCTAAAAAAACAAAGACAGAACAAATATGAAAAACAAAATAAAAGAGATTTGTTAATAACATATATATGAAATAAAAATACAATAAGCCGAATAGCAAAACTCACTTTGGTAGATGACCTCTTCTTTTGTTTTCTTTTAAATATGCTTCAAAATTATCCTCAGAAGATTTGATTGTTTTCCGATAATGCCAGCAACATCTTCGAATATATTACATACTCCAATTCATACCTTTACTTGTTCCCTTATATGGAGATTTTAAATGCCAACTGGCATTACGGATTCTTTTTCCTCTACCAAGCAATTCTTTTACTTTTTCTGTAACTTCTTTTCCTTTATAAGAAGCAACTTTTAGATTTTCATTTTCACCTTCTACCTCCTTTATACTTTTTCAGATTTCAATGTGGGTTGCAGATCAGAATAATCATCCAAATGAGCAACAGGCTTAGCAATTTTAAGAAGAGAAACATAAACTCCCTCATCCACACTTGAATATAAAATAATCTTTTTATCAGAATCATTTTTTTGCATATCAGCAGCAACAGATTGTTCAGCAGGGTCGCGATCAACAGCAACACTGATGTTGGTAGGTTCATCAGCCATTGCATTACAACTTGATTGACTTGGTTGAGTCAAAATATTAAAATTCGGGCACGAATCCACAGATTTCCTCTTTCTTTTTTTGGTATACAATTTTCCCTGCTTCAAATAAACAAAAAAGAAATGGAAAGATTACGTCCATTATAACATTTTACAACTGTTAAATAAAATAATAAAACTGCGCACACTAACCTACTGAATCTTTTCAATAATTTCATGAACAGCAAGAGGTGCTTTTTCATTCAACATCCTTTCAATTTCTTCCAAATTACCTCTACTTTCTTGCATACATATATCAGAAAGAGTTGCCAGACCAGTACACTCAAGTTCCCTTTCCTTTGGTCCAGATGGTGCATTCACGTTTACTATAGGAATATGTTGTTCCACTTCAGGTGAATCCAAAATTATTTTTCCCTGTTCAATATCGCGAAAAATAGCTTCAACATCTGTACCTCCTATTACAGCATTAGTTCCACTTCCCTGAGAGACTACAATTACGGTATTTTGCAAAATATTTTTATTGGACTATGGTGATCATGTGTCATATGTCACATCATTTATTTTTCTAATAAGAGAATCAATATTAGCACCATCTGTAAGATCTGTCTCATCTGAACTACAGTTTGCTCTTTCTTCATTACAAATAGGACTTTTCACTACATTTGTACCACTTGGTTCACCTTGATCACTGCATTTCTTCTTTTGTGCATCATGGAGTGATTGAATATCCATGGCTGATAGCATTGATGACACAGCTCCACTATTTTCCTTATTATCTTTACTGCACTCTGGTGTTGAAAGTTGATATGTTCCATCAACTATTTTTTGCATAATAGCAGCAACATCTGTACCAGTTGACTGAACTTGATCATGTGCACTACATTCTATTCTTTCTTGATCGCAAGGAATTTTCAATGAATTTCCATCACCTCCTGCTTGTTCATTAGTATTATCTTTATCACAACATATTTTCTCTAAACCTCCAACAAATGTTGTTGCTTCATCAGTATCCTTATTATTTTGCCCTCCTTGGAATGATTGAATATCCATGACTGATGGAATTAACGATGCAGTTGCGGTATTTTGCAAAATATTTTCACTGCTTTGTGGTGTAGAAATATTATATGTCCCATCAACTATTTTCTCCATGATAGCATCAACATCTGTACAAGTTGAAAGAACTTGATCAGGTGCACTACATTCCACTCTTTTTTCCTCACAAGAACTTTTGACTGAAATTCCATCACCTGCTGCATGTTCATTTGTAGTATCTTCATCACAACAACCTTTTAGTAAACCTCCAACAACTAGTGCAGCTTCATCTATGACTGTTTCAACATTCATGACTGATGGAATTAACAATCCAGCTACTGTATTTTGCAAAATCTTTTCACTAGACAATGGTGTAGAAAGCTCTTATTTCCCATCAGTTATTTTAACCATCATAGCTTCAACATCTTTACTAGCTGTTAGAAATGGTTCAACTGTATTACATTCTGGTCTTATTTCATGACAAGGACCTTCCAATAAAATTCCACTGCCTGCTACAACTTCTTCAGTAACTTGTGCTCTATAAACTGAATCAATATCCATGGCTAATGGTATTGAATCAAAATGTGCTCGACATTCATTATCAGTTTCTTTATTTGCCTCTTCACAGACGGACTCAATATCTATCATTGGTGCCATTGACATAGAAGGTCCAACATCCTCAAACTCCTTATTAAACTGTTCATCTTGTTTTGATAACTCAACATCTTCCTCTTGTTCATCTAGTTTGTCACCCGACAAATGAGCAACTATCTCGACCCTAAACCCGGACCCGGTGGTGATGGCGCCTCTTGTGAAAACAAAGCCAGCCGACGCTTCCCATTTTTTCAATTATTAACAATTTAGCATTTAGAAACAGTCTAAACATGAATAGATAATCCAAAGTAGCAAATAATATCATAAATACGCAGAAGAACAACCTAACACAGCCCTAGCCGGGGTGTCACTAGTCATGAGCATCTATAAAACCTAATACAAATCTGAAAGGTCTACAACTAGTACAAAAGTCTGATATGAGATAGAAATGATAAAGAGGGAGAAACATGGGTCTGCAGACGTCAAACAACTACCTCGTGAACTCCGAATGTCCGTCGGGAGCTCTCAACTCGCACTGGTGGGACCAACAATGCCTGAATCTGCACACAGGGGTGCAGGGAGTAAAGTGAGTACTCCAACTCAGTGAGTAACAAATGTAAATAAAGACTGAAAACAAGAAATCACGTAAGGCACAAAGCATTCTATAATGAAGCAGTAAAACCAAGTAAAATCAGTAAATCAGTGAAAGATAGGTAAAATTCTTTATCTCAAATGTAGTTTCATGAAAAGCTTTTTCAATGATTAAGAAGGTAATTGACAGTCAATTAAGAAAAATAACCATATAAAGGTTTGCCCTTCGGGCATAGTATCAACAAATTTGCCCCTCGGGCAATATTTCAGAATAGTACCAGCCACTCGGACATTCACATAGGACAATACCAGCCCCTCGGGCTCAATCTCACATCACAATGGGTACCCGCGCTCACTGGGGGTGTGCAGACTCCTGGAGGGGCCCCTTATGGCCCAAGCGCAATATCAAGCCACCTCGTGGCATCATCACTAGGCCCTCGGCCTCATATAAATCAAGCCACCTCGTGGCGTACATATCTCATGACCTCGACCTTACTCAGTCAAAAATCCTCACAAGCAACTCGGGTAGTAGTGAAACATGTTTCTCAGCCCAAAAATATCGTTTAAAAGATCATGTAAGTGTTTAAAATAAAGTAAACATGGCTGAGTATGAAAACAGTGAAATATAACATGACTAAGTTCAATTATAAAGTCAAAACAGTGAGGAAAAACCAGTAAAAATCCCCGAAGGGCTCAAATAGTTGGCACAAGGCCCAAATATGGCATTTAGCCCAAATAATGATGAAAACAAGTAGATTTCAGTCAAATACTAGGTAAAATCATCATTCAGGATGGACCAAGTCACAATCCCCAATAGTGCATGACTCCACGCTCGTCATCAAGCGTGTGCCTCACCTCAATATAGCACTACGATGTGCAATCCGGGGTTCCAAACCCACAGAACATCATTTACAATCATTACTCACCTCGAACCGGCTAAATCTCTAGCTCGCGATGCCTTTGCCCCACGAATCGGCCTCCATGTGCGTCAAATCTATCCAAAATCAGAATGAGGATGTCAAAATATACTAAGGGAATGAAGCCCAAGCGAAAACAATCAATAAATGGCACAAATCATGAAATTACCAAAACCCGACCCCCAGGCTCACGTCTTGGAATTCAATAATTTTCACATCAATGGATTCCTTATCTCCCCACGAGTTCATACATATCAAAAACATCAAAGTCCATCCACAAATGACCCTTCAAATCCCAAATGTTTGGTCTCAAATTTCAAGCCCTAGCTCTTCAATTTTAGGCTTATATTCCATGATTTATTTTAGGTGGAATTCACATAATAATCGAGTTTTTAGTCCAAAATCTTTACCTCCAAACGTTTCCCCTTGAATCCCTCTTCAATCTCCTTCAAAAATCTCCAAAAACGATCAACTATGGAGGAAATAAGCCCCAAAATCGCGGACAAGACGAGCTTAAAAACATTCTGTCCAGGCATTTATTCCTTCTTCGTGAACGCGGTCAAACCCTTGCGTTCGCGAAGCACAAATTTACTTTGACCAACTTTCCTCTTTCGCGAACACGACATGAACATCGCGAATGCGATGGTTCCTCAGACATACACTTCGAAAATGCACTCCATCTCCCGCGAACGCGATGAACAATTTGACCTCAAACCTAGCTGACCAAAAAACTCTACGCGAATGCGACTGCCATATCGCGAATGCGATGCTCCAATCCTTAGCCCTTCGCGAACACGGAGCTCCCATTACGATCGCGAAGGCTTAATCTTTGCCTTCCCCAATGGACTCTTCGTAAATGCGAGGTTCCATTCGTGAACGCGAAGGGAAAAATCCCTGCAACAACTGAAACAGAATTTCTGCAATAATCCTTAACTCCAAATTGATCCGTTTGACCCCTCGAAACTCACCCGAGGCCCCCCGAGACCTCAACCAAAGGCACGAACACATCCTAATACCTTATTAAAACTTGTTTCAATCATCAAAACACCTCAAATAAATCAAATCACCCAAAACACATCGGATTCAAGCCAAATTTCCTAAAATCCTTCCGAATTCCGCTTTTGATCAAAAACCCAACCAAACCATGTCCGAATGACCTAAAGTTTTGCACACACATCCCAAATGACAAAACAGAACTACTGCAACTCTCGGAATTTCATTCCGACCTCTATATCAAAATCTTACCTATCAACCGGAAAATGCTGAAATCTTAATTTTTTCAATTCAAGCCTAAACCTTTCACGGACTTCCAAAATGCATTCCGATCACGCTCCTAAGTCCCAAATCACCTAACAGAGCTAACCAAATTATAAAAATCCCGATCTGAGATCATATACAAACAAGTCAAACCTTTCAAATTTAAGTTTTAAATTAAGAGCTATTCTTCCAAATTCATTCTGATTACCTTGAAAATCGAAACAAACAATTAACATAAGTCATAATACATCACACGGGGCAAGTCATGCTCGAGAACTGGCAATTAAAGTGCAAAAGCTCAAAATGACCGGTCGGGTCGTTACATCCTCCCCCACTTAAACATACGTTTGTCCTCGAACGTGCCTAGAGTTGTTCTAAAAGCCAACCAATTGCTGAATAACCTTACCAAGCATATACCCGGGGGTGATCACATGTCACCCTATCTCATATAGGTCCAATAACACATTGCAACCGAAATTTCACAACCCAATCTAGCCCATAAACCATATAACCACATTTCCACTTCTAAAATCATCAATACAATCAGAATCCCACATCTATACCGTGAATAAGTCCGAACAAGCTGTAGCAACCCACATCTGCTATCACAGGTGCAATCACATGATATACCACATAACTCAAACAATTGTAGTGATAACTTTCAATCACAGCAGCTACACACAACGACCGAATACCGATAGAAAACTCTTACCAACTAAAGTCTAATCCCAACACTTTTATGCACTGCCAATGATCACTAAAGCACGCAGTAAGCCATAACCATTTCCCAGATCAACCATTCACGAAGCCACTTCTCCTTTGGAGAATATCATAGCAAATTTCTGAGCCGGGGCTCGATATTATCCTTCCAACATGCTGAAATTGAATCCGTTCATATTTATTATTGATCCCAACAATCTCCTCTAATCTAGCATATTACTCTGGTCACATGACACACCAATACAGGCCTAAGCCACAACTTGCACAATACACGCACCACTACGCAACAGTCTGAACCTACTCAAACCATGAAAATGACTCAAATGAAAGAGTTGTACCTCAAGCTCACCAGTACTACCATAACACAAGGCTCATAATCCGTCTCACATCGTAGGAACAAAACATACGAATCTAACCGCAGGGTCATACCTCCACATAACTCCGCTACGATGCACAATCCTATCCGAACACTACTCCACATGAAACACCTCAGGTCACTATGCTCGAAATCGATAACCACGTACAATTTGATGTCTAGAACCAAAGAAAAACATTATACCCACGAAAAAGCAAATAACCTACACCACACAAACCCAAAAGGACATAACCGATATACCATTCACCGAGCAACACCCAATTTCTCTTCCCACTCGACTTCCACTATAAAACCCCAATAGAACCGCACCATATGTGCCCATAACCAACAAATCATATACCTCACAACACAGAAAGGTAACTCATAGACCTCCCCAGATTACTGATAAGCTCAATAACAATCGAATCAACACATCCCTCAATAATATAATTTGATGCCAACCAAGCCGACTCAAGTTAGAACACGCATCCACCTTGGCCTGCCAATGAACTCCTTATTAAGAAAATCCTTCAGCTCCTCCTTTAACTCTGCCGACGCCATACTATACGGTGCCCAACATCAAATCAATATCAAAATCAACAACCTTGCATGGCAACATGCCCGGCCATACGAAACATATCCGAAAAGTTCCTCACCACCGGAACTGAATCAATATGAGGAGCCTCTGCACTGACACCTATCACGAGAGCCAAAATAAGAAAGACGCTCCTTCCTAGCCATCCGCTGGGTCTTTAACATACAGAACCACTCCAATAGGACATAATCCATCGAACATCGCCAGTCAATCAGTGGCATTTCCGGCATAGCCAACAGCGCCGCCTTAGCACAATAGACCAGAATAATGCAACACAGAGACAACCAGTCTGAACCCAATATCACATCTAGAATCTAACTTCCCAAGAAACAAAGATCCGCTCGGGTCTCCAAACCCCAATAATCACCATACCGTGCTGATACACATGAGCCACAACCACACATAGCCTGAATATGAGAACTTCCCATTTCCAAATCCATATGGCACATGAATCAACATACCTGATCCCAATTTCGCTGTCCGAATGCATACTACACCTCAAATACCCAATCATTCCACGAAAGATACTCTAAAATTCCCTTGTGCCATCAAGCAAACTCGAATATTCACAGTCGATCTAACAAGAAAGTGTCGCAATATTACCAAAGTACCATCAACTTAATCACATTGCCTTTCCTGAAATATATACCCTCATCAAATCACTCCAATTAGCAATACCATTTCCTTAATCATCTGAAGATAATTCCTCCAATCATATGAAACTGCCCATGCTGCTTAAGAATTTTATGACCTTCCTTTCAGAATCGAACTGCAACCTCACACATGCAATTCTCAATCATGTACAACATACCGCATAACCCATACCATTCTAGGATAACCATGAGAACTTCATGTCCCTTCCGAACCGCAAGAAACTATGCATTCCACTAGCCAAGAACTTCCCATTGATCTCATCTAGAAAGGAACCACTATACATCCTATGCTCCTCATGTCACTAGGAAAATATACATCTCCAACCGAGATAGGAACCATCAAGAACTCCTGAATACCATTTGCACAACCCTAACTCATCAGGACTGAATTCTTCTAACTCAACCGAGCTACGCATGACTCTAAAACCCAAAAGAATTGCCGCGAAACACCTGCAGAGACTCATTACCCCATAAGCATCCAAAGAGTTACTCATATCCTTACTATATCGATCTGATCTACTACCAAGCTATACCATCTATCCGAGTTCCCTTTTAAGTTACCTTCAACTTGATACTCCTCTTGCTATAACATCACAATTCCTCAACCTATCTTAACACATGGGACCCAAGCAATAAGCCACCGTCTGAGACCAATAAGCCACTGAATACCCTCTTAACTATTCCCAAAGGCACCACATTCAAAATACTTTACTCTAAGGAAACTTCTTACGAATCTAAATCTGTTACCTTTACCTTCCTGATACTGATACATTGAATTCCATAATTAGTATAAAAAATACCACAAGTCTTAACATCTTCCAATGAAAACACAGTTTCTAACCACATATACAACTTGAAGTTACCCAATTGTTACATGTAAAAGCTTGAACCCATTAGAACCATTTCTGAGAGTCATACACTCTACTCGAACTGCAATTAGCTTAATCAAACGAACTGAACAACCCGTTCCCCGTTGGCACTCCGACGCCTAAGAATGTAACCTTACCTTAAAGCAACCAAGCCACTTCCTATTCTATGCATCGATCGTCCTTTACTAACAACGACTCCAGACATTCCAGGATTCCCATACCCTATGAAGCATAATATAACCTATGTCAAAATTTCCCTTTACTCGACCCATCCTCGCTCTCAATCTCCGTAGGCCATAACTGATTCGCCCGAGTGCCTCAAGCTAGAACCGACATAGCTCCTAGCCGTGCAATCAACTACTTAACAGCAGACTCCCCCACTTGGCTCGAAACCATAGATCAAAATACACTCAATAACGCATAATGCTTATACTCTATAGATGTCATAATACCATAGTAAGGTTAAACTCAAATCTTTTATAAGCTTGTAAAAACACAGGTCATCAAGAAGTTTAACTCTTCTGCAAATCTCGCATTCACTCTAACAACAGTTAAGCCTACTCTCTTAAGCGACCCAAAATTCAAACTTCAACACTTATATTTCACTTGTACATGAGATCTTCTAACAGTCACATAAGGATCACACAACCCCAGAACACTTCGCAGGAGATAACCCACCTGTTTTTCCCCCAATTAACATTTCTGTATACCTTCCACCGTCATAAACTTTATGTAGTCACTTAGTCTTCCTGAGTCTGAACTCATAGCGCAACATGAAATTTACTGCACTCCTAACTTGGAAACATGAAAAGATTCTTCACGCACCCATAACTCGGGACTATACCTTGAATCAAGATGGAAATCAAGCACCTAATAGTTTTCTTTCTATCCTCCAGCAGACCCTTCTCCTCGCTTCCAATCATATGGATACATCTCGCGGTACTAACATACTCATCACATAGACATCCAGCCGTCACTTCCACTAATAGGGACAATACCAAACATATAAGTTCAAAAACACTTGATCGCGCGATCAGCACCTTGGTGCTCTAGCTATAGGCAAAATTCGGCCTCAAGTCGTCCCGACTGGCCCAATATCAACTCACAGAGATCACATCTCACCCCTCTATTAGGGAATAACAAGCCATCAAAGCACATCTGATACTGAGCGCTCATGTGCATATACGAACACATGGAAGGAATTTCAAGAGATACATTTCAAGTTGAATCAAAGAACGCACGACAAGAGTTCAAGAATGTGGAGTTTTCCTAAAGGTTCTGCAGCCTCTCGAGGATAAATACAGATGTCTCTGTACCGATCCGCGAGACTCTACTAAACCTACTCATGGCTCGTGAGACCTATGTAACCTAGGCTCTGATATCAACTTGTCACGACCCAGTCCCCTACCCGGTCGTGATGGTGCTTCTCGTGAAGACAAGGCCAGCCAACTAAACTCAATTCACCTTTCAAAATAATTAAATAACATAATAGCAGTCTAGACATGATTTAATAATAATAAATAGCGGAAATTCAACCTAACACAGCCCTAACCGGGGTGTCACAAGTCACGAGCATCTACTAGGCATAAATACAACTAAAGGCCTTAAGTGTACAAATACGGACTATTGAAATGAAAAGAGAAGAGCAATGCTGCGAACGCCGGCAGCTACCTTGCTAAACTCCGATGACCCTGCCTCCGATCAGCCAAAACCCGCTACCGGGTGTATAAATACCTGAATATCCACGCAAGGTGCAGGGAGTAAAGTGAGTACTCCAACTCAGTATATAACAAATGTAAATAAAGACTGAAGGCAAGAAATCACGTAAAGCATATCAAGATGCTTTATAGAAGCAGTTCAAAAACCAGTAAGAAAGCAGTGAAGCTATAAAATCTCTTAAAACCTCTTAGCTCAGTTTAAACTTCTTTGAAAATGAATTTCCAATGGTTACGCAAATGAATGCAAAATAGTTAGTGCAGATAAGCACAAAAATTCGCCTCTCGCGCATAAATTCCATAGTTTAACGGGTAAATGATATATAAATATGAAAAATAAACACATGAAGGTTCGCCCCTCGGGCACAATGTCAACAACTCCGCCCCTCAGCCAATATTTCAGAATAATAACAGCCCCTCCGGCAATCACATAGAAGGGTACCATCCCCTCAGACAAATCACATAGAACAATACCAGCCCATCGGGCTATCACATAGAACAATATCAGCCCCTCGGGCTATATCTCATATCACAATGGGTACCCACGCTCACTGGGGGTGTACAAACTCCGGGAGGGGCCCCTTATGGCCCAAGCGCAATATCAAGCCATCTCGTGGCATCAAATCTAGTCCCTCGGCCTCATATCAATCAAGCCACCTCACGGCGTATATCTCTCAGGCCCTCAGCCTCATAAACAATATTAACAAGCTACCTCGTGGCGTACATATCTCAGGCCCTCGGCCTCAAATCAGTATCAGTGTTTCCTCACAACTAGGCCCTCGGCCTTACCCAGCCAAAAATACTCACAAGCCCCTCGGGCATTAATAAAACATTATTTCTCAGCCCAAAACATCATTTAAAATATTATTTAAGTCTCAAAACGGAGTAAAAATGGTTGAGTAGTAAAACAGTGGAAAATACATGACCGAGTTCAATTAATAAGTCAAAACAGTGAGGAAATAGTAATAAGAATCCTCGAAGGGTTCAAATAGTTTGCACAAAGCCCAAATATGGCAACCAGCCCAAATCATAATGATAACAAATAAGTTTCAGTCAAATACGCGGCAAAATCATCAATCGGGACGGACCAAGTCACAATCCCCAATAGTACACAACCCCACGCTCGTTATCAAGCGTGTGTCTCACCTCAATATAGCACTACGATGTGCAATCCGGGGTTTCAAACCCTTAGAGCATCATTTACAATCATTACTCACCTCGAACCTACTAAATCTCTACCTCGTGACACCTTTGCCCCTCAAATCGGCCTCCACGCACGTCAAATCTATCCAAAATCAGAACGAATACGTCACAATATGCCAAGGGAACAAAGCCCTAGCAAAAACAATCGAAAAATACCAAAAATCCCGAAATTAGCAAAAAAACACGGGTAAGTGTCTTAAACCTCGCCAAATCTTTTCTGAATTCGATCCGACCAACCCGATACCACAAAACACGGATAACGAAGCATAAAGAAGCAGAAATAGGGAAACAGAGTGGTAACCCATGAGACCACTGGCCGGGTCGTCACAACAACATCTCTATAAGAATAATTGTCTTCGCGAATATAATCTCCTTATTCATTACTTTCACTATTTTGATATTCACTACTTTTGTCATGTTCTTCATTTGAAAATCTGGAGGAATCTTGTAATTCATTGCTTTCATTTTCAACATTCAACAAGCCATGATAATATTTATTTTTACTTTCTTTTTTAACATTTTCAATAAACTCTAGAACAACATCAAGCTTCCCGTTAATATCCTGCAACAATGAATACAATATATTATTCTGCGAACGAAATCAACACTAAAATAAATTGCCAAACTACTTAATTACCTTAACAAAGTTCTTAACATGTTTAATATTTTTCTTCATCTTTGTTTTAAAATTAACATGATCTGCACGTACAATATCTTCAACTTTGGCAGATACCCTCTGAAAAAAGAAAAGAAAAATGGTAAGAATTTCAGCATCATAACACATAAACATTCTTATCGAGTCTAAACACAATTCAAGAAGAGTAACATATAATTTTGTACAGTAAATTATTAGAATTAAAAAATATAATGAAATGAAATATATTATATACTTATCCAGTATAATTTACTGGATAAAATAGCCTACAGATGGCAGTCTTCCAGTATAATATACTAGATGAAATGACTAAGAAGGTGTGAAATCCTGAAACAAATAATCTGGTATAAAGAAGAAAAATAATCAAAGGGCATATTATAAAACAATAAGACAAATAATCGTTAAAAAAAATTAATCACAAAAAAACAAAATAATAGTCTAAACAGAATTCATCCAGTATAACATACTGGACAACAAACTTACATTCAAAAGAATTCCTGTAAAATATACTGGAATCAAAAATCACACAGTATAAAAACTGGAAAATAAGCCTTCAGAAAATAGCTTTCCCATATAATATAAGCCTTGAGAATATAATGGACAACAAGCTTAAACACGACAGACTTCGATTAAAAGGTACTGAAATCAAGCAAAAGTCCAATATATAAGCATATTAAAAAAAGACAAATAATCATTCAAAAAAAGTAATGACAAATAAAACAAATTCTATACTAAACATAACTCGTCCAGTAAAAACTTACTGGAGAAAAGTCTTACATATGGTAGAAATCCAGTAAAATATACTGGAGTCAAACAAAACTCAACTATATTATAATAATCACCCAGTATAATATACTGGAAGACAATCACTCACAGGATAGACTTCAAGTATAATATGTTTGCTTCAAGTATAGTATTATGCTACAGAAGTATACTGTATGACTATATTAAACTCATAAAGTATATTAAATAGATTGAGTTTTATAATCATCCAGTCATTATACTGCTCTAGTAAATTATACTAATTGATTATATTCCACTTCCAGTAGAAAATCCTGGAAAATAATACTTCTGAGAAATGACTCCCAGAGTAATTTACAGCAAACATAATTTTAAATGCAAGTTATTAAAACATAAATCTAATATACGATAGTAGAGATTAATAAAAAGCAAGACTAAATAAAATCGAAGAAACAACTACTTACATTGACAATGTCGCTAACATTAACTTTTGATGAAGGTTGGAGAAGATATGATTGATTCACCTTGAAAAGCTTAAAGTTCTATAAATTAAACAGAAAGATCAATAATTAGACTAAAAGAAATATATATAAGCACAGGTATATATTAAAAATTCACATACTATTAACTTACACTTGCTTTAGTAAAGAAATCATTGAAAAGTGTGTCATATTTTGGACATCCAATGCTGGAGTAAGACAACATCCTAATTGGCCCCCGATCCTCATATTTTGAATATTGACGAAAATCATTAAAGACATCCATCGTTCATACATTAAACAAAAATGGGAATCCAAGTGTCGTATGTGATGACCCGACCAGTCGTCTCAGGAGTTACCGCTCCGTTATTCTCCATTCCTGCTTCTTTATGATTCCTTAGCTGTGTTTTATGTGGTCAA
Source organism: Nicotiana tabacum (assembly GCF_000715075.1). NCBI lineage: Eukaryota > Viridiplantae > Streptophyta > Magnoliopsida > Solanales > Solanaceae > Nicotiana > Nicotiana tabacum. The sequence continues at coordinate 152,748,929 of NC_134089.1, read as the reverse complement.
GTTGGTTGGTTTGCGTTGGAGTGGAATGGATGAGAAATGAGACACATAGTCTCTTTTAAGAAGGCTTAAGTTGAAAAAGTCAACCGGATGTTGACTTATGAGTTAGAGGGCTCGGATGTGAGTTCTTATGGTGTTATTAGCTTCGAAAGGTGATTTGTGACTTAGGAGTGTGATCTGAAGTGATTTTGGAGGTCCGGTGTAGAATTAGCCTTGAATTGGCGAAGTTAGTATTTTGGCGATTTCCGGTTGATAAGTGAGATTTTGATCCGAGGGTCGGAACGGAATTCCGAGAGTTGTTGTGGCTTCGTTAGGTGATCTGGGATGTGTGTGCAAAAATTCAGATCATTTGGATGTGGTTTGGTTGGGTTTTTAATCAAAAGCGTATTTCGGAAGTTTTTAGAAACTTAGGCTTGAATTCGAAGAGAATTGATGGTTTTGGTATTGTTTGAGGTATTTTGATGATTGGAACAAGTATGAATGAGGTTTTAGGACATGTTGGTGCTCTTGGTTGAGGTCCCGAGGGCCTCAGGTGAGTTTCGGGTGGTCAATCGGACATTTTTCTAAGTTGAAAAGTTGCAGATTTTGGGAGTTCAGGTGTTGCAGAAAATAACTCTTCGCGTTCGCGAGGGGTATGTTGCATTCGCGTAGAAAGATTTGAGGAAGACCAGAATTAAGCCTTCGCATTCGTGAGAGGTGCCTCGCGTTCGCAAAAGGATGGGAAGCAGTGCATCGCGTTTGCGAGAAGGCACTCGCGATCGCGTAGTGCAAATTGGGGTCCAAGGCATTTTGTTCATCGCGTTCGCGTAAGGTTGTCGCGTTCGCGAAGGTGTAGGAGGCAGAAGCAACGCGTTCGCGATTGGTGTGACGACTTCGTGTAAGGAAAAAATTGGTCAACGTAAGTTTGTGCTTCGCGAACGCTAGACGTTGAGCGCGTTTGCAAAGAAGGAATATCAGAACTAGGCAGAAAGTTTATAAGACATTTCCTCCGCGATTTTGAGCTTTTTTTACACCATAGTTGATCATTTTGAGAGCTCTTTGAGGGATATTGAATAGGGATTCAAGGAGAATTGATTGGAGGTAAGTTTTATGAACCAAAAACGTGATTCTATTGTGAAATTAACCTAGAAATTCATTGAATTTAAGCTAAAATTGGAAGAACTAGGGCTTGGGACTTTGAACTTTTGAATTGGGATTTGAGCGACAATTTGAGGTCGGAATTGAGAACTTTTGGTATATATGAACTCGTGGAGTGATAAGGAATCTAATGGTGTGAAAATTTCTGAGTTTCGAGAAGTGGGCTCGGGTTTTGTTAATTTCTAGATTTTTGATATTTTTCGATTGTTTTTGCTTGGGTTATGTTCCCTTAGAATATTGTGATGTATTCGTTCTAGTTTTGGTTAGATTCGACGTGCGAGGAGGTCGATTTGATAGGCAAAGGCGTCGCGAGCTAGAGTTTTTGCCGGTTCGAGGTGAGTAATGAATGTAAATGATGTCCTGAGAGTTTGAAACCCCGGATTTGCACATCGTAGTGCTATATTGAGGTGAGACACGCGCTTAATGATGAGTGTGGGGTCGTTTATTATTGGGGATTGTGACTTGATCCGTTCCGAGTGATGCTTTTACCGCATATTTGATTGAAGCTTATTTGTTATCATCATTATTTGGACTAATTGCCATATTTGGGCTTCGTGCCAATTATTTGGACCCTCCGGGGAGTTTTATCATTATTTCCTCATTGTTTTGACTTACTACTTGAACTCAGTCGTATCGTTTTTCCACTATTTTACAACTCAACCACTTTTTACTCGGTTTTGAAACTAAAATGATATATTAAATGATGTTTTGGGATGAGAACTAATGTTTTACTAATGCCTGAGGGGCTTATATGATTTCTGGACTGAGTACGGCCAAGGGCCAGATGTAAGGATACCATGGGATCGGGCTGCGCGCCACAGCAGTGTTATACTGATATTGATATGAGGCCGAGGGCCTAGATTTGATGTCACAAGATGGCTTGATATTGCGCTTGGGCCGTAAAAGGCCCCTCCCGGTGTCTGTACACCCCCAGTGAGCGCCGTCGATGATAAATAAATAGATCAGGCTGCAGGCCGCAGCGGGGACTACAGGGTACCGTTCTATGTGTTGATTTCCTTTATATGTCTATCACTTAACTGCTTATTTGTTGTATATTTATCATATTTTGTTTTCATTGGTTTATTGCTTTCATATTACTTGTTTTAAACTGCCGCATTATAGATTACTCTGTGATTCTCCGTGATTTCTTATTCTCAGTCATTATTTATGCTTATTACTCACTGAGTCGGAGTACTCACATTACTTCCTGCACCTTGCGTGCAGATCCAGGTGCATCTGAGGCTGAGTGAGGATTTTCAGTTGAGCAGCGCATATCCGGGAGCATCGAGGTAGCTGCATGGCATCCGCAGCCCTGATCTCTCCTTTCTATCCTTTGTTTTTATCCGCATTTCCTAGATTGATATGTATTAGGTTGATAAACTGGTATTAGAGGCTCAGACTTGTGACACCAGATCGGTGGGCTATATGGCGATATTATTATGACTTCCGCACATTTAATCTACTGTTTTCATACCTATATTATGTTAAATTGGTATTGAAACACTGTTAACTTGTAACGAATTTTAAAAAGAAAAGGGTTGAGAGTGATTGTTGGTCGGGCTTGCCTAGCAATGTCTTGGGTGCCATCACGACCAGGGTTGGGGTCGTGACAAGTTGGTATCAGAGCCTAGGTTACATAGGTCACGCAAGTCATGAGCCGGTTTAGTAGAGTCTCGCGGATCAGTACGGAGACGTCTGTATTTATCCTCGAGAGGCACAGAACCTTTAGGAAAAACTTCACATCCTTGAAATTCTGTCGTGCGACTTTGTTGATTTGAGAACTAAACTTCTATCATTCTATTCTCTCACAGATGGTGAGGAAGTGAGCTACTGGATGAGGTAGACGACCACCAGTGCCACCAGTTGAGACCACCAGAGGTTGTGGGTGTTGTCGTGGTCATGGCAGAGGTAGAGTAGCGAGGGTAGCACCTGCAAATCCACCAACTGCCCTAGCTCTGGATCAGGCTTCAGTTACGAATGCTCCAGTAGCACCAGTTCAGGCACCAGTTGTGCCCATCGTGATTCGGGTCTTCAGGAGGCCTTGGCACAGATCTTATCAGTTTGCACTGGCCTGGCTCAGGCAGCTTCAGCCACTACATCAACAGCTACTTCACAGGCCGGGGGAGGCAATCAGACCCCCGCTGCTCGCACACCTGAGCAGGCAGTGCAGGGACTACAGACACCGGGGGCACCTCCAGCCCAGCCGGTTGCACCAGTTCAGGAGTTCGTAGTACCAGTTATGCCGGATGATTAGCAGCGCGTCTTGAGAGGTTTGGCAGGATCCAACCTCCATCGTTCAGTGGTGCTGAGGGCGAGGATGCCCAGGGTTTTCTTGACAAGTGTTAGCGGATGCTCCGTACAGCAGGGATTCTTGAGTCTAGTGGTGTGGTATTTACCACCTTTCAGTTCTCGGGGGCTGCCTTTTTTTGGTGGGAGGATTTTGAGAGGTGTAGGCCTGTCGGTGCAGCACCCCTTTCTTGGCAGCAGTTCTCCGCTCTCTTCTTGGAGAAGTATGTACTGCAGTCCCGCAAAAAGGAGCTGTGTAGGCAGTTTGAGTGGTTGACGTAGGGGATATGACTGTGACCCAGTATGAGATAAGGTTTTCTGAGTTGGCTCGTCATGCCATTTGGATGATTCCGACGGATCGTGAGAGGATCAGGAAATTTGTGGATAGCCTTAACTACCATCTCTATATTTTGATGACTAGAGAGAGTATTGGGTGCTACGTTCGAGGAGGTGGTTGATATCGCTCGTGAGATTGAGACGGTTCGCCGTCGGGAGCGAGAGGAGAGGAAGACCAAGAGGCCTCGAGGATTGGGCAGTTATAGTGGTGCTCCTTCGAGGGGCCAGTTCCAGTATAGTAGAGGTCATTCTTTCAGGCCTGCTCAATCGGCCCGTCCAGAGTATTGTGGGGCATCTTCAGGCCGTGGTCATCATGGGTCTCAGCAGGGCTAATCTTCACTCAGCGCCCTCCCAGTTCAGAGTTCATCTCGTGCCCCATTAGCTTAGGGTTCTTATGCACCGAGTGCATCTACTAGTCACTCTGATGTGAGGGGTTCCCTTCAGTCCCCATCTCTAGCACCGGGTAGTTGTTATGAGTGCAGAGAGTTTGGACATATAAAGAGGCAGTACCCTCGACTTCGTGATAGTCAGTTTTAGCAGAGGGGTCAGCCCTCGACCTCTGCTCCAATTACTTCACCACCCGCCCAGCCAGCTAGGGGTTGAGGTCAGGCATCCAGGGGTCGGCCTAGAAGGGGAGGTCGATCAGGCGGTGGCCAGGCTCATTTCTATGCCATTCCAGGCAGGACAAATGCTATCGTTTCAGATGCTGTCATTACAGGTATTATTTCAGTCTGCCACAGAGATGCCTCTATATTATTTGATCCCGGTTCTACCTATTCTTATGTGTCCTCATATTTTGCTCATTATTTGGGTATGCCCCAAGAGTTTCTTGCATTACCTATTCCTGTGTCTACCCCGGTAGGCGATTCTGTTATTGTGGACCGTGTGTACCGGTCATATGTTGTGACTATTAGGGGTCTGGAGACCCGAGTTGATCTATTGCTATTGAGCATGGTGGACTTTGATGTTATTTTGGGCATGGATTGGTTATCTCCGTGTCATACTATTCTAGACTGTCATGCTAAGACAGTCACTTTGGCTATACCGGGTATACCGTGGATCGAGTGTCGTGGCGTGACTGATTATGTTCCTAGTAGAGTAATCTCTTTCTTGAAGGCCCAGTGTATGGTTGGGAAGGGTTGTCTGTCATATTTAGCATTTGTGAGGGATGTTGGAGTTGAGACTCCCAGTATTAATTCTGTCCCAATTGTGAAGGATTTTCCCAATGTGTTTCGTGTAGACCTACCGAGCATGCCCCTGGATAGGGACATTGATTTTGGTATTGACTTGGTGTCGGGAACTTAGCCCATTTCTGTTATGGCGTATCGTATGGCACCAGTAGAGTTGAAAGAATTGAAGGAGCAGCTTCAGGAACTCCTAGATAAAGGGTTCATTCGGCCTAGTGTGTCACCGTGGGGTGCACCGGTTCTGTTTGTGAAAAATAAGGATGGAACAATGAGAATGTGCATTGATTACAGGCAATTAAACAAGGTAACAATTAAGAACAAGTATCCTTTGCCTCGCATTGATGATTTATTTGACCAGCTTCAGGCAGCGAGGGTGTTCTCTAAGATTGATCTCCATTCGGGCTACCACCAGTTGAAGATCAGGGATTCAAATATTCTTAAGACTGCTTTTAGGACTAGATATGGTCACTATAAGTTTCTTGTCATGTCTTTCGGGCTGACCAATGCCCCAGCAGCGTTCATGCATTTGATGAACAGTGTATTTCGACCTTATCTGGATTCATTCGTTATTGTATTCATTGATGATATTCTGGTGTACTCGCATAGTTAGGAGGAGCATGCGGAGCATTTGCGAGTTGTATTGCAGAGATTAAGGGAGGAGAAGCTTTATGCAAAATTATCCAAGTGTGAGTTTTGGCTCAGTTCAGTGGCTTTCTTGGGACATGTGGTGTCCAGCGAGGGTATTCAGATTGATCCGAAGAAGATAGAGGCAGTTTAGAGTTGGCCTAGGCCATCCTCAGCCACAGAGATTCGTAGCTTCCTTGGGTTGGCAGGCTATTATCGCCGGTTTGTTACGGGAATCTCATCCATTGCATCGCCCTTGACCAAGTAGACTCAGAAGGGTGCCCCATTTGTATGGTTGGACGAGTGTGAGGAGAGCTTTCAGAAGCTCAAGAGAGCTTTGACCACAGCTCCAGTGTTGGTTTTACCATCAGATTCAGGTTTATATACCGTATATTGTGATGCTTCGAGAGTTGGGATTGGTTGTGTATTGATGCAGGAAGGTAGAGTTATTGCTTATGCTTCTTGTTAATTGAAGCCCCATGAGAAGAACTACCATGTTCATGATTTGGAGTTGGCTGCCATAGTTCATGCATTGAAGATTTGGAGGCACTACTTGTATGGCGCATCTTGTGAGGTATTCACTGATCATCGCAGTCTTCATCATTTTTTCAAGCAAAAGGATCTTAATTTGAGGTAGCGGAGGTGGTTGGAGTTGCTTAAAGATTAGGATATCACTATATTGTATCATCCGGGAAAGGCCAATGTGGTGGCCGATGCTTAGAGCCGAAAGGCAGTGAGTATGGGCAGTTTGGCATATATTCCAGTTGGGGAGAGACCTCTTGCAGTTGATGTTCAGGCCTTGGCCAATCGGTTTGTGATACTAGATATTTCGGAGCCCAGTCGGGTGTTGGCTTGTAAGGTTTCTCGGTCTTCCTTATATGATCGCATCAGAGAGCGCCAGTATGATGACCCGTATTTGCTTGTCCTTAAGGACAGAGTTCAGCATGATGATGCTAGAGATGTGGCCATTAGTGATGATGGTGTGTTGAGGATGTAAGGCCGGATCCGTGTGCCCAATGTGGATGGACTTAGAGAGTTGATTCTGGAGGAGGCCCATAGCTCGCGGTATTCCATTCATCTGGGTGCCGTGAAGATGTATCAGGATTTGAGGCAGCACTATTGGTGGAGATGAAAAAAGAAAGATATTGTGGGATTTATAGCTCAGTGTCTCAATTGTCAGTAGGTGAAATATGAGCATCAGAGACCGGGTGGCTTGCTTCAGCGGATGGTTATTCCCGAGTGGAAGTGGGAGAGGGTCACAATGGACTTTGTGGTTTGACTTCCTCGGACTTTGAAGAAGTTTGATGTTATTTAGGTGATTGCGGATCGGCTGACCAAGTCCATGCGCTTCATTCCTGTGGGTACTACCTATTCTTCAGAGCGGTTGGCATGGATTTATATCCAGGAGATTGTTCGGTTGCATGGTGTTCCAGTTTCTATTATCTCAGATAGAGGTACTGAGTTTACTTTGCAGTTTTGGAGAGCCATGCAGAGAGAGTTGGGTACTCAGGTGGAGTTGAGCACAGCATTTCATCCTCAGACAGACGGACAGTCCGAGCGTACTATTTAGATATTGGAGGACATGTTGCGTGCGTGTGTTATTGATTTTGGAGGTTTGTGGGATGAGTTTTTGCCGCTTGCAGAGTTTGCCTATAATAACAACTACCAATCGAGTATTCAGATGGCTCCGTATGAGGCTTTGTATGGGAGGCGGTGTAGATCTCCAGTGGGTTAGTTCGAGCCCGATGAGGCTAGGCTATTGGGGAAGGATTTGGTTCAGGATGCCTTAGAGAAGGTGAAGGTGATTCAGGAGAGACTTCGTACAACGCAGTCGCGTCAGAAGAATTATGCGGACCGGAAGGTTCGAGATGTATCCTATATGGTGGGTGAGAAGGTTTTGTTGAAGGTTTCGCCCATGAAGGGTGTTATGAGATTTGGGAAGATGGAGAAATTGAGTCCTCGATTCATTGGGCCTTTTGAGGTGCTTCAGAGGATTGGGGAGGTGGCTTATGAGCTTGAATTGCCACCCAGCTTGTCGAGTGTGCATCCGGTATTTCATGTTTCTATGCTCCGGAAGTATATTGGAGATCCGTCGCATGTTTTGGATTTCAGCATGGTTCAGTTGGATGATGATTTGACCTTTGATGTGGAGCCAGTAGCTATTTTGGATCGTTAGATTTGGAAGTTAAGGTCAAAAGATATAGCTTCAGTGAAATTGCAGTGGAGAGGTCGGCCCGTGGAGGAGGCTACCTAGGAGACCGAGCGGGAGATGCGGAACAGATACCCTCACCTGTTTGAGGCTTCAGGTATGTCTCTTGACTCGTTCGAGGACGAACGTTTGTTTAAGTTAGGGAGGATGCGACGACCCGGCCAGTCGTCTCAGGAGTTACCGCTCCATTTTCCCCCATTCCTGCTTCTTTATGCTTCGTTAGCTGTGTTTTATGTGGTCGAGTTGGTTGGTTTGCGTTTGGAGTGGAATGGATGAGAAATGAGACACTTAGTCTCTTTTAAGAAGGCTTAAGTTGGAAAAGTCAATCGGATGTTGGCTTATGAGTTAGAGGGCTCGGATGTGAGTTCCGATGGTTCGATTAGCTTCGAAAGGTGATTTTTGACTTAGGAGTGTGATCGGAAGTGGTTTTGGAGGACCGGTGTAGAATTAGTCTTGAATTGGCGAAGTTAGTATTTTGGCGATTTTCGGTTGATAGGTGAGATTTTGATCCGAGGGTCGGAACGGAATTCCGAGAGTTGTTGTGCCATCATTAGGTGATTTGGGATGTGTGTGCAAAATTTCAGGTCATTTGAATGTGGTTTGGTTGGGTTTTTGATCAAAAGAGTATTTCGGAAGTTTTTAGAAACTTAGGCTTGAATTCGATGAGAATTGATGGTTTTGGTGTTGTTTTAAGTGTTTTGATGATTGGAACAAGTTTGAATGAGGTTTTCGGACATGTTTGTGCTCTTGGTTGAGGTCCCGGGGGCCTCGGGTGAGTTTCGGGTGGTCAATCAGACCATTTCTAAGTTGAAATGTTGTAGATTTTGGGAGTTCAGGTGTTGCAGAAAATAACCCTTCGCGTTCGCGAGGGGTATGTCGCATTCGTGTAGAAGGATTTGAGGAAGACCAGAATTAAGCCTTCGCGTTCGCGAGAGGTGCCTAACATTCGCGAAAGGATGGGAAGCAGTGCATCGCGTTCGCGAGAAGGCACTCGCGATCGTGTAGAGCAAATTGGGGTCCAAGGCATTTTGTTCATCGCGTTCGCGTAAGGTTGTCGCGTTCGCATAAGGTTGTCGCGTTCGTGAAGGTGTAGGAGGCAGAAGCATCGCGTTCGCGATTAGTGTGATGCATTCGCGTAGGGAAAAAATTGGTCAACGTAAGTTTGTGCTTCACGAACGCGAGACGTTGACCGCGTTCGCGAAGAAGGAATATCAGAACTGGGCAGAAAGTTTATAAGACATTTCCTCCGCAATTTTGAGCCATTTTTCCACCATTGTTGATCATATTGAGAGCTCTTTGAGGGAGATTGAAGAGGGATTCAAGGAGAATTGATTGTAGGTAATTTTTATGAACCAAAAATGTGATTCTATTGTGAAATTAACCTAGAAATTCATGGAATCTAAGCTAAAATTGGAAGAACTGGGGCTTGGGACTTTGAACTTTTGAATTGGGATTTAAGGGACCATTTGAGGTCGGAATTGAGAACTTTTGGTATGTATGAACTCGTGGGTTGATAAGGAATCTAATGATGTGAAAATTTCTGAGTTTCGAGAAGTGGGCCAGGGGCTCGGGTTTTGTTAATTTCGAGCTTTTTGATATTTTCGATTGTTTTCGCTTGGGTTATGTTCCCTTAGCATATTGTGACATATTTGTTCTGATTTAGGTCAGATTCGACGCGTGAGGAGGCTGATTTGAGAGGCAAAGGCGTCGCGAGCTAGAGTTTTTGCCGGTTCGAGGTGAGTAATGAATGTAAATGATGTCCTGAGGGTTTGAAACCCCAGATTTGCACATCGTAGTGCTATATTGAGGTGAGACCCGCGCTTAATGATAAGCGTGGGATCGTTTACTATTGGGTATTGTGACTTGGTCCGTCCCGAGTGATGCTTTTACCACATATTTGATTGAAGCTTATTTGTTATCATCATTATTTGGACTGATTGTCGTATTTGGGCTTCGTGCCAACTATTTGGACCCTCCAAGGAGTTTTATCATTATTTCCTCACTGTTTTGACTTACTACTTGAACTCAGTCGTATCGTTTTTCCACTATTTTACAACTCAGCCACTTTTTACTCGGTTTTGAAACTAAAATGATATATTAAATGATGTTTCGGTCTGAGAACTACTGTTTTACTAATGCCCGAGGGGCTTATATGATTTTTTGGACTGAGTACGGCCAAGGGCCAGATGTGAGGATACCATGGGATCGGGCTGCACGTCGCAGCGGTGTTATACTGATATTGATATGAGGACGAGGGCCTAGATTTGATGCCACGAGATGACTTGATATTGATCTTGGGCCGTAAGGGGCACCTCCCGGAGTCTGCACACCCCCAGTGAGCGTCGTCGACAATAAATAAATGAATCGGGTTGCACCCGCGGCGGGTACTATAGGGTACCGTTATATGAGTTGATTTCCTTTATATGTCTGTCACTTAACTACTTATTTGTTGTATAATTATCATATTTTGTTTTCATTGGTTTATTTCTTTCATATTACTTGTTTTAAACTGCCGCATTATAGATTACTCTGTGATTCTCCGTGATTTCTTATTCTCAGTCATTATTTATGTTTATTACTCACTGGGTCGGAGTACTCACATTACTTCCTGCACCTTGCGTGCAAATCCAAGTGCATCTGAGGCTGAGTGAGGATTTTCAGTTGAGCAGCGCATATCCGGGAGTATCGAGGTAGCTTCATGGCGTCCGCAACCCTGATCTCTCATTTCTATCCTTTGTTTTTATCCGCATTCCCTAGATTGATATGTATTAGGTTGATAAACTGGTATTAGAGGCTCAGACTTGTGACACCGGATCGGTGGGCTATGTGGAGATATTATTATGACTTCCGCACATTTAATCTACTATTTTCAGACGTATATGATGTTAAATTGGTATTAAAACATTGTTAACTGGTAACTAATTTTAAAAAGAAAAGGGTTGAGAGTGATTGTTGGTCGGACTTGCCTAGCAATATGTTGGGTGCCATCACGACCGGGGTTGGGGTCGTGACACCATATAAGATGTGATCCTACCAATTGGTTTCTTTTTCACATACTCACTTGATAGAAGATGAGACAAATTATCAATAAACTCTTCAAAGAAGAAACTTCCTCATGGAAAATAAGCATAAAGTTCTGTGTCGTCTATGATTTTCATAATACGAACACTTATATTTCTATTATGCTCTTTATACAAAAGAACAGCTTCTAATATATAAATCTCATCAAGCTTTACTGCATCTTCATCGTAGACCTCGACATCAACACTTACATCATCTGTTGCGCCAGTACGAAGTCGAGAATGATTTTTCATAAACTCATACAAATTATCTACCTTCAAACCTTTCTTAACATCAGAGAAATACCGTTCCTTCAAATGGTTCTCTCTATCATCAACGAAACTATAATCAGATGCCTCAATCTTCAGCCCGGTAATAGAATGGAAATCATTTTCTGTAAATTCTACGTCGTTCCCAAAAACTCTAAAAACCATTTTGGTTTTATCCTTGTAAAATACTTGGGAAAGCAACATACAGTGAGTCAACTTCTCAGAGTGACCCACCTCATTCAATTCTAAAACTTTCCCAAATACACCGTTCTTTAATTGATCCATTTGATTTCCACACAAAAACGACGAAATAGTTTTCTTAAAATTTCGATCGCCTTATCAATAACAATCAGCAGGAAACCACTTCTTAAAATCATAAAATCTATCTCCTTCCTAAAATCAATATACAACACATATAAGCAACATTTCATATAATCTTAAGATAAAAACTTCAACATTTCAGAAATACGTACCTTCAATATCCTACTTGAAGATTCCATTTCTATAAAATCATGAAAAAACATATAACAAATTAGATAAGTAAACACAATCATAATCCAGTATATATATGAGAAATAAATTATAAACAGAACTCATCCACTAAAATGAACAGGACAACAAAGTCTATAGATTGCAGTCTTCCAACATAATATACTGGATCACAATAAATTACAAGATATGAAACTCCATAAACAAATACTGGAGCATACATAAGAAACATAATCAAAAAGCAAAGTATAATAATCATCCAGTATAACATACTAGAGAAAAAGCTTAAGGATTATATATCGGAACAAAGAGCATAATATAAAACAAGAAGGCAAATAATTACTCAAAAAAAGTAATGACAAATAAAATAAAATTTTAGTCTAAACAGAACTCACCCAGTATAATATACTGGAGAAAAAGCTTACACATAGCAGACGTCCCGTAAAATATGCTGGAATGAAATAAAACTCAACTATATTATAATATTCTTCCAGTATGTTATACTGCAAGATAAACATTCACATGACAGACTTCCAGTATAATATACTGGACAAAATTTTACTAAATTTAATTGTCACGACCCGGATTTCCCATCCTCGGGAGTCGTGATGGCGCCTACTAATGTGAGCTAGGCAAGCCAATCCTTTAACTACTTACTTTATTATCCAATTATTTCTTTTTAACAAATATAAGGCGATCACGAGATAACAGCAGAAAAAAACAAATTTAAGCGGAAGACAACAATAACTTATATGAGATCTGAATCTATTACAAATACTTAAGCCTTAACCACCCAAAACCTGGTGTCATATTTCACAGACAGTCTAAGATTGCTACATACAAAGTCTGAAGAAATAACAGTACATTGTTTCTAAATAAAAGGAAAAATGAAATAGGAAATAGGGATAGAGAGAGACGCTAGGTCCTGCGGACGCCTGCAGGTATACCTTGGATCTCCGGGTGGACTGAAGGAAGCCTCCAAGCTACGGTCCAAGAGCTGCTCCGAGATTTGCATATAGTGCAGAGTGTAGCATCAGCACAATCGACCCCATGTGCTGGTAAGTGTCTAGCCTAACCTTGGCGAAGTAGTGACGAGGCTAGGACCAGACTACCAATTAAACCTGTACAGATATATAATATACAGGGGAAAGTAAAACAGGAATAAACAAATAAAGATGGGAGGGAGAAGCATGCTTTAGGGGAATAACAGGTAAAAATAGAATATCAAGAGAATTACAAAGGAATCAAAATCCAACCACTAACAAGAATAAGGAAAACAAAAGCAGATTTCACTTTTCTCTTCTCTTCTTGTTGTAGGCGTGCAACCCGATCCCATTTCCTTTCATCTTGTTGCAGGCGTGCAACCCGATCCCATTTGTCATATCTTGTGGTAGGCGTACCACCCGCTCCCATTTCATTATATCTCGTGGTAGGCGTACCACCCGCTCCCATTTTATTATATCTTGTGGTAGGCGTATCACCCGCTCTCATTTCATTATATCTTGTGGTAGGCATACCACCCGTTTCCATTTCATTATATCTTGTGGTAGGCATACCACCCGCTCCCCTTTACAAACCAACAATAATCACAAGGAATCCCGGCAAGGGAACAAGAGCAACATAATAACTTCCCGGCAAGGGAACATCAATATTTAACAACATCCCGGTAAGGGAACAATGATATCTCAACAATATCCCGACAAGGGAACAATAATATCAAACAAACAATCCCGGCAAGGGAACAATGATGATAATAACATGTGAGGCATAATAAACTACAACGGAGACATAACAAATTATAACACAAGACTCACGGGCATGCCTGACACCAATGTATAGATACTCGTCACCATGCCTATATGTCGTACTCCACAATTAACACGTAGCAAATAGAGACAACTCCTAATCCCTCAAGCTAAGGTTAGACCAAACACTTACCTCAAAGCAACGAGCACAATCAAGCTTCAACTACCGCTTTACCCCTTGGTTCCACTTCCAACTTGCTTGTATCTAGCCACAATTTACTTAATTACATCAATAAACGCTAAATGAATCAACTCCAATGCATGAAAATGAGTTTTCCAAAATTTTACCCAAAAGTCAAAAATCACCCCCGGGCCCACATAGTCAAAACTCGAGGTTCGAACCAAAACCTGATTACTCATTCCCCCAAGAACCCAAATATATAATTTGTTTTGAAATCGGACCTCAAATCGAGGTCCAAATCCCCATTTTTTGAAAAACCTAGGTCCTACCCAAAACACCCAATTTCCCCCATGAAAATCATTGATTTTGAGTTGAAATTTTATGAAAAGATGTTAGTGATTGAAAAAAACGAGTTAGAAATCACTTACCAAAGTTTTGGAGAAGAAAGGTTGTTTGAAAAATCGCCTCTTAAGTTTTTGGGGTTTTGAAAAATGAAAAATAACTGAAATTTCTGTTTTAATATACCCCTCTCAAACCCCCTATGCGGACCGCACAAAATTGAGTGCGGCCGCACAGCTCCCATATGGATTACAGTGACATACTAACTCAAAAATATCATATGGACCTACTCGTGCGATCACATCATCAAAATAACATGTAAAATCATGAATTAAACCTCAAAACTCAACATTTTCATCAAGAACTCTCAAAGTTCATAACTCTTAAACCGGAAGTCCAACTCACGTCAAATAAACTTAGTTTTTCACCAAATTTCACAGTTATCTTTCAAATACTATAAAAAGTTTGTACCGGGCTCCGGAACCAGAAATACGGGCCCGATAAGAATGGTTTCAAACATTAATTCTTTTCTTTATTTCTTAGATAATTCAGTAAAACAATTTCTTTCAAAAATTGATTTCTAAGGTTTGGGACCTCGGAATTCATTTCCGGGCATATGCCCAAGTCCCATATTTTACTACGGACCTCCCGGGATCGTCAGAACACAGATCCGGGTCCATTGGTTAAAAATGTTGACCAATGTCCACCATAATTAAATTTTTAACTCTAAAAATTCCTATTTCTCATATTTTCACATAGAAGGCTTTCCGGACATAGGTCCGGACTCCGCACGTAAATCAAGGTGAGGTAAAAAGGAGGTTTTTAGACCTCGGGACACTAAATTCACTTGCAACACAAGTGAATTTATTTTGGGTCATCACATTCTCCACCTCTAAAACAACAGTTCGTCCTCGAACGGACATAAGAAGGAAGTACCTGAGTCGGGAAAAAGATGGGGATAATGGCTCCGCATATCGGGCTCAGACTCCCAGATTGATGCCTCAGCAGGCTGACCTCTCCACTAAACACGAACAGAAGAAAAACTCTTCGAACTCAACTGACGAACCTGCCGGTATAGAATAGCTACCGGCTCCTCCTCATAAGACAAGTCCTTGTCCAAGTGGACAGTGCTGAAATCTAACACGTGGGATGGATCACCGTGATACTTACGAAGCATGGACACATGAACACTAGATGTACGGCTGATAAGCTCGGTAGCAACGCAAGTCTATAATACACCTCTCCCACTCGATCAAGAATCTCAAATGGGCCAATGAACCTAGGGCTAAGCTTGCCCTTCTTCCCAAATCTCATCATGCCCTTCATAGGCTACACTCGAAGAAATACCTGCTCACTGACCATGAATGACAAATCACGAACCATGCGGTCGGCATAACTCTTTTGCCTGGACTGAGTTGTACAAAGCCTATACTGAATAATCTTGACCTTGTCCAAGGCCTCCTGAACCAGATCCGTACCCAACAACCGAGCCTCTCCCGGCTCAAACCATCCAACCGGAGACCGACATCGCCTACCATACAAAGCTTCATACGGAGCCATCTGAATACTTGACTGGTAGCTGTTGTTGTAGGCAAACTTTGCTAAAGGAAAAACTGATCCACAAGCCTCCAAAGTCAATGACACAAGTTCGGAGCATATCCTCCAAAATCTGAATGGTCCGCTCGGACTGCCCGTCCATTTGAGGATGAAACGTTGTGCTCAACTCAACCCGCGTGCCAAACTCTTGCTGAACTACCCTCCAGAAGTGTGAGGTAAACTGCGAACCTCGATACAAAATGATAGACACGGGCACACCATGAAAGTGAACAATCTCCCGGATATAGATCTCAAACAAATCTCTCAGAAGAATAAGGGACTACCACAGGAATGAAATGCGCTGACTTGGTCAGCCTATCAACAATAACCCACACTGCATCGAACTTCATCCAAGTCTGTGGGAGTCCAACAACGAAATCCATAGTGATCCGCTCCCACTTCCACTCGGGAAGCTCAATCCTCTGAAATGAACCACCGGGCCTCTGATGCTCGTACTTCATCTGTTGACAATTCAAACACCGAGCTACATATGCAACAATATCCTTCTTCATTCTCCGTCACCAATAATTCTGTCGCAAATCCTAATACATTTTTGCGGCACCCAGATGAATAGAGTACCGGGAGTTGTGGGTCTCCTCCAAAATCAACTCTCGAAGCCCATCTACATTAGGCACACAAACTCGACCCTACAATCTCAAAACTCCATTATCACCTAAGGTAACCTGCTTGGCACCCCTGTGTTGCACCATGTCTCTAAGGACACACAAATGGGGATCATCATTCTACCGATCAAAGATACGCTCCAATAAAGAAGAACGAATGACCGTGCAAGCTAGCACACGACTGGGCTCAGAAACATCCAACATCACGAACTGATTGGCCAAAGCCTGAACATCCAAAGCAAGCGGTCTCTCACCGACCGGAATATAAGCTAGACTGTCCATACTGGCTGACTTCCTACTCAAAGCATCAGCCACCATATTGGCCTTTTCCTGGATGATATAAGATGGTGATATCATAGTCTTTCAACAACTCCAACCACCTTCTCTGCCTCAAATTCAACTCCTTTTGCTTGAACAAATACTGCAGACTCTTGTGATCTGTGAACACCTCACATACCACGCCATACAGATAATGCCTCCAAATATTCAACGTGTGAACAATGGATGCCAACACCAAATCACGAATTGGATAGTTCTTCTCATGAATCTTCAACTGCCGCGAAGCATAGGCAATGACCTTGCCATCCTGTATCAACACTATACTAAGTTCAATGCGAGATGCATCACAATAAACT
This sequence comes from Nicotiana tabacum, assembly GCF_000715075.1. Lineage (NCBI taxonomy): Eukaryota > Viridiplantae > Streptophyta > Magnoliopsida > Solanales > Solanaceae > Nicotiana > Nicotiana tabacum. Next base: position 152,732,216 of record NC_134089.1, on the reverse strand, counting down.
GTATAAGGCCCTAAACCTATGGGCAAAACCAACACCGGTGTCGTAGTCAGAGTTGTCTTGAACTTCTGGAAGCTCGCCTCACACTCATCCGACCATCTGAACTAGGCACCCTTCTGGGTCAATGTTACACCCAAAGTTTTCATACGTGAGAGTACATCGTAAGTCATTGATGTAAGCTCGGAAATGAGATTGTATTTAGAAGAAAATAAATTAAGTTAATCATGTTACCTTAGAGGTTACAAATATTTAAGATCATGAATAATGAGTACCAAGAGGGTTGGAAATCTTAGAAGCTAAACCAATTAAAGAAAATAAGTTTCGTCAAAAGTCGACAAGTTTGGAATGTTATAACATGTACTTTAGGGTGAGACTAGGGTTCTTAACGTGATAAGGAGGTTATTATATGAGTTATTTTAGTCATATGATAATCATTTTCTACATTTTGAAGGCAAGCAAGTTGTGGAACAAGAGTTGGCAAAGGTCATCACACGTTACATTCATAAATTTGCTGAAATTTAGGTCAAATGTATCTGAGAATTTTTCCAAATATACTTGGAATCATAGGGTGTTATACCTACCAAATTGAAGATCTACGAGTCTAGTTTCTAACTCATTAAACCGTTTGTCAATACGACATTGGATTAGAGAGATATTCGTATTTTCGCGAAACCGCGCAAGCAGCTCCCAATGGGACCCACTTAGGCGGTGGTTGACCTACTTCAATTTATAAACGATTTGGACGCCTATTTTTGCTCATTTTTTAACTAAAATTCATCTCCAAACTTCTACTAACCCTCCTAAACATATACCACAAGGGTTTGAAGTGATTCCAAAGTGATTACACCATATTTCAACATCAAAACGTAGTTCTATTGAAGAACAACACCTCTTTGAGTTTGTGTTGTCATTGAGGATTGTTGTGGGCTGTAATTGGATGAAATTCCAAGTTGTTTCTGCTTTATAAGGTGAGTATAACAGCCTACTAATTGTGCTTAAGCTTTCTTGTATGTTGGTTAAGTTGTTAGAATGATAAACTACAAGATAATACTTGGATTAGCTTAAGTCACTTCTATGGTGTTGTATTGCTATAGTGGATTTTTGTAAACTGAATATAACTTGGATTTTTACTTGAAGTTACTGTAGTAGGTATGTATATTGTGTTCTTGCTTGTTCCTAAGGTTATCTTGATGTTGATTAAGTTAAATGGATGGGCTAGACATGAACTAGTGAATAAAGTTGCTAATTGAGGATAGTTGAAGTTGTGGATTATTTTCATTGTTATAAATATATGGTATAAGGCTGGAATCATTAATTAATGACTTCATTATCATGTTAATTATACTTTTATTTTGAAGTAAGAAGTCTATAAGGATTGATAAGGGGTATACAGATTCCAATCGGATCTTGTCGCTCGTCGTAATGTAGTTGTGACTTGTTGTTGTTATATGGTGTCTTGATATTGATAATTATGTATTAATGGATTGCTCTGGTCATTGTTGTTGGTATATGGTATTGGAGGAGGCCCTTGTTACAAGGGAGATGCGGCCCAAATTTACGTAAACGAGCTACTAGCTTAAGTTATAGACTTAGCCTTTGTTCAACACTGATTTTGAATCTCCTTATACTATGATAGATTGAATTGACTTGTTTGAAGAGTTGCTTGGAAGGGATTAAGGAATCAACGGGTTTAAGGTATGTTAAGGCACTTTCTTCTTTCTTTTGGCATGATCTAAAGTGAAATGAATACGCTACTTCATAACGGATCTACTCCTAGCAACTAAGGTTGTCCATGTTGTTCTTTCCTTATAAAATTATTCTAAGCAAGTGTGTATGATCCTTGAATCCTACTAAGTTTCATATTGAGGGTATGTATGTCCATAGTGCTCTTAAGTCACTTCAAAAGGTTTAGAAGGTGATTCCATGAGTCTAACATGCATTATATATAGTATATATTTTACTTTACCGAGCCGCTCTATAATCGGACGGGTACGACACCTATTGTGCAACCACTGATCAGTTGGGTTTATCGAGCTCCACGTGGCCGGGTACGATTCTACCGAGCCTTATGATGGTCAGGTGCGCTTTTACCGAGTCCTCTTTGAGGCCGGGTACGATATGATAATGATGATGCCCACGGAGGCGAATGTTTTAAAAAGTTTATGTATATATATGTATTATGCATTTCATATCAGTAGCCCCTAGAGGCACTCAGATGTTACAAATTGTATCTCATCTATCTCTTTTTACATTACTGTTCTTGTTTATGCTTTCCTGCTTTACATACTCGGTACTTTATTTGTACTGACATCTCTTTTGCCTGGGGACGCTGCGTTTCATGCCCGCAGGTCCCGATTGATAGGTTGATAGTCCTCCTAGTAGGCTATCAGCTCAGCGAAGGTGTTGGTGTACTCCACTTGCTCTAGAGTTGACTATTTGGTCAGTATGCTTTGGATATATATTGATTGGTATGGCGGGACCCTGTCCTGACCTTTATGATTTTATGTACTCTTAGAGGCTTGTAGACTGATGTCAGGTGTATGGATACATGTATGGCCTTGTCGGCCTATGTTTTGAGTTTACAAATGGTCATGTCGGCCTTATAGGCCTGTATGTCACATATATAAGTTTGTATATCATGTTGGGTCTTCATATGTTGAGTATTCCCTTATGTTTTATTCTTGTTATCTCATGACATGTTTTCTGGCTCATTTACTCATGATAGTATGATAAGAAAGATATGTTACGTTGGTACTCGATTGAGTAAGGCACCAGGTGCCCATCGCGGTTCTTCTGTTTGGGTCATGACAGCAGTGGTATCAGAAAGTCGGTGGATTGCTTCAGAATATAGAGATTCCGACCTGGAAATGGGAGGTGATTAATGTGGACTTCATTATTGGATTACCTCACTCTTATCATAAGTTTGACTCCATCTAGGTGATAATTGATCGACTTACAAAATGTGCCCATTTTCTGCCAGTTAAGACAACTTACACGGCTGAAGATTATGCGAAGTTGTATATCAAGGAGATTGTTAGGCTTCATGGTATGCCGGTATCTATTATATCAGACCGAGGAGCTCAATTTGCTAACTTTTGGAGGTCTTTTCATAAAGGTTTAGGCACACAAGTGAATCTCAGCACTGCATTTCATTTGCAGACTGACGGACAGGCTGAACGTACCATTCAGACACTGGAAGATATGCTACAAGCATGTGTTCTTGATTTTAAGGGAAATTGGAATGACCATCTTCCACTCATAGAATTCGCCTACAATAATAGCTATCATTCCAGTATTAAAATGGCCCCATACGAGGCACTATATTGGAGAAGATGTAGATCACTAGTTGGATGGTTCGAAGTCGGTGAAACAGAATTATATGGGCCAGATTTGATTCACCAAGCTATTGAGAAGGTGAAAGTGATACAGGAGCGATTGAGAACGGCACAAAGCAGGCAAAAATCTTATTCCACTGTCCGACGTCGTGATCTAGAGTTTGAGGTTGGTGATTGGGTTTTCCTGAGGATCTCACAAATGAAGGGTATTATGTGTTTTGGGAAGAAAGATAAGCTGAGTCCAAGGTACATCGGGCCGTATAAAAAATTTTGACAGATTGGACAGGTTGCTTATGAGTTAGAAGTGCCATCCGAGTTAGAATTTGTCCACCCGATATTCCATGTATCTATGTTGAGGAAATGTATTGGAGACCCTTCTCGAGTCTTCCCTATCAAAGATGTACAGGTTACAGAGGACCTATCATATGAAGAAGTGTCAGTGGCTATATTAGATCGACAAGTCCGCAAGCTGAGAATAAAATATGTAGCTTCCATCAAAGTATTGTGGAGGAACAAGAATATGGAAGAAATAACATGGGAAGCAAAAGAGGAGATGAAGTCTAAATACCCGTACTTATTCCAGAATGAAGATAACAAGGATGCTGTGGAACACATGATACTTTGGAAGGTGAAATGGCTCTATGAGGTAAGCAATAACTTGAGAATACTCTTCCTTAATACAAAATGGCAATATGCAGATAATGTACATGTCCATAATGCTTTGCATACTCTTGTAAGGCCATACATTGAGTTAACCGCTTGCAAGTTTGTCCTCTATTTATGGGAGAAACTTGGCCGGAATCCACGATGATTTAAACTCCCCATGAACCCTTACATTCGAGGACGAATGTTCCTAAGGGGGGAAGGGTGTTACAACCCATATCCACACGCGTTAGTTCATGCCATATATTAGTTAACATAAATCCAAGAAGGAATTACCTTTGAGATGATAAGAAGTTAATCCTATTGGTCTTAAGTGATACAAGGGTGTATAAGGGTGATTAACAAGTATTAGAAGTTAAACGAATCAAGGATGTTGTAACTCGTATTTTCAGGTAAACCTAGAGGTTATTAATTGACTCAAGAGGTCATGTATTAAGGTATTTGAATCATATAATATCCGTATCATAAGTCTTGAAGTCAAACGAGTTATGAAACAAAAGTCGACAAACGTTGTCGCAACTTAGGTTCATAATTTTACTTAAACATTAGGTTAAATGTTTCTAAGATTTTCTCCTAATTTACAAGGAATTACGTGGTGATCTACCCATAAAATTAAAGATATATGAGTCTAGTTTCCAACTCATTAAACCGTTTGTCAATACGATCTTGGAGTATAGAAATATTCATATTTTTGCAAGCCTGCGCAGATTGGTAGATGACAAGTAGGTGCATCACCTACTTGCCAAAATGATAGGACAAAATTAAAAGACCTAAGTCGGCCAAGAGAGGACTTTTAAGGGGTTATGAACTCAGTTATTTCATCCATATTTTAGACCCTCAAAACCAAAGTTAACCCCTGCAACTCCTCCCCAAAAATCCCACACAAACCCTAATCGATTTTCCCTCTCTTTCAAGTTCTATTTGAAGGTAAAACCTAGAGTTTGAAGAACCAAGGGAAAGGCTGAGTTATCCAACAAGTAAGGTAAGTTACTGACATCTTTCATACATTTTTCTCTGCTATGAATTCATGGTAATTCGTTCTATACATGTAAGAACTCACGGGACGGTGATCGGAAGCCGTGAGTTCGAGTTATTCACTATTAGCGGACTGTTTTGTGTTGCTATTGGTCTGCGTGTTTTACTACTATTTTTTGGAGTTTTGTAGGTGTAAGGTTGTGGAGAAACACCATATATATGTAGGGTTGTGGGCTGATAGTTATTCGTAACATTTCCGGGTCGTTTGACATGACTACGGTGGTCGTCGTATGTATGATGTAATTAGATTATACGTGGACTATTTTGGGAGGCTCAATATGTTTACTATTGATGTTGTTTGGGCTGTTTGGTGATTGTTTTGAATGGTGTGAAGTCATATATATAGGGGAGGTGTTGTCCATTTCAACGTAAAATAGGTTGTGGTCGATACATAATAGTTATGACGCTTAAATGATTACGATAGTATCGTTTCTCTTATTGTAGACTAAGGAGTTGTGATAATTGCATAGCTTGTGATTGGGGCAGTATATACAAGGTATGTGAGGCTATCCCTTTTCTTCTTTTGCATGACTCCGATTGTACATAATGTAATGAACGAGCTTCCAAAGATACTCTACTCTTAGAAGCTAGCAATACTTACATTGCGTTACCTCTTATGGAACGATTGATGTTAATGTTGCTTCTCTTATTCTTATGTTATCAATGTTGTTGGTACTTCCTGATTCTTATAAGGTTCGTAATGAAGAGTTGGTCCTAATAACGTGTACAGAGGATACCGACCTTACGTCACTCTGAAAGGTTTAGAATGTGATTCCATGAGTCGAGCATGCGTTATATATATGTATCTATTTTACTCTACCGAGCCGCGCTATAGTCGGCCGGGTATGGCACATATTGTGAAACCTCTTATCAGTTGGGTTTTACCGAGCTCCACATGGCCGGGTACGATTCTACCGAGCCTTATGACGGCCGGGTATGTTTTTATCGAGCCTATTATGGCTGGGTACGATATGATGATGATGATGATGCCCACAGAGGCGTATGTTTTAAAAGTTTATGTATACATACATATGTATCATGCATTTCATGTCAGTATCCCTCATAGGTACTCAGATGTTCCAGGTTGTATATTTTCTATCCCTGCTTACATTACTGTTCGTATTTATGGTTCCCTGCCTTACATACTCAGTACTTTATTCGTACTGACGTCCTTTTGTTTGTGGACGCTGCATGTCGTGTTGCAGGACCTAACAGATAGGTAGGTCCAGCTCCCCCACCACAGTAGGTTGTCAAATTCAGCAGTGATTGGCGAGATCCTTCTTCGGACTTGTCGTGGTCTTGGTATGCATTTTTGTTATAGAAATTATGAGTATGTCGGGGTCCTGTTCCGGCTATGTTGCAGCACTTATGTTCATTTAGAGGCTCATAGACAAGTGTCGACTCATGTATAGTTTGGTATGCCTTGTCGACTGGTTTTTGTTGTATAGTCTTTCATGGTAGCGTGGTAGCTCGTACCTTATATGCAATTTCTTGATTGTCCGGTCATCCCCTGCTATGTATGTTCATGCCATCATATTTTATTATTGGTTGTCCATGATCCATGTCTACCATTTATATTGATCTCGTCAACCCTAAAAGATAATAAAAAAAAAAGGTTAGATAAAATGTACGTTGGTGCTCGGCAAGTATGGTCAGGTGCTAGTCATGGCCCTCCAGTTTGGGTCGTGACAAACTTGGTATCAGAGCAAGTCTGTCCTAGGGATTGTGGAAGAGTCCAGTTATGGCTAGACAAGAGGTCACAGATAAATCAATAGATCATGCAAGATAAATGTAGTGAACTGCAGCATAGTGAATTCAGTCTCGCAGATACGAGATCGCAATCATTTGAAAAAAAAATCAGATAGGAGTTGAGGCAGTTAAAGGTACCGTTTTAAGGTTTATGAAACTAAGAGAGAGTTCCACTAAGGAGACAATAAAAATTTGAGCTTAGAATTAACCCTACGAGCACAAAGGCATAAATTTATGTAACTAAGGATTATTATAGGCGAGTAAGAATAACGAAAATTACCTTTGGGTGTACGATATATTAAGCTCGCAACTTTACAAGAGCCAGAAGGTCTCCCTAAGTACTACAATGAAAGACTAGCTGAGGAAATAAGGAAGAAGGTTTCCACCTAAGCATAGTGAGCTAAAGAGTAAATGATCCTGTAACAACAGTCTCACTACAATATTGTATACACTCCATAAAAAAGTTGCACCTATCATGGCTAATGAATGGTAAAAAAATTCCATCAAAGGTGATGTTTGAGATCATATAAGGTACAGGAAATTATAGTATTCGTGGGCAAAAAGACAAGCCAAGCATTCATGCAACAAGTGATAGAACGGCCAGCAAAAGTAATTGCTTACATTTAAGGACAACTGAGAAGGCACAAAAGGAAATTTATGGTGCTAGCAAGTTAAAGGAAGGTTGTGAGTAGTATAAATAGATCGGTGTAGGTTCTAAGGTAAAGTATAGTAGAGCAACAAGGTTTTAGGTAGATAGTAGTAAGGATATGAAAAGGTGAGTGAGAAGGTGATGAGAATACGTATGTCCTCGGGATTAAACCCATCAAAACAAGGGAGCTGATGATTTCCATATGTAATAAAAAGCTCGGTACAGCCTGAATGAACACAGAGGAGTCTAAGACTAGGTGCATTTAGAAGAGATGGAATGCTACCATGGCAGTAGAATAAGGGTGTAATTATGATAGATAAGAGGATGATGCTTAGGCCTTTGATTGAGTAACGATTTAACGAGAAAGGGATTTCATTAATTGCATGGGATTTGAATACCCCCATAAGATGAATCGCGTTGGGATGCAATGAAATACGTTATTGAATTATAGTATTATCCCTAGGTCGATCAGGAAAATCACTTCAGATGTTCCCCGATAAGATGTGAGCACTAGTGACAGTGTATTACGTAAGAGGTTGCAAGTTATCAGTGATAGATTATAGATCAATATTAAGGTGAATAAATAATAGATGGTTACAAGTTCCAAAGTACGAGATGAGATTTGTTTGTTATTCTTAAGATGAATAATAATGAGGAAGCACTAAAGGACTTAGATTTATACATATAGGATAAGCAGCGAGAGACTAACCTGGAGTTGGGTAGCAATCCTCGGTAATAATAAACCGAAGTAAGTTTTATGGTATAGTATAACCGACCTAGATGTAGTAAATCCATAAGGATAGATATACAAGTCTATGAAACAAGAAATAGAAGTAGTCTTAAGTTCGATAAAGTACCAAGCGAAAGACATCAGTACACCTATAGATGCCTAGAGGGATAGCTTCTCATAATTCTGTATATGTTCATAAAGTGAGGCTTAGAGATTGGCTAAAAGATGGAGGAAAAAGAGAAGACGAGTCACTAGGCGCTCATACAAGGACACAGTCATACATACTGCATGACATAAGGTAGCAAATGTTACGATATTGGAAGAATTCCGACCACATGTCATGGTGTGACAAAGAGGCCTAAAAGGGGGAATGCCCAAGCGTTTGGATTTATTCACAAAACAGTTGCTTAGATGGAAAGATGAGCATTAAAATATTCATAAGAGCCATAGTTTAGGAAATTGATAAGCGCATCAATCAACATTCGAGGACGAATGTTCCAAGGAGGGAATGATGTTACACCTCAAGTTTTCATACGTGAGAGTACGTCGTAAGTCATTAATGTAAGCTCGGAAATGAGATTGTATTTGGAAGAAAATAAAGTAAGTTAATCATGTTACCTTGGAGGTTACAAATATTTAAGATCATGAATAATGAGTACCAAGAGGGTTGGAAATCTTAGAAGCTAAACCAATTAAAGAAAATAAGTTTCGTCAAAAGTCGACAAGTTTGGAATGTTATAACATGTACTTTGGGGTGATACTATGGTTATTAACATGATAATGAGGTTATTCTATGAGTTATTTTAGTCGTATGATAATCATTTTCTACATTTTGAAGGAAAGCAAGTTGTGGAACAAGAGTTGGCAAAGGTCATCACAAGTTACATTCATAAATTTGTTGAAATTTAGGTCAAATGTATCTGAGAATTTATCCAAATATACTTGGAATCATAGGGTGTTATACCTACCAAATTGAAGATCTACGAGTCTAGTTTATAATGCATTAAACCATTTGTCAATACAACAGCGGAGTAGAGAGATATTTGTATTTTCGCGAGACCGCGCAAGCAGCTCCCAATGGGACCCACTTAGGCGGTGGTTGACCTACTTCAATTTATAAACGATTTGGACGTCTATTTTTGCTAATTTTTCAACTAATATTCGTCTCCAAACTTCTCCTAACCCTCCTAAACATATACCACAAGGGTTTGAAGTGATTACACCATATTTCAACATCAAAACTTAGTTCTAGTGAAGAACAACACCTCTTTGAGGTTGTGTTGTCATTGAGGATTGTTGTGGGCTGTATTTGGATAAAATTCCAAGTTCTTGCTGCTGTCTAATGTGAGTATAACAGCCTACTAATTGTGATTAAGCTTTCTTGTATGTTGGTTAAGTTGTTAGGATGATAAACTACAAGATAATACTTGGATTAGCTTAAGTCACTTCTATGGTGTTGTATTGCTATTGAGGGTTTTTGTAAACTAAATATAACTTGGATTTTGACTTGAAGTTACTGTAGGAGGTATGTATATTGTGTTCTTGCTTGTGCCTAAGGTTATCTTGATGTTGATTAAGTTAAATGGATGGGCTAGACATGAACTGGTGAATAAAGTTGCTAATTGAGGATAGTTGAAGTTGTGGCTTATTTTCATTGTTATAAATATATGGTATAAGGCTGGAATCATTGATTAATGACTTCATTATCATGTTAATGATACTTTTATATTAAATTAAGAAGTCTATAAGGATTGATAAGGGGTATACAGATTCCAATCGGAGCTTGCCGCTCGTCGTAATGTAGTTGTGACTTGTTATTGTTATATGGTGTCTTGATATTGATAATTATGTATTGATGGATTGCTATGGTCATTGTTGTTTGTATATGGTATTGGAGGAGGCCCTTGTTTGAAGGGAGAAGCTACCAAAATTTACGTAAACGAGCTACTAGCTTAAGTTATAGACTTAGCCTTTGCTCAACACTGATTTTGAATCTCCTTATACTATGATAGATTGAATTGACTTGTTTGAAGAGCTGCTTGGAAGAGATTAAGGACTCAACGGGTTTAAGGTATGTTAAGGCATTTTCATCTTTCTTTTGGCATGATCTAAAGTGAAATGAATACGCTGCTTCATAACGGATAAACTCCTAGCAACTAAGGTTGTCCATGTTGTTCTTTCCTTATAAAATTATTCTAAGCAAGTGTGTATGATCCTTGAATCCTACTAAGGTTCATATTGAGGGTATGGATGTCCATAATGTTCTTAAGTCACTCCAAAAGGTTTAGAAGCTGAATCCATGAGTCTAGCATGCATTAAATATAGTATCTATTTTACTCTACCGAGCCGTGCTATAGTCGGCCGGGTACGGCACCTATTGTGCAACCACTGATCAGTTGGGTTTATCGAATGCCACGTGGCCGGGTATGATTATACCGAGCCTTATGATGGTCGGGTACACTTTTACCGAGTCCTCTTTGAGGACGGGTACGATATGATGATGATGATGCCCACAGAGGCGAATATTTTAAAAAGTTTATGTATATATATATATATATATATATATATATATATATATATATATATATATATATATATATATATATATATATATATATATATATATATTATGCATTTCATATCAGTAGCCCCTAGAGGCACTCAGATGTTACAAGTTGTATCTCATCTATATCTTTTTACATTACTGCTCTTGTTTATGCTTTACTGCTTTACATACTCGGTACTTTATTCGTACTGACATCCCTTTTGCCTGGGGATGCTGCGTTTCATGCCCGCAGGTCCCGATTGATAGGTTGATAGTCCTCCTAGTAGGCTATCAGCTCAGCGAAGGTGTTGGTGTACTCCACTTGCTCCGGAATTGCCTATTTGGTCAGTATGCTTTGGATATGTATTGATTGGTATGACGGGGCCCTGTCCTGACCTTTATGATTTTATGTACTCTTAGAGGCTTGTAGACAGATGTCAGGTGTATGGATACCTGTATGGCCTTGTCGGCCTATGTTTTGAGTTTACAAATGGTCATGTCGGCCTTATAGGCCTGTATGTCACATATATAAGTTTGTATATTATGTTGGGTCTTCATATGTTGAGTATTTCCTTATGTTTTATTCTTGTTATCTCATGACAAGTTTTCTAGCTCATTTACTCATGATAGTATGATAAGAAAGATATGCCACGTTGGTACTCGGTTGAGTAAGGCACCGGGTACCTTTTGCGGCCCTTCGGTTTGGGTCGTGACAGTCAACCTGGTCATCGGGGCTGCGATAGATGAAAACCCCTTCACGAACTGACAATAGTTCCCAAGAAACTCCGAATCTCTGTAGCTGATGCCGGTTTAGGCCACTTCTTGACTGACTCAATCTTCTTTGGATCAACCTGAATACCCTCTGCTGATACAACATGACCCAGGAATTCGACTGAACTCAACCAAAACTCACACTTCTAGAACTTAGCACTTAACTGACTATCCCTTAAGGTTTGAAGAACCACTCTAAGATGCTACTCGTGCTCCTCCCGGCTGCGAAAATATATCAAAATATAATCAATGAAGACTATCACCAACAAATCCAAATAAGGCCTGAACTCTCGGTTCATCAAATCCATAAAAGCTGCTAGGGCATTTGTCAACTCGAATGACATCACCAAGAACTCGCAATGCCCGTACCGAGTGCGAAAAGCTGTCATAGATACATCGGATGCCCTAATCCTCAACTGATGGTAGTTATATCTCAAGTTAATCTTCGAAATACCTTGGCACCCTGAAGCTGATCAAACAAATCATCATTCCTCGGCAATGGATACTTATTCTTGATTGTAACCTTGTTCAACTGCCGGTAATCAATACACATTCTCATCGATCCGTCCTTCTTCTTAACAAACAACACTGGTGCACCCCAAGGAAAAACACTCGGCCTAATGAAACCCTTCTCAAGCAAGTCTTTCAATTGATCCTTAAACTCTTTCAACTCGGGTGGGGCCATACGATACGGCAGGATAGAAATGGGCTGAGTGATCGGAGCCAAATCAATGCAAAAGTTAATATCCCTGTCGGGTGGCATACCCGGCAGGTTTTAAGGGAATACCTTAGGAAACTCATGAACAACGGGCATAGAATCAATAGAAGGAACCTCGGTACTAGAATCACAAACATATGCCAAATAGGCCAAACACCCCTTCTCGACCATACGTCGAGCCTTCACATAAGAGATAACACTACGGGTAGAATGACCAGGAGTCCCTCTCCACTCTAAACAAGGCAAACCCGACAAAGCTAAGGTCACAGTCTTGGCATGACAGTCCAAGATAGCATGGTAAGGTGATAACCAGTCCATCCCTAATATGACATCGAAATCGACCATGTCAAAAAGAGCAAATCTATACGAGTCTCAAGACCTCCAATCACAACTATACATGAATGATGGACTTGATCTACCACAATAGAATCACTCATTTGTGTAGACACATAGACAAGATCACTCAAAGAATCACTAGGTATGGCCAGATACAGAGCAAAATAAGAGGAAATATACAAGTACATAGACCCTGGATCAAATAACACTGAAGCATCTCTATCACAAACCAAAAGCATACTTGTAATAACTGCATCAGAAGCCTCAGCCTCGGGCCTGGCTGGAAGAGCATAACATCGGGGCTGGGCCCCACCACCCTAAACTACATCTCTAGGACGGCCTACTACTGGTTGGCCTCCACCTCTAGAAGCCTGAGCTCCACCTCTAATACCTCTACCTCCACCTCTAGCACCTCTACCCCCACCTCTAGCTGGCTGGGCGGGCTGTGGAACACCTGGTGCCTGAACCATGGCACGGGAACCCTGATGCTGAGAGCTACTTGGTGCTCGAGGGCAATACCTAGCAATGTGCCTCGTGTCGCCACAAGTAAAACAAGCCCTCGGCTGCTGGGGCTGACGACCCTGGAAACTCTGAAGCGGCGGTGCACTGATAGGTGCTGATGGTGCACTGTAAGACTGCTGATCAGAATAGTACATCTGAGAACCACGGCCACCTGAAGCACCATGAGAAACCTGAAGTGCTGACTGAAAAGGCCTAGGAGGATTGACTCTACCATATGAATCCCTACCTCCAGACGAGGTACCATTGAATCTGCCTGAATGACGGGGCCTCTTGTCCGACCCATGACCACCTCCCTGTGACAGAACCATCTCCACTCTCCTGGCCATATTGGCCGCCTCCTAGAAAGATATCTCATTCCCAGCCTCCCTAGCCATCTGAAGACGAATCGGCTGAATAAGTCCATTAATGAACCTCCTCACCCTCTCTCTCTCTGTGGGAAGTATGACAAGAGCATGACGAGCTAGGTCGATGAATCTGGTCTCATACTGGGTAACAGTCATAGAACCCTGTTGGAGACGCTCAAACTACATCTGATAGGCCTCTCTTTGAGTGATGCGGAGAAACTTCTCCAAAAATAGCTTTGTGAACTACTCCCAAGTCAAATCTGGCGATCCAGCTGGTCTAGCCAAACAGAAATCTCTCCCCTAAGTCTTGGCGGATCCAAACAAGCAAAAAGTGGCAAAATCGACCCCATTGGTCTCAACTATCCCCATGTTCCTAAGAACCTCGTGACAACTATCTAGATAATCCTAGGGATCCTCAGTAGATGCACCGCTGAAAGTAGTAGTGAAGAGCTTGGTGAACCTATCCAACCTCCACAAAACATTAACGGACATAGCAGCTCCATCACCGGTCTAAGCCACCAAACCCGGCTGAACTGCTCCAACTGGCTGAACTGCTGGAGTCTGGAACTGGGGAGCTAACTGCTTCGGAGTGCGAGTAGCAGGAGTATGGGCTCCTCCTCCAGCCTGAGAGACGGCTGGTGCTACAGGAAGCAAACATGCCTGGGTGAAACTCTCCATAAGGCCCACTAGACGGACTAGAGCATCCTGGAGGACTGGGTTAGCAATAAACCCCTCTGCGATATGAGTTGGGCCCACCGGAACTGCTGGGGCCGGAACCTCATCATCAAAATCAACCTAAGGCTTCGCTGCTGGTGCTACTGCTCTAGGCTGAGCTCTGCCCCTACCTCGGTCTCTAGCATGACCTCGGCTTCATCCTCTGCCCCTCGTGGGAGCAGCTACTGGGGTCTCGGACTGTCGGTCAGTGGATGAGGAAGAGCGGGTTCTCGTCATCTACAAAATAACAGAGTAGAAATTCAATTAGCATTGAGAAACCAAACCGCACGATAGGAAGGAATAAATGTGAAGTTTTCCTAACTCTATAGCCTCTGGGGATAAATATAGACGTCTTCGTACCGATCTCTCAGACTCTACTAAGATTGTCTGTGAACTATGAGACCCATGTAAACTAGAGCTCTGATACTAACTTGTCACAACCCGTATTTTCCACCCTCAGGAGTCGTGATGGTGCCTACTAACGTGAGATAGGCAAGCTAATCTTTTAACTACTTACTTTATTATCCAATTATTTATTTTAAACAAATATAAGGCGATCACGTGATAACAGCGGAAAAATCCAAATTTAAGCGGAAGACAACAATAACTTATATGAGATCTGAATCTATTACAAATACTTAAGCCTTAACCACCCAAAACCTGGTGTCACAGTATCACAGACAATCTAAGATTGCTACATACAAAGTCTGAAGAAATAATAGTACACTGTTTCTAAATAAAAGAAAAATTGAAACAGGAAATTGGGCAAGAGAGAGACGCCAGGGCCTGAAGATGTCTGCAGGTCTACTTGGATCTTCGGGTGGGCTGAAGGAAGCCTCCAAGCTACGGTCCGAGAGCTGCTCCGAGATCTGCACATAATGCAGAGTGTAGCATCAGCACAACCGACCCCATGTGCTGGTAAGTTTCTAGCCTAACCTCGGTGAAGTAGTGATGAGGCTAGGACTAGACTACCAAATAAATCTGTGCGGTTATATAATATACAGCGGAAAGTAAAGCAGGAATAAACATATAAAGATGGGAGGGGAAAGCACGCTTTGGGGGAATAACAGGTAAAAACAGAATATCAAGAGAATTACAAAGGAATCAAAATCCAACCACTAACAAGAATAAGGAAAACAAAGGCAAATTTCACTTTTCTCTTCTCTTCTTGTTGCAGGCGTGCAACTCGATCCCATTTCTTGTATCTCGTGGCAAGCATGCCACCCGCTCCCATTTCATCATATCTTGTGGTAGGCGTACCACCCGCTCTCATTTCATCATATCTTGTGGTAGGCGTACCACCCGCTCCCATTTTATTATATCTTGTGGTAGGCATACCACCTGCTCCCATTTCATTATATCTTGTGGTAGGCGTACTACCCACTCCCATTTCATTATATCTTGTGGTAGGCGTACCACCCGCTCCCATTTTATTATATCTTGTGGTAGGCGTACCACCCGCTCCCCTTTACAAACCAACAATAATCACAAGGAATCCCGGCAAGGGAACAAGAGCAACATAATAACTTCCCAGCAAGGGAACATCAATATTTAACATCATCCCGGCAAGGGAACAATGATATCTCAACAATATCCCGACAATGGAACAATAATATCAAACAAACAATCCCGACAAGGGAATAATGATGATAATAACATGTGAGGCATAATAAATCACAATGGAGACATCACAAATTATAACACAAGACACACGGGCATGCTTGACACTAACGTATAGATACTCGTCACCATGCATATACGTCGTACTCCATAATTAACATGTAGCAAATAGACACAACTCCAAATCCCTCAAGCTAAGGTTAGACCAAATACTTACCTCAAAGCCATGAGCACAATCAAGCTTCAACTACCGCGTTACTCCTTGGTTCCACTTCCAACTCGCTTGTATCTAGCCACAATTTACTTACTTACATCAATAAATGCTAAATGAAGCAACTCCAATGCATGAAAATGAGGTTTCCAAAGTTTTACCCAAAAGTCAAAAATCTCCCCCGGACCTACATGGTCAAAACCCGAGGTTCGAACCAAAACTCGATTACCCATTCCCCCACGAACCCAAATATATAATTTATTTTGAAATCGGACCTCAAATTGAGGTCCAAATCAGCATTTTTTGAAAAACCTAGGTCCTACCCAAAACACCCAATTTTCACCCATAAAAATCATTGATTTTGAGTTGAAATCATGTGAAAAGATGTTAATGAAAACGAGTTAGAAATCACTTACCAAAGTTTTGGAGAAGAAAGAATGTTTGAAAAATCGCCTCTTATGTTTTGGGGGTTTTGAAAAATGAAAAATAACTGAAAATCCCGTTTTAATATACCCCTATGCGGACTGCACAAAATCAAGTGCGGCCGCACAGCTCCTATGTGGACTGCAGTGACATGTTTTAGTATTTTGGCCATAACCTTCTCTACAGATGTCCAAATTGTGATCTCTTTAGTTTTCTGAAAACTAGACACGAAGGGCTACAATTTTTGATTTTGAATCATCTCAAATTTCCTTGTATATCAAAAGATATAGGCTTCCGAATTCGGACCAGTAAAAATTTTCTTCACCGCGGACCGCACAAAATCCAGTGCGGCAGCACTCTATTTTGTGCGGACCGCACTGGTTTGTTCAGAGGCCTTCCACTTCTCTGAACCTGCAACAACTATGTTTTAAGCCTAAGACTTCGCGGAACCTACCCAAAACTCACTCGAGCCCTCGAAACTCCAAACTAAGTGTGCATACTAACTAAAAGACATCATATGGACCTACTCGTGCGATCACATCATCAAAATAACATGTAAAATCATGAATTAAGCCTCAAAACTCAACATTTTCATCAAGAACTCTCAAAATTCATAACTCTTCAACCGGAAGTCCAACTCACGTCAAATAAACTTCGTTTTTCACCAAATTTCACAGTTATCTTTCAAATACTATAACAAGTTTGTACCGGGCTCCGGAACCAAAATACGGGCCCGATAAGAATGGTTTCAAACATTAATTCTTTTCTTTATTTCTTAGATTATTCAGTAAAATAATTTCTTTCAAAAATTGATTTCTAAGGCTTGGGACCTCGGTATTCATTTCCGGGCATATGCCCAAGTCCTATATTTTACTGCGGACCTCCCGAAATCATTGGAACACGGATCCGGGTTTGTTTGCTCAAAATGTTGACCAACGTCAAGCATAATCAAATTTTTAACTCTAAAAATTCCTATAACTCATATTTTCACATAGAAGGCTTTTCGGACATAGGTTCGGACTACGCACGTAAATCAAGGTGAGGTAAAAAGGAGGGTTTTTAGGCCTCGAGACACTGAATTCACTTGCAACACAAATGATGACACATTAATAAACAAAAAATATAATCAAAACCCACACAGTAGACGTCTACTATTCACACCCAGCAGACATCCCGTAAAATATACTGGGATGAAACAAAACTCAACTATATTATAATATTCATCCAGTATAACATACTGGAAGATAAATATTCACATGACAGACTTCCAGTATAATATACTGGACAAAATTTTACTAAATTTAATAAACAAAAAACATAATCAAAACCCACACACTAGACGTCTACTATCCATACACAGCAGACATCCCGTAAAATATACTGGAATGAAACAAAACTCAACTATATTATAATATTCTTCCAGTATAACATACTGGAAGATAAATATTCACATGACAGACTTCCAGTATAATATACTGGACAAAATTTTACTAAATTTAATAAACAAAAAACATAATCAAAACCCACACACTAGACGTCTACTATCCATACACAGCAGACATCCCGTAAAATATACTGGAATGAAACAAAACTCAACTATATTATAATATTCTTCCAGTATGTTATACTGGAAGATAAACATTCACATGACAGAGTTCCAATATAATATACTAGACAAAAAACATAATCAAAATTTGACAAGAAGTGAAGAAATCTAAAATGCAGATGAAGCAAGAAAATACTTGAAAATTAACTCTAATATACAGAGACTAGAAAAAATTTGAAAAACTTATAAAAACAAATTACACAACGATTACAACATTACAACATAAAACTAATAACAGAGTGACAAAATTACCAGAAATAAGACAAACTAATGAACAGAGAAAAAATTGTAAAAGTTAAAATACAACAAATATTTAAACCCTAATGGTACGTAAATCAAAATTAAACCTAAAGAACCACTAATAACAACGAAAATTCAAACGCATTATCGTAAAAAACAAAACTCACCCTAATTTTGAAGAAAATTGGACGAAAGCCAGACAAGATTCGAAGAAAAGCGAAATCCGTACAACTACTGTAAAAACAAAGAGATTGGCGACAAAAAGTAACTAAATAGTATGTTAGAAAGGTCAAGGGCAATTATATCATTTATCAATATATTTTAAGTTAAAATGGCTAGAAATCGATTGCATTTGGATTGGTGACTATTTTTCAATAGCCGCGAGTAAAACTAGCTACGCGGTAAATTTTAACATTAAAAGATTGATACGTGTACAACACTAAATAAAGAATTCCAAGTTGCTTTGATATTTTGTTTCCCGTTCTCTACCTTTCTTTTAAATGGTATACAAAATTAAAATATTTGTTGAAATTCTAATAACATTTATACATAAATTTACCTTTAAACTTAAATATTATCAAATTAATATTTCATTCTTAAAAATTCCAAAAGCATAATCCGGATTGCCATCTTTTACGACAAATACTTTTTCTAGACAAACTAGTATAGAAACATTAATATTTTAGGGAATCAGATAAAATTTTGAACAAGCAATTTTCAATAATGATGCTGCAAGTTAAAATATTGTTGCATAGTTCAGTGTGGTGCGATGGAGATGGTGGCAAACCGTGATGTTAAACATTTTTGGAGGAATATTTCAATTGAAATAATAATTACTCAATTTCTTGTTTTCAAATGGAATTTATGTCCAAACACAACTTTAATTTTCAATTACATTTTTTTAACTTCAAGTAATTTATTTTTCAACTTTGTCAAGTATTTGTCCAAATGCCAACAATAAATTATCTTATCTTTTTATGTTATGTAATTAAAAAATAAAGTTAGTAACACAAATAGCCATAAAATTAAATAAGAATATCAATGTAGTAATATGACCAAACAACGTATATATAAATTATAATTACAATGCTAATATATATTCTATCTATATAAAAGGAGAAGCAAAAAATGTAGCGGTGCCAAGTGGCATAATCACATTTCAACAAGTGTCATTTTTGGGACAAATCTCCAATTTCAAAATTATTTGAAACTAGAAATAGGCAAAAAAAAAAATGGCTCCAAAAACGGTTCATTTTTTACTGCACTCCCAAAATTGCTCTTGAAAACCAAAATAATTGCTTGAATAAAAAGAGCCCCCTCTCTCCCTCATAGAGAGATTGAAACCGCTGAAAGCCTAAAACCAAAGATCACACTTTGCAATGAACCATGGATTTGAAGATTTGGGATCAAAGGAACATGGATCTGTGCCGATTTTAGGGATAGTGGAGCTATTATTCAAATTTTGTTTGCATTGCACACGCAAGTATACGTGGTCGACAAGTAGTATAATAATAAGTTGAATGTCAAACCCACAAAGACTTTTATAAACTACTCACTAAATCATTAAAATTATTATTCAATCCAGCTAAAATCAAAATCCAATAATATGATTATATTATACTAGGATTATAAATAATAACTAAATTTACAAGTAACGAGTTGATTGTTGTGTATTCAGTATAGACAAGTATTCCAGGGTTGTGATCGATCCACCAATCCTATTGTGTTCTAGTTAACTCTTCCTCTCATACAATTCACTCATGGTTGCTAATTAATCGATAATTGCTCTCATAGTCTTCTCCCGAAGTACTACTCGCCTATTCAAAATAGATCAACGTCTATATTCCGATGGAATCAATCTATTAGAATGCATTAAGAATACGATATCTAATTAAGCACAGTGACTAGGTATATTCCTATCCTAACCACAAATCCGCTCCCCTTAAGGGTTAAGATCGCGCTCTCTTCAATTCTTCTCTAATCTATACACGGATTTTCCAAGCATAGCATAGATAGTAAATAGAACTTAACTGTTGGCCAGACAATTAAGCAATTAAACACAGAATTGAAGAAACAACTATATATTGGTGAATTATAATCAAGGTCAAGCTAATGTCAAATAACAATATTTATGGCTAAATCACAACCCCAGAATAATGGGTGTTTAGCCACTCATGATGTAATCAAACAATTGCATAAGTGTTGAATCAATTGGAAATACTAGAAAAGGATGAAGAAAATTGAGAATTATCTGCTTCCTAACGATCCCGTGTGTGTTTTTCCTCCAAAGTGGTGTCCACCCCCTCAAAAATAGGTTTAGTCTTGCTTTTATACGTGTTGGGTAGGTCTAGGGCCGAATAAACCGTGTTCCGGGCAAAATAGGACAAAATCATGTCACCGGCTGGCGCTACCTCAAACCCATTCTGCCTCCAGCGCCACAGGTGGTGTCAAGCGCTGCCTGTGGCACCCAAATGCTCAATTCGTCCGGTTTTGTTCGTTTTGGCTCAAATCTTGAGCGTTTCTCCCTCAATTGCTCCTGAATCATTCCTACACATAAAAAAACTTCAAATTAATATAAATCATAGCATTTAACATCCCAACTTCATGAAACAAAAGTAAAATATGAGGCGATATACATAGAAATATATATATGCTTTAAGCTAAACATCAACAACCCACACTTAGACTCTTGTTCATCCTCGAGCAATGGGACTATCCAATAAACCCCCAACTACGTACAAGTCTCAATTATAGAGGAGCACCTTAACTTTTAACCACACACTATACCCTTGACTATGATCAATACCGGCACACAAGCATGAACACACAAAATTTCACATTCTTCCCATTTAAGCATGCCTAAGTATAACCCTTCAATTCACTCAATTCCAACAACCTATTTGTCACCAACCTCAAAAGTCGACTTGCAACCACTAAGCACCCTCAACTCATACACTTACCCAACAAGAAAGTTTACAACATCACTAATCATTCATGAGATCATGCGCCCTTATCAACAAACAAAAGAGTGAATATAGATAGTCCACACATTCAAATATACTTTTGAATATAGATTAAGGACATCGCACAATTGAACAAAATTCGCTCACTCTCACAAAAAGCTCATATGTATCTCGTGGTCGTTCCATAAGTTTGTCCGTAGTGTATATCTCTACTAATTTAAGCTAGCCAAATTTAGGATCAATTAGGACTTTAAGGTTGTAATGTAGGCTAAGGGACGGGTATGATATATTTAGAAATAGTGACTAACCATCCTAAGTACTTTAATACACTACATTCACAATTCAAGCACATATTCTTCTCAACCAATTCACTTGCCACAACCCATATGCAGCATAGCCCTCTTTTCAATTAAGCACTTCTATAATTTCACTAGCACAAATCATTAAGAATTGGAGGTGTGTATTTTTTTCTACATACTTTCACTATCATTTTTTTTTCCTTGCAATTTTTCTTTCTCTTTTTTTCTTCACACACTCCATACATTAAGGTTCATTGGCTAGTGACTTTTGATTTCAAATTTAGTGCACCAACGGGCCCTTCCATGGTTCCACTCAAAAGCTACTCCCCAATCTCTAACCTTACTTCTTTTAGCGACTAAGTGCCTTAGAAGGTAAAGGTTCAATCAATATCAAATTAAGAACAAAATAGGGGTATGACTTGTAATGTGAGTGCCAAAAGAAAGGTCTATAAGCTCAAAGGGCTAACAATGGAAAATTTTTATTTTCTTATGTGACAAGCACATCTATGATCAAGCAAAAAAATGCCTACGTCATCTCCTAGATTAGCACAACTTACAATTTTGCTTCAATTAACACACGGGCCAAGTTCTAGACTACACAGGATAGCATAGAAGATCACAAATCCTCACACACACGTTGCACATGACTCAATCAAGACGGTTTCGTTCAACTCTCAATTCAAGCAAGCACACATAATTGAGAAAATTAAGAAGATCACAAATCAAGACGCACTTCATTCAACTCTCAATTCAAGCAAGCACACATAATTGAGAAAATTAAGAAATATTACACTATGTGGCATACAAGTCAACCAACTGAAAAAAGGCGTTACAAAATAGGCTATTTACTTTACTTAGGCTTCACATATCAAACCAAATACAAGGGAAAATAGAATGTAGATCATAGCATAATGTGACAGCACCAAACATGTCAATAGATATCTCAAAGACATTCAGTTTCTTCCTAACTATTCCTAAAAAAAATTTAAAGTACCCGGTTCGAGTTACACCCTTGGAAAAGAACCGGTGCCCAAAGAAAAACCAAGGGATACTACCTAACTATCCTAAAAAAATCTTTTTGGTGTTTCTTAATTGGACTTTATCCCTCAAGAAAATTGTCCAAAAGATCATCGTCGGGAAAAGTCCGAGATTTTTCAAAAAAAAAATTCCAATTTTCATTTTTTTCTCTTTTTTTAACCGAGAATATGTCTACTACGAGTTCTAAAAGCAAAACTTAATAATATAAAAAAAAACAATTTTATAAAATTACACTTTAGAAAGTAGTTTTCCCACCCCACACTTATATTATTCATAGTCCTCGATGTATGATCACAGAGAAACATATTAAACAAGGGTGAGAAATATTCCCTAAGACCCTCTCGGGCCTAGATCGGACATGATCCTCAATCTTAAGGTTCGGGACGACCCCACACTTAAGCTCAACATGCTCCTCAGCTTTAACTCCAGGTACTCAAACTTCCCCTACTCTGCAAAATAAAAACAACACAAAACTTGACACTAAAAAAATAATCAATAAATAAAAGATATACATGTTGGGTTGCCTCCCAACTAGCGCCTTATTTATAGTCGTGGCACGACTCTGCTACTCTGCTCAGGCTGGGCGCTTTCTCTTCTTCTTTCTCCCATGAAGTCTAGCCTTTTTGCACGCTCTCGGAAGGTATCCTCTTTCATCTCTAGTTCTTTTCTCAATAATCTTTACACGCTCAGCTGGAAACACCACCTCCTCTAACTCAGTTGTCCCATCTGGATCACTATAATTCACATACTGACTCTGTTCTATTCCCTTCAATTCGACCATAGTAATCATACACAAGTCCTCATAATGCTTAGGGAGCTTAAGTGTCTTGTACAAATTAAAAGTGACCTCCTCATCGTTAACTCTCATTTTTAACTTCCCTGCCCTCACATCAATAATTGCTCCACCAGTAGCTAAGAATGGTTGCCCCAAAATAATGGGCACTTCCTCATCTGCCGCGTAATCAAGAACAATAAAATTAGTAGGAAGAATAAACTTTCCCACTTGAACTAACACATCCTCAATAATTCCTTCTGGCATGACTAGTGACCTATCTGCTAACTGTAAAGTGATTGTAGTAGGTCTAAGCACCCCCAATCCGAGTTGCTTAAACAAAGAGGATGGCATCAAATTTATACTAGCCCCTAAATCACACAGGGTTGTACTAACTTCTTGTTTTCCAAGAGACAAAGGAATTGTAAAACTCTCAGGATCCTTCAACTTAGGAGGAAGTTTACTCTGAACTCTGGCACTTCACTCTTCAGTAAGTGCAACTGCTTCGAACTCTACATGTCTTCGTTTGTTTGCCACAATATCTCTGAGATACCTTGTATACTTAGGCACTTCATGCAAAATTTCCACTAAAGGCAAATTCACACTCACTTGGCTCAAAATATCTAGGAATTTCTTGTACATAGCATAATCTTTTTGCTTTTGCAGTCTTTGTGGAAACGGAGGTGGTGGCCTAGTCTCAATTACTGGCTCGGGTCCTTTATTATCTTTCTTATTCCCCTCAACTGGTTTGGGAACTAATTCTCCTTCAGGATGAGCTGTATTCTTCTTTTTCTTTGGAACTTCTTCTAATGCTCTTCCATTTCTCAAGGTAACTGCATTGACTTGAGATTTAGGATTGGGCTCAGTATCACTAGGAAGAGCCCCTACTGGTCTAGTATTTTGGGCTCTGGCAAGTTGGCCCACATGGTGTTCTAAATTTCTCAATGATGCGGCTTGAGCCTACTGATCAACCATTATTTTCTGATTGAAAGTTTGTTAATCTGCTATTAATTTTTGATTGAAAGTTTGCTGATCTGCTATTAATTTCTGATTGAGGGCTTACTGGTCGGCCATCAATTTCTTCATCATCTCCTCAAGGCTAGCTTGTTGTTCAGCCTGAGGTGATCTGCATTGTTGTTGAGGTGCTTGAGGCCGGTATTGATTCCGATTGCCTTGATTTCCACCCCAGGAGAAGTTTGGGTGATTCCTCCAGTTGGGATTGTAAGTGTCCCCATACTAATTTGTTTGGCCTTGATTTGCATTACTCACAAAATATACAGACTCTGGATTTGCTGGCCATAGATTGCTCATGTGACCCTCTCCACATACTTCATAAAATATTTGAACTTGTTGCACTGGCTGGGCTTGTTGCTTGTTAATGATCATTGTCATCTGATTGACTTGGTTGGTCAGTGTAGAGACCTGTGCTGACAATGATGAGACAACATCTAATTCAAGAACCCCTGGTGATATTTGTACCAGGTTCCTACCCATCTCTCTTTGCCAATCCGGATTGCTTTTGGAGAATTTGTTCAATAATGCATTAATTTTATCAAAGATTTTCTCCAATACTTGACCTCCAGCTGCAGCATCTACTACAATTTTTGTTTGGGGATGGAGCCCTTCTATGAAAGTGTGAACTAACACTTCATTTGTCTGATTGTGATGAGACAGTCTCTGAGTAGCCCCTTGAACCTTTCCCAAGCTAAGTATAAAGATTTTCCTGCTTTCTTTTTTAAGGCGACTATCTCACTTCTGATCTTTGTAGTATTGCCTGAAGGGAAGAACCTTGCCAGAAATTTTCTTGCCAAATCATTCCATGATGTAGTGGAATTAGCTGGTTCTTCCTTTAGCCATCGCTTAGCTTCGCCCAACAAAGAGAATTAAAAAATTGTGAGCCTCACATAATCTGGAGTTACCCCGTTAGTAATATAAGTATCACTAATCTCCAAGAAGTTCAGAATATGTTGCTCTGGATCCTCGTGTGGAAGACCCATAAACTACCCGTTTGCATGAAGTAGTTGGATCATGCTCTGTTTCAGCTCAAAGTGCCCAGTGATTCTGGGCTTCACTATGCTGGAGGTAATATTAGCAATACTGGGCATTGCTACCTCCTGAATAGCCATATATTGCTCATTTGCCATGTTCCCAGGAAATTGAACAAGTGCCTGAATATTATTCATGTCCCTTGCTACCCTCAACCTCCTGTGAAATGTTCTCTCAGGTTTATGGTCAAATCCTTGAAGTCGATCCTGGCTTCTGACACTTCGCATTCAATCAAAGTTCCTGATATCCGAGAAACAATCAAGTAACGTTAGACTTGACGAAATAAATAATTAAATCCAAAACTAGAAAGTATTTAATATTCAAGTCCCCAGCAACGGCGCCAAAAACTTCTTGCTCCCAAACACACACATAAGTATACGTGGTCGACACGTAATATAATGATAAGTTGAGTGTCGAACCCATAGAGACTTGTATAAACTACTCACTAAATTACTAAAATTGTTATTCAATCCAACTAAAATCGAAGTCCAATAATATGATTATATTATACTATGATTCTAAATAATAACTAAATTATCAAGTAACGAGTTGATTGTTGTGTATTCAGTAGAGACAAGTATTCCAGGGTTGTGATCGATTCACCAATCCTATTGTGTTCTAGTTAACTCTCCCTCTCATACAATTCACTCATGGTTGCTAATTAATCGATAATTGCTTTCATAACCTTTTCCCGAAGTACTACTCGCCTATTCAAAATAGATCAACGTCTATATTCCTATGGAATTAATCTATTAGAACGCATTAAGATTACGATATTTAATTAAGCACGGTGACTAAGTATATTCCTATCCTAACCCCCAAATCCGCTCCCCTCAAGGGTTAAGATCGCGATCTC
This sequence comes from Nicotiana tabacum, assembly GCF_000715075.1. NCBI lineage: Eukaryota > Viridiplantae > Streptophyta > Magnoliopsida > Solanales > Solanaceae > Nicotiana > Nicotiana tabacum. Next base: position 152,706,034 of record NC_134089.1, on the reverse strand, counting down.
TTCAATTCTTCTCTAATCTATACACGGCTTTCCCAAGCATAGCATAGATAGTAAATAGAACCTAACTGATGGCCAGACAATTAAGCAATTAAACATAGAATTGAAGAAACAACCATATACTGGTGAATTATAATCAAGGTCAAGGAAATATCAAACAACAATATTCATGGCTAAATCACAACCCCAGAACAATGGGTGTTTAGCCACTCGTGATGTAATCAAACAATTGCATAAGTGTTGAATCAATTAGAAATACTAGAAAAAGATGAAGAAAACAAAGAAGTCTCCGCTTCCTAACGATCTCGTGTGTGTTTTTCCTCCAAAGTGGCGTCCACCCCCTCAAAAATAGGTTTAGTCTTGCTTTTATACATGTTGGGTAGGTCTAGGGCCGAATAAACCATGTCCCGGGTAAAATAGGACAAAATCACGTCACCGGCGCCCTGGGTAGTGCCAGGCGCCCACCAGGGCACTGCCTCAAACTTTCATTCTGTCTCCAGCGCCACAGGTGGCGCCAGGCGCTGTCTATGGTGCCCAAATGCTCAATTCATCCGGTTTTATTGGTTTTGGCTCAAATCTTGCACGTTTCACCCTCAATTGCTCCTGAATCATTCCTACACATAAAACACTTCAAATTAATATAAATCATAGTACTTAGCATCCCAACTTCACGAAACAAAATTAAAATGTGAGGCGATATATATAGAAATATATATGCTTTAAGCTAAACATCACTCTTCTATCTTTCTTTCTGCTCTTTTCTCTTTTCTTATTCTTAATTAATATTTTTGTATTTGAAAGTTTCTTCTTCCTTTTTCTTGGCAAGAGGTTTAAACAAATGTTTAAATTGACTGTAATGGATGTGAAAGAACATTCAACAATGTCCCTAACAATATCAAAAGGTTTGTACAATTGTTATTCTTCTTCAAAACATAAACTTTCCTCTTCAAACAGTCTAGCGCCCTTCTAAATTCTTTTTCTGCATTTTCTCTGTAATTTTCAAGAGTGTTCAAATACAACTTCAAATAATTTGGCGTCTTTCCCGTCCTCTATTTAATAAAGTTTTTACACATTCCAATCTAGTTAAGTTTGAATGTCAAAAGTCGATTGATTTTAATATGTTATTACTTTATCTTCATGTTCCAGTGCGATCAATATTCATGAAAACTGAATTTTTTAGATTATTTTTTTTAAAATTTCAAGGTCTTAAACTGACTATGTTAATATGCAGTGATTGAAACTTAGAATGGGTCAAACTCTGTTTACTTGCAAAGGTAAAGCAGAATGCTACGATTTGAACCTCACAGAACAATGTAGAATTCTTTTATTCTACTCGATTTCAGCTTATAGCTTGAGGATGAAGAAAGTTAACAATTAATTGTAATTTTTTTTGGATGCAGAAGAAAGTACAAATCGAGGAGATGCAAATCAATATGAGTAGTGAAGGATGAGGTATTTTAGCCCCCACTGTTCCTCTGGAAAACATGTTTTAGGGCTATTTCCTAACCTATTGAAAAATTTTATTTGTTTCGGGCAAGTTCTCTTTATTGATAAGATGTCTATACAATAGGTGTGACGACTTCGGCCAGTCGTCTCATGAGTTACCGCTTTGTTTTCCCCATTTCTGCTTCTTTATGCTTCGTTATCCGTGCTTTATGATATTGGGTTGGTCAAATCGAGTTCAGAGTGGTTTTGTTAAGGTTTGAGACACTTAGTCTCTTTTAAGGGAGTTTGAGTTGGAAAAGTCAACCGGATGTTGACTTATGTGGTAGAGGACTCGGATGCGAGTTCTGATGGTTCAATTAGCTTCGGGAGGTGATTTATGGCATAGGAGTATGATCGGAATGTGTGATGACCCGGCCAGTCGTCTCATGAGTTACCTCTCTGTTTTCCCCTATTTCAGCTTCTTTACGCTTCGTTATCCGTGTTTTATATGATCGGGTTGATTAGTTCGAGTTCGGAGAGGATTTGGTAAGAAATGAGACACTTAGTCTCTTTTAAGAAGGCTTAAGTTGGAAAAGTCAACTGGATATTGACTTATGTGTTAGAAGGCTCGGAAGTGAGTTCTGATGGTTCGGTTAGCTTTGGGAGGTAATTTGTGACTTAGGAGCGCGATCGGAATGGGCTTTGGAGTTGTAGAGAAGATTTAGGCTTAAATTGGCGAAGTTGATATTTTGGCGGTTCCGGTTGATAGGCGAGATTTTGATATAGGGGTCGGAATGGAATTCCGAGAGTGACAGTAGCTCCGTTGTGTCATTTGGGATGTGTGTGCAAAATATTAGGTCATTCGGACGAGATTTGATAGACATTTTGATCGAAAGCATAATTTAAGAGTTTTTGGAGTTCTTGGGCTTGAATCCCCTGTTAAATTAGTGATTTAATGTTGTTGTGAGCGTCCCGAGGTTTCGAACAAGTTTGAACAATGTCATGGGATGTGTTGGTGCAATTGGTTTGGAATTCCAAGAGTTCCGGGTAGGTTCCGGGATGTTTTAGGCCAAAAATCATAGTTGTAGCAGGTCCAGAAGGGTTGCAGGCCTCGAAACCCACCCGCGCGGACCGCACAAAAGGAAGTGCGGTTGCGGTATGTGATGTGCGGACTGCACAAAATGAAGTGCGGCCGCGGTGGTTTTGTGCGGGCCACGGTGGTTTTGTGCGGCCGCGGTGCTTTTGCGCGGACCGAGGTGGTTCTGTGCGGACCGCGGATGGTGGAAATCCAGGGGTGCTCTATAAATACGAGGTTTTAGGTTTTAGATTTTATTTCATATTTTGACCTAAAGAGCTCGGATTTTGGCGATTTTTTGAAGGTTTTTCAAGAAATTCATCGGGGTAAGTGATTCTAACTCAGATTTGGCTAGAGTACATGAATCTATCATTGAATTCATCATTTAATTCGTGATTTGGGATGGAATTTGGGAAGAAAATTGTGAAACCTTTCAAAATATAAAATGATGATTTGAAGGACCAAATGGTATCGGAATTGGATAATTTTGGTATGGTTAGACTCGTGAGGGTATGAGGATCCTGAAAATGTAAATTTTACCTGATTCTAAGACGTGGGCCCGGGGCTTGGGTTTTGCTAATTTCGGGATTTTTGATATTTTTCGAATGTTTTCGCTTGGGCTTTGTTCCCTTAGCATATTGTGACTTATTCGTTCTGATTTTGGATAGATTCGACGCGCGTGGAGGCCAATTCGAGGGGCAAATGCGTCGCGAGCTAGAGAATTAGCCTGTTCGAGGTGAGTAATGATTGTAAATGATGTCCTGAGGGTTCGAAACCCCGAATTTCATATCGTAGTGCTATATTGAGGTGAGACACGTGCTGGATGATGAGCGTGTGGTCTTTTACTGCTGGGGAATTGTGACTTGGTCCGTCCCGATTGATGATTTTACCGTGTATTTGACCGAAATTTATTTGTTATCATCATGATTTGAGCTGATTGCCATATTTGGGTTTCGTGCCAACTATTTGAACCCTTTGGGGATTTTTATCACTATTTCCTCACTGCTTTGACTTATTATTTGAACTCAATCCTATTGACGTCTACTGTTTTACAAACTCAGTCACTTTTACTCAGATTTGAAACTTATATGATATTTCTAAATAATGTTTTGGGCTGAGAACTACTGTATTACTAATACCCGAGGGCTTGTGATGATTTTCGAACTGAGTGAGGCTGAGGGCCATATATGAGGATATGTTGAGTGATGTGAGGCTGAGTGCCGAGTGATGATGTCATGAGGTGGCTTGATATAGCTCTTGGGCCGTAAGGGGCCCCTCCGGAGTCTGCATACCCACAGTGAGCGCGGGTACCCATTATGATCTGAGAGTGAGCCCGATGGGCTGATACTGTTCTGAGTGGTTGATATTGAGCCCGAGGGGCTGATACTTTTCTGAGTGATTGATACTGGGCCTGAGGGGCTGATACTGTACTGAGAGTGAGCTCGAGGGGCTGACACTGTTCTGAGCGATTGATACTGTACCCGATGGGCGGATTTCTACTTGTTATTTACCTGTTAAATTACCGATTTTACTTGTTTTAAAAAGGGATATCATTTGATTTCTTCATTGATTTACTGTTTTAAGGGATTTTACTGCTTGATATGGAATTGCTTAGTGCCTTTACATGTTTTCATACTTTCAGCCATTATTTATAATTATTACTCACTGAGTCGGAGTACTCACATTACTCCCTGCACCATGTGTGCAGATTCAGGCGTCATAGAGTCCGCTCCTGAGTGTTGATCCTCCCAGTCTAGGCAGTGATTTCGGAGACTACGAGGTAGTTATTGACGTCCGCAGCCCCGTGCCTCCCTTATCTTATCATTTTCATGTTTTTAGAACTATTGTATTGGATTTAGTGTACAGTAGACTTGTATCCGGATTTCTTAGTTGCTCATGACTTGTGACACCCTGATTTGGGCAGTGTTAGAATGGTTCTTACTGAGGTTATCGTTAATTCTGCAAATTATAGATATTATATCATGCTTTAGAACTATTTATGAATTTTAACTGTTTAAAAGAGGTGTTCTATTTGGTCTGGCTGGCCTTGTCTTCATGAGAGGCGCCATCACGACCGGGTTCGGGAATTGGTCGAGGGCCTATGTGGTGAAGATGCTTTTGGCTTGGGCTGTACGCCGCAGCAGTGAGATACTGATTTGATTATGAGGCCGAGGGCCTGAGATATGTACGCCACAAGGTGGCTTGTTGATTGATATGAGGCTGATGGCCTAGATTTGATGCCACGAGATGGCTTGATATTGCGCTTGGGCCGTAAGGGGGCCCTCCCGGAGTCTGCATACCGCCAGAGAGCGCGGGTACCCATTGTGATGTGAGATATAGCCCGAGAGGCTGGTATTGTTCTGAGATATTGCCCGTGGGACGAACCTTATGTGCTTGTCTTTCTTATTTGTCTGTCATGTACTTGTTTAATTGTGTATTTGTGCCTGAGGGGCGGATTTCTGTGCTTATCTGCGCGAATTATTTTGCATTCATTTACGCAACTATTGAAAAACTCATTTTCAAAGAAGTTTAAACTGAGCTAAGATGTTTAAAGAGAGTTTACAGCTTTATTGCTTTCTTACTAGTTTTTGAACTGCTTCTATACAGCATGTTGATGCATTTTTCGTGATTTCTTACCATTCAGACTTTAGTTATGATTATTACTCACTGAGTTGGAATACTCACTTTACTCCTTGTACCTTGTGTGCAGATTCAGGTAATTCTAAACTCGGTAGCGGGTATTGGCTGATCGGAGGCAGAGTCATCAGAGTTTAGCAAGGTAGTTGTCGGCGTTCGCAGCACTGCTTCCTCCCTCTTGATGTCCTTGGACTGTATTTAGCCTATTTCAGAACTTAGTTGTATTGTAGACCTTAGTAGATGCTCGTGACTTGTGACACCCCGGTTAGGGCTGTGTCAGGTTGGATATTCCGCACCTTTATCGATATATTTTCCACTATTTAGTATCATTAAATCATGTTTATATTATTTCATGTTAATTAACTGCTTAAAAATGGAAATTCTGTTCGATCGGCTGGCCTTGTTTTCACGAGAGGCGTCATCACGATCGGGTTCGGGGTTAGGGTCGTGACACTAGCTTTGAAGAACAAGGATGTCATACTTCCTAAAATATAGTCATCTGCAAAGGGCACAATATGTTCTATTACACCACCGTCTCTTAGCATATCTTGAGAAGGTTAGTAAAAGTTGGCTTTCATTTCTTCGATAATACTCTACTATCATGTACTTCGACTTAAGGTTTTAAAAGAAACCAGGGAGCTGAAAAATTAATGGGTTACTGATAACATAAAAATTGTTAGGGATATAGTAGATATACCCTAGATCCAATATCATATTTGATAATTTGAACATATTTTTGTGAATGTTATTTGATATAAAATATATATGGCATTTGATATTCTTTTATCATTGTTATTAATTGCTTGATTAATTTGATAAGATCCTTGATTAAATTTTGAGACTTGACATTGTGATGGAGATCATGATAATGAGAGTAAAGTTTCTTATAGTTTAATCTAAATTTGTTCTTGATCGTAGGATTATTAATTTGGACATTAGTAATTCGGTTAGATCAATATTTTTGTGATCGCCTTTATGGGATGAAGATTAGTTGATCTCATTAACTAAATTACATAGATAGATGATGCATATAGAGATATGATCATTGAACCGACTTATTCGATAATTCCTAATGGTTAGAATACCATAAACTGTCAATAGGATATTCTCATGAATAATGTGATGTAAGATTTTCCTTTGACCTGATATCATCATAGTAATTGACAAGTTATTTGTTGTGCTTTAATACTAGACACCTATGGCCTTAGGGCGATAGTTGAAAGGATATTGGGCATGATTGAATACTTGTAGAATTAGTGATTGATCAAGATGGAATCTGTCAACTCTTGGTAATGAGTTTAAACTCCATGTTGTCATGAATTATAAACGACCAAATTAAAACCTTGGCCAGGGCAATTGAATGAAAGAAGAAATGAGTTTCTTAGGTCATTCAATGGTCGATTATATTTGACATGAACACATAGTTGGTCGCCTATTAGGATTTGACAGTTGAACCATATCCTAGGGTGATCCAGAGGTATAAGGACAAAAGGAATTACTACATTATTCTTCTACTGGTTCTTGAGAGTAAATTGTATACTTCATGTTATCCGGTAGTTAAGGAGTGTTGCTAGACGCCACCCTTGATTAGTATATTGATGTGGTCAATTTACTACCGGTTTAGTATTGAACCTATGGGGTCGCACACTTACGAGTGTTCTGATCTTTGCTAAAGAATTAATTAATTTATTATTTGATAATTAAATTAAGGAATTTAATTAGCCAAATAGATTTAGTTATTAGTCCAAATGAAATATTATTATATTCTTTGCTAGCACAGAGGATATAATTAATATTATGAATAAATTAAAGTTTTCTATTTTTGGAATAGATAATTAAATTATATCTCTTGATTGATCTTGGTTGAAATATATATATATATATATTTGATCAATCCAATTAAGAATTGGATTGACGTGAAAGTCAACGTCGGTTATTTCATCCCCATAAGAATGGGATTGATAATTTTAATATAAATTATTACTTGAAGTCCAATTTAGAATTGGACAGCATCTTCACGTCAAAGTCCTTAAGGACGTTGGTCACGCCGTTAATCCCTTTGGAAGAGAATCTGATATTTTGCAATAAAAATTATGGTGATGCTATATAAAGGGTTATGGAGAAAATTTTTTGCATCAATTCTTGAAAAGAAAAAATACTTTGTGAAAGTGAGAGTGTCATACCAAGCCAAGAGAGAAAATACAATTACAAGAAAAGTGTTTCTTGTTCTTCTAATTTGAATTGAGATTTTTGAGAAAAATTTCAGCACAAGTTTTTCGTTCAATTTATTTGCGGGTTTCGTTGATCAAAGAGTTGATAGCAAAGATCAGTCTCGGAGTGGATATGCATAGATTCTTCGCACTATCGAAAAATTTGAAACGAGACTTTCTTCACCAGGTACGTCTTAGATCCGATCTATTGACATGTAAATAAATTTTTAAATATGAAAAGATCTACCTAGGATTGTTATTGTCTTCCGCTGCGTGTTACGAACACCTATACGCAATCCTGCAGTGGTATCAGAGCTGTGATTTATTGTGTCTAATATTTATTTACGAAATATTTTAATATTATATTTGAAGAGTACAAACCATAATACATGTGTCTTGTGCAATAGTTAAATTATTTGAATGTTGATATTATTTTATTGTAGATAAAATATGTATTCATATAACTATTAAGATAGTTCATAACTTGAATTTGAAATTTTGTATTAGATACAACGGGAATCTATAATAGGTTATATGATTCTATTGTTATTAGTTCATGAGATGTTAATTAATAATGATATTCTGGCATGAATTATTTTTATGTGATATATAAGATAAACATGTTCGAATATGTTGAATTTCGTTTTCATGTCACGTGCTTATTCATTACATAATTTTGAATTATTTATTACATGTGATGTAAATTAATTTAGGACTAAGCATGTAGACAACTTGAACTAAATTCACATGCTATAAAAGATTTAATCTTCATGTTATTAAAAATTATTTTAGTAACAATTCCCTCTTACTAAAATTTGAGTTCTTAAATAATAAAATATAAGATATTTTATTATAGAGCTATCCATCAAAGTAAATAATTTTACTTATTTCTTGTCTATAAGGAGCGGCCTGACTACCAGGAGACTTATAGTTTGAGAATATTTTAAAATTATTTATTTCATTAGATGTATGGATTGAAAGAATTATTCAATTTTACACTAGACGCCTGGACTGCCCGGGAAAGTATAAAATTTAATAAATTCTTTGCTATCATGATGGTTGAACTCAATTATGCCAATAGAATCGACCCGACTACCAGGGGACTATTTGACATAAGCTATTAAAGGAAATTGTATGTGGATACAATTGGTAAGAGTACATACCTTTAAAATATATGTGAGAAATGACTTGACTTCCAAGGGGCTCATACATATTGTTAAAGGATTCCTTTGCTCCACTAACAGAAATAAAGATTTCGTAAACTATAATGAGGGTAAATAGTTTAAAATAATTAGTGGAAATATCATTTAGATAAAAGTCCATGTCTTTATGATATATGCAAATATGTTCTTATGTCGTTGCCTTTTTTTTCTATATTTTAGATTTCTCAATATGTCTGTTATATCACTGCGTGAAATACTTGAGACCAACAAGTTGGTGGGACCAAACTTTGATGACTGGTATAGAAATTTGAGAATTGTTCTCATGCATGAAAAAGCTCATTGATGTGATCGATAAGCCTGCAAAGATAGTCTCACCAGAGAATGATGTTCAAGGCACCAAGGTTTATCAGAAACACTTGGAAGAATGCCTTGCTATTAAACACATCATTCTCGCGTCTATGAGTTCTGAACTCTAGAGGAAACATCAGAATATAGATCCAACTGCAATCATTGAATATCTTAAGAAGATGGTTGATACACAGTTGGACATTGAAAACTCTCCAGTTGGACCCCTTGTCAATCATATGATTGTTCTTACCGAAGAACATGAGAAGTTGGGATACAAGTTTGGTAAAGAGCTTTCTGAAGGTTTGATCTTGCAGTCAGTATATGATGCTGAATGTTTTCACTATAATAAGAAAGGGCATTGGAAGAGAAACTGCAAGGAGTATCTTGCAACTCTAAAGGACAAGAAACAAGGTGAGACATTAATGAAAAATGTTTTCAAGGTTTCTTTAGCTACTACTAATTCTTCACTATGGGTATTAGATACTGGCAGTGGTTATAACATCTGCAATATGTTGCAAGGGTTCAAGATAAGTAGGAGACTAAAGAAAGGAGAAGTTAATCTACAAGTTGAAAATGGTGTAAAAGTTGCGGCTGTAACTGTAGGATCAATTTCTTTAATAATGCATATGGGTAAAGTACTTATGTTGGATGATTGTTATTACGTTCCTAAATTTGTTTCAAACATAATTTCAGCTTCTATGTTAGACAAACGTGATTTTCGCATTATTATAGGCAATGGTATTTGCTCTATTAATTATGGTGATAATTTATATGTGAATGCCTATCTCCAACATGATGTTTATATCTTACCTAATGTGAATGCTAATTCGATTATGCATGTTTCAAGTCTTAAGAGGAAAAGAGATGATCATGTAAATCATACATACCTTTGGCATTGTAGTCTTGGTCATATTGGAGAGAAAAGAATTAGCAAGTTGTACAAGGAAGGGTACCTTGACAAGTGTGATTTTGAATCATATCCAACTTGTGAATCATGTCTCAAAGGAAAAATGACCAAATCTCCGTTTACTGGAAGTGGAGAAAGAGCTTCTGAATTATTAGGACTAATTCATACAGATGTTTGTGGGCCCATGAAAATTCAAGTTAGAGGTGGATATTCTTACTTCATCACCTTCACTGATGATATGTCAAGATATGGATTTGTGTATCTTATGAAACACAAGTCTGAATTTTTTAAAATGTTCAAAAGGTTCCATAGTGAAGTTGAGAAGCAGACTGGTAAAAGTATCAAAGTACTAAGGTCTGATAGAGGTGGAGAATATCTTAGTGAAGATTTTACCAGTTATCTCAAAGAGAATGAGATTCTCTCACAGTGGATACCTCCAGGAACACCACAACACAATGGTGTGTCTGAAAGGAGAAATCGAACTTTATTAAATATGGTGAGATCTATGATGGGGTTCACTGATCTTCCAATAAACTTATGGGGATATGATTTGGAAGAAACAACATACTTACTTAATAAAGTTGTCACTAAGTCAGTCTCTACAACACCATATGAGATATGGAAAGGATGTAAGTCTAACCTTAAACATATTAAAGTTTGGGTTGTCCAGCTTATGTTAAGAGACTACAGTCTGATAAACTTGACTCAAGATCTGATAAGTATAGGTTCATTGGGTATCCCAAGAAAATAATGGGATATTATTTCTATCACTCTTCTAACCATAAAGTGTTTGTGGCCAGAGGAGCAACCTTTTTGGAAAGGAAATTTCTTTTAGAAGGAAATTATAATGGAGAAATAGAACTTGATGAAGTTCAAGAAACTAATGAATCAACACAACATAAGGATCATAAGACCCAAGTTGAAGAACCTTTATTGGATGTTTTGAAGTTGTCAAGGAAGTTGCCATCTTCAATGGTTGAAGTTCAAGAACTAAATTAAGTTCAAGAACGGGTTAATAAACCAGTTTCAAACTAAATTGAACAACAACCATATCTAGTACAAGGTGAACAGGTTGTACAAGTACCTCTTAGAAGGTCTACACGAGAACGTCATGTACCAACTAGATTAAATTTATTGGTACAAGATGATGTATCAAATGAGGTTGATCATAATGATGATGACCCTAAGACCTATGAAGAGGCTATACAAAGTTCCGATTATGAGAAGTGGCAAAAGGCCATGGAATCCGAAATGGAATCCATGAAGGAAAATAAAGTATGAACTTTAGTTGAACCTTCAAAGGATATAAAACCTATAGGTTGTAAATGGGTTTTTAAGAAAACTATTGGAGCAGACAAAAAGGTGGAGACCTACAAAGCCTGTCTTGTTGCCAAGGGATATCGTCATAAAGAAGGAGTCGACTACGACGAGACGTTCTCTCCTGTGGCAATGCTCAAATCTATTCGAATTTTGCTTGCTATAGCAGCATACTATGATTATGAAATATAGCAAATAGATGTGAAAACAGCTTTTCTTAATGGTGAGCTAAAAGAGGATGTGTACATGACACAACCTGAAGGTTTCACATCTTCGTCTGATCATAATAAAATTTGTAAGCTACAAAGATCCATTTATGGACTAAAACAATCTTCTCGAAGTTGGAATATTCGCTTTAGCAAGACAATTGAAAAGTTCAATTTTGTTAGATGCGAAGAAAAACCTTGTGTGTACAAAAAGATTAGTGGGAGCATAATTATATTCTTAGTGTTGTATGTTGATGATATATTGCTCATAGGGAATAACATACCGGCATTACAAAGTACCAAGATTTGGCTATCTGAACAGTTCTCCATGAAAGACTTGGGAGAAGCAGCTTATATATTAGGAATAAAGATCTATAGAGATAGATCTAGGAAGCTGCTTCGACTTTCCCAGACTTTATACATTGATACCATCTTAAAGAGGTATAATATGGATAATTCCAAAAGAGTCTATCTACCGATAGGCACTGGAATTACTCTCAGTAGGGAGGATTGTCCTAAAACACCTGAAAAGAGAGAACGCATGAGTAGGATCACATACGCTAGTACAGTGGGAGCTATCATGTATACCATGACATGTACACGTCTTGATGTGGCTTATGCACTTGGAGTGACTAGTCGATATTAGGCAAATCCTGGTGAGGAACATTGAAAGGTGGTGAAGACCATTCTTAAGTACTTAAGAAGGACTAAAGACCAATTCCTCATCTATGGGGATTTTGAGTCGAAACTTGAAGGTTATAATGATGCAAGTTTCTCTTCAGATAGAGATGATAGCAAATCTATTTCTGATTAAGTATTCACCTTAAATGGTGGTGCGGTGAGTTGGAAAAGCTCCAAACAAGCTACAGTAGCTGATTCAGTGACTGAAGCAGAATATATAGCAGCTAGTGAAGCTGCTAAGAAAGCTATATGGATAAAAAAATTCTTAACTGAACTTGGTGTGGTTCCTTCAATAGGAGGTACAATTCCATTGTTGTGTGACAACACTGGAGCCATTGCTCAAGCAAAAGAATCAAAATCACACCAAAAATCCAAACACATTCTACGAAGGGATTACTTGATAAGAGAAATCATTGGACGTGGAGACGTCTAGATTCAAAAGGTTGATGGAAAGGAAAATCTCCATACCTATTCACTAAAGCTCTTGGAGCAAAGGAGTTTGACAAGCACAAGTGGAAATTGGGAATGAAGTACAACAACAGAAAAGCAATGCTGATGTTGTTAGGGATATAGTAGATATGCCCTAGATCCAATATCATATTTGATGATTTGAACATATTTTTGTGAACATTATTTGATATAAAATATATATGGCATTTGATATTCTTTTATCATTGTTATTAGTTTCTTGATTAATTTGATAAGGTCCTTGATTAAATTTTGAGACTTGACATTGTGATGGAGATCATGATAATGAGAGTAAAGTTTCTTATAATTTAATCTAAATTTGTTCTTGATCGTAGGATTATTAATTTGGACATTAGTAATTCGGTTAGATCAATATTTATGTGATCGTCTTTATGGGATAAAGATTAGTTGATCTCATTAACTAAATTACATAGATAGATGACGCATATAGAGATATGATTATTGAACCGACTCATTGGATAATTCCTAATGGTTAGAATTACCATAAACTGTCAATAGGATATTCTCTTGAATAATGTGATGTAAGATTTTCCTTTGACCTGATATCATCATAGTAATTGACAAGTTATTTGTTGTGCTTTAATACTAGATACATATGGCCCTAGGGCGATAGTTGAAAGGATATTGGGAACGATTGAATACTTGTAGAATTAGTGATTGATCAAGATGGAATCTATCAACTCTTGGTAATGAGTTTACGCTCCATGTTGTCATGAATTATAAATGTCCAAATTAAGACCTTGGCCAGAGCAATTGAATGAAAGAAGAAATGAGTTTCTTAGGTCATTCAATGGTCGATTATATTTGACATGAACACATAGTTGGTCGCCTATTAGGATTTGACAGTTGAACCATATCCTAGGGTGATCCAGAGGTATAAGGACAAAAGGAATTACTACATTATTCTTCTATTGGTTCTTGAAAGTAAATTGTATACTCCATGCTATCTGGTCGTTAAGGAGTGTTGCTAGACGCCACCCTTGATTAGTATATTGATGTGGTCAATTTACTACCGGTTTAGTATTGAACCTATGGGGTCGCACACTTACGAGTGTTCTGATCTTTGCTAAAGGATTAATTAATTTATTATTTGATAATTAAATTAAGGAATTTAATTAGCCAAATAGATTTAGTTATTAGTCCAAATGAAATATTATTATATTCTTTGCTAGCACAGAGGATATAATTAATATTGTGAACAAATTGAAGTTTTCTATTTTTGGAATAGAAAATTAAATTATATCTCTTGGTTGATATATATATATATATATATATATATATATATATATATATATATATATATATATATATATATATATATAATTGGATTGACGTGAAAGTCAACGTCGGTTATTTCATCCCCATAAGAATGGGATTGATAATTTTAATATATATTATTACTTGAAGTCCAATTTAGAATTGGACAGCATCTTCACGTCAAAGTCCTTAAGGACGTTGGTCACGTCGTTAATCCCTTTGGAAGGGAATCTGATATTTTGCAATAAAAATTATGATGATGCTATATAAAGAGTGATGGAGAAAATTTTCCGCAATTCTTGAAAAGAAAAAATACTTTGTGAAAGTGAGAGTGTCATACCAAGCCAAAAGAGAAAATACAATTACAAGAAAAGTGTTTCTTGTTCTTCTAATTGGAATTGAGATTTTTGAGAAAAATTTCAGCACAAGTTTTTCGTTCAATTTGTTCGCGGGTTTCGTTGATCAAAGAGTTGATAGCAAAGATCAGTTTCGGTGTGGATACGCATAGAGTCTTCGCACTATCGAAGAATTTGAAACGAGACTTTCTTCACCAGGTACGTCTTAGATCCGATCTATTGACATATAAATAAATTTTTAAACACGAAAAATCTACCTAAGATTGTTATTGTCTTCCGCTGCGTGTTACGAACACCTATACGCAATCCTGCAAAAATTTTGTCGATGATCATGAAATAAAGCCTTATACATTTTTATTTCTTTCTCTTGGAAAGGTGAGATGTTTCCTCAGAAATTTTCTAATTATTTTTAATGCTCTACGTTTGGTTTCGTTGGAATTGAGGCGTTGTTGTTACTTTTGTGGCCGATAAAAAGCCAACTTCATGAATGTTGACTAATAGTGGATACTGAATTCAAAACTTTAATTATGGTTTTTTTTTCTTTTCAAATTGATTGCTTATGGACAAAGTTCAGCGATGAGTGAAATATGATTTTTTTTCCTGATGTGCTTGCAAATTTGGAAAATAAGGGAGGGACAGAAAAAGGAGGACTTAGAGTGAAACCATGTAGTACTATAGGTTATGTCAGTTATACATTTGCGTGCTTTCATGTATAATACTGTAGATACTGATCCCAATCTTTATTGGAAAAACAAAGTGAACAAACAAGCAGTATACTTCACACCTTATTTGATTGAGATGTTTATCAAAGAGCTGACTACATTTTTTTCTATTAATTGATTGCGGATCTTAATCTTTTTAGCCTTTTGGTAATTGCATAAAACTAGATAGTGACATAAGAAACAAGGACACACATTTCTTTTTCAGGCAAGTTTCTATTGTTATATACAATATTCCTTACTTCAATATTTGAATTATGGTTGGATATGCAAAGAGCTACTTATCACTCACTCTTTGGTTAGTTTTGTTCATTTTCTTACTAAAAAGCATCTCCCATGCCCTTCCTTTGGTGTTGCTGTATGGTCTGAACTATTTGTCCTTAACCCAATTCATCGACTGCTTTCACGCGCAATATAAGCTTTTATACAGTACATCTTGCATTTGTTTTGAATGTTCTGTTGTTTTCCTCTTTGAACTTATGCCGTTCATGTTCGCTGACTTCTTTGAATGAAAATCCTGAATTGCTCGTGTAAACAGGAAGTCAAAGTTGGGTATTGTAAAATCTTCACTTAAATTTTCTGTTTCTCGGGCTCTTTGGGCTGTTAACAGTTAAAAATTTGCCGGTTTGACATCCTTAATCAGGCTCTGAATGGTATAGATTAAGGTGAATTAGACAATTCTAATTGGAAAAGAATATTAGATTCTTGATGCGATACTGACATGCAAAGAATTTAAAAACCTATTTTTTTTTTTTGATATTATCTTCAAAGTAGTTTTCTGCTATGTGGGGAGGAAGCATAATTCCCATTTTTACTTTAATTGTGTACTATGACTTAGGACATTCATTCCATTTGACAGAAGTTCTCTGTCAACACATCTTTCTCATAACAATAGATTTATTATCATAGTAGTATTATATTACTCTTCCAGATCCTATATGTTAACATTCATATTCAGTTTTCTTTGCGCATGTTGGCTTGTTTGTTAAGTAGGTGTCAGTCTTTTGCCAATATGACATATGTCCAGATAAGAGGCCTCTCCAAAAAACTGAAAAAAGGTCAATCATTTGCAGAGCAGGGACAGTAAGGAGGAGAAGAGTTCTTAGCATTTTGCACCTAATGGTGGTTTGCTTAAGGTTTCTGTTGTGTGAGATAAGATACACGAACGCGCATTTCTTTTTTAAGCAATTTTCTGTTATTATATACGATCTTTCTTACTTTAATATTTGAGTTTTCTATATATCTTTTAACCTTCCTATCTTTCTATATTTTGGATAGTAAACTGGAAGATATATCCTTATATACTATTTTCATCAATTTAGAAAGGATGAAAGAGAATGAAAATAAAAAAATTAAAGAACACATGTTGAATATGTTTCTGTTTATCTTGCTAAAAAAGAATTCCTTAATCCGTTGAAACCTTAATGATAATCACTTTCATAAAGAGAGCTTGCAACTATCTTACATATGTATAATTTTGTTGTCAGTCTCGATCTTCTCTAGAGAAGAACAAAAGAAGGGGAAATGCATGTTGAAAAGTAATAATATAATTTTTTGGATATAATTCTCTACTACCTCTACTAAGCCGAAGTATTCATTTTAGATTTTGTTCATTACGTTGTAAATTTTATGTTTTCTCGCAGATGCCTTTTTTCCCTTCCATGTCTTTGTTACATTCAGGGATTTGAACCGATGTGAAGAATATGAATTCCTAAAGGTAAGGGGGATGGATACATGGTGCATTTCGAGTTTGAGAATTTCACTAAAAGATCTGAACTTCTCAGATTAATAGAAAATTGCGTTGTATCAATCCTGGACTCTATTCATATAACAAAGCTTTAATAGACATATATAACTTACATATTATATGCAATAGCGAAAGGATAGGCTGTCTCAGTTGCGCTGCTAAATACTTCTTTATGGAATTGCTGCCTAAGTACTAATTTATGTGTTCAAGGGAAAAGAAGCATATGCAAGATAGCTTTCCAGAAAGAGAGAAATATCTTAACTTCATATTCATCTAGAAATTAGATGTTTGAGAGTTTAAGAAATCACCAATAATTCTTTCACAGTTTTTAACATCTTTTTAGTTAGTTAGAAGCGAATATACGCTAAACAACATGGTAAATTTATATTTCAAGTTGACTTTCCCATGTGGAGAATTATATATGATATTAGTTGGGTTCAAATATATGTCCTCAACAAAAAAAAAACATAATTTAAATACTAAAACATTAATTTTGATGTGATATTATAAATAAGATATAAATACCAATATACTACAATTAGTTCCTTTTAATATTGACCGTGCATCGCGCGGGTACTAATACTAGTATAACACTATAATTAAGTATTAGCCATAGAATCCGAAACTGAAATGATGGATTTTTGGACATAAAATATGTTTATACAGTTAAAAAAAGTTACATTTCTACATAAAACGCAGTATAATACTGCTTTTTACTTTAATGGAAAGTTAGTCGTTAAAGTAAAACACAGTACTATACTATATTTTACTAAAAAATTAATTTTTTATAGAAAAATGCAGTATAGTACTACGTTTAAGGAAAACGTAGTATTATACTGCGTTTTCCTATAAAAAAAATATAACCCTCTTTCTTCCCCACGACAGAACCAGTCGACAACTTTCAAAAAAAACCCCACCATTTCTGTTGGTCCCCTCCCCCCCCCCCCCCATCGATTTAAAAAAAATTGTTGGGTCCCACCCGTCACACAAAAAGTGAAAAGCGTAGGACCCGCATACAACCCAAGCCTTGGATTCCTTCTTTCGGGGGTTAAAATTTCAAATTTTCGATATTTCAAAAAACATAAGTCGAGGTATTCCTATTTAGTTTTGTCGAAACTCGTAGAGCATATGCATATTTATTTTCTTGAATGTATTTCCACGTTGATTTGTCTTATGTTTTGATTAAATTTGTATGTTATTTTTACCCGGATTGAATTATTAGTTAGTGTTTTAAAAAAATAGTTAAAACTTGAGAAATTATTTTTATTGTTAATGAAATTGTTCACAAATATCTTTTACTGTTTTATATATAATTTCGTGAATGTTATGTTCATATGTTTGTTGTTTTTATTTAGTTTAGATTATTTATTTGCTTAAAGAATAGTGGCCTTTTAGCGTAGTAAAATATAGAGCCTTATAGCGTAGTAAAATATAGAGCCTTTTATCGTAGTAAAATATGGAGCCTTTTAGCGTAGAGTCTTAATAGTTTAAGTATGTACTAACTACAAACTCTATCCAATTACACTTTACAAAATTAATTATTTAATTTATAAAATAAACTTACAAAACTAACAAATTAATATATGTTGTCAAATTAAATATCGAGCGTGGAACTCATAGTTGTATACCTTGTCCAATTAAAAATTAATTATTTAATATATAAAACTAACAAAATTCTAAAAATATTGAAATTAACACAAAAAAAAATTAAGGATAGCTTGGTGCTACTGGGCCTCAAAAATTACTTTGTCTAATTAAAAATTAATTATTTAATTTATAAAACTAACAAAATTCTAAAAATATTCAAATTGACACACAAAAAAATTAAGAATAGCTTGGTGCTATTGGGCCTCAAATATCGAGCCTGGTACCCATAGATAATTACTCTGTCTAATTAAATAATTAATTATGTAATTTATTAAACTAACAAAATTTTAAAATTATTGAAATTGACACACATAATAATTAAGGATAGCTTGGTGCTACTGGGCCTCAAATAACGAGCCTGGAACTCATAGATAATTACTCTGTCCAATTAAATAATTAATTATTTAATTTATTATAACACAAACACACAATTAATATTGTTTAAATTATAGTAGACGACATGGACTTGCCGCCTGTGCATCCTAGACCAGCAGCGTGTCACGACCCTAACCTCGAACTCGGTCGTGATGGCGCCTCTCGTGAAGATAAGGCCAGCCAGACCAAAACAGACCACCTCTTTTAAACAGTTAAATACCATAAGTAGTTCTAAAACATGATATAGTAACCATAATTTGCGGAAATAATGATAACAACAGTAGAAATCATCCCGACACAGCCCAAATCGGGGTGTCACAAGTCATGAGCAACTAAGAAATCCGGATACTAGTCTACTAAATGTGAGCACGTGATTTTTTGCCTTAACGAAAACTACTCCAAAAATAAATCAAAAAATAAAATAAATTTCTTTTATTGTGTAATTTTTGAATTTTGCGTGGTGTTAAATATTTGTGTTATGTCTGTAATGTTTACTTTGTCATAATAAAATGAAAAAATAAAATAAAATACATGTTGCATGCATATAGGATTTAATTATGCATTTAAGAGATAATTTAAATAAAATCACAAAAATATGCATTGGTTCTATTTTAAATGTTTCACTGTGTGATTAATGTTTTGACTATGTGTTAAACAATTGTTATGAAGTACTTAATATTTTTGTGTAAGGTTAAAAATTGTTTTATAATTTTTATTAGGATTTTTTATAATTTAAATAAAATTAGAAAATATATATAAATTGTGAAAGGAAATTGGACCTGGATTAAAATCCAGGCCCAAGTGAATTAATTCCCCCCCCCCCCCCCAGCCCAATCCAAAATAGCCTGTCCGGTCCAATTCAATGCAGCTACGCCAAACGACGTCGTTTGGTGATCATTCATCAAGGGCCGTTGGATTAAGTCCATCCAACGGCCAAGATTTCATCACCCTAACCCAAGACCCTTACCCGATCCAATACCCGGTTCAACCCGTCCCCCTAACTTAAACCAAACGACACCGTTTGGTTAAGTGAATAGATCTCAGCCATCCATCCTGCCTAATCCAACGGTCCATATCCACCCACCATTCCCCTATATAAACCCATAATCCTTTACCCGGCCCCCTAACTAAACACCCCCCTCTCCGCGCTCCGTTTCATCATCGTTCCAAACAGACCCCTAACCCTAGCCGCCCCTATTCCCCTTCGCCTGAAACCCGGTGGCATCAACGCCGCCGGTCACCATCTTGACACCCCAGAACCCCCTGAACACCCTCTATCCGAATATGTTACCTGCTTGGTTCGAATCTCCCTGAAGGTTCTCGAATCTTCATTTGAAGATTCGAGCCAAGTTCAGATCTAAACCTAACAGTCCCAAATCGACACCATAGCTTCCCCTAGTCACCCTGAGTATGGATCTATTGTTTGTTTGGTTCGAATCAGTTCTGAACTTCTCGAATCTTCTTTTGAAGATTCGGACCAAACAAGAACAAACTCAGATCCGTTTCAAACTAACACCAAATGACCCCTAGGCTACCCTCACCCTTGTGTCATGTTTGGTTCTTCTCGAATCTGATCAGAAAGGGTTAAATCCCAAATCGAATTTTTAAGAACCCTAAAAATACTAAACTTCCGGATTCTGTTCAGATTAAGTAAAGATTGAGGTTCAATCGACCTTAGTCGAAGTATTTTCAGTGGAAAATACTTCGACTAAGGTTTGTTTGATTTCAAACAAAAATCCAAATCAAAGTTGAGTTCGAGTCGGATTAAAATTGAAGATTCAAAGGTATTTTTTCTATTTCTGTTTGTGATATTCTGTATGTATTTTCGTTTGTTTAATAACTTGTGGATTTTTCATATTTTTGTTTTGATTAATTTTGTTATAATGTTCCCTACCCGTCTACTTGATTTCTAAAGTGAAATGTTTCTGTTGGTTATGATTGTTTACAATGTGTGTAATCGACTCGATTAAGTTCGTCGATTAGTTATATTACGAATTTTCATTTCTGAAAATGCTGACTAAAACAGTCTGCTTCTATTGTTTTAGACTAATTATTGACAAATGTTGTAAATAGTCAACTGATTAATACTCGTCAATTAAATCATGTTTGTTTGTGAATCAGTGAATTCAAATGTATGCTGTATATGTTGTTTTCTGAACAGGGCATTGTCAGTATATTGACAATGCTCCTGAGTATGTTTGATCTTAGTTCAATTATAAGATCAGTTTGCATTATCATGCTGAACTCAGAGTAATATTGTCAAGTTTGAGTTCAAATTTACAAATGATGATTAGATGTAATTGTGATAGAATGTTTACATTCTTAGGATTCAGTCCAGAACCTAAGAGAATTGGTTATAGCTGTGTTAAATCAGGTTGATAATTAAGTTTGAACAGATTTTTAAATCTGTTTTGTAAATTCTGTTATGATTTTTGCATTTAAGGCAGTAATAATAGTGATCACAGTAGGTATTTCTGGGTTAGAAACAGTAGGGTAATGTGATAATAGTAGTGGGCTGAAAGTGGAATGTAATGGCTATAATTTAAGTAATAAAGGGGGAACAAGGGATAATGGGGCTGCTGAAAATCATGTTAGGATCACATAAAGTATTAAAAAGTAGTTTTAATGGAAACTTTCTAATTTTTAAAGGGATAAAGGGTCCAGCCACCATGACAAAGGTGCAACCAGCCCTGTATAAATACAAGAGCTGGACAGCTTAAAAGAACAGACCTTAGAGAATTTTAAGAGAGACTTTAAGAGATTTTGAAGAGAGAAAAAATCAGTTTTCAGAGAGAGGGGCAGTTTTTTCAGAAAAACAGAGATTTTAAGGACTGAGATTTTGAAGAAAAGAAAAGAACTCAGATTTTTTTTTAAGAAAAGGAAAGAGAGGAAGAAAACAGAAAAAGAAATAGAAAAGAGAACATTCACACATACACACACAATCTGAAACAGATACAAAGGCAGAAACAGAAAAATCAGAAATAGGAGTTTGAAACAGATAGAGGAAAGAAACTGAAATCTGAAAAATGTTATTTTTCTAGAATCTGTCCGTTGTTTGCTTGTGAATATTGTTCGGTTCAAATCTGAAATTTTTCTCAAGCTTCTGTCACTATTCATCTGGGTTCCTCGGGTCTTATTATTGCTCAAATCTGTGGAAAAACTGGTATTCTGCTGATTTTGTTACTACTACTACTGCTGAAATTTACTCTTCCTACCTTCATTTTCAGGTACATGTCTTTTAAATTTTATGTTGGAAAGAAATTCAGCATGACGGATTGATGAAGATTGAAATGCAATTTTATTTTTCTAAGTTTGTTATTATAAATTTTAGTTCTCACTTCATTTTGCTTCATATAGAAGTATGCTCGACATGTTAATTATCAGTTGATCATTTTCCTTTGAAATTCATACAATTATTGTAATAACTTTACCTATTACAGAATTTCATTAAGGTATAATTATGATTGAATTGGTAAGATAAGGAACATGGCATGAAGTTGGTTATTAGTTAATTCCTATGACATGGTTAGCCAGATATAGAGAATTCTGAAATATCAAGAAATCGCATGGTTAGTGCATTTCGATTGTATGGTTATGGATTAAGGTTAGATATTTTTTTTGAATAAAGAGTAATATAAAATGTCAAAAACTATATGTCAAGCTTTACATGGTTTAGTTATAGGTTGAATGGTGTGAATTATATGTTCATATATGGCGTGATAATAGGTACATATATAACCACTAATGGATGATGAGTCGTTGTACCTCATTATGATGTTAAAATGCTATGTATGTTTTAAATATACAACTATGTTGCATGTAAGGCAATATTATTAATCGATTTGCATAATAATTCCCTTTCTCAAGCAATTTGGTGCTTATCTGCCATCATAAACAATTTAATAAAAATAATTTTGCCTATTAGATTAAAAACAAGTACATGAGATGAGGCGTATAAGAACAAATCACGACACTTTATATCATGGTAAATAAAAGTAGAATTTGCATTAATTAAGATAAATAAAAATTGTTCAAAAATACTTCTTCCCTTCATAAATTATTTTCGTGAGTTTTCATATGGCATTCAACCTTTGGTGCATGTATATGTTGTATTTGTGAAGGATAGTACTAATCATGTTCTTATTTTACTTTGAATTTGAATAGTCTTGGGATGAACATAATTAATACTCGGAAATTATAGTCAACGATCAATATTTAATAAATCGTGATTTTCTTTTAAAAGAATTTAAAGATATCCCTTGAATATGAATTTCTAGTACTTTCATATAAAAATGTGTATATACAACAAACAAATTTGTGGAAAAATCCCTAATATCATTACAAATATTTTTGCGCAATTAGGGATACGTTCGCGTACCCTGATTATATTTTTAAAAGCAAAATTCGGATTATGCGTACGCGCAATTTCGAGCGAATATTTAATAAAAGGATTTTTTCAAAGGCGTTAAATTAATTTCACAAAAACTCGCGATATGCGGTTAAATATTTAAGAAAAACGAATATTCTTGATTCAACACAATTTCGAAAAAAAAAAGATTGCTTAATATATTATCAAAAGTTATTGTGTACATGTACGCGTGACACAATTCCGCATTTTTTTAAATTTGTAACACGAATATACGTACGCGTAATTCGATTCAAAGAAGGGTCCTTAATCACAATAAGTAAAAGCGGTAGAAAAATCACGTAACAAAAAGTATTTAATAAAAATCAAGACAATTAAGCCAATAATAAAAACAGTTAAGCGACCGTGCTAGAACCACGGAATTCGGAAATGCCTAACACCTTCTTCCGGATTAACAGAATTCCTTACTCAGGATTTCTGGTTCGCAGAATAATAAACAGAGTCATATTCTCCTCGATTCAGGGATTAAAATTGGTGACTTGGGACGCCTTAAAATTCCCAGGTGGCGACTCTTAAATGATTAAATAAATCCCGTTTCGACTGTCCTTCGATTGGAGAAAACTCCCCACGCGCCCCGCGGACGCGGCAAAAAAGGAAAGGATTACATGTTTAGATTAGAAAGAGTAAGAAATCTAGGATCCCCTCTTCTTGTTTCCTTTGTTAATTTTTGGTAACAAATTAGATACAAAAGAAATATCCCGGAGAGCACGCAATTCTATTTTTTGTTCTAAAAACTGATTTTCATTTTTTTTTTTAATTTTTTTTTTCTTTTCTTCTCTTTGCTCTTAGTATTCAAGAAATTCCAAGACTTACCAAGAACGAAATCTTGATAAAAACCGCTCTGATACTTAGGAGGGAAAATAATGTTAGACCCCAAGCTAGGAGAAATGTACCCCATGCTCCCATTGTAAATCAAGAAAACCCTATAGATGATTTTAATGATATTGATTTTGATAGGGTGGGAAGAGATAGGAGGGGACAAAGAGGTAGAGTAGAAGATGATAATATAAGTAGTATAAAGATGAAGATGCCATCATTCAAGGGAGCAAGGGACCCAGACTTGTACCTTGATTGGGAGAGAAAGGTTGAAGCCATCTTTGATTGTCATAACTACTCTGAGGGTAAGAAAGTTAAACTTGCTGTTGTTGAGTTTTCTGACTATGCTGCTATTTGGTGGAAAAAGCTTGCTAGGGACAGATTGCAAGAAGGAAAAACACCAATCGCTTAACGAATATTCTTGATTCAACACAATTTCAAAAAAAAAAGATTGCTTAATATATTATCAAAAGTTATTGTGTACATGTACGCGTGACACAATTCCGCATTTTTTTAAATTTGTAACACGAATATACGTACGCGTAATTTGATTCAAAGAAGGGTCCTTAATCACAATAAGTAAAAGTGGTAGAAAAATCACGTAACAAAAAGTATTTAATAAAAATCAAGACAATTAAGCCAATAATAAAAACAGTTAAGCGACCGTGCTAGAACCACAGAATTCGGAAATGCCTAACACCTTCTTCCGGATTAACAGAATTCTTACTCAGGATTTCTGGTTCGCAGAATAATAAACAGAGTCATATTCTCCTCGATTCAGGGATTAAAATTGGTGACTTGGGACGCCTTAAAATTCCCAGGTGGCGACTCTTAAATGATTAAATAAATCCCGTTTCGACTGTCCTTCGATTGGAGAAAACTCCCCACGCGCCCGCGGGCGCGGCAAAAAAGGAAAGGATTATATGTTTAGATTAGAAAGAGTAAGAAATCTAGGATCCCCTCTTCTTGTTTCCTTTGTTAATTTTTGGTAACAAATTAGATACAAAAGAAATATCCCGGAGAGCACGCAATTCTATTTTTTGTTCTAAAAACTGATTTTCGTTTTTTTTTTAATTTTTTTCTTTTCTTCTCTTTGCTCTTAGTATTCAAGAAATTCCAAGACTTACCAAGAACGAAATCTTGATAAAAACCGCTCTGATACTTAGGAGGGAAAATAATGTTAGACCCCAAGCTAGGAGAAATGTACCCCATGCTCCCATTGTAAATCAAGAAAACCCTATAGATGATTTTAATGATATTGATTTTGATAGGGTGGGAAGAGATAGGAGGGGACAAAGAGGTAGAGTAGAAGATGATAATATAAGTAGTATAAAGATGAAGATGCCATCATTCAAGGGAGCAAGGGACCCAGACTTGTACCTTGATTGGGAGAGAAAGGTTGAAGCCATCTTTGATTGTCATAACTACTCTGAGGGTAAGAAAGTTAAACTTGCTGTTGTTGAGTTTTCTGACTATGCTGCTATTTGGTGGAAAAAGCTTGCTAGGGACAGATTGCAAGAAGGACAAGCACCAGTTGCTACTTGGGCTGAGATGAAGAGGGTGATGAGGAAGAGATTCGTGCCATCACACTTTCAACGAGAGCTACAACAACGTCTTCAAACATTGAAGCAAGGGTCCATGTCTGTGGATGAGTACTTTAAGGCTATGGATATGGCTATGATCCAAGCTAATTGTACAGAGGAAGAAGAGGCTACAATGGCTAGGTTTTTAAATGGTTTAAATAAGGAAATAGGTGATGTAGTAGAATTACAACAATATGTAACAATAGATGAGTTAGTTGATTTGTCTGTAAAGATAGAAAATCAAAATAAAAGAAAGCAGACTAGCTCGTGGAAAGGTCGGACAAGCACCATCTCCAAGAAGCCATGGCCATATAATGAAATGAAGAGTTCTTCTAGACCTCAAGAAGACAAGGGTAAAGGTAAATTTGAGAACAAAGAGGGAGGTAAAACCTTTAACCCTAAACCTTTTACACCTTCTAGTTCTATTCAATGTCATAAATGTAAAGGAAGGGGACATATGATGCATGAATGTCTAAGTAGAAGAAACATCATTCTTAGAGAAGATGGAGGATATGAGAGTGAAAAAGGTGAGGGAGAAGAAGAGGGAGATGTGAGTGATGAAGATGATGTAGAACTACCTAATGAGGGCATGATTGGGGTAGTTAGAAGGATTATGACTATCAATTTGGCAAGCAATAGTGAAGAACAAAGGGAGAATATATTCCATACGGAACTGGCTTTGGAGGTGGAGACTGTGGTGTCTGAGAGGTAGTGCCTCGGTAGTGCTGATAAATGGGAAAACTTGGGGATAATTCAGTGGTGATATTATCCTGAGTTTGGGTCTTTGATGGAGCAGGGTTATTTGGGTAAGATGGGGGTAACTGTCCTGTAGACCAAGCTTGGTACATCTCAGCCATTTGCTGCTTGAGATTAAACATCTCTTCTTTCATTTTCCCAACATCCATTTCTTCTATTTCCATACCTGTGTTAACATCTGGGATAGACATACTTTCGAGTATTGGTCCTTTTGATCTTGTGTGATAGTGATAATATGTCAGTATACTCTTTAGAAAAACTAACTGCTTGAATTCTGAAATGAACAAACTTGTTAGTTTTGAGAGTTTAATACATATATAATCACACGTTGAGATGCAATGATCCTAGACAAATAATCCCTTTCTATTATGTATTTTCTCGGTTGCTTGTGTCGTCCCAGCTTTTCTTGAAATTTTTATTGTTATTCATTTTTTATTTATTATATATATCTTTTATCGTGGTGGTCGAATCTGAGAGATTGCCTACGTATCATGTTCTTACATGAATCAGACCTTGCGTAGTTCGGACCAAAGGCAATCATTTTTATTCATTACACAAAGATGGAATTACATTTGAAAAATTTTTAAGAAAATGGCTTGAAAACACACACACTTAAATCAAAATAAAAGATACAATTCTTAACATCTCCCAACATGCCCCACTTTCCATTTTTGTTGTCAAAATATCGGATTATCTGCTCAATGTGGTGCTTGACCCGGATGGCCTCCCAGCGTACGATACATCCTTTCCAACTCTATTGCTAGATGACGAGCAAAAGTGGGCGCATGCTCTGTAAATGCTTCATAATCCATTCCTTGGCAGTTTACATAACTTTGAGATGTGAAGACTGTCAGGTCGTGGATTTGTGCCCTGAAACCTTGGAGACGTTGGTCTTGGTCTTGTAATTGCTGCTGACGAGTGGTGGCTATATCTCTTACGCGGGTCTCACGATCTAGAGCTGATTCTAACAAAGCTCGGAGTCTGGCCTGCTCTAATCTTGCTTGCGCTCTTTCCCTGTCGAGGTCTGCTTGTTGGTGTTCTCTGTTGCATCTTCTTGCCTCTTCTAGTTGTGCACGAAGCTGGTCTTCTGATCGCATCCAATAGTCTTTTTCCTTATTGAATTGTGCCTTGTCTTTTTCGGACTGCCTATCTTGGCGTTCCTTGTTAGATCTGGCTTCTTCGTTTAATTGTTGGATCTTTTCTTTTGCTTTGCTCAATGCCCTTTCATTTTCCGCAAGAATGAAATCATAATCTTGCATTCTTTCAAAGAGATTGGCGATGGTTTTTTGATCCTTCCAGCTCCTCTTTGGCGTTTCAGAAATCCTTTTCATTTTTTGGAATCGAGCATGAAGATTTTCATTCTCACAAGCTAGACTCTTTTTCTCGCCTTCGGCTTCTTGTTCTTGCAAATCTTTCTCCAGATTGAGGCTTCTTAGATTTTCTTTTAAGGCATGGATAGTTGCTTTGTACCCTTTTTCTTTTTCTCCCCAGATCAACCGCTCTTGGATTTTATCATTGAAGTTTTGAACATGGGGTCTTTTTGTTGGCCTTTTCAGCTCAGGTTCTGGTACATCATCCATGCGAGACCGTTTTTCGAACCACCTTGCATATCCAGGATTCATCTCACCCTTTGTAGTGTCTGGGACTTGAGTATCACTTTTCAAGTATCGACATCCATTCCACATCTGCTGAAGTAGAGCTTTGGGAATAGTGGCTTCTGGGTGTAATTCGATTACTTGCATACTCAAATCTTCATCATCAGGAACTATTTGATATCTTCCTAGTTGCCTTAAGACTCTTAGTGGTGCATACGGCTGAATGCTTCTTAGTCCCAATAGTAGTAGATAACTATTTGAGGTTGACATATGTATTACTTCCCTCATCGGGAGCCATCCCAGAGTCCATTCAATTCGATTCGCCGTTAAAGCCTTTAGATGAGATACCCATGCTTCTATCCCTTCTGGAGCTTGATAATTTTTTGTTCTTTCCTCATAGCTCTCGATGCAATTATCATTTTTTGACCCATATTGTATGATCTTGGGCTGTTGTTGGAGATGCTCCATCACCCACATTTGCAACAAAATTTTGCATCCTTCGAAGACCGTTGCTCCTGATTTACATAAAGTCAGAGCTCGATAAATATCTGATAGAATGATGGGGACAAGGGTGTGATTTTCTTTAGTGGTGAGGATTTGCACAACTTTTGCTGTGCGAATATCAATTGTTCGCTCTTTATTTGGGAAGACCATGACTCCTAGAAAAGCCACCATGAAAGCAAATCGACGGTGAATTTGCCAAGTGTCTTTGTTTTGCTTATTAGTAAGGCCTTTTTCATAAATTTCAAACCCATCTGACTTTCCGAACCTTGAATACAAAAAGTTGAAGGAACAACATCCATTGATGACATTGCTTTTCCTGATTTGACTGCTGATGTTCAAAAGACCGAAGAATCGATGTACTGAAGGAGCCTTTGTGAATATCAAGCTTTGATTTCTTAAACTTCCGTCAAAACCAGTATATCCAGCTATCTCCTCTAATGTAGGAGTAAGCTCGAAGTCAGAGAAACGAAAAACATTGTGAACAGGATCCCAGAAAGTTACTAACGCCGCAATCAGATCATCACGAGGTTTAACTTTCATAATGTCCGTGAGATTTCCCAAATGCTTGACGACCCATTTTTGACTGTCTTCGCCTAAATCATACCACCACATTTGAAGCTGACATAGAAATTCTTCCGTACTTGTGGATGAGGGGCTTTGTGTGATGCTCATTTTGTATCTGAAATTTAATTTTGATAAAGTCAAAATTCATTTTTGAAAATTTATACTAAAAAAAAAGTAATTTTCGAATTTTTTATTTATTTATTAAATACCTTTATTTCAAGATTTAAAACCTTTTCTCTTTTTTTTTCGAAATTTAAAACAACCCATTTTATTCCTTTCTTCTTACCATGATTTTATTTAAACTGGTCAACAAGCATGTTCGAGGCAAATGAATGCACAAGTAACAAGTAGGATGCATCATGATGGTCTTTTTATTTTGGGTTCACCTGTCCTAGACAGACCCAACCCCTGTGTTGAGTCTCCAAGGCCAAATGCATATGATGCAAATATTCGTTCCTACTAGGGATCCGGTACATGGCTGAGTTATTCTAAGTGTAAAACCTTAGGTTGATTGTTCTAAACCTGGCTTACCCAAACAGACAGTTTGAGCCGAAGCGGGGGCAACGTACCGGGAGCACGAAAGTCTGCCCGGCCTAGTTACTTGTCCCAACTCCGTCTTATTTGGTACGACTCTAACAGAAAGGTGGGTCACGCGCACGTGTACACCATAAATTCAGAAGACTCAGAAAGAAGGGGGTTTCGTAGCAGTTGTATATATTCACAATTCAAATAATATTAAAGCGGTAAAAAAACATTTAGCATATTAGCATATAAACAGTTGAAAATCATATAGTAAATAAAGCCAATTAACACAGATATTTTAAGCTCGAATTCTTTAAACCCTAAACCAATGGTTCTGGGTTACAGAACACTTTTATCCCCAGCAGAGTCGCCAGAGCTGTCGCACCTCCTTTTTGCCGCGCGCGTGGGGAGTTTTCTCCAATCGAAGGACAGTCGAAACGGGATTTATTTAATCATTTAAGAGTCGCCACCTGGGAATTTTAAGGCGTCCCAAGTCACCAATTTTAATCCCTGAATCGAGGAGAATATGACTCTGTTTATTATTCTGCGAACCAGAAATCCTGAGTAAGGAATTCTGTTAATCCGGAAGAAGGTGTTAGGCATTTCCGAATTCCGTGGTTCTAGCACGGTCGCTTAACTGTTTTTATTATTGGCTTAATTGTCTTGATTTTTATTAAATACTTTTTGTTACGTGATTTTTCTACCGCTTTTACTTATTGTGATTAAGGACCCTTCTTTGAATCGAATTACGCGTACGTATATTCGTGTTACAAATTTAAAAAAATGCGGAATTGTGTCACGCGTACATGTACACAATAACTTTTGATAATATATTAAGCAATCATTTTTTTTTTCGAAATTGTGTCGAAACAAGAATATTCGTTTTTCTTAAATATTTAACCGCATATCGCGAGTTTTTGTGAAATTAATTTAACGCCTTTGAAAAAATCCTTTTATTAAATATTCGCTCGAAATTGCGCGTACGCATAATCCGAATTTTGCTTTCAAAAATATAATCAGGGTACGCGAACGTATCCCTAATTGCGCAAAAATATTTGTAATGATATTAGGGATTTTTCCACAAATTTGGTTGTTGTATATACACATTTTTATATGAAAGTACTAGAAATTCATATTCAAGGGATATCTTTAAATTCTTTTAAAAGAAAATCACGATTTATTAAATATTGATCGTTGACTATAATTTCCGAGTATTAATTATGTTCATCCCAAGACTATTCAAATTCAAAGTAAAATAAGAACATGATTAGTACTATCCTTCACAAATACAACATATACATGCACCAAAGGTTGAATGCCATATGAAAACTCACGAAAATAATTTATGAAGGGAAGAAGTATTTTTGAACAATTTTTATTTATCTTAATTAATGCAAATTCTACTTTTATTTACCATGATATAAAGTGTCGTGATTTGTTCTTATACGCCTCATCTCATGTACTTGTTTTTAATCTAATAGGCAAAATTATTTTTATTAAATTGTTTATGATGGCAGATAAGCACCAAATTGCTTGAGAAAGGGAATTATTATGCAAATCGATTAATAATATTGCCTTACATGCAACATAGTTGTATATTTAAAACATACATAGCATTTTAACATCATAATGAGGTACAACGACTCATCATCCATTAGTGGTTATATATGTACCTATTATCACGCCATATATGAACATATAATTCACATCATTCAACCTATAACTAAACCATGTAAAGCTAGACATATAGTTTTTGACATTTTATATTACTCTTTATTCAAAAAAAAAATCTAACCTTAATCCATAACCATACAATTGAAATGCACTAACCATGCGATTTCTTGATATTTCAGAATTTTCTATATCTGGCTAACCATGTCATAGGAATTAACTAATAACCAACTTCATGCCATGTTCCTTATCTTACCAATTCAATCATAATTATACCTTAATGAAATTCTGTAATAGGTAAAGTTATTACAATAATTGTATGAATTTCAAAGGAAAATGATCAACTGATAATTAACATGTCGAGCATACTTCTATATGAAGCAAAATGAAGTGAGAACTAAAATTTATAATAACAAACTTAGAAAAATAAAATTGCATTTCAATCTTCATCAATCGGTCATGCTGAATTTCTTTCCAACATAAAATTTAAAAGACATGTACCTGAAAATGAAGGTAGGAAGAGTAAATTTCAGCAGTAGCAGCAGTAACAAAATCAGCAGAATACTAGTTTTTCCACAGATTTGAGCAATAATAAGACCCGAGGAACCCAGATGAATAGTGACAGAAGCTTGAGAAAAATTTCAGATTTGAACCGAACAATATTCACAAGCAAACAACGGACAGATTCTAGAAAAATAACATTTTTCAGATTTCAGTTTCTTTCCTCTATCTGTTTCAAACTCCTATTTCTGATTTTTCTGTTTCTGCCTTTGTATCTGTTTCAGATTGTGTGTGTATGTGTGAATGTTCTCTTTTCTATTTCTTTTTCTGTTTTCTTCCTCTCTTTCCTTTTCTTAAAAAAAATCTGAGTTCTTTTCTTTTCTTCAAAATCTCAGTCCTTAAAATCTCTGTTTTTCTGAAAAAACTGCCCCTCTCTCTGAAAACTGATTTTTTTCTCTTCAAAATCTCTTAAAGTCTCTCTTAAAATTCTCTAAGGTCTGTTCTTTTAAGCTGTCCAACTCTTGTATTTATACAGGGCTGGTTGCACCTTTGTCATGGTGGCTGGACCCTTTATCCCTTTAAAAATTAGAAAGTTTCCATTAAAACTACTTTTTAATACTTTATGTGATCCTAACATGATTTTCAGCAGCCCCATTATCCCTTGTTCCCCCTTTATTACTTAAATTATAGCCATTACATTCCACTTTCAGCCCACTACTATTATCACATTACCCTACTGTTTCTAACCCAGAAATACCTACTGTGATCACTATTATTACTGCCTTAAATGCAAAAATCATAACAGAATTTACAAAACAGATTTAAAAATCTGTTCAAACTTAATTATCAACCTGATTTAACACAGCTATAACCAATTCTCTTAGGTTCTGGACTGAATCCTAAGAATGTAAACATTCTATCACAATTACATCTAATCATCATTTGTAAATTTGAACTCAAACTTGACAATATTACTCTGAGTTCAGCATGATAATGCAAACTGATCTTATAATTGAACTAAGATCAAACATACTCAGGAGCATTGTCAATATACTGACAATGCCCTGTTCAGAAAACAACATATACAGCATACATTTGAATTCACTGATTCACAAACAAACATGATTTAATTGACGAGTATTAATCAGTTGACTATTTACAACATTTGTCAATAATTAGTCTAAAACAATAGAAGCAGACTGTTTTAGTCAGCATTTTCAGAAATGAAAATTCGTAATATAACTAATCGACGAACTTAATCGAGTCGATTACACACATTGTAAACAATCATAACCAACAGAAACATTTCACTTTAGAAATCAAGTAGACGGGTAGGGAACATTATAACAAAATTAATCAAAACAAAAATATGAAAAATCCACAAGTTATTAAACAAACGAAAATACATACAGAATATCACAAACAGAAATAGAAAAAATACCTTTGAATCTTCAATTTTAATCCGACTCGAACTCAACTTTGATTTGGATTTTTGTTTGAAATCAAACAAACCTTAGTCGAAGTATTTTCCACTGAAAATACTTCGACTAAGGTCGATTGAACCTCAATCTTTACTTAATCTGAACAGAATCCGGAAGTTTAGTATTTTTAGGGTTCTTAAAAATTCGATTTGGGATTTAACCCTTTCTGGTCAGATTCGAGAAGAACCAAACATGACACAAGGGTGAGGGTAGCCTAGGGGTCATTTGGTGTTAGTTTGAAACGGATCTGAGTTTGTTCTTGTTTGGTCCGAATCTTCAAAAGAAGATTCGAGAAGTTCCAAACTGATTCGAACCAAACAAACGATAGATCCACACTCAGGGTGACTAGGGGAAGCTATGGTGTCGATTTGGGACTGTTAGGTTTAGATCTGAACTTGGCTCGAATTTTCAAATGAAGATTCGAGAACCTTCAGGGAGATTCGAACCAAGCAGGTAACATATTCGGATATAGGGTGTTCAGGGGGTTCAGGGGTGTCAAGATGGTGACCGGCGGCGTTGATGCCGTCGGGTTTCAGGCGAAGGGGAATAGGGGCGGCTATGGTTAGGGTTCTGTTTGGAACGATGATGAACAGGAGCGGAGAGGGGGGTGTTTAGTTATGGGGCCGGGTAAAGGGTTATGGGTTTATATAGGGGAATGGTGGGTGGATATGGACCGTTGGATTAGGCAGGATGGATGGCTGAGATCTATTCACTTAACCAAACGGTGTCGTTTGGTTTAAGTTAGGGGGACGGGTTGAACCGGGTATTGGATCGGGTAAGGGTCTTGGGTTAGGGTGATGAAATCTTGGCCGTTGGATGGACTTAATCCAACGGCCCTTGATGAATGATCACCAAACGACGTCGTTTGGCGTAGCTGCATTGAATTGGACCGGACAGGCTATTTTGGATTGGGCTGGGGGGGAATTAATTCACTTGGGCCTGGATTTTAATCCAGGTCCAATTTCCTTTCACAATTTATATATATTTTCTAATTTTATTTAAATTATAAAAAATCCTAATAAAAATTATAAAACAATTTTTAACCTTACACAAAAATATTAAGTACTTCATAACAATTGTTTAACACATAGTCAAAACATTAATCACACAGTGAAACATTTAAAATAGAACCAATGCATATTTTTGTGATTTTATTTAAATTATCTCTTAAATGCATAATTAAATCCTATATGCATGCAACATGTATTTTATTTTATTTTTTCATTTTATTATGACAAAGTAAACATTACAGACATAACACAAATATTTAACACCACGCAAAATTCAAAAATTACACAATAAAAGAAATTTATTTTATTTTTTTGATTTATTTTTGGAGTAGTTTTCGTTAAGGCAAAAAATCACGTGCTCACACTAAACACTAAATCTGATACAATAGTTCTAAGAACACGAAAATGATAATATAAGGGAGGTACGGGGCTGCGTACGCCAACAGCT
Organism: Nicotiana tabacum; assembly: GCF_000715075.1. Classification (NCBI taxonomy): domain Eukaryota; kingdom Viridiplantae; phylum Streptophyta; class Magnoliopsida; order Solanales; family Solanaceae; genus Nicotiana; species Nicotiana tabacum. Next base: position 152,671,601 of record NC_134089.1, on the reverse strand, counting down.
ACCTCGTAGTCTCCGAATCACTGTCTGGACTGGGAGGATAAGCTCTTAGGAGCGGACTCTGCGATGCCTGAATCTACACACATGGTGCAGGGAGTAATGTGAGTACTCTGACTCAGTGAGTAATAATCATAAATAATGGCTGAAAGCAAGAAAACACGTAAAAGCACAAAGCAATTCTATATCAAGCAGTAAAATCACTTAAAGCAGTAAGTCCATGAAGAAATCAAATGAAATTCCTTTAAACCAAGTAAAACAGGTAATTTAGCAGGTAAATAACAAGTAGAAATCCGCCCCTCGGGCACAGTAACAATCGTTCAAGAACAGTATCAGCCCCTCGGGCTCACTCTCAGTACAGTATCAGCCCCTCGGGCTCACCCTCAGTACAGTATCAGCCCCCCGGGCTCACCCTCAGTACAGTATCAGCCCCCCGGGCTCACTCTCAGATCATGATGGGTACCCCCGCTCACTGTGGAGGTGCAAACTCCGGAGGGGCCCCTTACGGCCCAAGCGCAATATCAAGTCATCTTGTGGCATCAAATCTAGGCCCTCGGCCTCATATCAATCAAGCCACCTCGTGGCGTATAAAAAGTATCTCAGGCCCTCGGCCTCATATCACTCAGCATATCCTCACATATGTCCCTCGGCCTCACTCAGTCCGAAAATCATCACAAGCCTCTCGGGCATTAGTAAAACAGTATTTGTCAGCCCAAACATCATTTAAAATATCATTTAAGTCTCAAATCTGAGTAAAAATGGCTGAGTAACAAAATAGTGCAAAAACAGCATGATTGAGTTCAAGTAATAAGTCAAAATAGTGAGAAAATAGTGATAAAAATCCCCGAAGGGTTCAAATAGTTGGCACGAAGCCCAAGTATGGCAATCAGCCCAAATCATGATGATAACAAATAAGTTTCAGTCAAATACGCAGTAAATCATCAATCGGGACAGACCAAGTCTCAATCCCCAATAGTGCACGACCCCACGCTCATCATCCAGTGCGTGTCTCACCTCAATATAGCACTACGATGTGCAATCCGGGGTTTCAAACGCTCAGGACATCATTTGCAATCATTACTCACCTCGAACCGGCTACCACACTAGCTCGCGATGCCTTTTCTCCTTGAATCGGCCTCCACGCGTGTCGAATCTATCCAAAATCAAAACGAATACGTCACAATATGCTAAGGGAACAAAACCCAAGCGAAAACAATCGAAAAATATCGAAAATCCCAAAATTAGCAAAACTCAAGCCCCGGTCCCACTTCTCGAAACCTAAAATTTTTCACGTCATTAGAATCCTCGCCTCCCCACGAGTTCATACATATCAAAAACACAAGAATCGGAGTTCAATTGACCCTCAAATCCTTAATTTAAGCTCTCTTAAACTCAAGCCCTAAACCTCCATTTTTAGTCCTTTAATCTCTTAAATTTCGGTCCCAATCCATAAAATATTACCATAGAAGTGTGTTTTAGGTCCAAAATCCTTACCTTATCGAAGTTCCCGTGAAATCTCTCTTCAAAATCGCCCAAAGCTCCCAATTCCGAGTTCAAAAATGGTCAAACCCTTCAAAAATCGCGAAGGATGAAATATATACCTTCTTGCCAGGCATTTCTGCATCTGCGGTGCAAAACCCGCTTCTGCGGTACCGCATTTGCGGTCAAACCTCCACTTCTGCGGAATTCATTAGACCAGCCCAAAACCGCATCTGCGAACTCCCTCCGTATCTGCGATTCTGCATATGCGATCCCAATAGCCGCTTCTGCGGTCCAGCTCGCCTGGCCCCTTTCCGCTTTTACGCCCATCTCGCCGCTTCTGCGGCCCCGCACCTGCGGTCCCCAAACCACAGGTGCGAAAACACCAGAAGCAGCAAAATCTGAAGATGCAATTAACATCAAACTCCTCCTATAACCACTCGAAATCATCTTGAGGCCCCCGAGACCTCAACCAAAAGCACAAACACAACCCAATACCCCATTCAAACTTGTTCCAATCATCAAGACACCTCAAACAACGTCAGATCCATCAATTCACATCGAATTCAAACCTAAGTTTTTCTAAGAACTTCCAAAATACGTTTTTGATCAAAAACCCAACCAAACCACGTTCGAATGACCTAAAATTTTGCATACACATCCCAAATGACATAACGAAGCTACAGCAACTCTCGGAATTCCATTCCGACCCTCGGATCAAAATCTCACCTACCAACCGGAAATTGCCAAAATACTAACTTCACCAATTCAAGCCTAATTCTAAACCGGACCTCCAAAACCAATTCCGATCACACTCCTAAGTCATACATCACCTCCCGAAGCTAAACGAACCATCAGAACTCATATCCGAGCCCTCTAACTCGTAAGTCAATATTTGGTTGACTTTTTCAATTTAAACCTTCTTAAAAGAGACTAAGTGTCTCATTTCTTTCCAAATCCACTCCGAACGCAACCTACTCAATTCGATCATATAAAATACGGATAACGAAGCATAATAAAGCAGAAATGGGAGAAACGGAGCGGTAACTCATGAGACGACTGGACGGGTCATCACATCGCGGATTAGATATTAGTGTTACAAGGCAACCATAGGTCCGCCTATGTATGGAAGGGACATCTATTGGATCAGACTCCCCGCGCCAGGAGACCGGACGACTTGTGGGACTTTTTGAGGGAGAGAGCTTTCCATGCCCGTGTAGTCGATCACCTACGTGCTACGGGTTCCCTTAGGATTTTTGAAATTGGGTAGATGCAGCTCGACTGGTCTCTCACACGGCGTTGATAGAGCGGTGGCGACCAGAGACGCACACTTTTCACCTGTCCACTGGAGAGTCCACCATCACGCTTCAGGATGTTCAGGTTTTGTATGGGCTGCGTGTTGATGGACTGGACATTGCACTGCCCCAATATATAAGAGCTATGACGCGTCCCCAATATTTGAATTTGCTGGGGCAGTATACTGGTAATCAAGTCTACATCTAGGTTGAAGTGATTCTCATTGAATGTGTCCATTTTACATCTGTTCTTCTTGCTGGCACGCAACATACAGTGACAACCCATAAAGTCTCTACGGCATACATCCTTGTATACCTCCATAGTTGACTCCCTTACCATCATCTCACGACACTCTCTTATGCTGTAGATTTTTACAGCCCTGATTAGGCGAGCTTTATCAGGGAAATACATGCCCTTTGCCAGTACTGCTGGTCTAGACTCATCCCACATTGCTGATCGAATTTCGTCATCATCCATTGTGAGGGCATCCACATCCGGCATACTTGGCAAATTATCAAGGTAGGGAATATTCCGCTCATGAAATGGCATGTGGGACTCGTACACTCTTGGTCTAATGGGAGGTGGAGGAGCATGCTCCCTCGTCAGCTCAGGTTCGGCATCCACTTCCTCCTCGTCATCACCCTCATCAAGGAAGGGTGTGTCATCTCCAGACTCATCAGCATTGTTGTCATAATCACTATCACCTTCCTGACTTTGTGCATCTGCCAAATCACGAGTCAATATGTCATCTATGGGCAACTGTATAAGGTTAGGAACATCAAGTTGCTCGTTTTCACTGCACAATAAGAACAAAATGATAAGCTACTCAACTAGATAAATACTTTACATATAGCTATATCATTTTACTTACAAGTCGTACTGTGTTGACGTTCTATGATGGATATTTTCTTGTTGGTGATGACTCCCGGATAGACCACCGTGGTCCAACACGCCAGAACTACGCATATTCCAACTAGGAGAGGGGTCATAACTTGTAAAATTCATATCCGAACGGTACCCCCTATGAAAAATATGAGTGCTAATACAAATCTAATTCAAACATAAAATAAACATCGCTAAAGCGTAGAAAAATTGAAGTTTACCAGTCGTCTTGTGGATTATATAAAGTCGAAAAATTATTTTGTAGTTGCTCATTCGTTGGTGGTGACAAGTATAAATCAAGGCAAGCTCTTTCATCAGCAATCTGTCTAGCAAAAACTGCTCCAGAATAATCACCCGATGACTAGAGGTTATCCCTACTATGCACACCCTCATTATTGGAAACGTCTTCAACTTTGACGTACATTTCCAACAACTTTATAACAATAAATTCCCTGTATTAATCCGGAATACGCAAAAAATCTCTAAGAGTTTCATCATCTTCGATGTTAAACTCAGAATAATAAGCAAACCCCTGCGGAGTCACAGAATATGAAAATCTACCAGTTATTTTAAGGTTCACCAAACGTTTCCTCACACTTATTTTTTTACATAACAATGATACCAATTTATCGTACTCCATTGTAAGCGGCAATTTAACATGGCACTGTGGAGGTGAACTATACCTCATAGAATTATTCTCCATCACAACCTCACCCCCTCCCCCCTCCCCCAATATAATAAAATCCTTATTTTTGGCTCTTCAGACATTATAAAAAAATGTTTGATAAGAAGAAGAGAAGTATGAACGGAAGTTTGAAGGAAAGTTTTGAATGGATTTTCATAAAATTCTAACGCCTTTAAATAAGGCAAGTCCTAGCTTGGGGTGCAGAAATATTTTATGTAAAACGCAGTATAATACCACGTTTTATGTATTTGAATTATTGTTATGTCAGTTATCCGCAGAACACTTATTGGCGGGCCCAAAAATTAGTGTAAAACGCAGTATAATACTACGTTTAAGTAAAACGTAGTGTTATAATACGTTTTACACCAAAAACAAATTGTTAGTCCTGCAGAACACTTATTTGGTGGGCCCAAATTATTGTAAAACGCAGTATAATACTGCATTTTGCTTTAACGGCTAACTTTTTGTTAAAGTAAAATGCAGTATTATACTGCATTTTATGTAGAAACATAACTTTTTTTAATTGTATAAACGTATTTTATGTCCAAAAAAGCATCATTTCAGTTTCGGACTCGTTAGCCATGTGGCTATCAAATGGGCCCCACATTTTCAAAGATTTGTACAACACATATGGCTATGAGAAAACTCATTTCCTTGCAAAATGATAAGGCAGAATAGCCTAGGAAACATTTGTACTTATTCCGGTTTGACATCTCGGTCCTTATACTCCACAAAGTTTCATCCAGACACATCCACTCGATCAAAACTAGTATTTTGAACGCTTCTGACCATTGACCAAGCTTATGTGGCATTGAATCTGCTGAGTTGGACGAAATGTGTGAAATGCACGCGTATAAAGCGAGTGTAAACAACAAATTTGATTAAAAAAAGATTAAAAAAAGAAAATTAAAAAAAAGGAAAAAAAAGTTAAGAAATTGTTACTTTATTATTAAAAAATTCCCCCCCCCCTCCCCTTCATGTTTGTTCTTCCCCCAATCCAGCACCCCCCCCCCTCCTCGTATACTCTTCTTCTTCCCCATTCATACTTGCCTTCATATACTGTTTAGTCCCAAGATTCACCTCTTAAATATCGCAAACAAATTGTCTTTCACCTCTGATTTTTGCTTCCATTTTGTTTGTAAAAAAGAAAACCAAATCTAAATGGAAGTCAATAAATAACACTTAATTTGCTAACAATATAAGCTAGCATGTGAGATTTCATTGAAATAATAGAAGCTCGAGACCCAAATGAACATGAGTTTTCTTTTTTCTTATTCAAATAATTTATGTTCATAAAAATGATTAAGATTTTATGGGTTTTCTTGTTGAAACAATATCTTGAAATCATCATAAGTAGGATTGAGATCTCCACAGAAGAGTGGGAATTGCATGATTCCAGTGTTTTATTTCGGATGGGGTGGCTGCGATTTGTAACGATTTAGGAAGTATTAATTCTATTAACTATTTGATTTTCTTTTTTTTCTTTCTTTGTTTTTGTTTTCATTTGTCAATGAACTGATTGTTGGGTGTATTTGGGGTAATAAAGCTAGAGAATTTTTGGGGTTGTGAAGGTGAATTAACGGAGGGGGGACTGTTTGGGGTGGTGAAGGTGGCGGCATAGAGGTGAAAATAACAGGAGATAGAGAGTAGAGGGGAGGAGTGAAGTGAAGTGAAAATAAAATAAAAAATAGAGTAGAAAATTTTGAAATAAAGTAACAAAATAATGATGTGGCATAAAAAAACTGAGGTAGATATGGATGTGTCATCCACATTGGATTGTTGAAGAGCACGCGAGGTCGAAAGGATTTAAAAGAGTTGTTTTGAACGAGTAGAGGTGCCTGGATGAAATTTTAAGGAGTATATGGACCGGATATCAAACCGAAATAAGTACAGGTATCTCCTAGGTTATTGTGCCAAATGATAAACATAAAGTTAGTTGGGACCCACATTTCTAGATTTTTTTTTGGATAACATGGTGATGTAAGTTGAGATAAGCCAGGGTCAATTCGGTCTAGTCACTCAAATATCAATATGGCAGCTACATAAGATGCCATTTTATCCAATTAGATTGCTCCATTTCACGTAAAATTACCAGAACGTCCTTGAGGTGCCAAGTAGACCTGTGTGCTTATTCCCCTTATTAATTTCGTTCAAACAATTGAAGGGGAAAAAATGGTTTAAAAAAGAAAATCTTGACGAGAATTATGTTGAAGGATACTAATACTATGGAAATTAAGTTTCGTACTTTGTTGAGGATTTTTTTTTAATATGATTTTGCATAACTTTTTTTGGTGTGATTTAGCTCATCATCAAAACTTATAGTTTAGTAATATCAACGGTTATATTTATACAATAACTACGATTCAATTATCGTTCTCTCTTTTCTATTTTCTTCCATATAAGTAAAATAAAAATATGACTTTGCTTCCTGAGTAAAACTGATGAAGGTAGTTGTCTGAGCTTGCACATTAATTTTTCTCTTTAACTCGTGCTGCTATTTAATTTGTGAGAGTCGTACCAAACACGTTAAGGAGACGAGGATAATAGGTAGATGCATGTTAAATCGAGTACATTATATATTCATTCACTTACAACGTGGTAAAATAATTCCTACTTGAATAATAAAAAGAAAAAAAATCATTCTAGAACATTATTTTGGTATTGCAATCACGGGAAATTATAGACCAAAAAAAGTCAGCAAGTAGCTATTCAGAAAATAGAGTCAACTTCAACAATTATGTTACCAATTGAAATCTAGAAAGGATACTACATTTATAATTGTTTGAGAAGCAATTAGTGTATGGTCAAACTTTTAGAAAGTGTTTTTAAGTGTATTTTTTCAAAAGTACTTTTGAGAAGATTCTATTTTTTTCTGCTTTTCAATTTTTTTTATTTCTACTCAAAAATACTTTTTTCTTCTAATAATTTAGCCAAACACCTTAATATTGGAGAAAAAAACTTTTGGCCGAAAAGAGGCTTGGCCAACATGCTATATAATAGCCGGTTTGGCCAAGCTTTTTTGGGGCCAAAAGTTTGGCAAAAAATTGAGGTGTTTGGCCAAACTTTTAGAAGGAAAAAAATGCTTTTGAGGAGAAGCAGAAGCAGTTTTGGAGAAGCAGAAAAAAGTAGCTTCTCTCCAAAAGCACTTTTCTGAGAAGTACTTTTGAAAAAAATACACTTAGAAGCAGTTCTCAAAAGCTTGGCCAAACACTAATTACTGCTCAAAAGTGCTTTTCAAATTAATTAGCTAAACACAAACTGCTTCTCACCAAAAATACTTTTTTAAAAAGTACTTTTGAGAAAAGCGCTTCCCAAAATAAGCTGATTTAGAAGTTTGGCCAAACAAGCTATAAGTCTCATATTTTGTTGGGGGTTAGCGTATGATCTAGCATAACTTTTCCTAACACTGATTTAATTCACCATCAAGATTTATAGTTTAGTTATTGTATAAGTCGAAATCTATGAAAATATTTAGGGCAAGGTCGAGGATAGAGTCAGTCGAGGTCGACCAGGAAATAGAGAGGTGTGTGGTCGAGGCGTCAACAATGATCCAGGACGAATATCACAGAAAAAGCTGTAACGGCTAGTTTTAGAATAGGATATTAAAGAGAATATTCCATTGGATATTCTCTACACTTGTACTATTAGAGTTTGTCGGGGGTATGTCCTATATAAAAAGGAAAAAAGATAATAATAGGGGCATGTAACATTCATTTGATAAGAACATATCTCTAATAAAGGTTCTCTCTGAGAAAGATACAAATACTACCTTTTTATCAAGATTCTTGTCCATATTATTCCACACCTTTCCATCAGATCCGAGAGTATTTCGAATATTCTAGGATTTATCTATCACTCGTCATTGTCAGGAGGAACAGTCATCTAGTTCATCCTTTATCGGGTGAACCACTTTCTCCTATTTACTTAAAATGTCATTTATTGTTATTTATTGCTAATTATCTCTCCATTATTACTCACACCTTTTGGAATATTTAATGAATGCTATTGCCAACTCCCACTAGATCTGTCTAACGTTAGCCGTCTTTTTGAAACCCTCATCTAGAAATATTATCATTAACTAGGTTTAATCCATAAGTATACAACTATAATTGTTTTAACCGAAAGTTAACACTTTTTGGTCAAACAATTTGGCGCTGTTTGTGGAGATTTCTTAGTTAAATTTTTAGTTTCCTCTAGATTTATAACTAACATGGACCGCTAACGTAAAAAAAAAGAGCAAGAACAAGATCTCCTTTCTTTATATGCACAGATATAATATGGCAGGTAACACAGAAGAAAGAATGAGAATAATGAGTGACCTCCCAACCAACCTTATGAACACCATCAATGAGAGCTCTGAAGTAGTGGACGAGGACACAACGCCCAAGGCCTCCCCCAGGTAAAGTGGTTCACCCCTTCCTCACTATAGCATTACAAAATCTCTTGGTAAGGGAGCCTCCACATCTGTGGTGGAGGAGACGCCAACGACAGTAAAAGATCCTTGAGGCTTGGCTAACTAACACGCTAACCAACGTCCTCCATTAGCCCGCTCGGGACATGGCTACAGAAAACGTAAGGACTTGCGTTATACCACTAGCGGACGAGCAACATGACCTCCTCCTCCAATGACCGGTATTACTCACAATGTTGTTAATAGTGTAGGTGACGACACCCTCGCAGCCATTTTGAAAATAATTGAGGAAATGGAGAATGAGAACAAAACACTTCAGGGTCAAATGAGAGAACATCAAGAAATGGTCGATAAGATACCTAGCGCCCCTAAGCTCTTGCCGAAGAGAGATGCCGGTCGGTTCGTTGAGCATCCATATAGTGATGATGCTGCCCCACATGCCATACCAAAGACCTTTAAAATGCCGCCTTATCTGAAAATATATGATGGCACGTCTGACCCCGAAGACCATGTGACTCACTACGTCATCGTCGTGAAAGGCAATGATCTTGCCAAGGAACAAGTATCCTCCTTTTTGTTGAAAAAATTCGGTGAGACCCTCACGAGAGGATCGTTAACATGGTATTTACAACTGCCTACGCGTTCTATTGAAACCTTCAAAGAAATGGCTGACAAGTTCGTAACGGCCCATGTTGGGGCCAAGAAGGCCGAAGCAAGAGTAAATGAAATATTTGCTATTAAGTAGTCTCCGGGAAAGGGATTGAGGGACTTCCTTGCCCGGTTCAATTGAGTAAGAATGACCTTACCAAACGTATCGGCGACGGTCGCGACTTTTCAGAATGGGCTCAGCAGAAATGGTTTAAGGGCAACAAGAAAGTTATTAAGTCGGTTTATGAATTACCCCCCCCAACTATTTGGGATGAAATACACAACGCATATTGTGCCGAGGTTCGAGGAGACGGGGACGACCTCAATGGGCCAACTCATCAATTGACCTCGGTACAAGACGAATCCATAAAGGATCAAAGAAATGATATCATGAAGGACTTTGCAGCTCCGCGACCCAACATGGAATGACATCTATCATATGCCAGAGAGACCATTGTGTCCTCCTCCTGCCACGAAGAAGGCCTACCCAAATAAAGGATATGGACTCACCGGAACGAGAGAGGTATGCCCCCTTTATTATCCGCTCACAATTTTTGTGTGCCACCTAACAGAAATAGTCTACGCCTTGGAAAAGCTCAGACCAAAGGTGAAGTGGCCACAAAAGATGAGGTCGGATGCGAGTACTAGAAAATTGGATGCCCTTTGCGAGTTCCACCAAGAACGAGGACACAAAATCGAGGATTGCATCGCTCTAAGATAGGAGGTCATAAACATGCTACGACAAGGATACCTCAAAGAATTGCTGAGCGACCGGGGAAAGACCAACTGTGCCAGAGAACAACATCAGGGACCGCCGAAACGACACTCGCCAACCCACACCATCCACATGATCATCGGCAATGACGGTGATGCTTCCATTAATAGTGTGAGGCTCATCACAACCCACAAGGTAAAACGGTCAATCTCCCACAAACGGTATGATGAACTCGAAGAAAGTATCATCTCCGATATGTTGGATACCAATGGTTTGGTTTTCCCTTACTGTGATGCCTTTGTTATCACTTTAAAAATTTTAGATACTTATGTGAGACACATTGTAGTAGATGATAGGAGCGGTGCGTGCATTATCTATGCTCGAGTACTTGCACAAATGAAACTCAAAGATGAGATAGTGTCGCGTTGCATCACAGTAACGGGTTTTAACAATACAGTTGAGCAAACATCTGGCAAGATCACACTCCTCGTCCTGGTCGGTAGCGTCACTCTGGAAACCACGTTCCATATCATGGATCAAGATATCGCGTACAATGCCATAATAAGACGACCATGGATACACACCATGAGAGACATCCATTCCAATTTGTACCAAGTCATCAAATTACCAACTCCATGGGGAATATTCAGCATACGAGGGGAACAATACACATCCCAGGAATGCTATTGCACCGCCCTAGACTGCACAATCACTCAACAGATGATCGATAAAGAAAAAGAGGCATAGCAATCAACAGGGTCGAGGTCAATATGTGATGATAGCACAGACGTCATCAGAGACCCCAATATGGTCGAAGCTGCAGGATCAACCATAGAAGATCTCGACCCCGTTCAATTAGATAGCAACGACTATAGCAAGAAAGCTTACGTCGGCTGCAAACTTTAGGAATGGGGTAAGTTCCATCGATTCTTAACTACTAACGCGGACTTGTTTGATTTTAGCCATGCAGATATGTTAGGCATCCCAAAAAAATTGCCATGTACAAACTGAACGTCGATCCATTCCATCCCCCTGTAAGGCAGGTTTGGCATAAGTTCAACTCTGCAATCAATGATGCAGTCGCGAAGGGGTAGAAAAACTATTGGAAAACGGTTCTGTTAGGGAGCCAAAATACCCCCAATGGGTCGCCAACGTGGTCATGGTGAAAACAAAGAATGGGAAATGGCAGATGTGCATAGACTTCACAGATTAGAATAAAGCATGCCTCAAGGATTAATTTCCATTACCCCATAACAACCAACTTATCGACGCAATGGCCAGGCATGAACTACTAAGCTTTTTGGACGCCTATTCGGGCTATAATCATATCCTCATGGAAGAAGATGATTTGAAAAAAATCACTTTTATCAACCACTAGGGGACGTACTGCTAGAGGGTCATACCTTCCAGGTTCAAAAATGCAGGGGCTACTTACCAAAGGTTAGTGACGAGGATGTTCAAAGATCAGTTCGGTACAATGGTGGAGGTCTATATAGACGACATGCTGGTCAAGTCCAAAAGGAAAGGAGATCATATCGACCACCTAAGAGAAACCTTCGATATACTCAGATAGTATAGAATGAAACTGAATCCTAAGAAGTGTGCATTCCGGGTGGCCTCGGGAAAATTTCTAGGTTTCCTGGTGTCGCAGCGAGGGATCGAGGTCAACCCTGATCAAATCAGAGCCATCGAATTGATACCATAACACCTAGCACCAAAACATAGGTTCAGAGGTTAACTGGCCATATCATCGCCCTTTCAAGATTCATTTCTCGGTCATCAGATAGGTGTCACAAATTCTTCGGCGTGCTCAAGAAAGATAACGGCCTCCAATGGACTTCTGAGTGTGTCCAATCCCTGAAGGAATTAAAGCATATCTATCATCGCTACCATTACTTTCAAAACCAGAGCTGGGGGAACATATCCTTGCCTACCTCGTCGTATCTGAAGTAGCTGTGAGCGCAGTCCTGGTTCGAGAAAGCAAAGGTACGCAGTCTCCCATCTATTACATTAGCAAAACATTAGTCGATGTCGAGATAAGATACCTTCACCTCGAGAAACTGGCTCTGGCCTTAGTTGTAGCTTCGCGAAAGCTTAGACCGTATTTGTCACACCTCCTTTTTCCCGAGGGATTGGGAGTTTTTCCAATCAAAGTAACTTTAATCGAAATAAAATTATTTATTTACTTCAGAATCTCCACTTGAAATAATTTATGGTGTCCCAAGTCACTGGTTTATTTTAAATCCCAAATTGAGAAAATTGACTCTTATTTATAGTATGCGAACATAGAATATCAGGTAAGGAATTTTGTTAATCCGGGAGAAGGCGTGAGGCACTCCCGAGTTCTGTATTTTTAGCAAGGTCACTCAACTATTAATAATTGGCCTAATTATCTGATTAATTACATATTTAGAATTTATTGTGCATTTTTAACTTCTAACTGCTTTCAATTAATCAATTAACCATTTTTAGTATTTATAAAAATTATTTGAACAAGTAACAATGTCGCGCACTCGTTTGTTTTTGTACACATTGGGAATCGCGTCACGTGAAATGCACCCGTGATTCACAACATATTTATTTTATTATTATTTTGAAGTTATGATCTAGTCACATGAAACGCACACTCGAATTGGGGATTACGTATCCTGACTATACCACGGGAACCGTACCCATAGTCACGATAATTATTATTAATCGCGCCTAAAGCAAGCTACGATGTTCATGAATTATTTTTCTTAAATTACTTTGAAATTGTTGTGAGGTTATGACTATTGGAATTATTTGTGGCAAATCCCAAAATATTCATCAAAATAGCAAATATTCAATCTATGATATTATGATAATAAGCGGAGTGTCTAATTTTCAAATGATTACTGAAAAATGAACTTATACGATATTATCTAATCATCTGTATCCATCAACGAGCTTCATATTCAAACTTGAGAATGAAACTAAGATAATCTTCTAACAAAATAACAAAATCTTAACAAATGACCATATAAACACAAAAGAGACAAACCATATCGAGAATTGCTCAACGAACCAGAGAAAAAAAGAATGATACATGAACAAAACGAGGGCATGCCAAGATACATATTAAACTCGATTATAAATAGAGGACACTCAAAAGTGAATAACTCAATTAACATTATGTTAAAGAGGATGAAAGCAATAGTATCGCCATTTCATATATTTACTTAAAGAAACTCCAATACATACAAGAGCAATAAACTAAAAGTGGGAGATTAGAAAGGGACCTCGAGGATTCAACTCCTTGTCACACCTCCTTTTTCCGCACCCGAGGGGGCGCAAGGGGAGTTTTTTCCAATTAAAGGACAATCGAAACGGGATTTGTTTATTTATTTTAGAGTCGCCACTTGGGAGATTTAGGGTGTCCCAAGTCACCAATTTTAATCCCGAATCGAGGAAAATAATGACTCTATATTACAGTCTGCGTACCAGAAATCTAGATAAGGAATTCTGTTAACCCGGGAGAAGGTGTTAGGCATTCCCGAGTTCCGTGGTTCTAGCACGGTCGCTCAACTGTTATATTCGGCTTATTTATCTGATTTTAAAATACAATTATGAACCAATGTGCCAGTTTTAACTTTTTACCGCTTTATTATTGTTATTTCAAAAGAATGTGAACATCGCTTAAAACACGTCTTTGGATTGCGTCACATGAAATGCACCCACAATCCGGAACGCATTTTATTTGATGTTTTGAGATTTGGATTTGGGTCACATGAAATGCACACCCAAGTTTAAGAAAATAGATTATTAAACACGCGCCTAAAGAGACTATCGTGTTATTATTTTGGGAAAGGCCGTAAAATTTGCTAAACGGCATGTCCCGAATTCTAAGTGTTTTTTAATATATATACATTTAGAGGGCCCCGCAACTTCTACATTTTTTGTTTGTCGAGGCTCGTCTCATTTATTATAAAAAGGAATTTACAACGTCATGGAAATGCATCTCGGGCCACGCCACAATCAATGTGCCCGTGACTAGATACATATTTCGACTCTGTTGAGATTTGGATTTGGGTCACATAAATGTGCACCCGAGTTTAGGGAGATAACATTACTAAAGGCGCGCCTAAAGCAACTAGCGCATTATTATTTTGGGGTAGGGCCGTGAAATTTGCTAAACGGCCCGTCCCGGAATCTAAGTATTTAATACATATACTTTGTGAGGGCTTCGCAATGTGTACATTTTTATTTGGCGAAGCTAGTCTCGTTTTTTATTTACTTATTTATTTATTATTATTTTTTTATTTATTATTTTTTTTAAAAGGATTCCATTTCTACGCCTTTAACAATACTAAACCTTACGGCTTCTTTACAACTAAAATCTCATAACTTGTCAAAAAATTAATAAACTGAGTTTAGCGAATGAGTGTTTCGGGAGTAGTAACAACAAGTGCTAATGTTAATTTTGTCCGAACGAACTAAGCAAAGGACCACGAAAAAATTAACGTCAAACTCGTGTCATAGAACAACTAGCCTAACTTAATTAAATGACATCAAATAAACAAGAATAACATAACATGAAAATGAACCAAAGTGCAGACGATGAAACATAGGCAGAAAATTTCCATACCAATTTTTATATTGCATCTCAAACATTCAACGTAAAGTTTATTTATCCAATACATCGAGGTTTACTGACCTTTGCACCTCGACAAACTCAGAACGACAAACACGATTCCGACGGAACTCAAGCCGGACCTCACTCGACGAGGAATAATGATGAAAACCCCAGAACAAACTCGACGAACCGGACCTCGACTCAACTTTTGGACTTTGGACTGGAACTCGACTTCAACTCGACCTCGTTGACGGACTGTTTGGTCGACGACTGTGGGATCAACGGGCAGTGTTTAATGGCCGGAGGCGTCGCTGGACATGGGGACGACGAACAGCAGTGGTCGTCGTGGCAGTGGTTGAGGGCTGGATTATGGTGGTTTGGATAGTAGGGTGATGGTGTTTCGACGTGAGGGAGTCGATGGGGGAGCTGGTCGCGACTGGACAGGGACGACGGGGAGCAGCTGTGGGGGGGGCTGGTTGCGATAGTAATGGTCGAGGGCTATGGAGGTCTGGAGACGAGGAAGGGTGACGCGAGGAGGATGACGAGTGAAGCAGCAAGGGTGGACTGCCGGTGGTGGTGCTCGGTGGTGGCGCTTGGACGTAGGGAATGGAGTTGGGCTCGTCGTCTGGTTATTGATGATGGTGGAGGGTTTGTTTGGTGCTGGTTTCACGATGGGAGGGTGATGGGGAAGGTGACGGACTGGTTGCGATGGGGTTTGGGAGGAGACGGGGTGGTTGATGGTGGTCGTGAGGGTGTGGGACTGGTTGGTTTGGGTAGGGTTCCGCTAGGGTTTTTGCTTCTTCTTCCTCTTGAAGAAGAAGCGTGAACAGTAGTATCCCCCAAAAATTTCCAAAAAGTCCTCCCTTTCTTTGTGTTTGTCCGTATATTTAGCATGGGTTTGTCAAGAAAAATGAGCCCCACGCGTGGTGGGGTTCGAGACTTATGTCCCCCACGCGTGGTGGGGTTCCCCATGTGTCCTGGACACGGTTTATTATGGGCTAGGTCCGAAAATTAGGCCTAAAACCGGGTAGTTTGAACCCGAATATTATTCTTTTGCCCGGACCCGAGAAATAGGAACACGTTGCTTAACTAGTCCTATGTAAGCAAAATAACTACCAAAAATATAAATAGTATTTGAACAAAACTATATCTTTTTAAATATTTTTTCAAGATTTAAAATAGCTACAAAACTATATCTTTTTAAATATTTTTTCAAGATTTAAAATAGCTACCAAATATTAATGAAACTATTTTTGTAATTTTCGTTTTAAATATTAAGATAGAATATGAGGTAATATTTTTGTATTTTTCAAAGTTAAAATGACTAAAAAAACCTTAATAGAACTATATTTTATTTATTTTTTGCAATTTTCGAAATTATATAAAGTACAAAAATAAAGTGCAATTTTTATATTTTTCAAGTTTATGAGAGATACATAAACTAAAATTTATATATATATTTTTTTGAAATTTTTCTCTTTTTGCAACGAAATAAAGTAAAAATAGTTAAAATAGCTATACAGTCCTAAATTAAATATTTAAGCTAAGAATGTAAAAATTCCCGGGGAGGGTCAAAAATCACGTGCTTACAGCTGCCCCTCTTTGACTGGAAACACGAAGAGTTTTCCGACAAAGAACGACTAGACGTGTTTTTTGACCCGACCATTACTTGGAGGGACTACACTAAGGAAAGGGAGGGAATGTGACCGAGCCCTGGTATCTGAGCTGCCTACATATCCTTGGTTTTACAGGAATCAGGCCACGTGTAGTTCGGATATGAGAGAGATAGTGAAGTGTACCGAGGTGAAGAGCCAATCGAGGTGCCGTTCCGTTGAGGTTCCGGTCCGCGGTCCTGTCATTACAACAAAAATGAAAACTGAAAAAGACTAACTAAGCCTATCAGCTACTAGTTACAAGGATTCCTATCTCTTAAGTCTTATGAAACTTGGTCTTGAGTCTTGAATGGTGCTTCATACAGACTTTGGATCTGAACCTTGATACTTGCTAGTTGTAGGTGTTAGTTCTTGAGCAGACCAAATCTGTTCTCCACTTCCGTATTTTGGGCTCTTCTCTTTCTTTCTTTTCTTTCTTTTTTTTCTTCTTTTTTTTTCTTGTTTTTTTTGTGACCAGCTTCTGTTGATCATCCCAGACTATTGATTCGCGTTCTTTAGGCGAGCTTCTAACTTTTGAATGCCGGGGATTTCTGTTGTAATCCTTCTACTTTCCAGTGGGTCACTGCTTGATCTTGAAAATGTTTCTCCGTTCTACAGGCGGACTCCTGACTTCTTCTATCTTCAACACGCAACAAACTCCGTTCTACAGGCGGGTCCCTGAAAATCAAAACAAACAAAACAAACAAAATTTCCTAACCAGTTTGTACTGGGAAGATTTGTGAGTCGTTAGCAAAATTGTAACTCACTTACACTATTGATGCAATGATGAGAGTAAACTAAAGACTAGGATGTGCATCTCCTATGAGTAAAACCAAAACTCTTGCTAGCAAATGTGTCTGCTAAAACCTCAATGACTCAAACTAGAAAGTGCTTCTTCTATGGTTGAATCGGAATGAGCTAAAACTAGGAAGTGCATCTCCTAAGGGTGAAAACTTCAGTGACTAGAACTAGGAAGTGCGTCTCCTATGAATAAAATCTCGATTAGGAAGTGCGTCTCCTACGGGTAAACTTCAAAAAACTGGACTAGGAATTGTGTCTCCTATGGTCGAACTTAAAATGAATCAAACTAAGAAGTGCATTTCCTAAGGGCGAAATATCGATTCCGGAAATGCGTCTCCTAAAGCAAAAGTATAACCTGAGCGAACCAGACTAGGAAGTGTGTCTCCTAATAATGAAAACTTAATTCAGGAAGTGCGTTTCCTGTGCATGTAATTAAACTTAGGAAGTGCATCTCCTAGGGGTAAAACTAAACTTTAGGAAGTGCGTCTCCTAATGGTAAAACTGAACTTAGGAAGTGCGTCTCCTACTGGTGAAACTTTTTAGGAAGTGCGTCTCCTACTTGTGAAACTTTTTAGGAAGTGCGTCTCCTATTTGTGAAACTTAGGTTAGGAAGTGCGTCTTCTATCGGTACAATGAACTTAGGAAGTGCGTCTCCTATTGGTGAAACTGAACTTAGGAAGTGCGTCTCCTATTGGTGAACCTATTCTTAGGAAGTGCGTCTCCTAATGGTAAAACTGAACTTAGGAAGTGCGTCTCCTATTGGTAGAACTAAACTTAGGAAGTGCGTCTCCTATGGGTGAAATGAACTTAGGAAGTGCGTCTCCTATGGTGAAACTGAACTTTAGGAAGTGCGTCTCCTATGGTGAAACTGACTTAGGAAGTGCGTCTCCTATTGATGAAACTTGCTTAGGAAGTGCGTCTCCTATGGGTGAAATGAACTTAGGAAGTGCGTCTCCTATGGTGAAACTGAACTTTAGGAAGTGCGTCTCCTATGGTGAAACTGACTTAGGAAGTGCGTCTCCTATTGATGAAACTTGCTTAGGAAGTGCGTCTCCTATTGGTGAAACTTGCTTTAGGAAGTGCGTCTCCTATGGTGAAACTGAACTTTAGGAAGTGCGTCTCCTATGGTGAAACATATCTTAGGAAGTGCGTCTCCTATGGGTGAAATGAACTTAGGAAGTGCGTCTCCTATGGCAAAATTGAACTTAGGAAGTGCGTCTCTTATTGGGTACAACAAACTTAGGAAGTGCGTCTCCTATTGGGAAAAACTGTTCTTAGGAAGTGCGTCTCCTACTGGGTGAAACTATTCTTAGGAAGTGCGTCTCCTGTTGGTGAAACTGACTTAGGAAGTGCGTCTCCTATTGATGAAACTTGCTTAGGAAGTGCGTCTCCTATTGGTAAAATGAACTTAGGAAGTGCGTCTCCTATGGTGAAACTGAACTTTAGGAAGTGCGTCTCCTATAGTGAAACTGACTTAGGAAGTGCGTCTCCTATTGATGAAACTTGCTTAGGAAGTGCGTCTCCTATTGGTGAAACTGAAACTTAGGAAGTGCGTCTCCTGTGGGTACAATAAACTTAGGAAGTGCGTCTCCTATTGGTAGAACTGAACTTAGGAAGTGCGTCTCCTATGGTAAAACTGGACTTTAGGAAGTGCGTCTCCTATGGCAAAATTGAACTTAGGAAGTGCGTCTCCTATTGGGTACAACAAACTTAGGAAGTGCGTCTCCTATTGGGAAAAACTATTCTTAGGAAGTGCGTCTCCTACTGGGTGAAACTATTCTTAGGAAGTGCGTCTCCTGTTGGTGAAACTGACTTAGGAAGTGCGTCTCCTATTGATGAAACTTGCTTAGGAAGTGCGTCTCCTATGGGTGAAATGAACTTAGGAAGTGCGTCTCCTATGGTGAAACTGAACTTTAGGAAGTGCGTCTCCTATGGTGAAACTGACTTAGGAAGTGCATCTGCTATTGATGAAACTTGCTTAGGAAGTGCGTCTCCTATTGGTAAAAATAAACTTTAGGAGGAAATACATCTCCTATGGGTAAAGACGTGGAATGTATGCCTCTGTTATCTGGGCGGGCTCCCAACTTCAATACTTGAAACGTAAAGACTGAATGTATGCCTCTGTTATCTGGGCGGGCTCCCAACTTCAACACTTGAAATAAAAAGACTGAAATGTGTTCCTCTCGTTATACAGGTGGGCGCCTGGAACATGAAATGCAAATACTGAAATGTATTCCCCTCGTTATTCAGGTGGGCGCCTGGGTTCAACAAAATGTATTCCTCTCGTTATACAGGTGGGCGCCTGGTAAGAAACTTAAAGACTGAAAGTATTCCTCTCGTTATACAGGTGGGCGCCTGGTGGTAAAGATATGAAAAAATGATATGCCCGCATTATACTGGTGGGTGACCTAGAACAGAAATGAAAAGACAAAAATGTATTCCTCTCGTTATTCAGGTGAGCACCTGTCTTCAACAATAACTTTGAAAATAAGATCCTATTTGAGGGCGGATGAACCCGACATATCCTATTTGAGGGCGGATGAACCCAACATATCCTATTTGAGGGCGGATGAACCCAAAATATCCTATTCGAGGGCGGATGAACCCGACATATCCTATTTGAGGGCGGATGAACCCAACATATCCTATTTGAGGGCGGATGAACCCAACATATCCTATTTGAGGGCGGATGAACCCAAACATATCCTATTTGAGGGCGGATGAACCCGACAGATCCTATTTGAGGGCGGATTAACCCGACATATCCTATTTGAGGGCGGATGAACCCAACATATCCTATTTGAGGGCGGATGAACCCGACATATCCTATTTGAGGGCGGATGAACCCGACAGATCCTATTTGAGGGCGGATGAACCCGACAGATCCTATTTGAGGGCGGATGAACCCGACAGATCCTATTTGAGGGCGGATGAACCCGACATATCCTATTCGAGGGCGGATGAACCCAAACTATCTTTAAGACTTGAAAATGTCTTACCTCGAATACTTGCTGGGGATTGGGATGAATTTTCCTTTTCTACCTTCCCCATTTTTTATTATTATTCTTTTTTTTTATTCCTTTTTTGTTTTGTTTTTGCATAGCTTGTTCCTTCAAAGACTACCTCCCTTGATTTACTTACCTGTTGGGGGTAAAATGCTATCAGCTGGGGGTACCTGACTTCCAGAAAATTTTTCTAAATGGAAGGAAAATTTTCTGCCCCAGTTTGATAATATCCCTTGTGGCACGCAGTTCTGGCATCAACGCCATTTCCTTTACCTGTTTCAAATCAAACAAAATTGTTAGTTTAAAACATGGTGGTTGGTTGTGATACTCCTGCTGGGATGGTTTTCCCTTTCTCCCTCCTTGCTTTGTGTTCCACAACTTGTTGGGGATGATATTATGTGCTGGGGATAATCCCTTCCTGCTGGGGATATCCCTCTTCTTTTGTGGCATAGCTCGGAAACTGGCATTTTCCCGACATTTTAGTCTAGTATGGATTTCGCCAAATCATGCTCACTGCTCTCCTTGCTCTGTTCATGGGCCTTGGCCTTTGAGGTTTATAACCTTGGTTTTGGCAAGGATATCTCTCTTGACGCTCGTCAATCCTTCTGTCAATTCCCTTTGCTGGGGATATCTTTTTTTTTTTGACACTGGCCTCGCGCTTGTTCCTTGCTGACTATACCATTTGGATATACTAGTCAGATCTCATCTTGGGAAGATGATGACATATTTTGAAGTCATTTCATACTTGTTCTGACCGGACAGACTCTATTGGGGAAATTTTTTATGAAAGGAGAAAGATAACAGAAACAAAATAAAAGACAAAGGAAACGATGACTCTTTTACAAAAGAAACTATAAATAAAACCCTATCAAATGCAGATACCGACTCTAATGGCCATGACATGCATATGGGGCCTATCCTCTACCGTCAATCATCTTTCAAGATCCTCAAATGGTGACTCCCCATCTGATTCTTAATCTTATTCGACTTGCAGTGCCCGAAGGGTTTTCACTATCAAGTCTCTCTCATTTTTGGCTTTTCTCTCAGCTTTCATCGCCTTATGGTGCCTGTGAAAGTTTTCACCGACAAAACTCTCTCAGTTGTATCACTCTCCAGCTGGGGATTTGGAGTGTTGCTGGTATGACTCTTTCTGTTGGAGATTAGAGTCCTTTCTGCTGTGGAACAGAATGTTATGTTCGCCGGTAAGACTCTTCATTTGTCTGACTTGGCATTTTTGAAAACTGATCAGAAGGTCTTTCTTTGGACCGTAATGTGGGTTTTGGATAGGGCTAGAAAGAAAGGGTATTAAGGCTCAAAAAATGAATCGATTTTGGGTTATTAATTACAACCTTCGGAACTAGATTTATTTACAACAAATGCAACCTTTGCCCCAGTTTCTTGCTTAGGGATATTTTACTTGATTGATTTATATTTTTCAAAACTATGACCGAGCCGTGAAGCGCCTGCGTATCTTCTTTGAGGAATCAGGTCAAACGTAGTTCCTAATTCCTCTTTTTCATTTGATTTTCTTTTTTTTTCTTTGTTGTCAATTTTCTTTTCTTTTCTTTTCTTTTTTTTTCTTTTTTTTTCGTTGTTGTTTTCTTTCTTTCTCTCTTTTTTTCGTTGTTACTGATTCCGAACGAGGGGTATGAAAGAAAAATAAATAAGGCTCAAAAGGGGTAACGAAGGATAAAGTGTTTAGGTAGCAGAACAAAATACCTTCGTCATTTCGGTCTTCAAAACATGCCAAGTGCAAACAACACACTTTAAATTTGTAGTCTCTACTGATGGTGCTGGACTTGACAATTATGTTAAACATTTTATTTTCCTTTGTCATTTCTAAGCACCGTTGGGCGACACTCTCATTATCATGACCGACCCTCATGCCAATTTGGCGAATCTTGCTTTTAACGGTTTTCTTTGTGCTTAACTTGCCCCAGTTCCACATGACTCGAGCTCTGAATAATCTCAAACCGTCCTTATTTTCTTTAAATGGTCTGATCGCCTTTCCAGGGTTTTATGATTAACTTTAAAGACTAGGCCCAAAGTGTGTGCGCATGTCATGTCCCTAGAATCGGCATTGAACAAAAATGGTAAAATGACTAAACAAAAAGATGACTGGGAATAATCAAAGACCGGATTTTGCATTAGACTACCGGCGAAATGGTTTGAATAAAAAAGCAAACAAAACAACCAGAATAAAATCCTAACACAAACTGGACAAAATTTAAACAAACTGCTATGACAAAATGGAAAGATAAGCGGAAAGATATTGACACAAAACAAAATCTGAATTACAATCCTAATAATCCGAACAAACAGGAATGACAACAAAATAAGCCACCAACTGCTTCTTTCTTGTTAACCAAGGAACGGAGCGTCCTCCCATTTTATCAAACTTGGCATCGTAGCCACTGAGCTTTGCATTAGTATTGCAATGACCATTGCCAACTTCCATATCATTACCCTTAGTCAACAAGTTCCCAATAGGACTCGAATGCTTCCGTCATCAGGCCTGATCCCCGCAGAGTGTGCATCAGGAGGTGCAAGTAAAGGATTCTGGGTGTCATTGTCCGGCTTACCACAAACCAACCACCTTAACTTATTTGCAAAACAAACAGGTTAGAATGGACTCAGTCGGTCCTCATTATTGACAACATCTTTTTTCTTTTTTTTTTCTTTTTTTTTTGATGTTTTTTTTTTCCTTTTTTTTTTCTTTCTCTTTTCTTTTTTTCATTTTGCTCTTTTTCATTTTTTTTCTTTTCTTTTTCTTTTTCATTCTCTTTTTTCATTTTTTTTGTTGTGGTCGAATCTTATGGAGATTGCCTACGTATCATGACCCCGCATGAATCAGATCTTGCGTAGTTCGTGCCAATAAAAGATAAACAATACTAAACACACATTTTTTTTTTAAATTTAAAACAAATTGGGTTTAAAGGATTTAAAGATTACCCACAAACTTGAAAATTAAACAACCCGCATGTTCTAATCAAAAGATTGGTAGACTCAAAAACAAAATTCCAGCTCCCTTTCTCTGTTCGACAAATGCAACCAAATGGTTATTTTTTACAAATGTGGCCCCTTCCAATTTTCACATGAATTTTGAGGCCGGGGAGGATTATTTTGACACTTTAAAACTTGTCCATTCTTTTACGAAAACAACCTTTCGACAACTGAAAGATACTCTATGGCTGTTTCGGCAAGAACGGTTTAAGACGTGGCCGAAGCTGGCTCGGCTTATTATGACAAAATTTTCAAACGGTATTCACCTGACCGTCGAATCTTTTTCAAATTATAATAAAAACTTGGTGCTGCAAAACACGGCCCTTCAGCGTCTCCGGGACGAAAAATTTTTAAGGCTGTGTGGGTCAATTGGACAAAAAATCCTAAATATGACCCAAAAGGTGGCTGTTTATGCAAAGTCAGCCTTCCGGCGTCCCTCTCGGGAACATTCGGCTATTTATGACAAAACAACACCTGACTTATTTATGACTCTTTTTATCATTTTTCAAATTAGAAAAGTCAATATTGCAAACACGGCCTTTCAACGCCTCGGGGACGAAGATTTTTGAGGCTGTGTGGGTCGACTGGACCAAATCTTAAAATGACCCGAAGGTGGCTGTTTATGCAAAGTCAGCCTTCCGGCGTCCCTTTCGGGAACATTCGGCTATGTCTTGATAAAACAGCGTCACCCGACTTCTTTATGACAAAAATTAAAATTTGACATATATATATATTTTATGATTATTATTTGTTTGTTTTTGTATTATTATTTGTTTTTTGGCTTTTTAGCAAAAGGTGGGTTGGACATCACCCGACTTATTTATGACAAGATTAAAATTTTTGATTTTTGGCTATTTTAGCAAAAGGTGGGGTTGGACCCGATGAGGGTTGCCTACGTATCTCACATCCGGTGAGAATCAAACCCGCGTAGTTCGGGCGAATAAACTATTTTTGAGAGGACCCTTTTCCATTTTCTATATTTTTTGTTTTTTTTCCACAGCAATCAAATAGACTATTATTTTTCATTCATAACAAACAAACAAATTAACGAAAAACATAAAACATTCCTTCTTCTTTTTTTTTTTGAGAAGGTGGGGTTGGACCCGATGAGGGTTGCCTACGTATCTCACATCCGGTGAGAATCAAACCCGCATAGTTCGGGCAAATCAAGAATAAGTAGATGAACTAACTTTTTTTGAATTTGTGAAAGAACCACTTTAAAGGAAGTATATTTTTGGATTTTTGATTGATCTTCTTTTTTGAAAGAAATACTTCTAAGATATATTTTTTGAATTTCATTTGCCTTTCTTTTTTTTTTTATTCTAAAGAAGAAGAAGAAAGTATTTTTCGGAATTTTACTTTTAATAAAAGAAATGCTTCTCAAAAATGTTTTTGAATTTTAAATTTTCTTTTCAATTTTGAAAGAAGAGTCAAAATATTTTCGGTTTTTTTTTAATTATATATATATATATATATATATATATATATATATATATATATATATATATATATATATATATATATATATTAAAACAATTAGAAAGACTTTCTAAAGAAGTCAATAATGGGAAAAATATTTTTGGATTATTTTAATTTTGTCATTTTCATAAAAAAAAAATAACACATATTTTAAAAACAAGACTCCTTTTTTTTCATTTTTATGGCAAGACAAACTATTTTCTTTTCTATTAATGTTTTTTTTTAAAAAAAAAAGAAAAAAAATAAGACAAAACAATGATTATTTTTTCTACTTTCCCTTTGCTTTAACAAAAAAAACTAATAAGACATTTCTTTTCATTTTTCTCAAAATTTCGGCAGAGTTTCGATACTACTTGGACATTGGTTTTTTTTTTCTTTCTAAAAATAAGTAGTTATATCTCTACACTGCCATTTCCTCATCTTTTCACGATTTTCTAATTTGTGGATGATGATGAAAACATACACAATCTTTCTTTTGAATTTTCGATGTTTTTTTTTATATACATATATATTTTTTTATATTTATTATATTTTCAAAATGGGGCGTGGGGGACATAGGGAATTTCATGACTTCTCGGATTCCGCAAATGTTCCTCATGTGCCTTTTCCCAAAAATGAAGCGTGGGGGACATGTGGAATACCAAGGCTTCTTGAATTCCACAATGTTCCCCATGTGCTTAATTAATATAATAGCATGCTTATCAACAATCGTGCAACTTTCTTATTTAACGTGATAAGCATGATAAGGAGTGTTATTTGTCCGCAAATATCATTGGTCCGCCAAATGACTCATTCACCCTTGAATAAATACAACATGTAGCACTTAGGATGCCAAAAGATGGTCTATTATTTTCAGGTTGCTTGTCCTAGACGGACCCAACCCCTGTGTTGAGTCCCCTAAGTCAAATGCACATGATGCAAATAAACGCTCCTACTAGGGATCCGGCATGAAGCTGAGTTATTCTAAGTTGATAACCTTGGTATTTGTTCTAGACCTGGCTTACCCGAGCGGACAACTCGAGCCAAGGATGGGAGCTGTGTATCGGTAACAAAGGGCCATCCGGTTTTGCAACTCCTCCGAATCCTCGTTCTATTTTGGTATATGACACTAACAGAAAGAAGCCACGACCAGCGTGCACTCCTCAAGAGAGAGAAGAGAGGGGTTTCGGCACAGTTTATATATACAGTCCAAATAATATCAAAGCAGTAAAAGCAGCATTTAGCACATTAGGCTCAAACACGTAAAAAAAACCAGATAATAAATAAAGCCAAATAATAACAATTATTTCAAGCTCGAATTCTTAACCCTGAACCAGTGGTTCTGGGTTATAGTCCCCAGCGGAGTCGCCAAAGCTGTCACACCTCCTTTTTCCGCACCCGCGAGGGGCGCAAGGGGAGTTTTTTCCAATTAAAGGACAATCGAAACAGGATTTGTTTATTTATTTCAGAGTCGCCACTTGGGAGATTTAGGGTGTCCCAAGTCACCAATTTTAATCCTGAATCGAGGAAAATAATGACTCTATATTACAGTCTGTGTACCAGAAATCTAGATAAGGAATTCTGTTAACCCGGGAGAAGGTTTTAGGCATTCCCGAGTTCCGTGGTTCTAGCACGGTCGCTCAACTGTTATATTCGGCTTATTTATCTGATTTTAAAATACAATTATGAACCAATGTGCCAGTTTTAACTTTTTACCGCTTTATTATTGTTATTTCAAAAGAATGTGAACATCGCTTAAAACACGTCTTTGGATTGCGTCACATGAAATGCACCCACAATCCGGAACGCATTTTATTTGATGTTTTGAGATTTGGATTTGGGTCACATGAAATGCACACCCAAGTTTAAGAAAATAGATTATTAAACACGCGCCTAAAGAGACTATCGTGTTATTATTTTGGGAAAGGCCGTAAAATTTGCTAAACGGCATGTCCCGAATTCTAAGTATTTTTTAATATATATACATTTAGAGGGCCCCGCAGCTTCTACATTTTTTGTTTGTCGAGGCTCGTCTCATTTATTATAAAAAGGAATTTACAACGTCATGGAAATGCATCTCGGGCCACGCCACAATCAATGTGCCCGTGACTAGATACATATTTCGACTCCGTTGAGATTTGGATTTGGGTCACATAAATGTGCACCCGAGTTTAGGGAGATAACATTACTAAAGGCGCGCCTAAAGCAACTAGCGCATTATTATTTTGGGGTAGGGCCGTGAAATTTGCTAAACGGCCCGTCCCGGAATCTAAGTATTTAATACATATACTTTGTGAGGGCTTCGCAATGTGTACATTTTTATTTGGCGAAGCTAGTCTCGTTTTTTATTTACTTATTTATTTATTATTATTTTTTTATTTATTATTTTTTTTAAAAGGATGCCATTTCTACGCCTTTAACAATACTAAACCTTACGGCTTCTTTACAACTAAAATCTCATAACTTGTCAAAAAAATTAATAAATTGAGTTTAGCGAATGAGTGTTTCGGGAGTAGTAACAACAAGTACTAATGTTAATTTTGTCCGAACGAACTAAGCAAAGGACCACGAACAAATTAACGTCAAACTCGTGTCATAGAACAACTAGCCTAACTTAATTAAATGACATCAAATAAACAAGAATAACATAACATGAAAATGAACCAAAGTGCAGACGATGAAACATAGGCAGAAAATTTCCATACCAATTTTTATATTGCATCTCAAACATTCAACGTAAAGTTTATTTATCCAATACATCGAGGTTTACTGACCTTTGCACCTCGACAAACTCAGAACGACAAACACGATTCCGACGGAACTCAAGCCGGACCTCACTCGACGAGGAATAATGATGAAAACCCCGGAACAAACTCGACGAACCGGACCTCGACTCAACTTTTGGACTTTGGACTGGAACTCGACTTCAACTCGACCTCGCTGACGGACTGTTTGGTCGACGACTGTGGGATCAACGGGCAGTGTTTAATGGCCGGAGACGTCGCTGGACATGGGGACGACGAACAGCAGTGGTCGTCGGGGCAGTGGTCGAGGGCTGGATTATGGTGGTTTGGACAGTAGGGTGATGGTGTTTCGACGTGAGGGAGTCGATGGGGGAGCTGGTCGCGACTGGACAGGGACGACGGGGAGCAGCTGTGGGGGGCTGGTTGCGATAGTAATGGTCGAGGGCTATGGAGGTCTGGAGACGAGGAAGGGTGACGCGAGGAGGATGACGAGTGAAGCAGCAAGGGTGGACTGCCGGTGGTGGTGCTCGGTGGTGGCGCTTGGACGTAGGGAATGGAGTTGGGCTCGTCGTTTGGTTATTGATGATGGTGGAGGGTTTTGTTTGGTGCTGGTTTCACGATGGGAGGGTGATGGGGAAGGTGACGGACTGGTTGCGATGGGGTTTGGGAGGAGACGGGGTGGTTGATGGTGGTCGTGAGGGTGTGGGACTGGTTGGTTTGGGTAGGGTTCCGCTAGGGTTTTTGCTTCTTCTTCCTCTTGAAGAAGAAGCGTGAACAGTAGTATCCCCCAAAAATTTCCAAAAAGTCCTCCCTTTCTTTGTGTTTGTCCGTGTATTTAGCATGGGCTTGTCAAGAAAAATGAGCCCCACGCGTGGTGGGGTTAGAGACTTATGTCCCCCACGCGTGGTGGGGTTCCCCATGTGTCCTGGACACGGTTTATTATGGGCTAGGTCCGAAAATTAGGCCTAAAACCGGGTAGTTTGAACCCGAATATTATTCTTTTGCCCGGACCCGAGAAATAGGAACACGTTGCTTAACTAGTCCTATGTAAGCAAAATAACTACCAAAAATATAAATAGTATTTGAACAAAACTATATCTTTTTAAATATTTTTTCAAGATTTAAAATAGCTACAAAACTATATCTTTTTAAATATTTTTTCAAGATTTAAAATAGCTACCAAATATTAATGAAACTATTTTTGTAATTTTCGTTTTAAATATTAAGATAGAATATGAGGTAATATTTTTGTATTTTTCAAAGTTAAAATGACTAAAAAAACCTTAATAGAACTATATTTTATTTATTTTTTGCAATTTTCGAAATTATATAAAGTACAAAAATAAAGTGCAATTTTTGTATTTTTCAAGTTTATGAGAGATACATAAACTAAAATTTATATATATATTTTTTGAAATTTTTCTCTTTTTGCAACGAAATAAAGTAAAAATAGTTAAAATAGCTATACAGTCCTAAATTAAATATTTAAGCTAAGAATGTAAAAATTCCCGGGGAGGGTCAAAAATCACGTGCTTACACTC
This sequence comes from Nicotiana tabacum, assembly GCF_000715075.1. Classification (NCBI taxonomy): domain Eukaryota; kingdom Viridiplantae; phylum Streptophyta; class Magnoliopsida; order Solanales; family Solanaceae; genus Nicotiana; species Nicotiana tabacum. The sequence continues at coordinate 152,642,693 of NC_134089.1, read as the reverse complement.
CTTAGACAATTTTTTTGAATCTGAGCATGTCTTAGACCAGAAACACCTTGGACAAGAGCTCGACGGAAATGGATCCACGATGGGAAAATTGGATCGGCGACTTCTAAGAAACACGACTCAGTAGCAAAAACTAATAACTCCGGAGATCCGAAAAATTCTGCAATTTGGACGACGAACATGGATGGTTCATGTCTATTTTTCGGCTATAAAAGATTAAATTTAGGGTGATTTCATAGAATATAGATGATGGAACTATGGGAGGAGAGGCTCATTGGTTTCACAATCGCCGGATTCCGACAAAAGCTCGCCGAAGCTCTTAAGTGAATCAACAGGGATGGGCGGCTGTTTTTGAGCTCTTCAATGAGAGAGATGGGAGTTATCAAAAAAATGGGAGCTTATGGGGTGTGCGGCCCTTTCTCTTGGGGAGGTGTCTGAAACTTGGCTTAGGAATTAGGTTTTAGTTAGGGTTTATTTGGGGTGAGAGATTAATATTGGCCCTTGGATGAAAGTAGATCAATGGCTATGACTAAGGGAGGGGTTTGATGGGTGAGGAAATGATTTGGGCTAAAAGAGATCGGGAAGAATAAGCCTTTGTCTTGCTGGGACACTAAAATTCGAAATAAGCTCCCAATTGGCCCAAATTCAATTCTCTCTCATTGAATAAAAATAAAATAAAAATACTACCCAAATGTACTAATTAATCTTAGCTAATAAGAATAAACTATTAAAGTGAACTATATATATTAAAATAAAAATATTTTTGGTATTTTTAAATATTATAAATTTTATAAAATATTAATGAGATAATATATATATATATATATATATATATATATATATATATATATATATATATATATATATATATATAGACCCTCTGCTCAAGTCCAAAAGGAAAGGAGATCACATCGACCACCTAAGAGAAACCTTCGATATACTCAGACGGTACAAAATGAAACTGAATCCTAAGAAGTGTGCATTCCAGGTGGCTTCGGGAAAATTTCTAGGTTTCTTGGTGTCGCAGCGAGGGATCGAGGTCAACCCTGATCAGATCAGAGCCATTGAAGTGATACCAGAATACCTAGCACCAAAAAACAGGTTCAGAGGTTAACTGGCCATATCGTCACCCTTTCAAGATTCATTTCGCGGTCATGAGATAGGTGTCACAAATTCTTCGACGTGCTCAAGAAAGATAACGGCCTCCAATGGACTTCTGAGTACGTCCAATCCCTGAAGGAATTAAAAGCATATATATCATCGCCACCATTACTTTCAAAACCAGAGCCGGAGAAACATCTCCTTGCCTACCTCGCCGTATCTGAAGTAGCTGTGAGTGCAGTCCTGGTTCGAGAAAGCAAAGGTATGCAGTCTCCCATCTATTACATTAGCAAAACATTAGTCAACGCCGAGATAAGATACCTTCACCTCGAGAAACTGGCTCTGGCCGTAGTTGTAACTTCGCGAAAGCTTAGACCGTATTTGTCACGCCTCCTTTTTCCCGAGGGATTGAGAGTTTTTCCAATTAAAGTAACTTTAATCGAAATGGGATTATTTATTTAATTCAGAATCTCCACTTGAAATAATTTATGGTGTCCCAAGTCACCGGTTTATTTTAAATCCCAAATCGAGAAAATTGACTCTTATTTATGGTCTGCGAACACAGAAGACCAGGTAAGGAATTCTGTTAATCCGAGAGAAGGCGTGAGGCACTCCCGAGTTCTGTAGTTTTAGCATGGTCACTTAACTATTAATATTTGGCCTAATTATCTGATTAATTACATATTTAGAATCTATTGTGCATTTTTAACTTCTAACCGCTTTCAATTAATCAATTAACCATTTTTAGTATTTATAAAAATTATTTGAACAAGTCACGATGTCGCGCACTCGTTTATTTTTTGTACACATTGCGAATCGCATCACGCGAAATGCACCCGTGATTCACAACATGTTTATATTTTTATTATTTTAAAGTTATGATCAAGTCACGTTTTCACGCACACTCGAACTATACCACGGGAACCGTACCCATAGTCACGATGATTATTATTAATCGCGCCTAAACCAAACTACGATGTTCATGAATTATTTTTCTTAAATTACTTTGAGATTGTTGTGAGATTATGACTATTGGAATTATTTGTGGCAAATCCCAAAATATTCATAAAAATAGCAAATATTCAATCTATGAAACCCGACTCAATAGCAAAAACTAATAACTCCGGAGATCCGAAAAATTCTGCAATTTGGACGACGAACATGGATGGTTCATGTCTGTTCTTCGGCTATAAAAGATTAAATTTAGGGTGATTTCATAGAAGATAGATGATGGAGCTATGGGAGGAGAGTCTCGTTGGTTTCACAATCGCCGGATTCCGGCAGAAGCTCGTCGAAGCTCTTAAGTAAATCAACGGGGATGGGCGGCTGTTTTTGATCTCTTCAATAAGAGAGATGGGAGTTATCAAAAAAATGGGAGCTGATGGGGTGTGAGGCCCTTTATCTTGGGGAGGTGTCTGAAACTTGGCTTAGAAATTTAGTTTTAGTTAGGTTTTATTTGGGTTGAGAAATTAATTTTGGCCCTTGGATGAAAGTAGATCAATGGTTATGACTAAGGGAGGGGTTTGATGGGTGAGGAAATGATTTGGGCTAAAAGAGATTGGGAAGAATGGGCATTTGTCTTGCTAGGCCACTAAAATCCGAAAATAAGCTCCCAATTGACCCAAATTCAATTCTTTCTCATTAAAATAAAAATAAAAATAAAAATGCTACCAAAATATACTAATTAATCTTAGTTAATAAGAATAAACTATTAAAGTGAACTATATATATCAAAATAAATGTTTTTTTTGGTATTTTTTAAATGTTATAAATATTATAAAATATTATAAAATTCTAATAAGCTAAAAACGTTATAAAACTATTTTTGTGTTTTTAAATTTATGTTTTAAAATTAAAACTAAAAGTTGACTGAAATTCTATAAAAATAAAAAATAAGTAAATATTTTTAAAATATTACTTTTAAATGCTGCGCGGGTCAAAAATTACATGCCTACAGTGACAAGGATGAACAGCTAGGGTTTTCGGAGAAAAGAACAATAAGCAACGTAATTAATTTATGACACGACGCTTATTCAAAATGAAACAAAGATGGACAAAAGATTGTGACCGAGCCCTGGTATCTGAACTACCTATATATCCTTGGCTACAAAGGAATCAGGCCACGTATAGTTCAAAAATGAATGAAGTGATGTAGCGTGTGAAGAGGATGGAAGAGTCGAGTGAGGTTCCGTCGAGACTCCGGTATGTGGTCCTGTTATTACATCAAAATCAAAATCTAAAAGAACTAAACAAGCCTATCAGCTATGAGTTACAAGATTCCTATCTATAAGTCTTCTGAAGCTTGATCTTGAGTCTTGAATGGTTCTTCACGCAGACTTTAGATTTGAATCTTGATGCTTATTAACTGCAGGTGATTCATTCTTCCACGGCTTCTTCAGATCAAGACCGGACATGCAGTGCTCGTAACTTCAGCCATGTCTTGAGCAGTTCACATCTTTCATCTACTTCTATATTTTGGATTCAATTATTTTTTTCTTTTTCTTTTTTTTTAGATTGAGACTTCTTCTTTTGGTCATCTCGGACTATCGACTCGCATTCTTGAGGCGAGCTTCTGCTACTTCTAACTTGAATTGAATTCTGAAATGACTTTCCTCGTTCTCCAGGTGGGCACCTACTGCTGACTGGAAACTTGAAATAACTCTGAAAAGAATTCCCCCATTCTCCAGGTGGGTTCCTGCTAATGACTTAAAACTTGAAATGAATTCCCTTGTTCTCCAGGTGGGCTCCTGCAACTGACTTAAAACTTGAATGAATTCTCTTGTTCTCCAGGTGGGCACCTGCAACTGACTTAAAACTTGAATGAATTCCCTTGTTCTCCAAGTGGGGGCCTGCCTCTGACTTGAACTTGAAATAAATTCCCCCATTCTCCAGGTGGGCGCCTGCCAATGACTTGAACTTGAAATAAATTCCTCCATTCTCCAGGTGGGTGCCGCCAATGACTTAAGACTTGAAATTAATTCCCTCGTTCTCCAAGTGGGCACCTGTCTCTGACTTAAAACTTGAAATAAATTCCCTCGTTCTCTAGGTGGGTGCCTGCCAATGATTTGAACTTGAAATAAATTCTCTCGTTCTCTAGGTGTGTGCCTGCCAATGACTTGAACTTGAAATAAATTCCCTCATTCTTCAGGTGGGCGCTGCCAATGATTTGAACTTGAAATTAATTCCCTCGTTCTCCAAGTGGGCGTCTGCTACTGGATTAAAGCTTGAAATGAATTCCCTCATTCTCCAGGTGGGCGCCTGCCAATGGCTTGAACTCGAAATAAATTCCCTCATTCTCCAGGTGGGGCCCTGCCAATGACTTGAACTCGAAATAAATTCCCTCGTTCTCCAGGTGGGCGCCTGCCTCTGACTTAAAACTTGAAATGAATTTTCTCGTTCTCCAGGTGGGCGCCTGCCAATGACTTGAACTTGAAACAAATTTCCTCATTCTCTAGGGGGGCGCCTGCTAATGACTTGAACTTGAAATAAATTCCCTCATTCTCCAGGTGGGCGCCTGCCAATGACTTGAATTTTTGAAATAAATTCCCTCGTTCTCCAGGTGAGTGCGTGCCAATAACTTGAACTTGAAATAAATTCTCTCGTTCTCCAAGTGGGTGCCTGCCAATAGTTTTAACTTGAAATAAATTCCCTCATTCTCTAGGTGGGCGCCTACCAATGACTTGAATCTTTGAAATAAATTCCCTCATTTTCCAGGTGGGCGCTTGCGATCACAATAACATAGACAAAACAAAGAAAATTTTCCGTCCCTGTTTATACCAGGACCATTCATGAGAGTTAGTTGAATCCCATTATCCAGGAGGGTCCTGAAAACTTAAAACTAGATCCCATTATCCAGGATAGTCCTGAAAATGTAAAAGCTAAATTTCATTATCCGGGGAGATGTTGTAAACTTAAAACTAAATCCCATTATCTATGAGGGTACTGAAAACTTGAAACTAAATCTCATTATCCAGGAGGGTCCTGAAAACATAAAACTGAACTTACTTGGAACATGATTTCCTCATAGAGGATTCCAGCAGAGCAAACCAAACGTCTTGCCCCTGTTTCAAACAAAGAAAATCTCGTCAGTTTGACAATGTGGTGGTTGGTTTGTGGCATCCTTGATGAAGGTGTCTGCTTCTGCCACTACCATGCTTCATTCTAATTAACTGCTTCGGGCTAACAAAGAATTATTTGACCTTCTGATCGTACTTCGACCACAAAACCTCTGAATGACCTGAATCCCTTACACTCAACTTGTTGTATTGCATTTTCACTCTAACAACTGTTGAACCTTTGTGTTTGCTCAAAATTTCATGAATCACTTGACCACCTAAACTTCAATTACCACTATATTGCTCATTTTGAATCATGTCATTTGTGATGTGCTTGGCCGAACTTCGCTTGGTGCAGTTAAAAAGCTGGTAATGGGCTTTGAAGTACTTTCTTGCTTGCTTAACAAAGACTGACTTGACAGAGACTTAGAAAAATAGACCCAAAAGAAACGAAGCGAAGTGACTTCGAGAATAGGAATAAAGAGGAAAATTTTGAACAAAGATTAATATTTGAAGAAGAATTTAAATGAGACTTATCTGAGTGAAAAAGCTGGCTCCAATGATCATGACATGTATTTCGGATTGATCAGCCTAAACCATCCAACTAATCACACTTCAATTCATGCCATGTCTTCATATTTCAAAATCCGGGATTTCTATAATCCAATTTCTCTTTAAAGTCACGAACCTCATTCGGCTTGTAGTGTCCCGAAGGGTTTTCACCAGCAAAACTCTCTCATTTGTTCATCTCTCAGCTCACCATCGTCTTACAGTGCCCGCAAGGGTTTTTACCAATAAGACTCTCTTATTTAAATTTTCTCTCGGCTTCCCATCGCCTTACGGTGCCCGTGAGGGTTTTCACCTATAAGACTCTCTCACTTTGTTCATCTTTCCTTGTGACCATGAACAAAGTGTTACCTATGATGTGAATCATACCTCTAACTCGCTTGACTTGGAATACTCAAAGATTGATCGGAAGGTCTTTCTTTGGACCATAGCATAGGCTTTTGGACAGGTTTAGAAAGAAAGGGTGGCAACAGGCTCAAAATAGCTTAAGATGAAATGGTTCAAAATTACAACTTTTGGAATCAGATCTTTTATAAAACCAAAACTTCTGCCTCAATTTCTTTGAGTCCGGGGAATTTTGGATTTTTATTTTGAAGGGACCGAACCATGTAAGGCTGCCTACGTATCCTTAAAAGGAATCAGGTCGAACGTAGTTCAAGCATCTGACCAGAATATTTTTTTCTTTTTCTTTCTCTTTTTTTTTTGAAGTTTCTAAGAATTGCCCCAGTTAGTACTCTGGGAGTATGGACTTTTTTTTTCATTTTTGCATTCATTTTTTTTAACTCTAAACTTGATTCCAAGAGAGAGGGTTAAAGAAAATGACACCAGCTCAAAAGGGGTAGAGAAGGGTATAAATGTTAGATAGCAGAAAAAGGGCCTCCCAGTCTCGAGAACGCCAATCATGTTAGCCTTTCACAATCATGACATTGATGAACATGTCTGTCTTCTTGGGTCTTTTTCTTACACTGTATGAGCAATACTTTCCTCATAGTGAATGACCCCTATCAATTTGGATAACTATTCTTGAATTTTGTCTCGATATAGAAGATGCATTTTGCCACTAGACTAATCCATATCAAGTTGTTTGTCATACACCTTCTTTTGAAAAATACTTTCTATCTTTTAGTGCTAAATAGACTTCAACTCGTCTGATCATCCTTAAGCCCGATCTTCTCAATGATTCAAAAGGTAGAGATCCTTAACTTCCATCAGCATGATTGCTTTGGTTCCATGTAAACTTGGCTCATACTTATTTTCCAAATGTTTCACGTCTTTATTCATCTTCATAAGTGTCCTTTCCACTTAGCCAATTAATGTCACGACCCAAAATCCACTAAGGGTCATGATGACGCCAGAAACCACTGTCAGGCAAGCCAACCAAAATACTCAATTAAATTCTCGTTTTTATTTCCGAAATCACTTTTTTTATATGTTTAAACAATACATAGTAAATTCCACTGAATAAATAATGAAACATTCAACAACCTTTAAAAATTTCTGGATAAACCCATAGACATCCTAGAACTCGGTGTCACAAGTGCATGAGCAATTTCTAAGAAATAATGTAATACAACAACCGTCTGGAATACAATGTTGGATAGAAAATAACACAGTACTCAGAAAGAAACTTGCTGGTTGTGGGTCGCCTCGAAAAATGCAGCTCACCTAAGTCTTCGATCAACCATGCTGCTACGCCCACTAGGCCACTAGAGATGCATGTCCCTGTGCAACAAAAATGCACAGAAGTGTAGTATGAGTACGAAAACAACGTGTACCCAATGAGTATCCCGTCTAATCTCGAAGAAGTAGAGATGAGAGGTCGATTTCGACACTTGCTAGTGGTCCAATAATGTTATATCGATAATATATTAAATCCTGGATTTTTTTATAAACATGATTGTAATTCAATAAGTTGAAGCAAGTAAACAATTCTTTCTTTTATAGAAAATTTCCAAATTTCTCCATCATTTAAACATATATTCATAAGCCGGGAAGAGGCAATAACAACTTCAATAAGTTTCAAGACAAGCAATACAAGCATGTGCAAATCATGCCGAGGTCGTACGACCCGATCCAATAGAAATGTAAAGTGTGCACTGCCGAGGGTCGAACGGCGCGAACTATAGATGCATATATTACCCCGCTCACGAATCAAACATGTGACGTGGTCAACATAAATAAACAAATACCCTGCTCGTGAATCATACATGCCACGCAGGTACACATAGAAATACATGCTCAAATGGCAAATTAAGAATTTATCGGGGAACGTTTATCCAATAAAAGCCAATTCTCTTTTAGCGATTTAAGAAAAAGAAGTTTAATCCTTTTAGAAATTCATTTACCAATTTGATAAGATTTAGGCAAATCTACTGCCACCAAGATTACAGATATTCCAAGTATAGCATGCTTTTGGGTCCTAGACTACTCGAACTTACACATAATAGTAGCTACGCACGTACTCTCGTCACCTCGTGCGTACATAGCCCCCACAAATAGGAGCACACAACCAATTATATCACCTATGGGGACAATTCCCTCTTACAAGGTTAGAAAGGAGAGTCACCTCGCTCCGAAGATCCATAATCTGCATTTCATGCTCTTCCGAAGACTTGAATCGATGCACAATGCTCCAATAATTATGCGAATCCATTAATATGTGTTCAATTACTCATTATAATCCAATTATAACACTCCCTACCCCGATCGAAAAGTTGACAAAATTGCCCTCGGGCCCACTTGCCCGGATTCCTAAATTTTTCGAAGATAAAGTTTACCCATAGCCTCACGAACTTAAATATATAATTTACTCTCAATTTCATACCCAAAATCATGGTCAGATTCCAAGAATATCAATTTTCTAGGTTTTCCCTCAAACCCCAAGTGTTCTACCAATTTACATGCTAAAATCCATACATAATCGATATAGTTAACTCAAGATATGTGGGATTAGCTTACCTTATCGTTGATGATGAAAATCCCTTCTTGAAACTCTCCAAGAATCGCCCAAGCCAAGAAAATATGAGAGAAAATGGCCAAATCCCGATTTTTAAAAGAACCATTCTGCCTCCAGCACTTCCGCACCTACGGTCCCTCAACCGCTTCCGCGGTTCCACAGGTGCGGCACTTCTACCGCTTCTGCGGATATCTCACCAGGCCCTCCCTTCCGCTTATGCGACTCAACCGCCGCAGGTGCGGTCCCTCTTCTGCGGCTGCTCGACTGCATCTGCGGTCCCCTTCACTTTTGGCCCAAACCGCATCTGCGGCTCCTCTAGCGGCTCCGCACTTGCGACCCAATTCTCACAGGTGTGGTTATACCAGCAACCAACAACTTCAGCCTTCCAAAAATTCCTTTTTCGATCCGTTAACCACCCGGAATTCACCCGAGGCCCTTATGACCCCAACCAATCATACCTACCAGTCCCAAAACACATTATGTACTTGGTCGAGGCCTCAAATCATATCAAACAGTGCTAAAACCACGAATCGACCTCCAATCCAAGATTTATGAACTTTAGAATTTTAAACTTCTATATTCGATGCCGAAACCTATCAAATCATATCCGTTTGACCTCAAATTTTGCACACAAGTCATATTTGATATTACGAACCTACTCCAACTTCCGGGATCGAAATCCGACCCCAATATCAAAAAGTCAACTCTCGGTCAAACTTCTCAAAAACCCTTAGAATTTCTATCTTTAGCCAAATGACTCCAAAATGACCTACGGACCTCCGAATTTCACTTCCGATCGCGCTCCCAACTCCAGAATCATCATATGGAGCTACTCCCAAACTTGGAATCCCAAACGGACATCGATAACACTGAAATGCACTTCAACACAAACTTATGAAATTTCTTCCAAAATGCTAACTTCCACAATAGGCACCAAAACGTTCTCGGATCTTCCAAAACCCGATCCGGACATACGCCCAAGTCCGAAATCATCATACGAACCTGCTGGAACCTTCGAATCCCGATTCCGAGGTCGTTTACTCTGAAATCCATTCTTAGTCAATTCTTTCAACTTAGAGCTTCCGAAATGAGAATTCTCTTTCCAAATCAACTCTGAACTACCCGAAATGAAATTCCGACTATGCGCATAAGTCATAATACCTGAAGTGATGCTGCTCACGGCCTCAAACTGTTGAACGATGCGCTAGAGCTCAAAACGACTGGTCGGGTCGTTACAATTAAAAAATAAATCAGTTTTCTAAGATCTGACCAAAATTTTTGCATGCATGTAATGTCACTAGAACTAGCGTGAAGAACTATGCACAAAATGACTGACTTCTTTTTATTGAATAAAGGATAGCATGGTCTGATAACACAAAAAGAAGAAGAAAAGACGACAAAATAAGCTAACACGGCTAAAAGAGGAGTGATTTTCCCGTTACTAAGCGACATCTTAGCCACAAATTTGCACATCAACATTACTGCGGCATTCAACCCATATATTCCTTCTGATTTAGCACTCAAATTTTGGCTTTTTGATCAAAACATTCCCAATATTAGTTGTAAGACTTCAGGACTGATGTCATGGTAAATTTCAAAGCAACTAATTTGCTAAAAAACTTGGAAGAATTCTTATGTCTCCCCATCATCAAATCATCCCGATCAGTCCAGGTCCTATTATTCAAATCTAGTAAAGTTAACCCCACATTTGCCTCCATTTTTTTTTCATTGCAACTTGCCTACTTGCGTTTTCGTGATTTTAGGTCAACAACAGTTGTGCTTGTTTCATTGGTTGAGAAGATGTTTTATTTCTAAGGGTTCTTGGATTGTTTTTGTGACTCGCTATTGCAAACCAAAAAATTCACCACCTTTGACTAGCTTTTATTTCAAAACAACAAGCATGTTAGAATAAACACTCTATTTTTTTCTATTTTCTTAGTATTTTTTGTTTATTTCCTTACTCTTTTTGTTTTGTTTGTTTCTTTTATTCGATCAAACCTGATGTGGGTTGCCTACGTATCATGTGGGAACATGAATCAGATCTTGCGTAGTTCGGGAAGAACAAGAATAAAGTAAATAAACTAACTCTTTTTTTTGGGTTTTGAATTTTTTTTAATTTCCGAAAGAAAGACTTATAAAGGAAATAAAATATTTTTGAATTTCGATTTGTTTTTTTTTTTGAGAATTTTTTGAAAAGACTTCTAAAAAAGAAAGAAAATACTGTTTTTTTTTTTAATTTCTGCCTTTTTTTTTTAATTTCGAAAGAAAAACTTCTAAAGAAGAAAGGAAATGTTTTTGGATTTTTGGACTTTTATTTTAAATTTATGAAAGAAATACTTCTTAAGAAAAAAGAAAATATTTTTTGAATCTTGAACTTTCTTTTTAATTTTCGAAAGAAGAATGAAAATATTTTGGATTTTGAGAGGAAATTAAAAGAAAATATTTTTGTATTTTTTTAAAAATTGGGGTCTATAATAAAGACTTTCTAAAGAAGTAAGTAAAGGAAAATATTTTTGGATTTTTTTAAGATTGTGGGGAGAAACCTATGCGGTTTGCCTACGTATCTCATATCCGGAGAGAATCAAACCCGCGTAGTTCGGCCAATTTTGACGAAACAGGGGAAGCATGACTTATGAAAATATTGGCTTATTTTATTTCTCTTTTTTTTAAAAAAAAAAAATTCGGTAGAGTTTCACAATTTTTCAAATACCTACCTCTCACACTTTTCTTCTTTTGTTTCTATTTTTTTTCTTTTTTTAATTTTCTTTCCCTATTCTAGTCGGGTCAACATGCAAGTCGAAACAAATAAATGCGCAATTAGCATGTAGGATGCATCATGATGGTCTTTTAATATAGGGTACACCTATCTTAGACAAACCCAACCCCTGTGTTGAGTCCCCAACGTCAAATGCACGTGATGCAAACAAACGTACATACTAGGGATCTAGCATGAGGTTATGTCATTCTAAGTTTAAAACCTGGGTGTATTGTTCTAGACCTAGCTTACCCGAGCGGACAACTCGAGCCGGGGGGAGGCTATGTACCGGTAACCAAAAGGTCATTCGACTTTGTAACAGATCCAATCCTCATTCTAAATTAGGGTATGACACTAACAGAAAAGAAGTCAAGCCATCGTGCACTTCCCAGAAGATTTAGAAAACTTAGAGAGAAGAAGGGTTTCGTAACAGTTTATATACAGTTCAAACAATATCAAAGCTATAAAAAGCAGCATTTAACACATTAATAAATAAAAACCAACTATAACAGTTATTCGAAGCTCGAATTCTAAACCCTGAAACAGGAGTTCTGGGTCAATTCCCCAGCAGAGTCTCCAGAGCTGTTACACCTCTTTTTTCCCGAGGGATAGAGAGTTTTTCCAATTAAAGTGACATTAATCGAAATGAGATTATTTATTTAATTCAGAGTCTCCACTTGGAATAATTTATGTTGTCCCAAGTCACCGGTTTATTTTAAATCCCAAATCAAGGAAATTGACTCTTATTTATGGTCTGCAAACATAGAAGACCGGTTAAGGAATTCTTTTAATCCAGAGAAGGTGTGAGGCACTCCCGAGTTTCGTGATTTTAGCACGATCTCTCATTTATTAATAATTGGTCTACTTATCTGATTAATTACATATTTAGAATCTATTGTACATTTTTAACTTCTAACAGCCTTTAATTAATCAATTAACCATTTTTAGTATTTATAGAAATTATTTGAACAAGTCACGATGTCACGCACTCGTTTGTTTTTGTACACATTGCGAATCGCGTCACGTGAAACGCGCCCGTAATTCACAACATATTTATTTATTATTATTTCGAAGTTATGATCGAGTCACGTGAAACGCACACTCGAATTAGGGATTATGTATCATGACTATACTAAGGGAACCGTATCCATAGTGACGATAATTATTATTAATCGCGCCTAAAGCAAGCTACGATGTTCATGAGCTATTTTTCTTAAATTACTTTGAGATTGTTGTGAGGTCATGACTATTGGAGTTATTTGTGGCAAATCCCAAAATATTCGTCAAAATAGCAAATATTCAATCTATGATATTATGATAATAAGCGGAGTCTCTAGTTTTCAAATGATTACTAAAAATGAACTTATTGTTATAAATATATTATATTATGGATGTTCATTTAGTACTCCGTTGTAAATAAGCTTTCTGAAGAAGCTTATCCATATAGGACTCCACCGTAAATATGTTTATCTATTTAGTACTCTATTAGAAATAAGCTTCCTGAAGAAGCTTATCATTTCAGTACCCAGTTATGGATAAACATTACCCCCGGTAGAAGATTATCCATACCGGGTATAATAAGCTTATCCTTTCAGTACCCAGTTATGGATAAACATTATCCCCGATAGAAGATTATCCATATCGGGTATAATAAGCTTATCCTTTCAGTACTCCGTTATGGATAAACATTGCTCTTAATAGAAGATTATCCATATCTGATCTAGTAGCAGCTTACACAGCAGCTTCCTTTCTTCTATAAATAGAAGAGATTTCAGTTCATTATGTACATCAGTCTGAATTCGAATAATATATCAGTTTCTCTCTATACTTGTCTTTACTTTACAGTCTTTATTTTATAACACGTTATCAGCACGAGACTCTGACATCTCGAACAAATACTTTGAAAGTATTAGGGGTAAGAACTTTCTTTTCCTAAATAATGTCAAATCTTTCTAAACCTGAATTTGTAGCCCTGGATATATCGGGCAAAAGCTACATGTCTTGGGTGCTTGATGCTGAAATTCATCTTGATGCGATGGGTCTGACAGACACCATCAAGGATAAAAATCAGGCATCAAACAAGGATCGTGCCAAAGCAATGATATTCCTACGCCATCACCTTGATGAGGGCTTGAAAATGGAATATCTCACTATTAAAGATCCAGTCATACTGTGGAATAATTTGAAAGATAGATATGACCACCTGAAGATGGTCGTTCTTCCACAGGCACGTTATGATTGGACTCATCTAAGGCTACAAGATTTTAAATCTATCAGTGAGTATAATTCTGCTATGTTCAGAATTATTTCCCAATTGAAATTATGTGGTGATAATATTACTGATCATGATATGTTGGAGAAAACTTTCACCACTTTTCATGCCTCGAATATGCTCCTGCAACAGCAATATCGAGAGATGGGATTTAAAAAGTATTCTGAACTTATCTCACATCTTCTTATAGCAGAGCAACATAATGGGCTATTAATGAAAAATCATGAAAGTCGACCTATTGGTTCTTGTCCATTCCCTGAAGTGAATGAGACGAACTTCCACCAAGCTAAACGTGGAAGAGGTCGTGGCCCCAGTCGTGGTCATGGCCGTGGTCGGGGAAGAAACCCCAATCATGGTAATAATAATGCACCAAAGAAGCCTCCTCACCACCAGCAGTGGAAAAAGAAGGAACAAAAGCATGAAGCGGTGCAAGCGCCAAATGCAGAAAATGCATGCTATAGATGTGGAGGAAAAGAGCACTGGTCACGTACCTGTCGTACGCCAAAACACCTGGTTGAGCTTTATCAAGCCTCCCTGAAGAAGACAGAAAAATGCTGAAGCAAATTTTATTTCTGAAGATAATTCAGACTTCATGCATTTGGATGTAGCTGATTACTTTGCACTCCCAGAAGGAGAAACAAGTTATGTAATCGGTAGTGAATCTGTAGAAATGTAAATATTTTAATTTTTGTTATTTGTAATAGATAATATGGTTATGTAATTGTTGTACATAAATAAAAGTTATGCTTTGATAATGATATTTACTATAATATATTTTATTTATGTTATTTTGAAGAATATGGATAACCCTCAAATTATGTTTGGATCAACTACAAATCATGAAGATATTTGTGTTATTGATAGTGGAACAACTCATGCCATATTCAATGATCAGAAATACTTTTCTTATTTGCATAAGGAAAAAGCAAATGTTTCAACAATTTCTGGTAATATAAGTTTGATTGAAGGCTCCGAAAGAGCCATAATATTTCTGTCTAAGGGAACAAAACTTATTATAGACAATGCATTGTTCTCCTCCAAGTCCCGAAGAAACTTGTTGAGTTTTATAGATATCCGCCGAAATGGGTATCATGTAGAGACAATAGATGAAATGAACAGGGAATATATTTGTATTACAAAGAATATTTCTGGCCAGAAATGCATTGTAGAAAAGTTACCAACTTTATCTTCTGGCTTATACTATTCAAAAATTAGTACAATTGAAGCACACTCTATCGTAAACCAGAAGTTTACAGATTCAAATACTTTTGTACTTTGGCATGGCCGTTTGGGCCATCCCGGATCAATAATGATGAGACGAATTACTGAAAATTCGAGTGGGCATCCATTAAAGAACTTGAAGATTCTTACAAATGACAAATTTTCTTGCGATGCTTGTTATCAAGGAAAAATGATCACTAGACCATCATCAATGAAGGTTGGTATTGAATCCCCTGCCTTTTTAGAGCGTATACATGGGGATATATGTGGACCTATTCACCTACCAAGTGGGTTGTTTAGATATTTTATGGTCCTAATAGATGCATCTTCAACATGGTCTCATATGTGCCTACTATCATCTGGCAACCTGGCGTTTGCAAAGCTATTAGCCCAAATAATTCGATTAAGGGCACAATTCCCAGATTATCCTATAAAGGCTATTCGCCTTGATAATGCTGGAAAATTCTCATCTCAAGCTTTTGATGATTATTGTCTATCCGTTGGGATAAAAGTTGAACATCTTGTAGCTTATGTTCATACTCAAAATAGCCTTGCAGAGTCATTTATTAAACGCCTGCAATTGATAGCAAGACCACTACTTATGAAAACAAAATTGTCCACTACTGCTTGGGGCTATGCTATCTTGCATGCAGCATCACTTATCCATCTCAGACCGACACATTATAGTAAATATTCTCCGTCACAATTAGTTTTTGGTCATGAACCAAATATTGTCCATCTACGAATTTTCGGATGTGCTGTATATGTGCCAGTAGCACCACCACAACGTAGTAAGATGGGACACAAAGAAGGATATGAATATATGTTGGGTTTGAATCACCCTCTATTATTCGCTATCTTGAACCATTGACAGGAGATTTATTTAATGTTCCATTTGCAGATTGTCGGTTTGATGAAACAAATTTTCCACAATTAGGGGGGAGAGAAAAAGGAAATCAAAAGAGAAATTGTGTGGAAAATTTCATCATTATCTCACTTTGATCCCCGTACCCCTATATGTAATCAGGAGGTCCAGAAGATCATCCATTTACAGAATATAACAAATCAAATGCCAGACGCATTTACTGATTTGAAAAGGATAACTAAGTCACATATCCCAGCAGAGAATGTACCTATCCGAATTGATGTCCCAGTAGGACCATCTACTAGCATGAGAGATAGTGAACCTAAAGCACGCCTGAAGCGTGGTAGGCCTTTGGGTTCTAAGGATTGAAATACTTGAAAAAGAAAATCGACAAATGATCAAAACGATACTATGAAGGGATCTCCTGAAGAGACCCAAAATCTGATAAGTTCTGAGATTCCTGAAGAAATCAATGAACCCGAAGCTCATGTGAGTAAGGAACTTTTAATAAGTTCGATCGGTGATGAGACTAATTTAAATCGATCTGAAATGGTGGTGGATAATATTTTTGCATATAATGTAGCACTTAATATTATGCAAGATAGTGAGGATCTTGAACCTCGATCTGTCGAAGAATGTCGACAAAGATCTGATTGGCCAAAATGGCAAGAGGCAGTTCAATCGGAATTGAAGCCACTTGCTAAAAGAGAGGTCTTTGGACCAGTAGTCCAAACACCTACTGGTATAAAACCAATTGGTCATAAATGGGTTTTTGTGCGAAAAAGGAATGATAAAAATGAAGTTGAAAGATACAAAGCTCGCCTTGTTGCACAAGGATTGTCACAACGACCTGTAGTCGATTTTGATGAAACATATTCACCTGTTATGGATGCCATAACATTTCGATATCTCATCAGTTTAGCACTACATGAAAAGTTTGAAATACATCTAATGGATGTAGTTACAGCTTATCTGTACGGTTCACTTGATAATGAAATTTATATGAAAATCCCTGAAGGATTTAAAATGCCTGAAGCAAAATCTAAGGAAATGTATTCAACCAGATTACAAAGATCTTTGTACGGTTTAAAGCAATCTGGGCGCATGTGGTATAATCGCCTTAGTGAATATTTGCTAAAAGAAGGTTACATAAATGATGTTATTTGTCCATGTATTTTTATAAAGAAAATGGCATCAGAATTTGTTATACTTGCTGTTTATGTTGATGACATAAATCTTGTTGGAACTCCAGAAGAGCTCCAAAAGGCAATTAAATATCTTAAGAAAGAATTTGAGATGAAAGATCTTGGAAAGACAAAACTTTGTCTTGGTCTGCAAATTGAACATTTAGCAGACGAGATCTTTATCCATCAATCTGCCTATACAGAAAGGGTCTTAAAACGCTTTTGCATGGACAAAGCGCATCCATTGAGTACACCAATGGTTGTTCAATCACTTGAAGTAAATAAGGATTTGTTTCGACCTCCAGAAGAGGACGAGGAACTCCTTGGTCCCGAAGTACCCTATCTCAGTGCAATTGGTGGCACTAATGTATCTTGCTAATGCTACAAGGCCTGACATAGCATTTTCTGTTAATTTACTAGCAAGATATAGTTCTTCTTCTATACGGAGACATTGGAACGGGATTAAGCATATATTGCGATATTTAAAAGGGAACTCTTGATATGGGTTTGTTTTATGCTAACAAAGATAGTGCAGACCTTGTTGGTTATGCAGATGCAGGTTATTTATCTGATCCCCATAAAGCTCGATCTCAAACCAGCTACGTATTTACATATGGAGGTACTATCATATCATGGCGCTCCACAAAACAATCTATTGTTGCTACTTCTTCAAATCACGCTGAGATAATAGCTATTCATGAAGCAAGTAGGGAATGCGTATGGTTGAGATCAATAATTCATTTTATTCGAGAAAAATGTGGTTTGGAATGTAAGAAAAGACCCACAATTTTATACGAAGACAATGCTGCATGCATAGCCCAATTGAAGGGAGGATTTATAAAAGGAGATATAACGAATCACATTTCACCAAAATTATTCTACACACACGATCTTTAGAAAAGTGATGACATTGATGTGCAACAAATCCGTTCAAGTGATAATCCAGCAGATTTATTCACTAAATCTTTGCCAATTTCAACTTTTGAGAAGATGGTATACAAGATTGGAATGCGGAGACTCAAATATTTGAAACAAGGTTTTCATCAGGGGGAGTAAAATACGCGATGCACTCTTTTTCCCTTACTAAGATTTTTTCCATGGGGTTTTCCTTATAAGGTTTTTAATGAGGCACCTAGTAATGCGTCTTACTACATATGTGTACTCTTTTTCCTTCACTGAGATTTTTTTTCACGTGGTTTTTCCTAGTAAGGTTTTAATGAGGCACATTATCTTTTAATGAACATCCAGGGGGAGTGTTATAAATATATTATATTATGGATGTTCATTTAGTACTCCGTTGTAAATAAGTTTCCTGAAGAAGCTTATCCATATGTGACTCCACCGTAAATATGTTTATCTATTTAGTACTCTATTGAAAATAAGCTTCCTGAAGAAGCTTATCATTTCAGTACCCAATTATGGATAAACATTACCCCCGGTAGAAGATTATCCATACCGGGTATAATAAGCTTATCCTTTCAGGAACCAGGTATGGATAAACATTACCCCCGATAGAAGATTATCCATATCGGGTATAATAAGCTTATCCTTTCAGTACTCCGTTATGGATAAAAATTGCTCTCAGTAGAAGATTATCCATATCTGGTATAGTAGCAACTTACACAGCAGCTTCCTTTCTTCTATAAATAGAAGAGATTTCAGTTCATTATGTACATCAGTTTGAATTCGAATAATATATCAGTTTCTCTCTATACTTGTCTTTACTTTACAATCTTTATTTTATAACACTTATATGATATTATCTAATCATTTGTATCCATCAACCAGCTTCATATTCAAATTTAAGAATGAAACTAACATAATATTCTAACAAAATAACAAAATCTTAATAAATGGCCATATAAGCACAAAAGAGACAAATCATATCGAGAATTACTCAATGAACCAGAGAAAAAGAATGAAATATGGACAAAACGAGGGCATGCCAAGATACATATTAAACTCGATTATAAACAGAGGACACTCACAGTGAATAACTCAGTTAACATTATGCTAAAGAGGATGAAAACAGTAGTATCACCATTTTATATATTTACTTAAAGAAACTCCAATACATACAAGAGTTCTAAAAGTGGAGATTGGAAAGGGACCTCGAGGATTCAACTCCTTAGACAGTTTCTTTGAATCTGAGCATGTATTAGACCAAAAACACCTTGGACAAGAGCTCGACAGAAACGGATCCACGATGGAAAAATCGAATCGACAACTTCTAAGAAACCCGACTCAGTAACAAAAACTAATAACTCCGGAGATCCGAAAAATTCTGCAATTTGGACGACAAACATGGATGGTTCATGTATGTTTTTCGGCTATCAAAGATTGATTTTCGGGTGATTTCATAGAAGATAGATGATGGAGCTATGGGAGGAGAGGCTCGTTGGTTTCACAATTGTCGGATTCCGGCAGAAGCTCGTCGAAGCTCTTAAGTGAATCAACAGGCATGGGCGGCTGTTTTTTATCTCTTCAATGAAAGAGATAGGATTTATCAAAAAACAATGGGAGCTGATGGGGTGTGCGGCCCTTTCTCTTGGGGAGGTGTCTGAAACTTGGCTTAGGAATTAGGTTTTAGTTAGGTTTTATTTGGGGTAGGGAATTAATATTGGCCCTTGGATGAAAGTTAGGCGATCTCCGGATATTCTCTGCACTTGTACTACTATGGTTTGTCTCATATAAAAAGGAAAAAAGATAATGAATAGGGGCATGTAACATTCATTTGATAAGAACAGATCTCTAATAAAAGTTCTCTCTGAGAAAGATACAAATAATACATTTTTATCAAGATTCTTGTCCATATTATTCCAACCTTTCCGTCACATCCGAGAATATTTAGAATGTTCTAGGATTTATCTATCATTCGTCATTGTTAGGAGAAACAATCATCTAGTTCATCCTTATCGCGTGAACCACTTTATCCTATTTACTTAAATGCCATTTATTGCTAATCTCTCCATTATTGGTCACACCTTTTGAAATATTTAACGAATGCTATTGTCAACCCCCACTAGATCTGTCTAACGTTACCCGTCTTTTCGAAACCCTCATTTAGAGATATTATCATTAACTAGGTTTAATCCATCATTATATAAGTATGATCGTTTTAACCAAAGTTAATACTTTTTGGTCAAATAATTATACCGATAATAGCTTTTTATAGTATAAGTTTGAATTCAATTCTCACAGTCCTTTTTATATTTCCTTCCATATAAAATAAAAAAATATGACTTTGCTCGTATTTTGCTTTTTGAACTAAGTTGATAAAGGTAGTTGTTTTGTTTCATCTTGTGCATTGATTTTTCTCTTTAATTCGTTTCTCTTGTTTGACGAGATTTTTTGAGACTTATATACCAACAAAAGCTATTAATTTATTAAAAAATTTAGGAAATAAGAATAATAGGTGAATGTATGTTATATTAAGTACAAGTATTCATTCACTTATAACGTGGTAAAATTAGTTCTTGTTGGTTTTCGAAAAATCAATTCCTATATGAATAAGAAAAAGGGATAGTTCATGACTTTATTCTAGTAACAATTATTTAGGTATTAAACAGGAGTTACGGGAAATTATATACCACAAAAAGTCAGCAAAGTCATTGTTCAAACATTAGAGTCACCATCAAGTATTCTGTTAATCCTAAAATTGAAATCTAAATAAGATACTAGTAATAGTCAGCAAGTAATTGTTTGAGCGGCAAATAGCACGTTAGTTCCTGGTCAGTTGTCACCGTCCACGTCCAACTACCAAACTGAACCGGGTAACGAATTAGGGATTTTCTTTCTACTCGCTGTTTTCGTTCGTTTTATCACATTATTATTATCTTTCCCCAATTAGTCAAAACAGTCATACTTATTAGGCTTCGGTTTCTTTCTCATTTCACTATTTTCCGTGTCAGTCGCCATTCTCACTCTCTCTCTTCTCTGCACTTTACCTTTCCCTCTACGCAATTTATCACTCTCCCCTATTTCTCCTCATCCCCATAACTCTCTCAGCTCAGCTAATTTTCCCAAACTTTTTTGCTGCTCTTATGCTTAGGTTCAATTAATTGAACTGCGTGGTTTGTTTTTTATAAGAAAAATGCATTGTACCGGCGAACCACCGTCACAGCCGCCGTCCACGGCCGAAACCCTTGCTCAAATAAACCACCTCCTCACCCATCTCCTCCCCTTTTCTCTTTCCATCAAGTCCTTCACTGCCCGCTGGCAAGTTCTCCGGTCGAAACTCGCTACCGTCAAGTCTCTTTTATCCGAAATCTCCGATTCACCTCACTGGACGGAAAACGAGCTTCTTCCGACGCTGCTCCCGAATCTTCTCTCCACTGTACTCCGTGTACAAACTCTATGCGAGCAATGCTCCGACCCGGAAAAACCTCCGGGTAAGCTATTAATGCAGTCGGATCTTGACATGGCTTCAGGTTGGCTTTCAAAACAGATCCATCACCTTGACCTCCTTTGCCGTTCCGGCGTACTCCGTCAGTCCACCGCTATAGTCCTCTCTCACCCTTCCGTTAACTCTACAAAAGACGATTTAGTCCTTTTTATTAAAGACCTATTCACCAGAATCCAAATCGGCGGCGTTGAGTTTAAGAGAAAGGCTTTAGAATCGTTGATTCAGCTCCTCTCAGAGGATGAGAAATCAGCTGGGATTGTTGCAAAGGAAGGGCATTTTGGGTATTTAATTAATTTACTGGACATTAATATTGATCCTTTTATACGTGAACAGGCAGTTGTTGCAGTATCAATGCTTGTTTCTTTAAGTGAACAGGCGAGGAAATGCGTGTTTGAAGAAGGTGCTTTAGGTCCTTTACTGAGAATTATTGAGTCTGGTTCTGTTACTATGAAGGAAAAAGCGGCTTTGGCTGTTGAATGTATTACTAATGATCCTGAAAATGCTTGGGCTATCTCAGCTTATGGTGGTGTCCCTATACTTTTAGACCTATGTAAATCTGGGTCTGTTTCTGCTCAAATTCATGCTGTTGGGGCAATCAAGAATGTGTCCACAAATGAAGATGTCCGTATTGCGTTAGCAGAAGAAGGTGCAATTCCTGTTCTTCTACAGTTAATGGTTTCAGGCAAGGCGTCAGCGCAAGAAAAGGCGGCGAATTGCGTCGCAATTCTTGCTTCCTCTGGTGAGTACTACCGGGATTTGTTAATTCAAGAAAAGGGGTTGCAGAGATTGCTTCATTTGCTTCATGAATCGTCGAATTCTGATACGTTAGAGTATGTTTTACGGGCTATTCATTCGTTATCTTCTTCTGAATCCACGTCGAGGGTTCTTAGTTCATATACTACGTTTGTGATTCAGTTAGCTGAGCTTATAAAGCACGGTAGCTTAATGTTACAGTATATTTCCGCTTCATTGCTTGCAAATTTATCTATAAGTGAGGAGAAGAAGAGGGCTATTGCTGGGTGTATGGGGTCATTGGTGAAGCTAATGGAATCAGCTAAACCAGATGGGCTGCAAGAGGTGGCGACGAATGCTTTGGTTTCGCTGTTGGCTGTGAAATCCAATAGGAAGGAATTGGTTAAGGATGAGAAGAGTGTGATGAGGTTGGTACAAATGTTGGATGCTAAAAACGATGTGGTGTCGAAGAAGTTCCCGGTGGCAGTGGTGGCGGCAATCATGGCGGGAGGGAGCCATGGTTGTCGGAAGAGACTAGTGGAGGCCGGAGCATACGGACATTTGCAGAAGCTGACGGAGGCAGAGGTGGTCGGAGCTAAGAAGGCCTTTCAGAGACTTTCAGGCAATAGGCTAAAGAGCATTTTCACAAGGACGTGGAGTAATTAGCAAAGCTAACTAACCCCGCCAACAAAAGGTAATTTTTCTGTTTAACATCTTTAATTAACTGCTGTACCTGAAAGTTTAATTCATCTTTAACTTCTTTGGCGTTAGTGGGTCCTACCGGTCAACACCACCCCAACCTGACATGCTGAATGTAATAGTATTTCTTTAATTTGCTTTCCATTTCTCAAGACAAAAATGGCCATGCCTATAAGCTTGGATTAATTTACCTACATTGTTTTTAAGCACACATCCTTTGGAAACCAGAAGATCAAATTGAAACATATATTTTCTACATATTTGTTTGGTGGCACAACTCATTATAGTCTTGATATCACTTCCCCTCCAAAAGAGAAACAAGAGAGTATTTTGAGCTTCTTTTACTCAAGAAAGTAATGACTTTGTAAAAACTCCATTTTTACGTCATCATTTTGTATAAACACTATTAAAAGCAAGCATGAGATGATGAGTTCTATTTTGATATGAGTCCCAGGCTTAATTGCCTAAAGCATGGTGTCAAAGTAGCCAAATGATACTACTTTCTTTAGACTAGTAAATTGTAGACAACTATCAAGATGAAGTCATTTGCATTGAGTAAAAGTAGGTGGACTATAATTAGAAATCTTAACTGTCCAACCTTAAATAAGTACATTTTTCTCCTTTCTTTTGTGAAACACGCTAGACATGTTAATGCTTGCAATGGGTCAGGCTGAGCTGTGATATTTTTCTTTGGCCGCATAGTGGGGGCATGATTCTCAACTTTTATTGTTCAGTCTTTGGATATGAATGACATTGATGCACTGTTTTGCTAGTTGATTCATCTTATCATAAGTGTCTTGCTGTTAGGTTTATTACTATTCATTAGCTGACTGTATTACACGTGATGAACATTAGTTCTACTTTAAGTCCATTTTACTCTAATAGTGTTATACTGTTTTTCATTAGCTGCCTGTGAAGTTTTTACTTTTATTCACTAATTTTGTCTCCTGACATTATCGTACCTATGATGCTTCTTGCAGGTGGTTGTTTGGATTTTCCTAACTGTCAAAATGTGGAAAACCACCTCATTTCCTACAAAGAAACCAACAAACAATCACTACACACTCGGTATACCCCAACTTTAACCTTATACTACAATATTCTTCTCAATTAGAAAATGAAAAAGCAAGAAAAAAAGTTGAATTTATTATTCTAAACTATATGACACATGGCATGGATGCGTTTTTTAGGGAGTATCCTTGTTTGTTTATTTTTTCCTCTTTTTTTTTTTTTTTTTCATTTTTTCTGTTTATTTCACAATGTGAGGCTTTTGTAAGTGAGTGATAGTGCTTGCCACCCCACCCTTTTTTTTCATCCTAGGCATGGTTAATATTGTATATTCAAAAGTTTGTTTTTCTTGTAATGGCCAAAGCCCTAATTACAAAGTGTGCAACTTGTCTCTTCAATTTATTTCTTCTCTCTTTATTGGTGAAAAAGTGTAGCTAACTCTTATCACATTAACATTGTCTTGCTTTGACAATGTCCTTTTTCATATAGTATTTGTTATTGACAACCTTTTAGTGCGGCTAGAATTATGGTGAGTTTGCCGGTTGCTCTTTTTACTTTGTTATTTTTTATTGTTAAGGAAACAACACATAGCTTATAAACCTCGCATAAAGCTTAAGCTTTTAGGGTGGTTAAGGTTCTGTTCTTTTGTATTTTCCTATAGCTGGCGTTTGTGAATTGTTTTATATAGCCCCTTGATTATGCAAAGATAACATTTTTTGCTTTGTTTAATTCTTTGGTGGTTGGTGTAAAAAGGGGTTCTAAAGTTTTATACACTTGGAACTGTAATGGATACTTCTAATGGATTTTTGTGAAACTGAGTTGTAAATGGAGTTTAATAATGCGTATGTCGATCCTTAATTTAGATAAGAAAAAATTGGAAGGCCATGATTATCGGAAATAAAAGAAGGGTGGGCCCATGTGTTCTCTCATGAGAATCTGCATTAAGAAAAATGGAGAATAGGTAAAGAAGCTATGAAGATGTCAGAAGAAGGAACTTAAATAACGCTTAAAATACATAAGAGAAAAAGATATGGAGAAGAGGACAAGAGAGGGACCGTTTACAGCGATGTCACATGGAAAGATGGAAGTATTAGGATTAGAAAAATCAATAGGGGGTCTTATTCTATATGGTTAGATTGTCTATGAAAATGGTGGGTCAGACTCACATTCTATGTCTTTTTCATTACCCTTCACCATCTTTCTCTCTCTCTAATTCACATGCCTGTGCCTGCCTGTTTTGTCCCCCCCCCCAAACCCCAACCCCAATCCCCCACCCTAATAGGTAGATGGGATTTGATGACCTCGGAATATGGGTTAATTTCAATTATCGTCTTAATAGGTAGAGTTACTCAATACTGCTGCTACTAATAGAAAGTAGCATGTACTTGTTGGATTAAACCAAGGACGCATAACGACCAGGACGGACCAATGGCCGATCAATAAGGTCTATGGCCTCGGTCGGTGACCTTCATTGCACTTTGAAGGGGTGCAGCCTAAGGTCGACCCAAGTATTCGAGCCTATATCGTAATCGAAGCAAGCACAAATAGGATCAAAATACCACTCTACAAAACAAAATAATATGCACTTGTATATTAAATTTTATGATGATTATAATACACGTTACATTAGGTTAAACCGCCTATATCACACCTTTTGGGTGCGATATTTTCCTGAACCCCGTGTGAACACAAAATAGATATCCTTTATAATACACATTGTAACAATCCAAATCATGTTGAAGTAGTCAAGTAGTCTCTTGATATTTAGGGGGAAAAACCCCAATATTTGAGTGTTTTGATGTTTGGGGAGGGGGGGGGGGTCAAGGGGTTGGTTGATTATTCTTGTATGAAACGCCAAATGGAGATGAATCAGATACTGGTAAAGTGAAGAAAGAAAAGGCTGAGACTTTTGGCCTTTTGAATGTCATATTTGCTGTAATATATCCCTTTAAAGCAACTGCAATATCCCAAGCATTTTGAAAGCTGTAAAGCTTAGCACTTGTCCTCTTATCTTGTGAGTCCTGTCATTATTTTCTCCTTTTTCCTATCCTTCCTTCCCGCTAAATCTTTGGCAGTTAATGATTTCTTCACTTCAACTGCTTTTTTTCATTTATATTTGTGGGGAGCATTCAGCATTGGGTGGTGGGGTTGCTTACTTCAAATTCAAGTTCATTCGAATAAATTCTCTGCTCCTTTTGAAGCTTCCTTGAAAATCACCTTATTTATTGTCAATTTTTCCCTTTATTTCTCCAACTATTGGACAAGATTGTGGCTCATTACATTGGCCAGATAACGTATAAGTCAGTTGTATAGATTAGAAGTTGGTATCTTTATCTTTATAAGAAATGCAGAAAGGGGAACAACCCTTTTAGAAATTCTACACTTGCTAATAATTTCATTTACAAAGTACTCAAAATGTCTCCCAACTGTCTACTTATTGAGTCCCAGTCATGAGTAAAGAGCAGTCTATTCCACAAAGTATCCCGCGTTTACGTAAGATCCGGGGAGGATCACATCCCAAGATGTGTGAATGCAAGCATTAGTGACTGCTTTTGCGGCTCGAATTCATGACCTTCATACAAAGATAACTTTATTGTAGCTCCAATGCAGCTAGTCATGAGCATTTGGCTTCAAATATTTCTTGCACGAAGAGGATACTTGCAACTTTTGCGTGTATTAGACTAAAAATATTTGTCAATAACCCAAGGTTGATTTAAATGTTATTTAAATTTCGGCATTTAATTCACCTGTCACCCGTCCCCAAAGACTTAAGGTCCATAGTTTGCATGTTACAACCTACATCAAAGTCTTCTCCAGCCAAAAGAATGGACTATCAACCTTTGCATTTAAAGTTTTAAACACTTGTAGCAAGTAGCGCAAAGTAATGGATTCTACGAGAAATCATATTGCTAGTTCTAGGACCCCATAGTTCTTCATTTGGGTCTACCATACCCATGGGTTGAACCAGGGTGGCGGAAGGGGGTTCTGAACCTCCTTTGCTGAAAAATTACAATGTACATATAAGTTTAAAATTTTTATATGTATATATATTTTAGCTGTTCAATTCCCTTTTTTCCAATGCCTGTTCTGCATTTTTTTTTTTTTGGGTCCTTTTTTGCTCCTCTCCTATTCTTCATTGGACGGTCAAGATGGACTTACTAAAAACAAAAGGGTTGTATCACATCGAGATGTCGATTCTTCGTTCCTATTAGGGTTTTATTACAATGTAAAAGTTTTCACCTAGTGTTATCTTTTGAAATTTTCTTTAAGAAAAAAAGTTTGCATGCTTGAAAATGTGATATGCACACAAAAGTGAAGATTTTTTTGTTTGGGGGGGGGGGGGGAGTAAAGGCATAAGGGCTTCTTTTAGATTACTTTTCTTTAAAGGAGAGAAGGAAAATAGGAAATTGCCTCATAGCCACAAGTCAGCTCAAGCTTTTCGGCTTTTTAGTAGTTGACATTTCACTATCACTACAATCCCGTTTCATACTTTACTAAAGTTCATGGCTTCCAAGAATTTATTATATTAAAATATAGTAACAATATATCAATATTTTCCAATCGTAATCACTTTACTTTCATTAGTTTCAAGAATTCAGATTCATACATGAAATTAAATGTAAACGATTACATAATGTTTTCTTCACCAGGTCAAATTTGCAATTATCATTTTCACATTTTCTTCTACCACAGTATAAAAAATGATCTCCCTTTACATTTTGTATTACACCATTTTGACTGAAAAACTGAATATGAGATACATTAGTTAGATTTGTTATTTAAGTGGTAATAAAAGAGTCACATCCAAATTTAAGATTTAATTTGCTAAATAGATTTGAATATGAAAACTTGTGAGATGTGTATAAAATTTAATATTAGTATAATGATGTCAAACATTTTAAGATGTCCCAAATTACCAAAATTGTATGTAAAATGGTATGAAAGAGTCCATAATTCAAAGATATTAATTTCAAATGAGACGTGTTAGATATGGTTCGGTTTAGTGCTTTTTCCTTCAATATGCTTCACTAAATACTTGGTTTCTAGTCAAATCCCAGTTGGATTATCTCGGGAGGCATAATTGAAGTGTTAATATGGTGTAAAATAATCACCGCAGTTAAAGCAACGAGACATTTTGAGTTCTTTTTGTTTCTAGAAAGAAGTTTAAGTTATCTTTTTCCAAGTCAAACATTTAGTGCTCTCCATCCGTTTCATATTATCTCGTGTTTCTCTTTTACACGGTCCTTAATAATTACTTCCTCCGATTCACAATAAGTGATCAACTTGTCTTGGGCATGCCCATTAAGGAAATACTAAATTATAGACAAAAATAGTTAGTGTGACTAAACTACCTTTAATTAAATATTGCAATATAATTTATTGTGAGGAGTAAAAGACTTTTTAGGGATATGTACATAAGGATAATTTTGGAAAAACAAATTGAATTTTTCTTGATTATATAAATGGACATTTAATTTGGACCAAAATAAAAAGGCAAATTGGTCAATTATTGTGGACCGGAGGAAGTATTAAATGAGGAAGGGTTTTTGACTATTTTACCCTTATTTATGTCTTAAGATATAATTTCTCTTTCTTTATTACTTGCTCATAATTAAGGTATTTGTAGTTTTCAAGAATAATTAATATTAAGTGTAGAATAGGAAAAAAATAATTAATTTACTCTTGAACTTCTAAACTAACAAATAATTTGAGATAATTATTTTTAAAAACCACCATAATTAATATGAAACGGAGGGAGTAACTTAAAATAATGTGATAAGATCCTAATATAGTAATGAACAATAGTAATAGGAAATCGAGCCTTCACGTACTAATAGGAATAAGAAGAAATGCTTCCTAGGTAATTTTATTGTCTTGTAAACTTAATAGTCTGACAAGTTATGAGCAAATAAATGGGCATAAAAGAAGCAATACCAAAGTTGGGCATTCTATCAGGGTGGAGCTACAACGGATTCGGACGAATTCAGTGTCTTTAGTGGGCTGGACTTGTACATATCGTTGATGGGCTCATTTTTCATCTGAGCCCAATTTACTTGGTTCGAGGTCGGGCCTAGAGTCTGGGATGAAAGTTAGACCCCAATTTATAAATAGCTAATTTACAACTGATAATTGAACAATAGTCATGGTTTCAAAAGTAATCGAAATTTAACTGTTTTTTTTATGTAAAGATAAAATCTGAACAAAAACGTCCTAAGAAATCAAGAAATATTCTAGCATAATATGTTGGAGTTCGAATTTTTTATATATGAGCTTCTAGCATAATGTGTTGGAATTTCATAATGTACTGGAGTTCCAACATAATATGTGGGAAATTTACATGCAGGAGCTCCATAATCCCACATATTATGTTGGAATTTGCTGTATGTTGGAGTTCCAACATAATATGTTGGAAGTTTATATGCAGGTGCTCCATAATCCCGCATATTACGCTGGAACTTTTCATGTTTCAACAAACATAGTGACTATTTTTCGATTACCGATCGGAAAACTGGCTAGCTCGTGCTATTTTCACCAATTTATATAGGTAAAAATAGCACGTGCTACTCATTTTTCGGATCGGTAATTGAAAAATAGGCAGCGTTTGTAAAATCATTGAAAAATATCCACTATTTTGCTGCAACACGGAAAGTTCCAGCATAATATACTGGAGATTGGTGCACCTGTGTATGAACTTCCAGCATATTATGCTGGAACTCCAACACCCAGAAAGTTTCAGCATAATATACTGGAGATTGGAGTACATGTGTATGAACTTCTAATATATTATGCTGGAACTCCAGTATATTATACTGGAATTCCTGTATATTATGTTGGGAGTTTTTTCGGATTTTGAACAATGTTTTCGTTCAGATTTATCTTTACATAAAAAGTGGCTAAATTTCGATTTTTTTTAAAATTGTAACTATTTTTCAATTAACACTTATAAATCTGGCTATTTTTAAATTTCACCCTTTATATAGTTCCCCAATTTTGGATAAGGCTCACCTCACCATCCCTCAAGTTCTTCCGGTATACCTTTAATTTTATAATACTTGTCCCTTTTTAAATTTGATGGTCAATATTTATTTAACTAAAACAGCCCCTCAAACCATGGTTAACTAAAAAATCGTTCCCTGGATCAGTACCAATTTGGCAAAGCATCCGAAAATACTGCTAAGAAAATCGTTCTTGTAGGGGAAAAAATATTTCTTACCATGAAAAGCATGGAGAAACGAAGCTTTTTTAACCATTGCAAACAAAAGTATTAGAAAAAAGTAAGAGTAGCTCGAAATTTATTGTAGTTCGATGTTACGATCGCTTCAACTTTGTATGCAACAAAAGTTTTCTGGTACCATGAAAAGTAAACTCTATATGATGTGGAGGGTGCAATAGTACACTAATAAATTTTTTAACCACTTTGACAGATTGAAGAGTTGCTGCAATTATGAAAATGGTACATTGGTGAAGTCTGCAAATCACTTTTCAGTGTCACGAGAGTTAATAAGCATGAAAAAATAGAAGGGCTAATCAAGTAGACATCTTTTATTTCGTATAAACTGTTTCATGAATTAGTTAATAAAAAAGTTTTAGTTGTGTCGAACTTCTAATATGTGTGCGCGTGATTGAAAAGTGACCTGCACCTATGAAGTATCTTCGCCTAAATTAAGGGTGTATTGTGGGCCGAGCCTAGTCCGGAACCGGCCCGGAATCGCGTGAAATGGGCCGGTCTCAAGCGGTCCAAAAAGCCCATAGTGGGCGGTCTTCACCAAAAAGCCCGTGAGCCCGGGACCGGCAGGCGGGCCTGGGCCGATTCAACCGGGTCAAACGGGCCCAACGACTATTTTTTTAATTTTTTTTTTAAAAGGGCCAACGGTCAGAATTTTAAAATGTCGCAGGGACTTGAATCAGAGAATCCCGACGGCTCCTTCGATGTTTTGGAATGGTGGAAGGACAAACAAAAACACTATCCAATTCTTTCAAGGATGGTCCGAGATATTTTAAGTGTTCAAGCTTCAACAGTGGCATCGGAGAGCGCTTTCAGTCAAGCGAGACTCTAAATCGGTGATCATAGAGCGCCTATGAGGGAGAGTTTGGAAAAATCAGTACTCTTTGGATCCGTTCGGAAAGAAGAAATTTTGGACTTGTAGAATCACAACCGGAGATAGACAAAGCTTATGAAGAAATGCTAGCAGAACTTGCGCAGGATGCTGCTTCGCCCGGAAGCGGTGATGAACAAGCTTCACCACCACCAACGGGAAATTCCTCCAGACCTTGAAGGATTTATGAGATTTGCTAGAGATAATACATAGAGTAATATGTAACTTGTATTTTGGCACATCTTCCTTAGTTTTTTTTTTCTTTTTAATGGTGGTATTAGTACCTTGTTGTGCTCATTCCATTGGGGGAGGAAGACTAAGAAAGATATTGCCATTTTTTGTTAATGTCGTAATAATAAAAATTATAAGACATTCCCTTGAATATTTCTTTGCAATTTATTTTGTGTTTAAATTTGATATAGTATATATATTATATATCTAATACATATAAACTATATATATATATATATATAAGACACACACACACACACACACACACACACACACACACACACACACACACACACACACACACACATATATATATATATATATATATATATATATATATATATATATATATATATATATTATATAAGGCAATATATAATTATATATACATACTATACATACTATATATACTATATATATATAGCTATAGTTTACAAGAAACTACCTTACATAAAAAAAAATTCAAAAAAAAATAGCCCGGAACGAAAAAGCTCGTTTAGGCCCGTGGGCCCGACCCATTTAGCCCGGGACCATGTGGGCTTAGGCCCACAGTGAGCCGGTTCCACCCATTTGGACCGTTAGGTCCGAGACCGCCAAAGCCCGGGCCCGTTTGGCCCGGCCCATTTCGCCCATTTAGACCCGGGCCCGTCCCAGAATACAGCCTTAGCCTAAATTGATGATGCATATAAGGAAAGGACAAGTCAGATAATTAGAGGGAGTTAACCATGGTTTGAGGGACTGTATACGGTTAAAGCTGGGCCTACCCGATTTTACTATCTGATCGAGGCCAGGGAATTGAATCGAAGGTTAGCCTCGTAATGGATCGGACCAGAGCACGAGGACAAGGTATCGAGTTTGGGAATTGAGGTGCCTGTCGAGATCGAGGCCAGCAGTGATCGAGACCGAATATGACAAACTTCGAGCAAAGCGCAATAATGAAAAAGCGATATATCTGTAACCGATCGAAGATCATGTCGGAAATGCAGGAACAGATCAAATCAAGGGCGGTTAGTTAGTTAATCATGGGATTTGCTTCCGTAATTAGAATTCTACCATAACTAGGATTCCTCTGCTATATAAAGAAGGGTCTAATCATTTTGTAACTATCTTATATTCACGCATATCAAAGCAATACAACACTTTCTAGCTTATATTCTTGTTCATCAGCTTGTTATATCTTTTACTATTCTCGCATCAACCTGTTCGAGGGTATTCAGGCTCGAGAGCTTAATTACATTGTAACACCGGTTTGCGTTATTTTATTGTCAATTCTCATTGTTAATCTTTACATTTATCAATTAGTATTAGGTGAAATCACGTATCCTTAAAACCACATTATAAATTTAATTATTTTTCAATTTTTAGGATAAACATGGACTGTTTTAGTTAAATAAATATTGACGCATTATATTTAAGAAGGAACGGGTGTCATCAAATTAACGCTACATCGGAAGAACTTGACGGAACGTGTACAGGAGGTGAGCCGGATCCCCCAATTTTTATCCGAGCCCAATTTATATATAGTTCAATTGCCGGGCATCAACTCAATCGATTGGTTGAACGAATTCAGGCACTGGTTTTTCAAAATTTTAAAATAAAACTTTAATATATATAAGTGCTATACGTCAATAGTTACAGTGTTCCAAAAAACAAAAAAGAAGTATCCTATTTAAAAATTTTGTTTTTTTTAAATAATACTTAATAAGGTCAAACAAATTAGAATAAAGCAATAAACAATTATTACATCAAATGCATTATGATTGATTGTAGAATTCATTACTCAGATGATCACTGAACTTTGCAAAATGATGGAATAAAGTCACTTAACTTTAGTTTGTAATAGGAAAATCACTCAACTTTTCCTAATGCACACAGATAGTCACTCAACCGGAAATATTAAATTTTCAGGTGGAAAAAAATGACATGGCAATTTACATGGAATTTTTTATTATTTGACCATGTAACACCCAAACAAAACATAAAAACTTTGCCCATACACCCAAACGACCTGACCCGACCTGCGGAATAAAAACCCATCCACTTAATAAAATAAATACCAAAGACTAACCAAACCCTCTGACCATTATTTTACGCTACTCTCTTATTCTCCATTGTTTTACTACCATTATTTCACGCCACTCTCTTTTTCTCCATTGTTTCACTGTAGTCCAAAATTGAGCTAGTCCAAAATTGAGCTTTGAAGGTGCATAAACTTCTATAGCAATTTTGCACAAATTTAATAACTTTAAAAGTTAAAACAAATTACTTGGAGGGGGTGTAATCGGCTTGACAACTGCTCTCATTAAGCAACTACTTTTAATGTAAAATTACACACGTTATCAAATGGGAGAACGAATGTTGCATAAATAAGCAACACCACTTAATAAAAAATTATTTCTTACAAAGCAACACATGGAGACAAACTAGTGAGTTAAGGTCATAAGATCACAAGTTCAAACAGAAAATAACACATAATAAACTGTGTCACATTAGTAGTTTGCACAAAAACAAAAAGGAAACTTGATAGTTCACTTCCGAGACTTCTTTAAGACTTTGCAAACATAGTCCTTCGTGGCTCTTGAAAATCGTGCCTCTTTTCGAAATACCTTCAGTACTTTGCACAAGCACAAACATCTAAAGGGACACCCTTTCTGCTTGCATCGAGAAACACATCTTTTTGAGTCATTGGGTTTGAAATGTAATTGTCTCCTATTCTTAATCCCCCAGTTCATACAAGCCTCCTTAAACTGTTTTAAAAAACCCAAACTTCATTCCTAGTTTTAATATAGGGTTGTCCATTTCTTCGTTATACTCCTCATATGCGACCTCTACCTCATCTTCTTTATCAGTATCTCGCTCTAGCAATTCATCAGATTCAGCATAATCTGAATCACCATTTTCATTTATTTCTGGAATTAGGATGCCAACAGATAGTCCAATTCTATTATTTCCATCATTGGTATTTTTTTTGTCTTACTTTTGCCTTCTTAAAATAATTCTCAACAGTAATATCGTGATTATCAGCAGTAATATCATGATAATCGTCATCATCTTCCTCTAGGTTATAGTCTGGATCATTGAAATCTTGATCATCTAACCGATTTTCATCCTCACTTTATTCATCACCATCGACACCATTACCCTTCCTCTCAGCCACCGTATTACTCAAAACACTATTTTCCTGAAATACCCCATCCAGAATTTCCAATCACTCCTACAGAATATACAAAATAAAGAGTTCAAAAATAGTTCAACCATCGACAAATAATTATTACTCTAACACACTTGCATGTTAAAACCCTAAACTATAATAAATCCTAATTCCAAAAGAATCAGAAACCCATATATATAATAAACCCTAAACCCCACATGTATAAAAATTTATAACACCTAAAGTATTAAAAAACACTAACCATGTTGTTCTTCGATAACAACAGATACCAATTAAAAAAATTATCATATAAAGACAAAAAAATAATATTTATTAAGAATACCTCGTTTTCTCTCAGCACTGTGCAATACCCTCGGCATAGTGGTTCGAATCCACATTAAACAATGGTTGTGGAGAAGAGATGGATTCCTTCTTTTGAGATTTTTTATATTTTCTACTTGATGCACCTTCCAATTCCATGTTGAAAAGCTCAAATTTGAACTATAGTGAAACCATGGAGAAGAAGAGAGTAGCATGAAATGGTCAGAGCGTTTGGTTAGTCCTTTGTGTTTATTTTATTAAGTGGGTGGGTTTTTATGCACGTCGGGTCGTTTGGGTTTATGGGCAGAGTTTTAATATTTTGTTTGGGTGTTATTTGGTCAAATAATAAAAAATTCCATGTAGACTGCCATGTCATCTTTTTCCACCGAAAAATTTGATATTTCTGGTTGAGTGACTATCTTTGTGCATTAGGAAAAGTTGAGTGATTTTCCTGTTACAAACTAAAGTTAAGTGACTTTGTTCCATCATTTTGCAAAGTTCAGTGATCATATGAGTAATGAACTCATTGATTCATTGATTGTAGGTCTAAAATCCATTCCCAGACTATTTTGCATTAGTATTTCATATATAAATGTGTCTGAATGAGTTTCATTCTTTGTTCTTTTTGTGGCTGAGAAAAAAATTTCATTAACTGGTTGAGAGAAATTTATGTATGTCCTCTCATTTTGCACAACAGAAGAAAAACGCAATTGACTGATTCAGAGGAAAGAAAAAAAGAAAGAAAAAATTAAAATCTATTTTCAACATTCTTCTAAACTAATTAATCTTTCTCCCTCTCCCCAAAACACCATATCTTGTCATCATTTATCAATAAGTTAATTACTTGATCAGATTTTCACATACATATTCTGCATTAAATCAAGAAGTTGTAGAAGAGAAAAAGAAGAAACAGACATTATTGGACTGACTATAACATGCCAAGCAAGCTAAAGAAGGCAATTGCTGCAGTGAAAGATCAAACAAGCATTAGCATTGCCAAAGTTTCCAGCAACACTTCCGCAACACTTGAAGTCGCTGTCCTAAAAGCCACTACACACGACGATGTCCCTGTGGATGAACGTTACATACACGAGGTTGTCCAATTAGTCTCTTCCAACAAATCCTACGCGGCTGCATGTGCTCGTGCCATCAGCAAACGCATTGGTCGTACTAGGAATTGGATCGTTGCCCTAAAATCCTTAATGCTTGTCCTAAGAATTTTCCAAGATGGCGATCCTTATTTCCCTCGAGAAGTTCTCCATGCAATGAAAAAAGGTGCCAAAATTCTCAACCTTTCTAATTTTCGCGATGATTCCAATTCTAGCCCTTGGGATTTCACTGCCTTCATTAGAACCTTTGCACTTTATCTTGACGAGCGTTTAGATTGTTTTCTCATTGGGAAGCTACAAAGGCGGTATAATTATAAAGAAAGGGAAAATTCCCGCCATTTTAGGACTAATAGTAGTAGTAGTAGCAGTAGTAGTATCAGGAGGAGGACTAATGAGGCAATACGCGAAATGAAACCAGCAATGCTACTTGACAAGATTTCATATTGGCAAAGATTGCTTGAAAGGGCAATTGCTATACGCCCAACTGGTGCGGCCAAGACCAATTGTCTAGTGCAAGTTGCTTTGTACGCTGTGGTACAAGAAAGTTTTGATCTTTATAAGGATGTTTCAGATGGGCTAACTCTTGTTCTTGATAGTTTCTTCCATTTACCATACCAATTTTGTGTAAATGCCTTCCAAACATGTGTTAAAGCCGCGAAGCAATTTGAGGAAATTAACTCTTTTTACTCCTTCTGTAAAAGCATTGGTGTTGGTAGGACATCAGAATATCCCAGTGTGCAAAATATATCCGAGGAGTTAATTGAGTCATTGCAAGAATTTCTCAAAGATCAATCTTCATTTCCAGTGAAATCTTCTGGACAACTGCTTCTTCAAAAACCAGGTTCAATGAAGTCGTCAAAAAGTAGGCATGATAGTTATGGTGGACAATCCGAATTCTCAGTTGCAACGACTGAGCCATATTCGGAAAGGAGTACTACCACTTCAGGG
The DNA here is from genome assembly GCF_000715075.1 of Nicotiana tabacum. Taxonomy (NCBI): domain Eukaryota; kingdom Viridiplantae; phylum Streptophyta; class Magnoliopsida; order Solanales; family Solanaceae; genus Nicotiana; species Nicotiana tabacum. The sequence goes on along the minus strand of NC_134089.1, from coordinate 152,606,019 downwards.
ATTGGTTCACCTTGTAGTTCATTAGAAGAGCTAATACGTGCAACGGAAACAGGGAGGAAGCACCCCTCCATTTCAATTGATTTGGAGGCCTATTCGGATATTCAGTTTAGGAAGCAATGTAGTGAAGATGTGTGTGATACAGGTTCTGCTAGGTCATTGCCAGTGTCCATGATTGATCTTGTTTCCTCCTCCAACTGGCCAGGAGATGACGAATATGAAAACAATGAAGTAAAAAGGCAAAATCAGCAGCCTGTAGTAGAAAAAGAGAGAGAAGTAAACAAAGATGAAGCTAAACAAGAACAGCCAAAGGAGAAAGAGAAGTCATTATTAGATTCAAGCTCAGCAAAAGGATGGGAAGCTGTACTAAATGAGGCTTTAACGCCATCGCCATCCTCCATCTTTTGGCGCCTTTCCAGAACAACAAGAACCTAAACAGATGTCAAGAACTGAAGCAAACGCGTCGTCTGTTGAGGCTACTTCAAACAATGGCTGGGATTTGGGACTATTTGAAGCAACCCCACAAACAAAATCAGAACAACCTATGCCTAATACTACTGCTAACAAAGTTGAGAGCTTCAACACATTGCCATTGCCATCTTTCAATGCCTTCCAAGAAAGGCAAGAACAAGAGCAATTGTCGAGAATTGGTGCAAATGTGTTATCTACTGAGGTTTCTTCATGCAATAATGGTTGGGATTTGGCACTATTTGAAGCAACCCCACAAACAAAAGCATCACAAACCCTGCCTATTACCTCTAACAACGTTAATAGCTTCAACTCTTCAACTTTGGATGAATTGTATAATAAGAATCCAATGTCATTGTTTCCAAATAGTGACCTAAGTTCACTACCAATACCTAATATGAACGGCAATATCTATGATCAAAATCCATCCACCACCTTCTTGCCAGCTTCAAATAATCAAATTCCAGTAATGCCACAACCCCACCATTACAATCCATTTTTACAAGATACGTCTACGGAGTTGCCTTCAAACAAGTTCTCATCAACAGCTGCGCCTACATTCCAAGCAACGCCAACTTTTAGTGCTCAGGATTTTTCTTCAGCAGTGGTGAGTGATGTGAATTCTGATCCGTTTGGGACGTTTTCGAGTAGTGAGCAAATGTTAAATGGCACCATAAATCAGAAGAATTTGTTGCACGAACAACAGTTATGGTTACAGAACCAAAACAAGATCATAGCTAAGCATATGTCTTAATTTTGCTAGTGTAAACTTGCATGCAAATTTTTTTCTTAAAGTTTTCCTTTTGCTTTTACTCTTCTTTTTGCTCTTGCACTTTTTTATATGTCATCGTTCAATCCGCTTTCTGCATTTTTCTGAGTTTGAACAGGAACAATACATTTGCCTGATAAAAAGTCAATGTCTGAAACTACTGTGCGAAGAGGAAAGCTACAAACGTTCACAAACTTTATTGGTAAGACATATTAAAGTATTCCATCTAAATTCTTAAATCTATTTGACTGAGCACGGAGTTTAAGAAAAAAGAGAAAACTTTTAAACTTGTGGCGTAAATTGAGACACATATATTTTGTGTGGTATAAATTATTGCATAAAGGTAAATTGTTTCCAAATATAGAAAGAGTTCATTCTTTTTGACACGGACTAAAAAAATATGTTCACATAAATTAAAACATAGGAAGTATTAGAAAAATTTAATTAATTATGTCTTTAAATAGGACTTGACCTGAATAATAGTTGAGATTCAAGTTTATCTTAGTGAGAGTGACCTCTAAAAGTCATAGAAAACTTAATATGTTTGGCACAATTAGTTTGCTAACTCCATTATACGCATCTGCTAGGCATTCTTGTTTAATTTCAAACAATTTGAACTCTGACTCAGCCCTTCTGGAAAAAGTTTCTGGCACTAGAAATAAAACTCCAACTCTAATAATTGTCAAAACCCCAGCAAAAACATGGGTCCTTTTGGACCAACCTAATCGCCCAACTTGAAGACATTCCAGCACAAAACTCATCACAATCAATTCAAAGGCTTGCAGTACTAACCACTAAGGTTAGCGCAGAGGTACCAAAAAATACAATATGCACAAAATATGGCATTTGTTAATTGATTGTATATTAATTACATCAGTAAACACCTTACCGGAATGGATCACAGGACAAAAAATTAGACCGCTTAGATCAAAATAGTATTCACACAAATATTCTAACATAAAATAAAATCTACCATGGAAGAGATTTATTGACAACAGCAAAAAGATGGGCGTCTAATTTCAACTGCAATAGGGGTCTATCAGTGCAAGTTAACTAACCCATATCTCTTACCCATGATCGAACACCAGAGTTGTTTATAACTACGTACCAAAAAAAAAAAAAGAATGCAAATAGTTCATATTCTCCTGATTCGACTATGAAAAAGCATATCCTACCTCGTTTGTACGTTTTAGTTTTTTTCCCCTAAAGGGTGTGAATGAAAATAAAAAAGGCACCTCTTGCATTGCACCTCTTCATCTCACTCTTTCATAGTCTATGAATTTTGAAAATGAAAAAGGCACCTCTTGCATTGCACCTCTTCATCTCACTCTTTCATTGTCTATGAATTTAGAAGCTTAGCCTCATTTTTCATACACAAAAAATCTAACTTCTCCCCTCTTCTCGATATTGTTGCATTATTTTTTTTCCAAAAGAAAACGTAAGTATCAAGTGTGATTTGCTCTGTTGTTGAGTTCACTGAAACTCTGTACTTTCAGTACAGAATAGTTGTTTCATTCTATTATGGAAGGAATTAATCCAACAACCTTGGGCAACACTAAGAGAATTAAATTCTTTAAGACAACACAGTTTTCTATCGCACTCGGAATTCTTATTTTCTGTTTGTTTATTGAATTAATGTTTCTTTGCTTCTTTGATTTTTCGGTTACTGCTCCTATATTTCTCGCAGCCCCATTAGCATGCGTACAACGGAGCAACCAACCTTCTTCAACGCTTGGCAAGGCAACCTTAGGGTAAGTTGCTAAAACAAACGAAATGGGAGGATCGTAACATATCTTTCAAATTAAGAAACAAAAAATTCTACATTCCTTCTTTATACTCACCTATCTCTCGATTGAATAGTTGACCCAACATTTCTTATATGAAGAAACCCTCTATATGGATCAGAATCTGCCCCATAATATTTAAGATGAGATTGCACTAAAGGAAGAATTCTCGAGTCATCATTAGTCAAGGTGGACCAGGAATTAAAAAAACTCATAGCCGGAGAGTCGATAAGGACGTGGTCAAGATGTCGATAACGGTCGAGGTCGAGCATCGCTAATGAAGCTGTAATAGCTAGTTTTCGAAATAAGATATTAAAGGGAATATTCTAGTGAATATTTCATACACTTGTACTATTAGGTTTTATTAGAAATATGTCTCATATAAATAGAAAAAAGGATCAGATGTGAGGCACGTGAGATTCATCTGTAAGAACAAACTTTTGGCTAAATATTCTATCTTTCTCACTAAGATACAAGCATCACCTATTCATCAAGATTCTTGTCGAAATTATTCCCTACTTTCCATTAGATCCGAGAATAATTCGAACATTCAATGATTTGTGTGTCACTCATTATTGTCAGGAGGAACAACCACCTAGTTCATCCTTTATTGGGTGAATCACTCATCCTATTTACTTAAATACTATTTATTATCATTCATTGTTATTAAATGCTCCATTATTGCTCATACTGTTTGGAATAGTTATTGCACACTATTATTGCATCTCTACCAGATCTGTTCGACGCTAATCACACTTTCGAAAATCGTATCTAGAAATATTATTGTTAACTAGGTTTAACCCATTATCACATAAATTTAATTATTTGGAACCAAGATTTATATTTTTTGGTCAAATAATTTGGCAGCGTCTGTGAGAATTTTCTAGTTAAATTTTTAGTTTCTTCTAGATATACGACTAACATGGGTCACTAACTAAAAAAAAAGCAAGAACAAGATCTCCTTTATTAGTGTGCATAAATCCCAACATGGCAGGTAATCGAGAAGAAAGGACGAGAATAATAAGCGACCTCCCAACCAACCTCATGAATGTCATCAACGAAAGCTGTGAAACAACAGACGAAGATGCAATGCCCAATGCCTCCCCTAGACGAGATGGGTCACCTCCTCCTTACTGTAGCGTCACAAAATCTCTTGGTAAGAGAGCCTCCATCTGTAGCGGAGGAGATGCCCCCAACTATAAAAAAGCTCTTTGAAGCATAGCTAACTGATACGCTATACAACATCCTCCGCAACGTTGGAGACACGGCTACAGAAAACGCAAGGACTTGCGTTATACCACCAGCGGACGAGCAGCACGATCAATTCCCTCCTCCTCCTCCTCCTCCAACGACATGTATTACTCACAATGTCATTAATAGTGCAGGTGACGACACTCTCGCAACCATTTTGAAAAGGAGGGAGGAAATGAAAAATGAGAACAAAGCGCTTCGGGACCAAATGAGAGAACACCAAGAAAGGGTCGATAAGATACCGGGCGCCCCTAAGCTCTTGCCAAAGAGAGATGCCGGTCGGTTCGTCGAGCAGTCGTACAATGATGATGTCGCCCCATATGCCATACCAAAGACCTTTAAAATGCCGCCCTATCTGAAAATATATGATGGCACGAATGACCCTGAAGATCATGTAACTCATTATGTCACCACCATAAAAGGCAACAACCTCGCCAAGGAACATGTTCTTTCATTTTGTTGAAAAATCTCGGTGAAACCCTCATTGTAGGAGATTTAACATGGTATTTGCAAGTACCAATTCATTCCATTGAAACTTTTGAATAAATGCATGACAAGTTCGTAAAAGCCCATGCTGGAGCTAAAAAAGCCGAGGCAAGAGTGAACGACATATTTGCTGTCAAACAATCTTTGGGAGAAGGATTAAGGGACTTCTTCGCCTGGTTCAACCGAGTAAGGATGATTCTACCAAACGTATCCGAAGGGATGGCGGACACCGCTTTTCAGAATGAGCTGAGCAGGGGTGGTTCAAGAGAACGGGATGAGTAGGGGTAGGTCGTGGAGCGGGTGATCTCTTCTGGCACTGTCTCTTCGATCCTTTCTTAACTCCATTTGTACTGAAGTTAAATCAGAATGGTCGGCGCCCCTTCTCTTCGCTGCGAATAAGGTCCATCTAGGTCAAGGACAATAAATCATCGGAATAATAGAGTTATACCCCCTATTATCTGCTCATAATTTTTTTGTGTCGCCCACAGAGATTGTCTACGCTCTAGAGAAGCTTGGACCAAAGGTGAAGTGGCCGCCAAAGATGAGGTCAGACCCTAACACCAGAAAGTCCTACGCCCTTTGTGAGTTCCACCAGGAACGAGGGCATAAAACGGAAGACTACATCGTACTAAGGCAGAAAGTCGTGAATACGATGAAGACATCTTAAAGAACTGCTTTGATAGGGGAAGAACCAATCTCGCCAGAGGACGCGAACATCGAAGACCGCCAAAACTACCCTCACCAGCCCGTACCATCAACATGATCATTGGAGATGACGTCTCAATAAACAACGTGAATTTCACCACTATACACAAAGTCAAGTGGTCTGTCACCCGCGAACGGTACGACGAACTCGAAGAAAGTATCATCTTTGATAAATTTGATGCCGACGATTTGGTCTTTCCTCATCAAGACGCTCTCATTTTTACTTTGCGAATTTTAGATACTAAGCGTATTATGATTGATGACGGAAGTGGCACGTGCTTTATCCATCCCCGAGTACTTACCCAAATAAAACTCGAGGATAAGATAGTGTCGCGCTGTATCACAATAACTGGTTTTAATAATGCAGTTGAACAAACTTCCGGAGAAATTAATCTCCCCATTTTGGCCAGCGGCGTAACTCTGGAAACAACATTCCATATCATAGATCAAGACGCCGCGTACAATGCCATAGTGGGACGACCGTGGATACATCCCATGAGGGTCGTCCCTCTAGCTTATACCAAGTCATCAAATTCCCAACTCCATGGGGAATATTCAGCATATGGGAGGAACAACGCAAATCCCGGGAATACTACTGCATCGCCTTAGACAGCTCGGTCACCCAATAAAATAGGGATAAAGAAAAAGAGACATAGCAATCAGCAGGGTCGAGGTCGGCATATAACGACAGTAGAGATGGCATCAGAGACCCAGATATGTTCGAAGTTGCAGGATCAACCATAGAAGACCTCGACCCTGTTCAAACAGACCTCAACGACCACAATAAGAATGCTTACATCGGCTGCAAACTCCTAGAACCAGGTAAATTTTGCCGATTCTTAGCAACTAACGTAGATTTGTTTGCTTTCAGCCATGTAGAGATGCCAAGTATCCCAAAGGAAATCTCCATGCACAAACTAAACATCGACACATTCCACCCCCCAGTAAGACAGGTTAGACGTAAAGTCAACTCTGTAACTAATGACGCGGTACGTGAAAAGGTAGAAAAATTGTTGGAGAGTGGCTCTATCAGGGAGTCAAAGTACCCCCCAGTGGGTCGCCATTGTGGTCATGGTAAAACAATAAGAATGGAAAATGGCGAATGTGCGTGAATTTCATAGATTTGAAAAAAACATTCCCCAAGGATTCATTTCCATTACCCCATATCGACCAACTCATCGATGCAACAGCCGACCATGAACTATTGAGCTTTTTGGACTCTTATTTAGATTATAATCAAATCCTCATGGAAGAAGAGGATCAGGAAAAAACCACATTCATCATCCATCAGGGGACGTACTACTACAGGGTCATGCCCTTCAGACTAAAGAATGCGGGGGAAAATTACCAAAGGTTGGTGACAAGGATATTCAAGGACCAACTCAGCAAAACAATGGAAGTTTAGAGATGACATGCTGGTCAAGTCCAAAATGAAAGAAGATCATATCGACCATCTAAGAGAAACTTTTGACATACTCTGAAGATGCAGAATGAAGCTGAACCCCGAAAAGTGTGCGTTCGGCGTGGCCTCAGGAAAGTTTCTATGTTTCCTAGTATCACAGAGAGGGATCAAGGTCAATCATGACTAAATCAAAGTCATCGAGGGGATACCGGAACACTTAACTACTAAAAATAGGTCCAAATGTTGATTGGCCGTATCACCGCCCTATCAAGGTTCATTTTATGATCGTCGGATAGCTGTCACAAATTCTTTGCCTTACTTGAGAAGCATAACAGCCTGCAATGGACTTCTGAGTGCGTCCAGGCCCTAAAGGAATTAAAAGCATACTTGTAATCGCCACCGTTGCTTTCAAAATCGGAGCTAGGGGAACGTCTCCTCGTTTATCTTGCTATATCCGAAGTAGATGTGAGCGCAATCCTAGTTCAAGAAAACAAAGGTACGTAATCCCCCATCTATTATATTAGCAAAACATTCGTCGACACTGAGACCGGGTATCCTCACCTCAAAAAACTAGCCCTGGCCTTAGTCGTAGCTTCGCAAAAGCTCAGACCGTATTTCCAATACCACCTTATCTCGGTCGTCACGACTTTCCCCTAAGAAGAATTTTGCATAAACCCGAGCTATTGGGAAGGCTGACCAAATGGGCCATCGAGCTAAGCGAGCACGATATCACGTACCAGTTGCGAACAATGATAAAGTCACAAGTGCTCACTGACTTTATCGCCAACTTCAGCGCAAAAGTAATGCCCGAAGTTGAAAGAAAAGCCGCTCAAACTTCTCTTCAAACACAAGACCTATGGGTCTCGTACTCGAAGTCCCAACCGTAGAAGAAATTCGCAGTCCATAAGGTGACTGAATATGACTGTCACCGAGGTCGAGTATGAAGCCGTAATTGTAGGTTTGAGGCTAGCACTCAAGTATGGGGCGAAACAGTTAAAACTACACTGTGATTCCCAACTCATGGTCAACCAGGTTAGGGATTTTCCAAATTAAGGAACAATAATTGCAAAAATATCAGACCAAAATTTGCAAGTTGTTGCCCGAGTTTGACGAATATCAACTCGACCAAATTCCACAAGCACAGAACACTGAGGCAGATGGCCTCGGTAAGCTAGCCGCAACCACCAAAAATATTACAACCGGAGATAGAAACATGGTCCACCTCCTACACTCATCAGTTGACCAAGTCGAGGTAACAACCATAAACTTAACTTGGGACTAGCACAATCGCATTATTACATACTTGCAAGACGGCATACTCTCAGATGATAAAAATGAGGCCAAGAAACTGAGAATGCAAGCGGCCAGATACAGTATCATCCACAATGACCTGTATAAGGGAACTTATGGCGTCCCTCTGGAAAAATGCTTGGGCCCAAACCAAACTCAACACGTCCTTGAAGAGGTCCACGAGGGCCATTATGGAGCTCACTCCGACAATAGGGCCCTGGTCAGATGCCTCATACAAGCAGGATACTACTGGCCCACCATGAAAAAGGAGGTCGTGAACTTTGTAAAAAGATGCGAGCAATGCCAAAAGTACGCCTAGTGATTCATTAGGCAGGCGATCACCTCCACTCAGTCATCTCACCTTGGTCGTTCATCAAATGGGGAATGGACATCGTGGGCCCCCTCCCAGCAGGATGAGGTAATGTACAATTTCTTTTGGTTTTATCTGACTACTTTTCTAAGTGGGTGGAAGCAGGAGCATTCTCCCAAATACAGGAACAGGAAGTAATCACCTTTATATGGAGAAACACCATATGTCGGTTCGGCCTCCCTAAAGAAATCAGCTACGACAACGGATCCCAGTTCACGGGAAAGAAAATCATCGAGTTGTTTGAGAAATGGCATATTAAAAGGATACTCTCGACACCATACCACCCCACGGGCAACGGGAAAGCAAAGTCCTCCAACAAATCAATATTGAACATCATGAAGAAAAAAGCTTGAAGACGCTAAGGGACTGTGGCCGGAAATATTACCAGAAGTACTATGGGCTTATCGAACAACGCCGAAAATGAGCACATGAGAGATACCCCACTCTTTGGTCTATGGGACTGATGCAGTAATACCGATCGAGGTTGGAGAATCCATCCTAAGGTACTTGTCACGACCCAATTATGTTATAGGCCGTGATGGCGCCCAGCACCGTTGCTAGGCAAGCCAACAGTGAACAATCTAGTGAATTTCCCATTCTAATAAGTTATTCAATTAAATAACTTTCCTTAATTTAATAGATTTAATAAATAACGGAATTAAAGTAATTAAAACGAAAGCAACTAAATGCAATCATGGTCGTAGAAATAAAACCAAAACCACAAGTTTACTAATGTGTGCCAAGACGTGGTGTCACAAGTATATGAGCATTCTAGTAGAATATACAAAAGAATACTAGTTTATTGTTTGAAGTGAAATAGTCAAAAATATAAGCAAAAGAAAGACTCCAGCTGCTACAGAACGGCTCGGTAGGGCACCTTACCGTGAAGTCTCGAAATGGTAATAGGTGTGTGTGCCAGACTGATATCCAGATACACTTGTCTCAGATCCTTCACATTTAAGTGCAGAAGTGTAGCGTGAGTACATAAACAACATATACCCAGTAAGTATCTAGTCTAACCTCAAAGAAGTAGTGACGAATGGTCAACTTCGATACTTACTATGGGCCAAAAATACATTAAATGTGAAATTCAAATTAAACATGATAGATATAGATGACAATAGAACTCAGAGTAAGAAATAATTAAACAATCCTTTCACCGCTAGTAAGAACCGAATCATTTCCCTCATTTTAACATTTTTTCTCAAGCCAATAAATAAATATCAAATACAAATAGGGCTTCCAAATATTAGTATCCCACATGAATTATGCCGAGGACGGACGGTCCGTTCCAAATAAACATATACATAACCATGTGCACTGCCGAGGGTCAAACGACACGAACCATAGATGCATCTATTAACCTGCCGAGACTAACGACCCGCTCCCGTGAGAGTAGTGGAAAAGTCGCCCCACTCTCGAAATATACTTGCGACGTGGTTAAATATAAATTTATCAAGTTAATCATAACATCCCTCAATCTTTTCAAAATAAAGAAATTCAACTTGAAACTTTTGAAATCTTAAAATCCTCAACTTATCCCCATTCAATAGAATTAACAAATATAATCAGATAACGGTATCCACAAAGCATGGTGTAAACCTAAAACTACTCGGACATAAGCAGGAATAGTAGCTATGTACGGACTCTCGTTACTTCATGTGTACGTAGCCGCCATAAATAGCAGCACATATTAATTAAGTTCACCTATATGGTTAATATACTCTTACAAGGTTAAAAAAGAAACTTACCTCGTTTCAAGGCCTACTTTCCGGTCTAAGATTGTGCCCAAACCCTCAATTTGGTGCCAAACGACTCGAAACTAGTCAAATATTATTTAAAATAATTAATACATGCTTAAAAGTTCTTATCCTAACTATCAAAGTGATTTCCCAAGCCTATTTAAAAAAATTCCTAAAATTCATCCCCCGGGCCCACATGCCCGGAATTCAGAAATTTTTGAAGAAAGTTGTTACCCATAACCTCATGAACTCAAATATATAATTTTCACTAAATTTTATAATAAATTTCATAGTTAAATCTCATTTTTATCAAAAACCTAGGTTTTTACCTAAACCCATAATTTTTACTAATTGACATGTTATAATCTACCCGTAAACTATGTATTTACTTGCATTGAGTAGGAATTACTTACCTCAAAGTGCCAAGTGAAATCCCCTCACTAAGAGCTCCAAAAATCGCCCAAACAACGGAATAAATAAGCTCAAAAGGTCTAAGTCCCGCATTAGATTTGGGGTCTGCCTCCAGCGGTTTTCGCACCAGTGGTGCATAGGCCGATCCTGCGACCCCGCTTCTGCAGCGTGAGTGCCGCTTCTGCGATGGCTGACCTCACACCTGCACCTTCACAGGTGCGGTCTTTTGTCTGCTTATGCGGTCACTGACCTCCCCTAGCTGGTCCCTATCTGCGGTTAGTGGATCGTACATGCGAGCTCGCACCTGTGGCTGGCCAAGCGCAAGTGTGATTGTGACAGCAACTATGAGCTTCACCTGTTGCTCCCAATTTCCAACTTGGTCCGAGCCTCATCCGATTGACACTCGGGGACTCCGGGGCCCTGCCCGAACGTACCAACAAGCTTGAAATCATAAAACGGACTCTCTCAAACTCTCGGAATGCTCGAAACAACATTAAAACTAAGAATCACACCCTAAAACCAATTGAATCAAACTTATGAACTTCAAGTTCTTCAATTTGCTCCCAATGCGCCGAATCGTACTTAAACTACTCAGAATGACACCAAATTTTGCGTGCAAGTCTTAGATGAAATTATGGAACTATTCCCAATCTCAAAATCCCATTTAGACCTCGATATCACCAAAACCCGCTCCAAACCAAATTTAAAGAACTTTTAAAACCTTCAAAGAACCAACTTTCACTATTAGGCGCAAAAACGCTCCCGAGTCATCCAAAAGCCCATCCGAACATACGCCTAAGTTTGAAATATTTATATGAACCTATTGGAACCATAAAATCCTTATTCTGGGGTCGTTTACTCAAAATATTGACCGAAGTCAAATTTAGCCTTTTAAGGCTAACTTAAGGAACCAATGTTCCGATTTCAACTGAACCCTTCCAAATCCCGAACTAACCATCCCTGCAAATCATAAAACAGTAAAAGTACGTACGGGAAGTCTTATTTAGAGGAACGGGATTCTAGAAGGCAAAACAACCAATCGGGTCATTACAGTACTCCCACGAGTGGTACAAATAACGACGAAAGCAAAAGGTAGGAGCTCGATGAAGTCGAAGAACGAAGAGACATGACCTATATAAGAATGATCACCCAAAAACAGCAAGCAGAACGATATTATAACAAGAAAGCAAGGGCCAAGCCACTCAAAGTCGGGGACTACTTGCTTAAGCTAAAACACAAGCGAGCAAAGACCCAGGGGAAGACAAGCTAGGAACTAATTAGGACGGTCCGTACAAAATCATGGTAAAAGCGAACAAATGGTCATTCCAACTAGAAAAAATGGTAGGAAAGATACTACCAAACAACTGAAATATTACCCACCTCAAGTACGTCAACTTTCAAGAGATAAAGCATCCCCAAAGTCGTACTCTTTTTCCCTCACTTGAGTTTTCTCCCAATTGGATTTTCTCAGAGAGGTTTTAACGAGGCGATGAAGTGAACACTTTAAGTCGAAGTACGCAAAGATGGGGCCGGGATGGCTAGTTCATTACTTGACCTCTCAAACACTCTCCAGGTCAACCAATGAAGGGACTAGATAGACTGGGACTGGGACTGGAATGCTAGCCAACGCCCAAAAATTTGTAAATTTCTCCAAGTGTATGACCAAAGCAACAATGCTTAAATTTTATGGTTTTGGCAAACGTCGCACTTATTAGGACATATTTCAATATTTAGGTTATGTTCGACCTTTTTTGAACTAACACCTACCGGCCCTTGTCCATAAATAAATCTAAGTTACGTTCGACCTTGTTCGAACTAACACCTACCGGCCCTCGGCCATAATTATATCGAGCTTATGTTCAACCTTGTTCAAACTAACACTTACCGGCCCTCGGTTGTAAGTAAATCTAGGTTACATTCGACCTTGTTTAAACTAACACCCACCGACCCTCGGCCATAATTAAATCTAGGTTACGTTTGACCTTGTTCGAACTAACACCTATTGTCCCTCTACCGTAATTAAATCTAGGTTACGCTCGACCTTGTTCGAAAATACCTACCGGCCCTCAACCATTATTAAATTTAGGTTACGTTCGACCTTGTTCGAACTAACACCTATCAGCCCCGGCCGTAAGTAAATCTGGGTTACATTTGACCTTGTTTGAACTAACACCTACCAGCCCTTGGACCTAATCAAATTTAGGTTATGTTCGACCTCTCTCGAACAAGAAACAAAAGCAAAAAACACACAAGTATAGAAAAGCTAACCATAGAAAAAGAAACAGATGCAGAAAACAATCTGGATGTTCCATTTCATAAACATTTTTTACAAAAGATCATGAAAACACCGACAAAAATACACGAGCCTGAAACAAAGAAAAACGAAGGAGGAAAACTACTGGTCATCGCCACCAGGACCTTCAGCACCATCGCCCTGACCGTCGATACTTGGGTCATCTCGATCCTTTCTTCATTACCATTGTCCTTAGGGTACACAACATCCTACCAGGCATTCTCTTCAAGCTAGTCCGCACCCCCGTCCCCTTCATCATTGCCACTCTCAGGCATGTCGGGATCATATCCACAAGGGACCCGGGCCTCATAGGCCTTAACACAAGCATCTTCAAGGGCGGCCACAGAAACAGACACCTTATTATAAATCCTGAAAAATGTCCAACTGAGCTTCATCATGAATCCATTCCTCGTAGAGATACCGGGGAATGCTGGGAAAATTTGAAGTGAGATAGGAAGACGGTTGCGCTAGCAGTTGAGCCTTTTCAGCCTCTAAGGCATCCACCCAGTCCTGGAGAAGGGAGCTGTCTTTTTCTAACTCTCCGATCCTCTCCTTCAATCTGTCATATTTTAACTTTGCCATAGATTGGTCAACCTCCCGTTCGGCCTGGAGAGTCCTATTCGCCAACTTTAACATCTCTGATTTTCTTCGATCTTCCAAATGGGAAGACTCCGCCTTCTCAAGCCCGTTCTGCCTCTCAACAACTTCGCCACAAAGGACCTCCATTTGTAGCCGGCATTCCTCCAATTGCCTACGCAGCTCGACCACTTGCGTCTCAAGATCGCCACATTGGGCCTTTATGACTCTGCTGACTTCGAGCTTCTCCTCCTTACCTCTCAACATCTCCTCAAAGACACTACACTTCTCGATGACTCACACCAGCTCATCATCCTTCTCCTTCAATTCATCATGAAGGTCCTGCAAATTGCCGCCCTCGCCAAAATGCATGCGAATCTCCCGGTACTTGCCTCGATATTCGAAATACTTGTGTTTTAACCTCTCAAATATTTACTTGCGCTTCTCCTCCCTTCGAGCGCTTTCAATCTCCAAAATCGTGGTCTGCAATCATAAGAAGAAAAAGAAGCAAAGCAAAATTGAGAATGCCCTTGCTAACAAAGGCAAAACACTAAATAGAAAGATGAATCCCTAAAATACTCACCCTGAGGGCAATGTTGGCTATGCTCCTCGACAGAGTAACATCGTCCAGATCCGAGGTCAGGGACTACGTTCTCCGTATTTTTCAAATGATCACGATCCATGGGGATCAAAATGGTCCTCGTAGACCCCTCCAGCCTCACCTCGAGCTAGGTAAACCCTTACTTCATCATCCCCAGGTCAGCAGCATCAGTGCCACGAAGAATCAAAATCCCTAGTGGCCGGCTCTTTGGTCTCCATAGTCGCAGAAGGGAGAGACATGTCTTTGTCGGCCTCCGCGGACCTCGAAATCTTAGAAAGGGGCCCAAATAGTCGCTGTCTCACGAAGTGTAAAATCATCCATCACAGAGTCAACGGCCTAAGAAACCCCGTCGCCAACATCCACCGATCTCCTCTTACGAGGCATCAGGTCTCTATCACTTGGCAGTGATTCCTCTTCCTCATCCTCGAGATAGTACAAAGGGGAAGCTGAAGGTTCGGCTGACGAAGCATCTGCAGATAAAGAAGGAATTAATGCTGAAGCAGTAGGGAGTAGGACAAGGAGAGAGCAGAACCAGTCGCAGTCGTGGAAGGGGCAGGAGCCGAAGAGGAAGCAACTTTCCTCTTACGGAATACAGGTGGGGGATCGGCCTCCTCGAGGACCCTCTGGATGGAATTAAGGAAAGTGTAAAAAAAAGAAAAAGTCAGCCAAAATACACCGCAAAGGATAAGTAACTAAGAGGCCAAAACAAAGAAACTTACCGGACAATGGGGAATAGGCCCAAACTTCTTGAGAAAGTCCGACCACTCAAGAATCCCTGCGAAGAGAGAGAGGAGCTGGCTAACCCAATCAAAAATATCCCCAACCAAAGGAGGAGGCACAGTCTTGGCTGTATGAGAAAGGAACAAGAGATCAGAAACCCCGACTAAGCAAAGTAAACCACGTACCTACATGTAGAAAGGTTTGACGCTTACGAGTGCAATTCTAAGTTTTAGGGAATCCGTCCATGTTGGTCACTACGTCCTCAGTTTTAATGAAGAAAAGTTGGTCCAGAACTAGCTTTTAGCCTTATCATCCATCTTCACCACCAAGCACTTTCCCCCTCAATAGCGAAGGTTTAGCATCGTCCCCCTATAGAAACTGTGAGGGAATAGGTGCATCAGGTGCTGAAGTGTGATTTCAACCCCAGCCAATTCCGCAAACTTGGTAAGCATCCGTATGAGTTTGTAGACATATAGCGCGGGCTGAGCCGGGCAAACACCATAGAAGTGAAAAAACTCCTCCACCAGTGGATGAAGGGGAAGAGTGTAGCTGACGTAAAAGGGTTAGGCGTAGAATGCACAGTACCCAGGACGGTGGACTTGTACTATATCCCGCCCAACAAGGATCAACTCGATACGAGCAGGAATGTTGTATTTAGCCCTAAGCTCTAACAAATTAGCCTCCTTCATCACCGACTCCAAGGTTCCAGGCTCAGCTTCAGGTGCCTTTGTAAAATTAGAAGTGATTTTCTCACTACGAGGAATTATCTCCTCTACCTTAGGAAAGCTTCTGTCCTCAACGGCAACAGAAACGTCCTCCGTGTGAGGAGGAAAAACCATCGTTAGGGGGACTGGGTCACTTTTCCTGATGGAACCAGAAGGCACATTAGACATGTTTCGAAAAAGAGAATGTTCAAAGCAACGAAGAATTAAAAATAATAGGGAACGCTAGGACAGAGAAAAAAGAGGCACAACAATGGAAGAAGAGGAACAAGACACAAGGTTTCGATACGAGAAATTTGCAAAATTTGAGATTATATCTTCACATCCTTATTTATAAGAATTCAGGCGTCGGAACCAAGGAATTGGGTCATCCTTACCTAGCACCACTATCGAAGCGGCAGATCCAATCAAAAGATGCATGCAAAATGAAGCAACACATCGGGAAAACACATCATGATGACGTATGCTGTCATGACGTCACTTTGATCCATGAACAACGTAACTCCAAAAGATGCGGCTCACGAAGGGCCATATTGCCAACTCGCCTCAATCATCACGACCCGACCTGCTCGCCCAATTGTTTCGACCATAATGAACAGAATCCGCTCATCAATCCCGCTTAAGGCTGGTCTCAATAATTGGAGGGACTAGTTGTATGGGTCATATTCTACCCTATAATCTTTAAGATAAAATTGCACTAAAGGAAGAATTCTCGAGTCGTCGTTAGTCAAGGTGGACCATGAATTAGAAAAACTCATAGCCAGAGAGTCGATAAGAGCCGTGGTCGAGATGTCGATAGCGGTCGAGGTCGAGCATCACTGATGAAGCTGTAATTGCTAGTTTTCGAAATAAGATATTGAAGGAAATATTCTAGTGAATATTCCCTGCACTTGTCCTATTAAAGTTTATTAGAAATGTCTCTTATAAATAGAAAAAGGGCCAATGATGTGAGGCATGTGAGATTCATCTATAAGAACAAAATTTTGGCTAAATATTCTCTCTCTCACTAAGATACAAACATCACCCTACCATCAAGAGTCTTGTCAAAATTATTCCCTACTTTCCATTAGATCCGAGAATAATTCGAACATTCAAGGATTTGTCTGTCACTCATCATTGTCAGCAGAAACAACCACCTAGTTAATCCTTTATTGGGTGAATCATCCCTCTTATTTACTTAAATGCCATTTAGTGTCATTCATTGTTATCAAATGCTCCATTATTGCTCATACTATTTGGAATAGTTATTGCACACTGTCATTACATCTCTACCATATCTGTTCAGCGCTAATCACACTTTCGGAAATCGTATCTAAAAATATTATTGTAACTAGGTTTAACCCATTATTATATAAATTTAATTATTTGAACCAAGAGTTATATTGTTATGTCAAACACCCTCCAAAATATCAATTCAGCAATTGTCATTGCATTAATAGCATGTTATGGACACGTAAGCACATATATCACCTGCTCTTTGACAATTGAATTTACTAGATACTGAACATTACTCCCTCCGGCCCACAATAAGTGATCAATTTACTTTTTTATTATGGTCCAAAATAAGTGTCCATTTATATAATCAAAAAAGAATTCAATTTATTTTTACAAATTTAGTACATATTCCTAAAAAGTTTTCTTACTCATCACATTAAATACTTAATTAAGGATAGTCATACTAGGTATTTTTGTGTAGAATTTAGTATTTTCTTAATGGGCGTGCCAAAAATAAATTGATCACTTATTGTGGACTAGAGGGAGTACTTAACAATACGACAAGGGGCGACTCGAAGAGTTTTGTGATCTAAAGCCAAACTTTATGAGGGGCCTTAACTTTTTTTTTTTAAATGAAATTTATTTATTTATTTGTAGTTTATTTTATGTAGCATTTCTTAAATACAAAGTTATTAATAATTATCTTATAATCAATAACTCCTAATAAGTCTTTCTTAATTGATAATGTAGCTAATTTATTTAACCTTTTTGAGACATTATTTATCTTAGGTAAGATTTTATCAATTTTAATTTTAAAAACTTCTTTTCGCTGAAGCGACGGTAACAAGAGTTATTAACATTATTCCATAAGCAATATAGGCACAAAAAGAATCAAATCTTTTTATTTGACGGAGTGTATCGATCAAACTGTTATCTTCTGATTATACTATTTTCCTTAATACTTTTAATTCCGAAAATAAATCTAAACCACCAATATCAAATTGGTTATTATGCTTTAAGGAACATTCAAGAGTAAGGTAATATTTTTTCAAATTTTCATCATCTAGTGATCTTAATTTTTACCATTAAATAGAAAAACAAAAATATTTTCATATGCTTCGAATTATTCAAATCTATTTTGAAGTGAAAAAAAATAGTCTTGTTTACTATGTATAAAGTAATCAACTCCAAAGGACTCTTCGAAAGATTTTCAGATTTTATTATCAACATTCTCATCAAATTGTTACTTCCTATATATCGCACGTTTCTTACGAAATTTGGGTTCGATATTCATTTCAAGTGCAATTTTCTTGGCAGAAATCATAGCAGTTGCACATTCTTCTTCTCTATACTTGTTAAAGAAAAAAATCAAACTTTTTTACTTCACAGAACCTTTTTCTAAACTTATAAATGACCTATTAGATGTAAAAAAAATGGGACCTCCACAAATATGGAGCCTAAAACAGTTTTTTTATTTGCTTTATGGAAGGATCGCCCATACAAAACGAAAGTGCCAAGTATAAAGACAAAATGACACTTCAGCGAATGAGAATGAAGGCACGAACTTAATGCATCTAGTAGTAATATTTTGTTTCAGATATGTCAGTTCATAATGATCTCGAATTAAAATTTTGAAATTACATTATACAAATACTGTAAACAATTTGTTATTGTCAGTTTCTTTGAAAGCTTCCTGTGAGGACGATAGTCTTGTTTTAAAGTTACTCTTAAGCAAGAAAGAGTGCATTTCCTCTTAGAGATCTATTTCTATTTTTAATCAATCAAAGTTTAGATTGATAATTTTAAGTAAGCCAATTAATATTGATTTTACTGTTAGGAGTTTGACCCGTTTCGCGAGACCATTTCGGCCTATGAGCAGTACGATTGGACATGTAATTACACTTTAGTTACAGAGCTAATGAGACATTTCATATTAATTTCTTACAAGAAAAATTTGAAGGGATTGACACATAGTAACAATGACATTTATTTATTTTTTTTGGCCACCGACGAAATAGTAAGTGTTAGGTAAAATAATCCATAATCAGCCAACGTACATTATTTTGACGACAAGAGTACTCAGAATGTTTCTGCAACAAAACCAGAACAGAAGGGAAATGGACAACAACCTCATATATAACAATTTGAGTGTGGAAATAATAATAGAGTTGAGCATGTGAGTGACTAGAGAGTGGGAAGGAGGTGGAAATTACTAGGCAAAGGGGAATCTCTGCTACTGCAGTTTAGCAGCTCATCGTCAATTTCCTCATAGATACTTCTATTTCTAGACTAGATCAATTGTCAATATGCATGCATATGTTTTTGTCAGTGTCACATGTCATTGTTTTCCACTAATTCAAACACTTCCTTTGTATTTATTATTATATTAGTTATTTTTTATTTTTTACCCGGCATTGAGTATCCGCTTTGGGATGACTAATTTGGATTTGCATCTGAAAGTCCCACAATGAGGTAAAACACGATCTACTAAAGACAATCTACTAGCTTGTTTGGTCAAGCTTCTCAAGAGGCCAAAAGTGCTTTTTTTTTTTTCAAAAACATTTTTTTTCCTAACTTGAGGTGTTTGGCCAAACTTATTTGGGGGAAAAAAATATTTTTGGGAAGAAGCAGAAGCAGTTTCAGAGAAGCAGAAAAAGTAGCTTCTTTCCAAAAGTAGAAGCAGAAGCGGTTTTGACTTTTCTTCTTACCTAAAATACCCTTAACAAAATATAGTATATATCAAAATAACCCTTAAATCTAATACTTAGAATATAAATTTATAAATATTTTTTCTTATTTTTAGGAAAACTTTCTAATATATAGTGACTTTAGGGGTGAATTCTTTTATATTTGTTGAAGGAATTTTAATATATTTGACTTATATTAAAAGCATTAAGTACTTTTTAATTTTATTTTCATATTTTACTTAAATAAAATGATTTTTTTTAATTATTGTATGTAATAACAAAATTTTGAGATTATTTATTTACTTATAATATTAATTATTAAGTAAATCTATTCATGTCCTTATTCGTAATTTGACACTTAAAAGCATTTTCTAAAAAGCTTGGCCAAACAGAAATTATTTCTCACAAGTGTTTTTTAGACTGATTAGCCAAACACAAACTGTTTCTCTCCAAAAGAACTTTTTTCAAAAGCACTTTTGAAAAAAATACTTCTCAAAATAAACTGATTTCTCCAGCTTGGCCAAACAAGCTATACACCCAAAAGTGGAACTTTAAGCATTTAATTAAGAATGACTAAGTACTTATCACTCAATCATATCCTTTGGTAGTTTTTATTATTTTATTAGTACTGACCATATATATTTTATATATGTGCACTTCCTAGTATTCTCTAATTTTAAAAGAGCTTTTTGGCAAAAGGGTATGGCCAAAGACCGTAACCAGTACCATTGAGAATGTCTGTTAAACTTGCCCCTTTCTTTTTTTTTCATAGGAATGTACATTAACAACAACTCAGTAAATCTCACAAGTGAGATCTAAAGAAGGTAGTGTATATACAGACCTTACCCCAACGCCGGAAGAATAAAGAAGTTGTTCCAATAGATCATCGGCACTGTTAGATCCAGTTTTAATGATGCAAATAATATACATATGCCGGAAATCAATTATAAGAAGTCAAGAAGATACTACAAGATTGCTAGAGTCAATCCTGATGACTAAGGAAAGGAATCAATTAGCAAAGATTACAATACAATCAGCAAATCTGGACGCCTAAAGAAAGGACTCGCAAATCTGGATAACTAAGGAAAGAATCCAATCAGCCAATCAATCAGCAAAGAGTAACGACCAGCTGCGATTGAAAGAATCAAGCAAGCCTTAACCTAAGGCACGAATCAAGGATAGCATCTCGAAAGATCGAAGATTCTGTAAAGATTGGTACGCGACTAATTCCGGAAGAACCAACAATCAAGGAGCAAGTCTTCATTACATACATCTGCTGAAGAAAATCAAGGGAAAGCAACGGCTAGCTATCTTATTCTTGGAAAGAATGAATCTCTTTCCAAGGATCAAATCTCTTGGGTTATCAAGGGAAAGCAACAACTAGCTATCTTATTCTTGGAAAGAATCAATCTCTTTCCAAGGATCAAATCTCTTGGGTTGTCAAGTCTCGACATTCATCAAAGTATTTATATCCAGCCTTAAACCCTAGTCATATATACTTTGATCGAACCAAAAACCACTCTCTTTATTCTATTGCAAACAAACATTGTAGTTCGCTAAGATCTGTTGTGTAACAAGTCAGAGAAAAAAGGAGAGTATAACACTAGTGAGACATTGTATCAAAAAGAAACGAGTGCTAGATAAACTGTATTGTCAATTCACTTCAACTTACTCAGAGAAACGCATTTACTAAAAGAGAACTCTCTTGCAACTTAAGGGGACTGGACTAGGATTCACATTGAATCCGAACCGGTATAAAATCCTGGTGTCTTTAATTCTTGCATTTACCTTCTGCAATTTACTTTCTGTCATTATAACTGTCAAGTTATTATATCTAGTCGACTACTCGATTAATTAGTCAACTAATAAGCGATTAAGTTTAAATATTTACAATTCACCTCCCCTTGCCCCTTGTACTTTTAATTGGTATCAGAGCAAGACTCACATTTTACTTTTGCTTAACAACTTGTGAGAAAAGATCATGGCAAATTAAGTTATTATAGGAGCTTTTTTTCAGGAAAGAACTTCACAAGTTAGATCACCATACTTCAATGGACAATATTTCTCCCACTGAAAAATGCGAATGTAAGTCTTTACCAAAGCTTATGACATCAAAGTCTGGAGAGTAATCAAAAAGGGAAACTATCCCCTACCAGCTGCCACTTCACCACTTGCTGATCCTGAAGATATAGATTCATACACAAAAGAGTAAATGGAAGTGGAACAAGTTAACAACAAAGCGAGAAATCTGCTTCATAACGCTATAAGTGGTGAAGAATATGAGAAAATCTCAAGTTGTGACACAGCCAAAGAAATGTGGGAAAAGCTTGAGGTCACTTATGAAGGAACCAGCAAAGTAAAGAAAACACATATCAACATGCTGGTCCATGATTACGAACTCTTCTTAATGAAAGAAGGAGAATCCATTGAAGAGATGTTGCCAGGATTAGAAAAATAATTAGCGATCTAAAGGCGTTTGGCAAGCCTTACACCAGTGGTGATCAAGTTAGGAAAATTCTCAGAAGTTTGCCAACCACTTGGCAGACCAAAGTAGTCACAGTGGAATCTCAAGATCTAAACAAATTATCCTATGATGAACTACGAGGAGAACTCATTGCTTTTGAAAAGACTCATCTCAAGAAGACCAATCAAGAAGAGAAAAAGAAAATAGTTGCATTTAAAACTTCTACTGAAATAGCTAAAACCGAAATTGATGATGATCCTGAAGCTTTGCAAGAAGAGATTTCTATGCTATCTAGAAACATGGATGGATTAATGAGAAGATATAGGAACACAAAGAAAGGAAGAATTCTACCAAAATTATCCAGGCAATACAACTAACAGGATAAGAATGATGGAAAATGCTATGAATGTGGAAGATTTGGGCATATTCAAGCTGAGTGCCCAGAACTGAAGAGGAAGATCTCTAGAGGCTCCAACAAGAACAAGTCCTTCGGAAGCTGGAGCAATGAGGATAATTCAGACCATGAAGAGATAGAAAATATCTGCTTCATGACAATTCTAGAAAATGAAATGAACAAATCCTCAGGATGCTGGACAGACGAGGACATTTCAGATGACTAAAATGAAAACTGTTTCATGGCACGAGGTGAAACTAGTGAGGTAAGATCCTATAACTGTGAAAGATGTAATGAATTGCAGGATATTCTCGATTTAACTTTGAAAGAGTCTTAAAAAATGATGAATGAGCTTAAGATACTCACTAAGGAAGTTAAAGACTAGAAACTCAAACATGAAGTATGTGAAATCAAAAAGGAAGTACTTCAAGAAGAGTTTGAGGAATTGCAAATGCAACTCAATGGCATGCACAAATCCACCAGTTACAGTTCTGTTATGTCGAACCAGACGACTTACAAGTCAACTGGAAAAGGACCAGCCAGAACCAAATCAACTAGTACTAACACTAATGAAAGACCTAAAAGTGGGTAAGAAGTTATGTGTCATTACTGTAATAAAAGTGGGCATAAATATTCCTTTAGTCATTTTCGTAAAACAAACATTTCAGGATGAGTTTGGAAACCAAAAAATTCTGAATCTAGTAACACTAACCCTCCAGGACCCAGGCAAGCTTGGATACCTAAAAGAAAGTAATCATCTTATTTTGTAGGAACACCACAGAGTAAGCCGCAAAAGAAAATGGTATCTAGACAGTGCGTGTTCCAGTCATATGACAGGTGACAAAAACCTGTTCAAAGAAGTTATAAAAATTAATGGAGGAAGTGTTAAGTTTGGGGATAATTCAA
Organism: Nicotiana tabacum; assembly: GCF_000715075.1. Classification (NCBI taxonomy): domain Eukaryota; kingdom Viridiplantae; phylum Streptophyta; class Magnoliopsida; order Solanales; family Solanaceae; genus Nicotiana; species Nicotiana tabacum. The sequence continues at coordinate 152,582,766 of NC_134089.1, read as the reverse complement.
AAGGCAAAATCATTGGTACTGGAACAATTTCTTTCAATAACAATTGTGACATCACTGAAGTTTATCTTGTTGATGGCTTCGACTACAATCTCTTGAGCATAAGTCAACTCTACGACTCAATATGAGGTAAATTTTAAGAAAGCAGGATGTGCTATCGAAGATGAATCAGGTAAAATAGTCCTTCCTGGAAAAAGGTATAGAAATGTTTATATTCTTGATAGCTTTGAAAAGATAGATGGTCATATTTGCTTATCCTCTATGTCTGATGATCCATGGTTATGACATCGGAAACTTGGTCATGCTAGCATGCATTTGATAGAAAAATTGTCCAAACATGAATTAGTTGTTGGTCTACCCAAACTGAATTTTTCTAGAACCCATATTTGTGATGCTTGTCAAATGGGTAAGCAGAACAGAAACTCTTTCAAAAATAAAGATGTAGTATCTACTTCAAAGCCTTTGCAATTACTTCATATGGATTTATTTGGGCCTACTAGAACTGCTAGTATAGGAGGAAAGAGGTATGCTTTTGTTATTGTTGATGATTATTCACGTTTCACTTGGGTAATTTTCTTATCTCATAAGGATGAAGCTTTAAGAAATTTTGAAGTTTTCTGCAAAAAGGTTGAAAGAGAAAAGGAATATCTGATTTCAACAATTCAGAGTGACCATGGAGGAGAATTTGAAAACAGAGAATTTGAAGACTTTTGTAATGATCAAGGATACACTCATAATTTCTCTGCACCACGCTCACCACAACAAAATGGAGTTGTGGAAAGAAAGAACAGAACCCTCCAAGATATGACAAGAACTATGTTACTAGAGCATTTACTGCCAAACCACTTCTGGGCAGAAGGTATAAGTACAACATGTCACATTCTCAATCGCTGCCTCATAAGGCCTATTCTGAAGAAGACTCCATATAAACTATGGAAAGGTAAACGTCCAAATATCAGTTACTTCCATCCCTTAGGAAGTAAATGCTTTATCCACAATAACGGTAAGGATAATCTTAGAATGTTCGATCCAAGAAGTGACGAAGGTATTTTTCTGGGATATTCATTAAATAGTAGATCTTTTAGATTCTATAATAAATGCACATTATGTGTGGAAGAATCTGTACATGTTATATTCGATGAAAATAATCCCTTGGTCGAGAAAGGAATTACTGCACGTAATGAAGATCAAGCTCAAGAAACTCAAGAGACAAGCAAATCGCAAGAGTCGACTGATACACCTGCTACGACAGAGTCAACTGGTGAAGACAACAGCAATGTACCAGATCAACCAATCGAGTCAACTGCAAATGTAATTCGTCCAAATGAATGGAGAAGCGAGCCTGAATATCCTTAGAAATTCATTATATATGATCCAAATGAAGGAATGAAAACCAGGGGAGATCTCAAAAAGAAAGCAAATATCTCATTGATTTCTCATATTGAGCCAAAAAAGATAGAGGAAGCACTAAAAGATTCAAGCTGGGTACAAGCTATGCAGGAAGAGTTAGATCAGTTCAGTAAGAATCAAGTGTAGAATTTGATACCCAAACCTGATATGTGTCTATAATTGGAACAAAGTGGTCTTTTAGAAATAAATTGAACGAGGATGGAAAGGTCGTAAGAAATAAAGCCAGACTAGTTGCTCAGGGCTACTCACAACAAAAAGGAGTCGACTATGATGAAACTTTCGCCCCAGTAGCTCGTTTGGAGTCCATACGAATTCTTCTGGCATACGCATCATTTAAAGGATTCAGGCTATTTCAAATGGATATTAAAAGTGCCTTTTTAAATGGATTTATCGAAGAAGAAGTATATGTGAAACAACCTCCAGGTTTTGTAGATTCAAAATTTTCATACCATGTATACAAGCTCATTAAGGCGTTGTATGGGTTAAAACAAGCTCCTCGTGCTTGGTATGATAGACTGAGTTCCTTTCTTGTTGATCATGGCTTTACAAGAGGTAAAATAAATACTACCTTATTCATTAAACGATCATCGGAAGGTAACCTCATTATTCAAATTTATGTCGATGATATTATATTTGGCAGTGCTAACCCTCTCATGTGCAAGGAATTTTCAAATCTTATGCAAAGCGAATTCGAAATAAGTATGATGGGTGAGCTCACGTTCTTCCTTGGACTACTAATTCAACAATCTGAAGAAGGAACCTTCATATGTTAGACCAAGTATACAAAAGAGCTGATTCAAAAATTTGGTATTAGCAATGCAAAATCAATTGGCACACCAATGAGCACTTCCATAAATCTAGACAAAGATGAACAGGGTATTCCTGTTGATGAAACTGAATATCGTGGAATGATTGGATCACTGATGTATCTGACAGCAAGTCGATCAGATATTATGTTCAGCGTATGTAAATGTGCCAGGTTCCAGCAGCTCCCAAGGAATCACATTTGACTGCCGTAAAAGGAATCATTCGATATCTCATTGGGACTGTATCTCATGAATTATGGTACCCTCGTTATAACTCTTTTAAATTAGAAGGTTTTTCAGATGCTGACCTTGCAAGTGATAAGGATGATAGAAAAAGCACCAGTGGTACATGCCAATTATTGGGAAAGGCATTGATATCCTGGAATAGTAAAAAACAAGCATCAGTCGCATTGTCTACTACTGAAGCTGAATACATTGCTATTGGACAATGCTGCGCACAACTACTATGAATGTCTCATCAATTGGGTGACTATGAACTTTCGTTTAAGCTTATACAAATTTTTTGTGACAACTCTAGTGCTATTTGTCTTTCCAAAAATCATGTGCATCATTCTAGAACAAAGCATATAGATATTAAACATCATTTTATTAGAGATCATGTTCTTAAGGGAGACATAAAAATATCTTTTGTTGGAACCACTGATCAACTAGCTGATATTTTTACTAAACCGTTATTAGAAGAGAGATTCTGTGATTTAAGGAATTTACTTGGTATTATTTGCATTACTAATAATCCTTAGTACCTATGTTCACTATTATTATTTTTTTTGCAATAATTGTCCTTTACCCATGCATTAATTACGCCTCCGTTTTTCCTCTCTTTTCTCTTCTTTCACATCAGTTCGTTGTTCAAAGTTGGAAAGTCAATCATCACGTCTCTTCAACTGACAACTTTTCCTTTTCTATACTCAACCGTTAGAAACCCTCTTCTTAAGGCAGATAACCCTTTTCAATCACTCTCATCTCTATCTCTTCTGCAAAAGCTCTGATCAAATCCCTTCTCTACAATGGCCAAACACCCCAGAAATCCCTCTGCCTCCACCAGAAAAAGCACCCGTTCCAAGGCAAAACCCCTTTCTGTGGCCCCAGAACAAGTAGACCTAGGGTCCGATCACTCTGAGGATTTCGCCTCTTCTCAAGGAGATTTCTCTGAACACTCACAACTCCTAGGAGAAAAAGCTTTAGGTAAGCGACCCATGGAAGAACCCCCTATTTCGTCCACCCCAAAGAAATCCAAGGTTGATTTCTCTGCCTCTCTTGAATCACACCTCAATTTCTGGGATTCCCCAAATAAGGATTTCTTTATTGCTCTGAAAGACAAACCCATTGCTCATGGAAGGGTTATAGACCTTGACGACATGGAAGCCCTCAATTGCAAGGTCAAAAACCTCTTCGTTCATCAAGGATGGGTTGAGTTCTTCTCTATTCCTCCGCCTAAGGTATATGAACCCCTGGTTAGAATATTTTATGCAAACCTTTGTTCTATTAAGTCTGATAGGTTGGAATCTCTAGTGTTAGGTAAGCGCATTGTTCTTGGCTGTCCCCTATTTGATTCGCTCTTTCCGTGACGTTGTTCTGGTTTTCCTATGCTATTTAAAAATACCTGGCCTGATGACTTTAAAATTTTCTTTGACCAAGCTAGACAGTGTATTGTTGAGTGTCCTTCTGACTCCCTTCCAAATCAGTTAGGTCCCAGTGATGTTAGTTTTGAAACTAGGGTTCTGGCCCACATTGTAGCAACTACTTTTCTTCCCCGTACTGGTTCCTTTTCAACCTTCTCTCAAAGAGACACCTTCTTCGTCTATTGCCTCGTAACCAAACTCAAAATCAAGCTTTCCTCTCGGGTTATCAATTTTATGATCGAGAGTGCTGAAGACCCCACCAGTCTACCCTATGGCATGGCAATCACTCACATTCTTGAAGCTCATCAAATTTCCCTATCCAACTATCCCTTCATCACTCTCTCTAAGTCCAACAATTTTAGAGCCTTTGCTAGTATGGGATATGTGAGTGTAAAAGGCTCCTGGATTAAGATGCACGATAGTGAAGCAAAGCTTGCCCCTACAGAGCCCAAACCTTCACCCTCTGTCCCTCATCTCAGTCTTGACAGTTCTGATCTTGGTGAAAAGCTTCATGCTATTGATTCTCAACTCTCTGAAATCAAAAATCTTCTTACAGCCACTCAGTCTACTGTTGGTGACATTCATGCTATTTCCAAGGAAACAGGGTCTGATGTGTCCAAAATTAGAGTTGTTGTTCTCAGAGTTAGGGAGAATGTTGTCAAAGCCTTCAAGGAAATTCATGACAAGTTGGATGGAGTGAGCATCTCAGCCAATGCAAGGTTTGACCAGTTGAAGGAGGCCAACTGCAACACCCTTACTTATTTTCTACGCCATTAATATGGTGTTTTAAGACAATTTCCTTTGCTCTGCTGGTTTTTTGCTGTGTTTCAGCCTTTGGATAATCTTTATTTTTTGCTATATTGTTTTTGTAAACTGTTTTCCCAGTCGTTGGATGATCACTATAACTTTTCTGCTTCAATGCTATCTATTCTATTTAGTTCTTATCTTGTTCCCTCTTTGCTGATGCCAAAAAGGGGGAGAAAGAGTACTGTTATATTTGTATAGGTACAATTTGCGACAGCAGTCGACTCTGTCATAAACTAGTCAACTGCATACATTGAGGGAGAATATCATGGACTAGTCAACTGCATACATCGAGGGAAAGTAAAATACATGGAAGTCAACTGGTGTTTACTATTATATATTATTTTGTCATCGTCAAAAAGGAGAAGATTGTTAGATCCAGTTTTAATGATGCAAATAATATGTATATGCAAGAAATCAATTACAAGAAGTCAAGAAGATACTACAAGACTGCTGGAGTCAATCCTGATGACTAAGGAAATGAATCAATTAGCAAAGATTACAATACAATCAGCAAATCTGGACGCCTAAGGAAAGGACTCGCAAATCTGTATAACTAAGGAAAGAATCCAATCAGCCAATCAATCAACAAAGAGTAACGACCACCTGCGATGGAAAAAATCAAGCAAGTCTTAACCTAAGGCACGAATCAAGGATAGTATCCCGGAAGATCGAAGATTCTGTAAAGATTGGTACGCGACTAATTCCGGAAGAACCAACAATCAAGGAGCAAGTCTTCATTACATACATCTGTTGAAGAAAATCAAGGGAAAGCAACGACTAGTTATCTTATTCTTGGAAAGGACCAATCTCTTTCCAAGGATCAAATCTCTTGGGTTGTCAAGCCTCGACCTTCATCAAAGTATTTATACCCAGCCTTAAACCCTAGTCATATATACTTTGATCGAACCAAAAACCACTCTTTTTATTTTACTGCAAACAAACATTGTAGTTCACTAAGATCTGCTATGTAACAAGTCAGAGAAAAAAGGTGAGTATAACACTGGTGAGGCATTGTATCAAAAAGAAATGAGTGCTAGAGAAACTGTGTTGTCAATTCACTTCAACTGTACTCGGAGAAACACATTTACTAAAAGAGAATTCCCTTGCAACCCAAGGAGACTGGACTAGGATTCACATTGAATCCGAACCAGTATAAAATTCTGGTGTCTTTAATTCCTGCATTTACCTTCTGCAATTTACTTTCTGTCATTATAACTGTCAAGTTATTATATCTAGTGGACTACTCGATTAATTAGTCAACTAATAAGCGATTAAATTTAAATATTTATAATTCACCCCCCCCCCCTTGTACTTTCAGGCACAAAAAGACAAAACGAGACAATAGCAGTAACAACAAAGGATATTTCCATAGGAAAGTAAGGAATAAAATTTCTTTTGGATATTTCATTTATTTTGTAGATTGCTTCATCTTCAATTGTTTAGTCTAAGCGATTTATTAGGCAGATTAGTTTTTTTTCTTCTTTTTCCTAAAGCATGTGATTTGCCTTTCATGGATCTTGTGGTTTTTCATTATGATTTAAGGCATAATATTTAGTACTCTGATTAGATAGCTTTGTTGAATTCAATCATTCCACTCAAAAAGAAAGACACATTTTAGAATGCTTTACATCATTCATGTGGATAATCTAGACTTTGCTTGTTGATTACATTACTCATAAATCATATACATCCACAATAATGTATCACCATATACCTTTTTCCAAGTGAAAAATTCTTTTCTAAGGATCCAATGAAACTTTTCGTCGCACTTTTGAGTGTAAACTCTTACTGCATTAGCTAGAATTGGACCTACCCAAACGGTACTTTTCCCACCAATTAGTGTTTTTCTAATATATGTTGAGTAAAAAACAATTTGCCTTTGTTAGTGCCTTTCATTATTGGAAAGACAGTGCTAATGACTTAAGAACACTTGACTAAAAAGAGGCTGTGCAGTGGACTCTAAACTCCCGCTATGCATGAGATCCGGAGAAGGGCCGGATTAGATAGTATATTGTACGTAATCTTACTCTGTATTTCTGCAAGAGTATATTTCCACGACTTGAATATTTGGCTTATCCTTTAAAATAATGTATCCCTCAAACAATCGCACACAACTTGCTTGTTGGCATTTGCAAATACTGTCACTGCTTTAACAAGTTACTCCCCGTGCTTATATATGATGCGTTTGTTCTTCTTCAAAAAAAATTACACCTGTTCTTTTGTATATTTGGAAATACTCTTATTAATGGCATGCTCGTATAGTAATTAAAATATCATTTATTTTTAAAATCACAAGTGGAGAAAGTATTGTTGAGTTTCTTTTTAATATAGAAAGGTATTAAAAAGAGGGTGAATGGGAAATGGAGGGAAATAAAAATTTTGAGTAAAATTTTAAGTTTCCCTCTCCTTTTAATGAGACATTGTCCCTCATTGGTAGAGGAAAAGGAGTTTGGTGGGTTTATATACAAATGCACTTCATGTAGCTCTTAAAGAGTTAAGAAGAAAGCAAGCCTCGCGCCGTCATCGTCTCCCACTATTGCCAAATGCTTGCTCCATAATAGCAAGTGATTACTCCATTAGTTAGCAGCCTGGTGCTCCGTCCACCATGACCAAGTGCTCCACTAAATCAGTGGCAGCGGGTCCGTGTTTAGCAGCTAACTGCACTATAAATAGATGGTGCAAGCAGCTTGTTGAAGACACACCGAAACAGAATTGAGAGCTATTGATCTTCTCCTCACCGAAAACTCAACGTTGGCTATAATTTGCATTCCTTCCTCTCAGAATTTCCATTCGACTTCTGAGTTTTCCTCCCTTGTTCTGCATTGTTTTAAACTACAAACAAAGCATCTGTAAGTGTGATTTGCTGCCAAACTTTGTATTCGCTGAAACACTGGGGTTTGAAGTACCGCTACACCAGTGTGTAATTCGTTCTATCCTGGGAGGAAATAATCCATAACCTTGAGTACTAGGAGGGGATTAAATTCCTTAAGGAAACACTGTGAATTCAGTGGGCTCGAATTAATTTCTGTTTTATTTATATTTACGTTTATAAGCTAACGTTCTAATTTCCAGAATCATTATTTACAAATACAGGAGCAACAACAAGCTTAAGGAATTTAATAATTTTAGTTTCTGTATTTGTTTTACTTTTATTATTTTGGAAACTATAACCTTTATGGTTTTTGTGTACTCCCGTTTGGAGAGTAAAGCCTTCATGGCGGTTTGTTGGAGATTAAAATCTACGTGATTTTTACTCCAGTTTTAAAGCCTTCGTGGCGTTTTGTTGGAGATTAAAATCTACGTGATTTTTCACTCCAGTTTTAAACGTTTGTTTGTGTCATTTTTACAGTAAAAATGGCGAATGACGGAAATAAAGTTGTTCCGATGATGACTGCCAACGCATCGACAAGTCGAACTCCGGTGTTGGCACCAGCAGAGAAACCCAGAAAATTTTCTGGGATGGATTTCAAGCGCTTGCAGCAAAAGATGTTCTTCTACTTGACTACGTTATGTCTACAGAAGTTCATTAAGGAAGATGTTCCTGATCTTCCAGATGAAACTCCAGAGAATGATAGCTTTCTCGTGATTGAGGCGTGGAAGCATTCTGACTTCTTGTGCAGGAATTATATTCTTAGCAGACTGGAGGATAATCTGTATAATGTATACAGTGGCGTGGAGACGTCAAAAGAATTGTGGAATGCGCTTGAAAAGAAATACAAAACTGAAGATGCCGGGATGAAGAAATTCGTCGCTGCAAAATTTTTGGACTACAAAATGGTAGATAGCAAGTCTGTTATTACCCAACTCCAGGAGTTACAAGTGATTATTCATGATCTACTTGCTGAAGGTATATGTCAAATAAATGCTAATGTTGAAAGTAAAATTTTTAGTAATTTTACTAACGGAATTTTCATTGAAGGTCTTGTCATCAATGAGGCATTCCAAATAGAAGCAATAATTGAGAAGTTGCCTCCATTGTGGAAGGACTTTAAAAATTATTAGAAACACAAATGAAAGGAGATGTCCCTTGAAGATCTCATTGTTCGATTGAGAATCGAAGAGGACAATAAAGCTGCTGAAAGGAGAGGCCGTGGAAATTCAACAATAATGAGAGCAAATATTGTTGAAGATAACAAAAAGAGAAAGAAGGCTTCTGGTCCGAAATACAACCCAAGCAAGAAGCGGTTCAGTGGAAACTGCTACAACTGTGGGAAAACCGGACACAAATCTACGGAGTGTCGTGCTCGAAAGAAAGACAAGCAAAGGGGTCAAGCAAACATGGTAGAAAAGCATGATGATGTTGATGACTTGTGCGCCATGCTTTCTGAATGCAACCTGGTAGGAAACCCAAAGGAGTGGTGGATTGATTCTGGAGCCACTCGCCATGTTTGTGCTGTGAGGGAAGCATTTTCTACATATGCTTATGCTGGACCCGAAGAGATGCTCTCTATGGGAAATGCTGCTACAGCAAAAATTGAAGGATACGGTAAGATATTTCTCAAGATGACTTCTGGCAAGGTCATGACTTTGAACAACGTCCTTCATATTCCCGAGATTAGGAAGAACTTAGTCTCTACTGGACTTCTTGTAAAGCACGGTTTCAAGTGCGTTTTTGTATCTGACAAGGTAGTGATTAGTAAGAATGAAATGTTTGTAGGAAAAGGTTACCTTACTGAGGGCCTTTTCAAGCTGAATGTAATAGTTGTTGAAACTAATAATAAAACTTCAGCTTCTTCTTGCTTACTTGAGTCAAATGATTTATGGCATGTACGTTTGAGTCATGTCAATTATAAAACCTTGCGAAAAATGATTAAATTGGAAGTATTGCCTAAGTTTGAATGCGAAAAATCAAAATGTCAAATATGTGTGGAATCTAAGTATGTTAAACATCCTTATAAGTCGGTTGAAAGGAATTCAAATCCTTTAGACTTAATTCACACAGATATTTGTGACATGAAGTCAATACCATCTCGCGGTGGAAAGAAGTATTTCATAACTTTTATTGACGATAGTACTCGATATTGCTATGTTTACTTACTTAATAGTAAAGATGAAGCAATAGACGCATTCAAGCAATACAAAAATGAAGTTGAAACGCAACTTAACAAGAAAATCAAAATGATAAGAAGTGATAGGGGTGGTGAATATGAATCTCCTTTTGAACAAATATGTTTAGAATATGGAATTATTCATCAAACAACAGCCCCTTACATGCCCCAATCCAATGGGATTGTGGAAAGAAAGAATCGTTCATTAAAGGAGATGATGAACGCATTGTTGATAAGTTCTGGTTTGCCACAGAACTTGTGGGGGGAAGCCGTTCTTACGTCCAGCCGAATACTAAATCGAGTACCCCATAACAAAACACAATCCATTCCATATGAAAAATGGAAAGGAAGGAAGCCCAACTTGAATTATTTTTAAGTGCGGGGGTGTTTGGCAAAAGTGCAAGTTCCTAAACCCAAAAGGGTAAAAATAGGACCGAAAATAGTTAATTGTGTTTTCATAGGATATGCGACTAATAGTAAAGCATATCGATTTCTGGTTCATAAATCAGAAAATCCCGACATTCATAATAATACGGTTATAGAATCAGATAATGCTGAGTTCTTTGAAAATATATATCTGTATAAAAAGGAATGCGAGTCGATTAGTGAAGGATCTAAACGACCTCGGGAAGAAACAAAAGAAAGTACATTTAATCAGGGGGATCCAAGACGTAGTAAACGTCAAAGAACGTCTACTTCGTTTAGACCAGATTTTGTGACTTTCTTATTGGAAAATGAGCCTCGAACATTTAAAGAAGCTATGTCTTCTTCGGAATCATTGTTCTGGAAAGAGGCAGTCAATAGTGAAATAGAATCCATATTGAACAACCATACATGAGAATTGGTTGATCTTCCTCCTGGAAATAAACCTTTGGGTTCTAAATGGATTTTTAAGAGAAAAATGAAAGATGATGACACTATTGATAAATTTAAGGCAAGACTTGTTTTCAAAGGATATAGACAACGAGAAAGTCTTGACTACTTTGATACATACTCCCCAGTTACAAGGATTACGTCCATACGGATGTTAGTAGCATTAGCTGCAGTGTATGGTCTTGAAATTCATCAAATGGATGTTAAAACGGCCTTCTTAAATGGAGAGTTGGAGGAAGAAATTTACATGGAACAACCTGAAGGGTTTGTGGTTCCAGGTAAAGAAAATAAGATATGTAGACTTGTTAAGTCCCTTTACGGACTAAAACAAGCACCCAAACAATGGCATGCGAAATTTGACCAAACAATGTTGTCAAATGGTTTTAAGATAAATGAATGTGATAAATGTGTGTACATTAAAAATGTTCCAAATCACATAGTCATTGTTTGCATATATGTGGATGATATGCTGATAATGAGTAATAACATTGCCAACATAAATGCTACTAAACGTATGCTAACTAGCAAGTTTGATATGAAGGACTTGGGAATTGCGGATTTAATTCTGGGGATTAAGATCCAAAAGACTCCTCAAGGTCTGACATTGTCACAATCTCATTATATTAAGACAGTACTTGAAAAATTCAAGCACTTAGGCTTTAAAGTTGCAAAGACTCCAATTGACGTGAATCTTGCATTAGCAAAGAACAAAGGCCAAAGCATATCACAATTGGATTATGCTCGTGTGTTGGGATGCTTAATGTACATCATGAATTGTACACGACTAGATATAACTTGTGCTATAAGTAAACTAAGTCGATACACGAGCAATCCAGGTCAATCTCATTGGATGGCAATGAAACGAGTTTTGGGATACTTAGAACATACCCAAAACTTTGATTTGCACTACAGTAAATATCCTGCGGTGATTGAAGGATATTGTGATGCAAATTGGATCACCGGTTCAACTGATTCGAAGTCCACAAGTGGATATGTATTCACTATTGGTGGAGGAGCGATATCTTGGAAATCGTCCAAACAAACATGTATTGCCCGCTCTACAATGGAGGCTGAGTTCATAGCCTTAGATAAAGTCGGTGAAGAAGCTGAATGGCTCCGGAATTTCTTGGAAGACATTCCATTTTGGCCCAAACCGTTGGCACCAATATGCATACACTATGATAGCCAAGCGGCAATTGGAAGGGCTGGGAGCGTTATGTATAACGGTAAATCTCGTCATATACGACGAAGACATAAAACCGCTAGGCAACTTCTCTCTAGAGGAATTATCACGATTGACTATGTAAAGCCAAGTGATAATGTGTCGGATCCACTTACAAAAGGCCTAACTAGAGAGGTAGTTGAGAAATCATCGAGGGGAATGGGACTATGGCCGAGAACAAGTCATTGTGGCGGTAACTCTACCTAGAAGACTGGAGATCCCAAGATCTAGGTTCAAGGAGATCAAACAAAGTCATTAATGACTGTTCAACATTGTCAACAAAATTTTTTAGTCCATTCTCGTGATGAGACAATGTTCAGTACCAAAGATAAAGCATTAAGGTTTTTTAATGATTTCTAAATTTGATACAGAGTATATCAAATAGTGTATCTACAGGATGACACGTTTAGGAATCACCTATGTAAGTGTAAAGTGTTAGCCGCTTCAAGGAGAATTTTGCAAGGCCAATTCTCTACGCACTTATGAAACCAGGCAATGTTCATGGCTGAAACAAACACAACAGTGAGAACCAAAGACGGTTAAGGGATTGATCGTGTGACTTATGGTTGTCTAGGTATACACTAAAGTTCGACGGTTCAAAGATATCAAATCTACCGATTGACCGAGTATATCCGACATAAGTTCACTACGGAAAGTTCAAAGGGAAACCTACTTATCCAGATGCAATTAATCCTTGCTTGCAAATCACACAAGTTTTTCATACATACTTTCGTGATATAGTCATTCCTCATTCATGTGGGGGATTGTTGAGTTTCTTTTTAATATAGAAAGGTATTAAAAAGAGGGTGAATGAGAAATGGAGGGAAATAAAAATTTTGAGTAAAATTTTAAGTTTCCCTCTCCTTTTAATGAGACATTGCCCCTCATTGGTAGAGGAAAAGGAGTTTGGTGGATTTATATACAAATGCACTTCATGTAGCTCTTAAAGAGTTAAGAAGAAGGCAAGCCTCGCGTCGTCGTCGTCGCTCGCTCGCTCGGCTCGGCCTCGGCTTCGGATTTGGATTTGGTCAAATAATCGATTGATTGATTAATTTTTTGGACCAAATTTATTTGTTAATAGTAAATATTAACGTAATAATATCCGTGTTTGTAACGGATATGTTCCAATCCGTGGATTTGTGCGTCTCCCACCATTGCCAAATGCTTGCTCCATAATAGCAAGTGATTACTCCATTAGTTAGCAGCCTGTTGCTCCGTCCACCATGGCCAAGTGCTCCACTAAATGAGTGGCAGCGGGTCCGTGTTTAGCAGCTAACTGCACTATAAATAGATGGTGCAAGCAGCTTGTTGAAGACACACCGAAACAGAATTGAGAGCTATTGATCTTCACTTCACCGAAAACTCAACGTGGCTATAATTTGCATTCCTTCCTCTCAGAATTTCCATTCGACTTCTGAGTTTTCCTCCCTTGTTCTGCATTGTTTTAAACTACAAACAAAGCATCCGTAAGTGTGATTTGCTGCCGAACTTTGTAATCGCTGAAACACTGGGGTTTGAAGTACCGCTACACCAGTGTGTAATTCGTTCTATCCTGGGAGGAAATAATCCACAACCTTGGGTACTAGAAGGGGATTAAATTCCTTAAGGAAACACTGTGAATTCAGTGGGCTCGAATTAATTTCTGTTTTATTTATATTTACGTGTATAAGCTAACGTTCTAATTTTCAGAATCATTATTTACAAATACAGGAGCAACAACAAATATTAGAAATGAAGTTGAACCCAAGAAATTTATGCACGAAAGAACCAAAAAGATAGCAAATATACTAGTAGTAAGTTGATGTCAACACAATTACAAAAAGGAAGCAACAACTAGAACAAAGCCATTGCTCTCCTCGACCAACACTAACTAATGAGATAAAAATTACAAAAAAAAATGAAGTCTGAATTGGAGCTACAATAAATAAGAGCTGCTGCTATCCTTAAACAACTAATTAAGGTCATCAAAATTCAGTCTATCCCCTCTCCTTTTCAATCTTCAGTGGGTAATTCACAGTTTCCATATTCTGCCAAGATAAAACAACAAAAGAGAAGAAAAAAAGTTACTCCAACGATAAATAAATAAATAAAGAAAGAAAAAAGTTAAACAGATAGAAGATAACTTGAGTGGGCGTAATATGCAAATACGATCAGTAACTTTCAAGTACCCATAAAAGATTATATGATCCAGAAAAAAAAATGCTTTACTCTCAGCTTTAAAGTACCAAAGGTAAATCTTTATCAATTATAGATAATAAATACTGGTGTCATTTTGACCATCCACGAATATCCATTGATTCAACATGGTTAAAAATGAAGTAGAAATGCCTAATGCTTCTATAAATCTTTGAAAACTAAAGTGGTAATAAATATTAACCACACTACTTAATCCACTATAGTTAAGTTATAAATTAAGTTAAAAATGCATATAATAACTACTCCACTATTTAGTGATAACAATAAATATAAAGACATAATTTTAACGGATAGACTTTTCGGGTGAAAAGATAAAATTAGTCGATCAATCTAAACTAATTAGATTTGAGAGCTTAAAAGTGCATAAAATATATATTTTCTCCGTTTTAATTTATATAAACTTATTTTCTTTTTAGTCATTACCAACGGAAAGACGACCGTCCTTTTTTAGAAACAATTTACCTTTATACAGTAATTTATAATCACACAAAATATATGTGTCTTATTTTACATTACAAATACAAAATTCTTTTCTTTTTTTATAAACTTCGTGTCCTATTAAATATGTTCACATAAATTGAAATGGCGGAGTATAATAATATTATATTACGTAGAAAACTATTTATTTTATTTTTATCGGCTATTTCTTTTTCGACTAAAAATAAACGTCTCCGTCTATCACGTGCTGTCCCCAAACCTGCCTGGATTGCACCATCATTCCAGACTTTGTGGACCCTATCGCAACAAATTTTTGATATGTGGGGCCTTTATTTAGTTACCAGAACACGTTAGCAAAATCATGCAAAACCAACCCTTAAAGTGCGCCACACATTAAATTTTACCATAAACACGAAAATTATACCTCGAACCATAAGTCAAACATGTCACAGTAATCAAGAATGGAAAACACAAATTCCGATAAAATTATAATAATGTGGAGAAATGATATGCTACTTACTAGGTTGTTGATGAACAATGTAAGCGGCCCCACCAAAATAACACGAACCCATCGCACGCCCTTTCTTCTGATAATAGCTGTTGAAAGCGTATGATGCATGAGCTTCCAGCGTGTTAGGATTGTAACACGTGGACCCTGGCTGAATCGAACGGCAATCAGCTCCACCCTCACCACAAGCGAAATCTAGAGCTGCTTGTAGATTATCCTTCCCCGCTTCACCACTCGCCACACACCATGTTTGCCCCGGCACACCCGCCGACACATTCCCCTTCCCGCCTTTCTGCATTCTCTCGCCGCCGGCAACCGGTGACTGCCGGTCAATATAATGTTTCAGTCCCTCCATATTTAACGGTATGTCATAAACTTTTCGCTCATTCGGGTAGAATAACCCGAAATTTCGCTCCGATGTGGGACCCGGCTTTTTGTTTTCGTTGAAAAGTGCAAAGAGGAAGACTGTGATGTCTTCTTTCGGCCTTAAAGGGGTCCCACCACCGGTGAGGATTCGCCGGACTAGGTTGCCGTTGTACGCGGCGGCATTGTCCAGGCTGGCACCGACTTCAATGTCGTCTCCTTTAGACGGCCAGCCAGTTTCCGTTACGACCATTTTGATATCATCGTACTTCAAAGCAGATAATGCAGCGAAAACGGCGTCAACTTGAGCGTCAAAGAGGCTAAAGTAACGAAGTCCGTTACCGGCGTCAACAACACCGGGATTTTCCCGGAACAAAGCGTAGTCAAGTGAAATGACGTCGGAGTTTGACTCGTATGCAAAAAACGGGTAACAGTTAACCATAAGGAAGGATCCAGTTTGGCGGAGAAAATCCAACATGGGTTTAATTACGGGTTCGACCAATTCGGATCGGAACGATCCGGCTGAAGACGGGTAAGAGTTCTGCAATGCACTAAGAGCAACAGGAGAAGAGACTTTGATTTTGTCATGGATATTGTACTTCAAAAGAGCCTCATGAATATTCTTCATAGCGGGTACAAGAAAACGGGTCGTGTTATGCGGGTCAACGAAAACTTCATTTCCAACGGCAATGGATTCGATTTGAGTAGAAGGGTAGTAAGCAACAACATTACGCTGGACCCAAGAGTAAGCAAATGACTGGCGTTTAGCTGCATTGTAGAGGAGCTCGTTGGGAAGGTTAACGGTAACCATAATACCCGACCCGGAAAGTGCTTTGAGTACAGCGGGGTCAGTATCGTAGACTTTAACACGTTCTACGCCTTGAAATTTCAGCAGTGCTACAGCTTTTACTGCTGATGGTAAGTTGTTAGCTACACGCCCATAGTTCACTCCAATTGAACCACCATCTGCAAATACACCAAAAAAAATTTAGTTCAATAATCAAAATACAGACTTTAAGTTAGTGGAAATGAGAATATAAAGAACATGAGTATTACCTGCAATGGAGAAAAGGAAAAGGGAAAAGTGTAAGAGGAGAAGACAAATGGTGAGTTTTTCCATGCTCTATTGTTTGAAGAAGAAACAGAGCATGAAAGTGTGTGTAGCTTTAAAAGGGGCTGGTAATGGGGGAGAATAATGTAGAGCAAGAAATTACGGGGCGTATGTATAGTGGAGAGTGATGGGGTTGAGGGGATCGAGGGGATAGGGGGTGGGGGTGGGAGCCTACGTTTCAACAAAAGGTAATACTCTTCGTCTCACTTTAAAAGAGAAATTTGATGCACTTTATCTCTAGTTCACAAGTATTCCGAAGACAGATAGTCTGTGCCAATTCAAATATTAGTAGCTAATTCACGTCTCTGACCTATAGTTAATACAAAACAACTTTGTCCATGCTCCAAAACTCTCCTTTCCTCGCCTACTTTATATGTTGCATTACTTCCTCCCTCTCAACTTCTCTATCGTGGTTTTTAGAAATAGTTGTCTCAAATTATTTGTTATTTTAGAAGTTCATCGCTAAATTAATATCTTTTTCCTATTTTACCCTTTATATTAATTATTCTTGAAGACTACAAATAACTCAATTATGAGTAACTATTAAATGAAGAGAGATTATATCTTAAAATATAAATAAGGGTAAAACAGTCAAAATTCTCTCCTATTTAATTTTTTCTTAAGGGACGTGTAAAAGAGAAACACGATAAATAATTTGATACGGAAGAAATAAAATTTATGCGATACAACTTAGTTGAGAGTTAAATTATCTAGGAGTAATTGTTACTTATAAGTTATAAATGTAAAAATTGCATGGGGCGTTCTATTTGGTCGCCCCCATTTAACGTATACCCATATTTTTAAAATTATTTAACATATACCCTAATTTTACAACTTTAGGCCCCTCCTTCTTCCTGCTACCTGTGCGCTTCTTTCTTCCTCCTTTCTTCTACAAAGTTTTCTTTCTCCAACTGTCTCTGACTCAACAGTTCGAATGCAATGCAATGCTCAACATGGAACAAGATTGGGAGTTGGAATTCCATTTTTTCATTGCCAATTCATTCAAAAATATGAAATCAGATGGGAAGAGTTTACATAGTAATGTAAACTGCAGTATTACTTGATGAACATAAATGGTGCAATTTATGAAATTTTTCAAGCTACTGCTACAAACTTAATAAGATCACATCAAGTTTAGGGAAAGTTTCTTTGAGGCAGTAGACCTATACCGAGTTTGTGATTTTAAATATAGTCCATAAATTAGTTGAATTTAAGCAAATATAGAGCAACACTTCAACTAAAACATGCTGAAATTCAGCAAATAGAGAACAAAACTTCAGCTAGTACGACTATAGGACAAAAACTTCAGCTTATTAGTGTTGAAATTTTTATAAATTAACTAAATAACTTCAGCATTTTCTGCTGAAGTTTTTGAAAAAGCTTTATGACAAAACTAATAAATCCAGGACAAAACTTCAACTTATTTAGTGCTGAAGTTTTTATAAATAAACTAAATAACTTCAACATCTTCTGCTGAAGTTTTTTAAAAAGTTTTGCGACAAAACTATTGAATCCAGGATAAAACGTCAACTAAAACATGCTGAAGTTTAGCAAATAGAGAACAAAACTTCTACACTTACAGCAATTACAAACAACTTCAGGCCCGTCTACTAGAATGCTGAAGTTTGCGTGATTGTCTTTGCTACTTCAGGCTCGTATGCCTGCAGTTTACGTGAAAAGTGAGTACGCTTGCAATTTTTTTTGCAAAACGGGTATAAGGTAAAACGTGACCCAAAAAGCGGGTATAGATGCAAATTCCCCGTTATAAATTATCTAATTCAAATATACAACTTTTAACTTTTTAAAATTAAATTTATATATTTAAAATTATATAAAAAATATTTAAGAAACAATAGTTAAGAATCACATATAGAATTTACGATTAAAAAAGTTTTATTTAACTCTTCAAATAATGTTGGAAAAAAAACTCCTCAAATAGTGACTGTATCAGATGGGACAGGAGAGTAAGAAGAAGCCAATGGAGTAGAAGAAACACAGCACGTGGCCCCCACCATATTCCAGGACCCCACCTTAATCGACCGTTTCTAAAAATGGGAGGCAGGTAGTGATGTGTCTGTTGAATCGTTGATCCGAAGATCTACTGCCTTTACCTAAAAGGCTAAAATGTACATTAATTGTGTACCGTTTGAGGAAAATTACTGTAGCTGATTGATGATTATTGCATTTGACTACTAGCACTTTTAGAAGAAAATTGCTTTTGATGATCCTATTATGCTTTGTTAATCTTTTTGTTTTTCGAGGTCATTAAATTAGTATACAATTAAGGACTCTACAATTAAGCACCTAATAAAATGATGCAGTCTTGAAGATCAGAAACACAAATCTCACTGAAAGACAAAAACACATACTCCCATTTTAATTGATTTTTTTTTATTATTTTCACACATATTAAGAGTCCGCTTGGCTATGTATTTTTTTTTTTAACTTTTTCGTCGAATTTTTTTTATT